>NC_045544.1:90976349-92176349 GCF_009769535.1 Thamnophis elegans | reverse complement strand
TACATGACTCTGAACCTACAAATAACCTTCCCCAGTGGCCTCATGAAGATATTATACAAAAAGATGCTAAATATGAGAACATCAAGTCCTATGACACCTCACAAATCAGGGGCTTTAGCTTCAACCTCTCCAAACTAACTTGGATTTGGAGAAAGGAGGAGAACCATTCTTGTCATGGCCAACTCAGACTCAGAAAATAAAGAGAAGATAAAGGTGGGTCATCAGCCTGAGGTTATACAACTAGAAGAGTCACAGGCAGGGAAAGCAGCATTTCCTAGCAACCAGGAGAGGCATCTATTATTGGCCTCAGAAGATGATGAGGAGCAAACACCTTTGTCAACCAATGCAAGGGCCCACAATGAAGAAAGGACAGCTGAATAAAGGCATTCATCAAGATTATTGGCCAAAAGGAACACTGCCACTCAAAGGAACAAATCAAGATCACATCACCCCTATTTAAAGGGGAGCTATGCATCTCACAGATCTGTGAGCAATAACTCCATTTACCTCACCAACATGTTCCTCAGCTCCTCAGCCTCCTTCTTAAGCAGTGATCCTAGAGTAGACCTCATACCACTATTGATTGACCCTCTAGTACCTTGTTTATGATATGTCTTTAAGTTGGTTGAGTTAAGTTGGTTGGGCTGGGTATTTTAGGCATGAAAGATAACCCTTCTTAGTAAAAATATAAGACTTACCTGTAGGTGTGGGATTTTCATGGGCTGGGACACAACACATCTTAATACCATGTCCTTACTTCTACTTCCAACTAATCCAGGATCCCATAAGCAAAAGCTGCTGGGAAATCAAGGAGGAATAGGATAAGCTCTCATATCTATTTATCTGTTGCACAGAGTATCTTAGAACCATCAGACTTCCTGGATATGTAGGTTCATTTTTTCATTTCTATCCAGTTTTCTTCTTATTCTTGGACCAGTAATAAAATATCCCACAGATTGTCCTTATTCCCACTCACACTGCTTCCACACTCCATGTTCCAGGTTGCAGTTCTTCGCCACTGAAAATGATATGAAAATAATATGGCCACTATAGTTACACTGCCTAGTCAAATATCTCACCACTGAGGGAGAAACTTCAATTATACGTTTCTATTGTTGTTACAACCATTTCATCACCATCAAGGATAAAATGTCCTATTGGACCCCATCAGAGAGACTGAGCCTACAGCCAATCAATCTGCTCAGTCATATCCATAGCTCAGTATTCCTAAATTATTCCCAGGAAGTGGGTCTCTGCCTCCAGATGACTCTGATTCCATAATCAGGTAGGTCCATTGATGACTGGTGTGACCCAAAGTGGTGGGTCATAGACACTGATAGGGAACAGTCCATGGTTCTACATTTCAAGTCAGTTATGATGCCCATCCCATTTTCAGACAAACTTTGAAATATTCTAATATGATGTTTCCAAATGTTGACTGTTGGGGGGGAGGGATTGTTAATCACCATGGGGTTTCCTGGAATGCTTAGGAGAAAAACAGAACACTGTTATGTTATGGAATAATTAATTGAGGAGTTGTGTGCTGTCTGTTCCATACTTTTAATTAAAATATTATTGAGTAATCAAGAAAAAAATGTGTGCATGTTTGTGTAATTCAAGGAGAAATGTTAAAGAATAATGATCTGGAACAAACAATGATAATTACTAAAGGGCCATTGGAAAAATGATCATTGCCTTCTGTGGGATTTTTTAAAAAAATTCAGACTCCAGCATTCTGTTTTAATAAATATTCTATTCAGGATGTTAAATCCAGAGAAAGTTATGCCACCATAACAATGAGGTTGCATACATTTAGTCTGCATTTTGCTGTCTTATACTTCCCATCCATGTATTTATACAGACTTTACTTAAATAATATATCTACAATGAATCACTACTTTTGATGATTTAATTACTACCTTCCTTTATTGTTTTTATTTTGACTTTGAAATGAAAATAAATATGCAAAACAAATGTCTCCAGAAGGAAAGTTTTTTTTCTCTCTCTCTCTTCCTCTCCCTTTCTCTTTGCCTTGCTGTCTCTCTTCTTCTGTCTCTGTCTCTCTCTCTCTGTCTCAACATTTCCAACACACACACAACATCTTCATCTCCTTTAAAAAATAGTAGTTGTAACATAATCTGCAAGTGCTAACTATTGTAAACCCTGGCATACCTTTTAAGACTTCACATAACAAGTTTAACTCTTGCTTCAATCGGGAGATGATACTTTAGGCTATAATCCAACTGCAAGTAAGCACCATTGAATTCAACAGACTTCAAAGCAGATTCAGAGAGATTTCACTATTAGTATCAACTATGTTCCTTGCACTAGAAGATGCTTCAAGGACTCTACA
This sequence comes from Thamnophis elegans, assembly GCF_009769535.1. Lineage (NCBI taxonomy): Eukaryota > Metazoa > Chordata > Lepidosauria > Squamata > Natricidae > Thamnophis > Thamnophis elegans. Next base: position 92,173,996 of record NC_045544.1, on the reverse strand, counting down.
GTACAAGGGAATCTGCAGAGATATATACTACAGCTTGCATGTCAAACTCACAGGATCACATTGCCATCACGTGACATAATGCAACATTTTTTCCCTTTGCGGAGCCCACAAGCCAGCAGTTTGACACCCCTGTACCACAGGTATAATATTATGGATCAGCATTAATTTGATTTTCCATAGACAATCTCACTAGGTTGTCCATTCCCATTTCAATACTGACCCCATGTATTGAAAGGAAGCCAAACATACTAAATATGGTTGAGGGTTTTGTATTGTTTTTATTCTATGATTCCTTCTTTTCAAATATAGCTGTGTTGCAGAGCTTGACATAGAATATCAGTTAGGCTGCAGATCCCACATCCAAGAGCAAAAGGGAATCCTTAAGCAAACAGAAGCATACACACAGCACTTGTCCACAATGTATTAAACCAAGGAGAGCACCTATGATATCCTCAGAAAAGATTCAGCTGGATTAAGAAAGGTGCAGAAAGACAGCATGCACTTCAAATTATTGGCATCATCATTTAACAAGGATGTTGAGCAAAAGCTTGCATAACCAAAAGGACCTTTCAAAATTACTTATATAAATTTCCTTTTTAAAAAAAGTTTAAAACCTTTTGTTTAAAAAAGCATCTTCGTAACTCAAAATATATAGCAGAGAGAGAAAAAACCCAAAGAAAAAGCCAATATATATTTTATATCTCTCAATAGGACAGCCATCTGTACTAAGAACTTACCCTGTTTTTACAAATTTAATAGCATCAATTATTTCCTGAAGATATCCGGGTGCGCCTAGATAAAAAGCTTGGTGATGAATAATCTTGGGAAGGGCTACATTGTATTAAAAATCATTAATTTCTTCCTCAGTGATGTTTATCTTGGTATTATTAAATTGAGTACAAAAATAGAAAAACTGCTGAATTCTTAAATCAGAGGCATTACGTATTTTACTCCAAGCATCCTTGGCAGTGAAATAATATAGTTTATTTACTTATTTAGATGTATACCTCACCATAGAGATTTTAAGTAACTAACAACAGATGAAAACATCTTGTAAAATAATAAATTTATATTGATAATGATCACCAAGCTAAAACCAGATCTAATAAATTATGAATATTGCATGAACTGCAGTTAATCTCCCACCCCTCAATAGCTGGGAATAGTTCCAGGCCTTTCAGGCTTTTTGGAAAGCTAGAAGGATTGAAGCCAATTTAATCTCAGAGAGTATGGTATTCGAAAGTAAAATTGCTTTTCTGTAATTGTTTCAGGCTAGAAGTTAATAGTTTACAAGATCTTGGTATTCATTCCCAGTGTCTGTTATGCTTATGTGATTCAATTATTCTCCTCAACTGAGTGCAAAGAGGGAGTTAGGTTTCTGTTTGGAAAACATAAACGCTTTATATAAATTGAATGAGAGTTTTTCAGGCATATGTATAAGTTCCCTAAATGTGTTTTTCTTGCCTGTTAGTTTTTCTTTTTTCATGAAGCATATGGAATATGGTGGTCATATACTCTTTCTTGTTGTAATTCATGTTTCTAATCATAAATTATGTCTGTAATATAGACCCTGTAAATTTCATACTGAAGATCTTTGTTTCCAATACTATTTCCACATCTGCGACATATTATCACAATTTTCAAGCTGAGTAATTGTTTCATATAAATCAATTAATTCTGTTATTTTTAGATCTAATCTGTGTTTCGGATTCAAAGGCTTCTGTTTCACATCATACACAACAGTTTTTACCTGTACAGACCTCTGAGGAAAAAATGGTGAAATGAAAACAGTTCTGCAAATAGACCGCCTCTTCCCAATTCGTCTCAGAATTATTCAACAACTGCAAACAAAATGACTGGTTTTTAAAAAGGCGATCTAATGAAAAATTATCAAGTAGGATAGAGACCACCAAAAGATTCTTGGTCCATTACTCCTTCCCACATAGAGCTAGTAATTGTTGCATTGTTGTATTCTTAAGGATGTAAATATGCATTTTGAACAGACTAATGTTCCTCTTTACTCTGGACGTTAATTTTCACAGTGGTCAATTTGATGGTGGTGAAAAGCTATGAGAAGAATAAGAATTCAGTATAGGTCTCCTAGTCATGTTTTCCAGAGCAACAGTGGTGGGATTCAGCTTGCTCGCACAGGTTTGGTAGAACGGTAGCTAACTTTTTGTGCAGTTCGGCAAACTGGCTGAATAGGGTGCCTCCCCATGCCTGGCCCCACCTTGCCCTTCGCCTCCCAGCTACTCCTCGCCTCACTGCCCGACCGCTTACTTGGCCACTCAGCTAGCTGGGCGGCAAGGCCAACAGCTGGGTGTGACAAGGAGTGGCTAAGAGGGGAGGGGTGAGGCATGGCCAGGTGTGGTGAGGAGAGGCTGGGTGAGGCGAGGTGCCGCTCAACATGAGTGATGTTGAGTTGGCCATGCCCACCCAGTCACATGACCACCCAGACACGCCTGTCCAGCCAGTCATTAGGGCAGAGAACCGATTGTTAAATTATTTGAATCCCACTACTGCAGAGCAGGATTTATTGACTGAATTTGAAGCAGTTGCTTTGTCTCAAACTGCTTCCTAGTTTAATTAGTGAAATGAGATCAACTCACAATTACATAAATTAAAACAAAACACCATATGCAAATCCCACATTAGTAATCTTCAGGGTCCTCTTGAAATGGGTGAAGCTAACATTTCCATATTTGGGGAAAGGCTTTGAGGACCTAAATGAGCATCTTATGTCTTACAGATCATCAGCTGTATCTCTAAAGTTGCCGAGACATGGAAGGTCAAAATGTCAATATGGCAGCTCTGATTACACAATGCAAGGTTTCACACATTTTATATGTATGCAACACATTAAAAAATGGCAATGCCTTTATCAAATAGTCAAAGTTGTCATTTTGACTTTTTAAAATTGCCTGAACGTTCTGGATGATGGGAGCCTATTTTAGCCCTCCTAAGTCCTGGGACAAGTGATCCCATTACAAAAAAATTTATAAAGTGACTTCACTTTTTCTTTTTAAATATTATTTGTACCCCATACTCAACAGATAGATGCTTCTTTTCCGACTTTTTTTAAAAATGTTTGGAGGAAAGCTAATCAAAGTATAGCACACAGACCCCATGTTTGTGAAGTGACGGAATTAAAGAAAATAGCAGGTAAAACTATTAATTGCACTCTGTGATGGTGTCCAGACACTTCTCCAGATGCCAGTCCAGATGAGGAAGAGCCAGTTCCAGGGATATCAGAGGGAGACATAGAAGAATGTCCAGAGGTTGCTGGAGGCTCCAAACCAGGAGCAGTGAGGCCAAGCATAGCGGAGCAGTCCCAGGAGGAGTGACCGAATGAGTGGACAGCTGAACTAGGGACAGGAGAGGCACAGCTGCAGCTGGGAAGCCCAAAGGCTTCGGGCAGAGATGCAGCGCAGCTGCAGTTGGCCAGCGAAGATGAGGAAGAACTGCCTCCTCTTCTCAATCCAAGAGTGCATAGGGATGAGAAGATGCAGACACAACAAAGGTCAACCTAGTTGTGAGGAGGCAGTATCGCCTCTCATGATGGGCTGCACCAGGGAGTAGCTACTTAGTTCAGCATGTAGAGGGAAAGGACACTGGGAACAACTCTTCTGTTTCCCTACTGTGGGTTCTTTAGCCGCTGTGATTCTTGCTTTGCTCCCAGACCTGGATTTTGTATCTCGGACTTTGGATCGTGCCTCTTGAACTCTAGATATGCCTTGCGGACTTGCCTTTGTCCTGTGGATTTGTGCTTGGTTTTTCCTGGACTAAGCTATTGAACTCCTTCAGGGTTGCACTGGTGTTGGTGTGGGGAATTTATGGGGAAGACTATTCAAGGTTTGAGAAGTCTCAATAAAGACTTCTAACATTCATAGCATGTGCATGTGTGAGCAAGACAGGGCATTCTGACCTAGAGTCAGCTGTATGTGGCTTGCCATGACTTGGCATGTTGCATTAACGTCCTGACTAAGATGGATCATTTTAACCTACTTTTTATATCCTAAACAGATATTATCCTTTCAGCAACTTCACTGCTATCAGGTTGAGGCTTGTTATTGGCATGTGGTGGTGCACAGAGCTTGAAAGGATGATATCAGCAGCAACTAAGGTGTGATGGTATCCCTAACAACCAGGGAGTGGCAAAAGCTAAGCTCTCTCATTCTAACAGTGCCAAGGAAGTTGATCCAAGAGGTCTGGCATGCTTCCTGCCTAAGGGACATTTGGAAAAGAACAAGTGGTCTATTTGCTTAATTGCTCTGTGGTTACATAATTGGCCCAACAGCTGACTGTGGATAAAATAATTGCCACTGGTTTTTTCCACTCCCTTTCTGTGAACTACCTGTTCCCTCATCAGAATCTGCATGATCACCTGTCAGGTTAGAAACATAAGAGATCTCTGACTGCCAAATCAGGACTTAGGCCATACCATTTCAAACCCCTTTCCGACCATAACTTAATATCAAACATAGGGGCTGTAGTTTTAGGCTGATTCTCATTGGACTAAGCCATGATTTAACTATATACTAAATAAGCCACAATTATTTGGGGTGTAACCTGAGACTCAGTCTTTTGTACAGTAGAAAACCTTTTAAAAAAAAATAAAATGTCTTTTAAAAGTTGCATAAATTACAGTAAACATTTCCATGACAACATTGGATGTCAGTGCCAATGGCCAAAATTTTCTTCCTTTATTAGAAGGTTCAGATGAAATAAATACCTTGCCATGTGTGGATGTTTTGCCATATCTTGCCATGAACATCATTGTTTAAGAAAATGACATGTATCCTTGTTATAATCACTTAATCCATCTGGGGAGAGGAAAGGGAGCAGACCGAAGCTTAGAGATTCTTAATTTAGTCTTCCACGGGACTATAAAACTCTCAGAAGAAACAAGGACTGATGACTGCTAGAAAGGGGGCCTTTTCCCCAGTTGAAGAAAACACACAATTTTACATATATCTTGTGTGTTTAGGATAACTGTTTTAGTTAAACAGTTCTGAGATAGAAAATCTATCTATATAGAAAAGATTACCAGGAGAGGCTCCTCAAATAGCTATTCTTTTACAAGCAAATTTTAGGTCTCCAGATTCTTCATTTTTGTAATTCTTTCTTTTGAAACTGAATTCAAATGCAAGGTGCCAAGCTAATATTATTGACCATTTTCTCTAGCCTAGAAAATAAGCTGCATGTTACATTGCAATTTCTCTTGCATTGGTGGTTCCCATAGAGTTGGGAATAAATTGAACTGGAAATTGAAAGACAAGAGATTACTCATTTCTTTCCCTTCAAACCCTACCAATTTCTCCTTAGCTGATTCCTTTCTAGTAAGTTGTGAAATCTTTCATTCAACAGAAGGCTTTTTCACGTTTGTGTGTGCAAAGAGTGAGGTTGCCTCCAATTAATGCAGTCTTTCCATCTTTTCCCAATGACTCTACTGGCTCTGAATTCTGGGAGTTGGCATTATAATCCATCAAGAGGGGACCAAGTTGGAAAATTGGCCTCTGTTCAATGTTGACTTGAATTCATAGCTCATTCCCAAAGAACAAGTGGCAATTGTAGTGAGAGGACCTTTGCATAGGGACATCTAGTTCTCTGGTGGCACTCTTGTCTGGTCAAGAGGCCCTTCAGAGAACCTTTGAAACTTAGCTCATGAATGGATTACTGTAATGTGCTCTATATGGCCCTTGAAAATAACTCTGAAGTACAATTGCAAGATTCTGTTAATGCTACTTTACAATAAAGTAGAATTAGCTCATCTGGCCTTGCTTTTTGTCTAGACCAGTGTTTCTCAACCTTGGCAACTTGAAGATGTCCGGACTTCAACTCCCAGAATTCCCCAGCCAGCATTTGCTGAGAAACACTGGTCTAGACTATATTGTAAGTCTAAAAGTATATTTGTCCCCCCCCATCCCATTTACAACCCAGGAAATTAGGGAGAGTTCCTTATCTGTCCCTATCCACCTTCCTGCTGTGGGCTAAGTTGCTTATTTGACTGTTCCCTTGGCTGGGTCTCTTTTTTCTGCTTCCCAAGGTCATTCCCACATGCTTACAACCACAAGTGGGTCCATAACTTCCATTGCTAAGTGATGAAGTTGCTAAGTGAGTCATCATCTTTTATCATCATTTTTGCTGTGATTGTTAAGTAAGTCATATGGTCATTAAGTGAACCTGGTTTTCCCCATTGGCTCTGCTTGTTGGAAGCCTTCTGGGAAGGTCAAAAATGAGGATCATGTGACATACACACGCGTGCATGCGCACACACACACACACACACACACACAGAGGACATTGCAACCATTGTATGAGCTGGTTGCCAAGCATCAAAATTGCAATCACTGGAAGGTGTTGCAATGGTCATAAGTGTGAGAACCAGTTGTAAATCACTTTTTTCAACACCATCATAACTTTGAATCATCGCTAAAACAATTGGTCATGAATTGAAGACAGTGCTATTAAATATGTTACTATTTTAAATAAATTTTAAATATGTATTTTATTTAAATATTTTAAATCACAACTGTCTGATGAAAAAGAACCAGTTTTCATTGCCTTCCTAAATGCTTTGTCAGGTTTTTAAATTTATTTATGCATTTATATTTCCCATTTCTTAACCACCCATCTCCCTCAGGATCAGAGATGGGTTGCCAATTTCTTTACTACCAATTCGGCCATGGTCCCGCGCACACTCCCGCACCTGTGTGATGCTTCTGCACATGCGCAGAAGCGTCTGGGTGGGTGGGAGGAGCCTCCCGCTACCGCTACTATTGGTTCGCCGATCCGGGCTGAACCGGCAGCAACCCATCTCTGCTCAGGACCTTATTTGGGGAAAACATTTCACTTTTGACTGAATATTCTTCCAACTACTCAACCAACAACAGCTTCTTCCCTAACATGGTAGGCAAAATTAACATTTTTCCTTTTGTTTTTGTATGAAAATTAGTCGAAACGATGTCACAAACACTGAACTGCTGTTTGTAAGCACTATCAGTAGAAACCATGGTAAAATTGGAGCAACAAACAATATTTCTCTTTTCTGAAACATGGTCATTTAGGAAATGATTGTGATGACCTAGGCAACAATGTATCATTACTAGCCCACTGAAGAAGTTATTCTTCTAAAATCATGAATTTCACCTGTATCAGTCCCCCTCTCCACTGGCTTGATTGTGAAGTCAGCAAAGAATTAGCAAATATGGTCATTTATTCAGCATGGAAAAAAGAGAACAAAAGATGGTATCACATCTGCATACACTAATTACATCTATGGATACAGATTTAGAAATAATGAGTATAATTTAAATATACATTAGCATATTCCATTTTGAAAGCCTGCTCTGGTTTAATCTTAGTCTGTAGCATTCATTTCCAAAGTGTACACCAGAGAGATGAGAAGTACATTAATAACATGATCAAAGTGAATGTAAGCCCAAAGACCTAATTATAAGTAAGGTATCTACTGGGTGTCTGAATAATGTGAGTCTTGGCTTCATCAAATCTGAATATTGTTGCATCATTCATTCAAGAGTCCAAAGACAAAACAGAGTCAGCCTGCTTCAGAAGACGATTATCTCCTTTTTCAACAATACTTGAAAAATCTCTGTACTTAAAACAGCACCTTAGAGAAGAGGTCAAGGGGCTTAGTCAACGGAATCTGTAGGTGATTACTAAAGCATACCCTAAGCAGTGACGTGCGGTGAGGATTACTGTTGGTGAGGCAAGAGCGCAGTGGCAGCAAGAACCAGCGTCCCCGCCGCTGTCCCAACAGAGGTGTCTCGCATTTATGTCCACCATAGACGCGAAACGCCTGTTGGGCACAGCGGCGGGGATGGAGGAGGCAGGGGGCGAGGTGGGGGAGCGTGGCAGCGGTGAGAAGCAGCATCTCTGCTGCTGTCCCCGACAGGCATCTCGCATTTATGTCCGCCATAGACGCGAGACACCAGTCGGGCACAGCGGCAGGGATGGAGGAGGCGGGGGGTGAGGTGGTGGAGCGTAGCGGCAGCAAGAAACAGCGTCTTCGCCGCTGTCCCCGACAGGCGTCTCACGTTTATATCCGCCCTAGACGCGAGACACCTGTCGGACACAGCGGTGGGAACAGAGGAGGTGGGGGACGAGGCGGCGGAGTACAGCGGTGGCGAGAAGCAGCGTCTCTGCTGCTGTCCCCAACAGGTGTCTCGCATTTATGTCCGCTATAGATGTGAGATGCCTGTCGGACACAGCGGCAGGGACGGAGGAGGCAGGGGGATGAGGCGGCAGACTGCGGCAGCGGCAAGAAGCAGCATCTCTGCTGCTGTCCCCGACAGGCATCTCACATTTATGTCTGCCATAGACGCAAGACGCCTGTCGGACACAGCGGCGGGGACGGAGGAGGCGGGGGGCGAGATGGCAGCCGGCGAAGAAAGGGGAGAGGAGGAAAGGGAGAGGGGAGCAGGAAGGGACTCCTGGTGGGAGGGAGAGGAGAAAGGGAAGGGGGGCACAGCAGGTAAAAGAAAGAAAGCGCCAGCTCACCAGCAGAGGCAGGTAAAAGACCCACTTCTGCTGGTGGACTGCCCCTTTCTTCTCAAACAAGGCTGCCCTCCCTGCCTCTCCCCCTTCCTCTCTTCTCAAACAAACTCTCTCTCAAATTGAGAGTGAGTTTGTTTGAGTGAAGTGAAGAAACAAACACGCACACACACACACGCAAATTACGCACAATAAAAAATTATTTACAAATTAAATTACAATAATTTTGAATTCCTCCCCCCTCCCTCCATCCGACCCACATACCTTTTCCAGCTGTGTCACAGAGGATTTCCACTCTCCTCTTGCCTGCCATGTTGAAAATGTAAAAAATGTAAAAAGAAAAAGGCAAAAGCTGCTGCTGCCAGAGCAGGAAGAGGCGAGAGAGTCACGTGCCTCCTTTGCATAAGGAATTTTTCGCCTTTTAACCCTTGCTTAACTCTGCTCAAGTGATCATAAAGATAGAGTAAAGGAGGCACGTGGTTCTCTTGCCTCCTCCTGCAGTTAAGCACTAAGCAGAGTCATCCACTGTGACCCTGGCAGCAACTACCTCTGCCTTTTTCCTTTTAATTTTTTTTTCTTTTCATCATGACAGTGGTGAGGCCCTGCCTCCCTGCCTCCCCTGCCTCCCCTGACTGCACGTCCCTGACCCTAAGTGTACAAATACTCTAAAGCCTGTATTTATCACATTGAGACAAATTAATGCATAGTACAAACTCAGAAATAGGAGGGCACAAATTGTTAAACCCAGTATTTAACAGTTAAGCTCTTTGATGTATCATGTACACAATCTACATTTAAAACAATTATGAGTAGAAAAGGCAATTTTCACTTGCATTACAATGTTTGGAATTTTCCCCTGTGGTGATAAATATAATTTTTAAAAAGTATTTCTCTTTCTCTTTAAAATTTGGTGGTGAAACATGAAAATGTCCCCTTGATTGCAATAGGTTCTTTTTTTCTAAACCTCATATTAATATCTCTAAGGATAATTTTTCATCAGAAATTTCTGCTAAAAAAGAAAGGTCTAAGCTTGTCCATGAGGACCATGGTGGCTCAATGGTTAAGACACTGAACTTGTCAATCAGAAACATTGGCAGTTCGGCAGTTCAAATCCCTAGCATCTCGTAATGGAGTGAGCTCCCGTTACTTGTCCCAGTTTCTGCCAATCTAGCAGTTCGAAAGCATGTAAAAATGCAAGTAGAAAAATAGGAACCACCTTTGGTGGGAAGGTAACAGAGTTCCATGCGCCTTCGCCGTTTAGTCATGTCATCCACATGACCACGGAGATGTCTTCAGACAGTGCTGGCTCTTCGGCTTTGAAACGGACATGAGCACTGCTCCCTAGAGTCAGGAACAAGTAGCACATATGTGCGAGGGGAACCTTTACCTTTAAGCTGCTCCATAGGCCAAGATAGATACGAGTTTCCCTGTAGACACTTCCCTTAGCACTCATTATTCCACCTGACTTGATTTTTTAAATTACCGATACAAACAATGAAATTGCAGAGCAAGCACAGTATCATCTTTATTTATTTACACCAACATGGACATTCAAGCATTTTTAGAAGATAACATGGGTGATGGATGCTGCTGCTAGGAAACGAAGTATCTGAGATAGCATGTGGACTTATGGCAAGCAACCTTTCTAAAGAATGGCTATTTAGAACTAGGCATGCTGAACATTTTGATTATGGAATCACACACATATGCTGCAATCTGGTAGCCGTTTTATGGGAACTGTTTTATCTATGACAGGGATGTCAAACTCGTGTTGTCACGGCGTCGTCACACGACGAATCAGTATTTTTTACCCTTCGCTAAACCGTGTGTGTGTGCATGGCCAGTGCGTGACACATCCGGCCGGCGGGCTGGGAGTTTGACATCCCTGATCTATAACAAACTATATTCTCACTAATGCAATTCTACCCATTGGCCCAAACCTTTGCCAAACCTACCATATGTCACAGTATGTTTTTTTAATACAGCAACAATAATTAAAGACATAATGATGCAATACACAGTAGAGTATGCTAATCATAAGTTTCATCCTAAAATTATGTAACTGTACAAGGAAGCTACTACCTTATACCAGAGGTATTATAAATTCAAAGTGTGGAGCAATTTCTAAGGATCTTAAAGAGACACCTTCTACATTGCTTCCTAACACAGAATGCTCCCATGCTGACAATTCTTCCTTCTGATTCAAACCTGCCAACTCAAAAACCAATTAGGAATAATCACTGCCTTGCTCCAAACTATCTTTAGTAACAAAACATCTTCTCATCTCCACCGGAAATAAAACAAGTTACTTACATTCCCCTGACCCCCACCCAAATCTATATCCTTCTATCATGTTGTAAGCATTTGTCAAATTAAAGATGATGAATAAATATCCCAATTGTTCCTTTCAGGGAGGAGGATTGAGAAGATATGGAAGTTCCTTTCTCTTGAAAGGTTTGAAGCCCAGGAACCAGCAGGCCAGAATTCTTGTAAATTAGGAAACAGACCTTGCACAAGCTTTAGTGAATCATAGCTCCTCTCATCTCCTTTTCCATTACCATTTCACACACAGATAAAAGGGAAGAAAGGTAGGTCTACTTTTACTATGGGTTCAAAACAAATGCAGTATGATAAATTCTAGTGAGAAATAAGGTGGCCTAGCTTTTGAACCCAGCCAACAGGTAAGCTCACAAAACTCAAAAGGTACATTGAACTGGTGCTGAACCCTCCTAGGTGTCCCAATTACTCTAACTGAAGATTGTTACGGTTGAACTTGGTGCTTCTTCCTTACGTTGCTGTGCTTAGCATCTTTTATAGACATAGGATTGCAACATACTGAAGCAGGACAATGCCCCTGTAGGAAGTTAGCACCCACCCCTCTTAGAAGAATGAAATATTCTAGGAAATATTAAAAAGGCAGAATATTATTTTTCCCTGGATGAGAAAAGGAGAAACATGTTTTTAAAGACAGAGCAGCTCCCTGCCCCCCCCCCTTCAACTCCAGGGTGATGGGATTAAGACGTGGTCCTCAGGACATGATAGGATTAGTCCTCTACCCAGTGGTCAGTTCCTACCAGTTCAGATCAGTTTGGCTGAACCAATAGTGATTTGGCGGCCTGGGTCGCTGGAACCGACAGCTACCCAGGCCTGCCACATCCCCGAACCAGTTCAAGCAATTTTCAGATGTAAGAAAGAATACCTCCTAATTAATTTCAGAAGCATTGTACTTCAGCTATCAGATGTTTGACAGTCATAGTTTGATATCTAAAGGTTCGAGAATCTGCTAATCACTTGACCCATTCTAGCCATATGCCTTAAAACAAACACAGCTGCCAGTTTTGGAAACCCAGCCAGGAAGTGCAGCTGCCAGAAAATCATATGAGCTTGGGTGTAAGGAGATTTCTAAAATACTCAAAACCACAGATTCCCTTAACCACGGAAACAGAAACAATCTGTATCATTTGGGGTTTTTTTTTATCTCAAGTGGCATCTAGTTCCCTTTTCCCAAGCGGCCAGTCAGACAATCTTTGCTGTTGTGTTTTCATTCATTTAGAAGTAATGATATTCAAGTCATATAAATAGAAAAATAATTATAATGGTATCGTAAGAGTAATTTTGATGGCACACAATAAGAACATATTGCAACTGGTAAGTTCCAGCCAGAGGTACTTCCTGTGAGGTAAATGTGTACAGAATTATAGCCTAAAGGGCAAAGAGGTGTTAATTAAATCCTAATAATAAAAAAGAAGCAAATAGAAAACCCACCCAAAGAACAGGAAACACTGAAGGCTGTTCCTAAAATAACACAGGCAGCAATGAAAATGTTATGATGAAAATATTCAGAAAGTAACACACCCTCTCCAGTGGTTTAACTGACAGCAAATCCTGAACTTTGAGACATGTGAAATGACAGGTTTGATCAGTGTAATTAACAAGTTCAGCATTAATGTATGAGGCATGTTTGCACCTACATTTGGTCTTTCTGATTGTAAATCTACATCAGGGAGGGAAGTTACTTCATAAAAAAATGAAATAGTGAAATGAAATAATATAGAGAGACATATAGTGTCTCAATAATCAAAGATCCTGGACTTGATCTACAAAAGGACTCCCACTACTGCCCTCTAAAATAGAATTCTCAAAATTGACGCTTAAAAATATAGGGACTGCAACCCCCAAAATGTTTGGCTGGGAAATTCTGGGAGTTGAAGTCAACAAATTTAAAGTTGCCAGGTTTGAGAAATATTGCTCTAAAATCTTAATTTTAGGAGTCCCTCATGATGCTTCATATGAAACTTAATGGAGTGCTTCATCTTACCTCAAGCCCCCTCATTACAAGCAGATGGCCAAGGCTTAATATTTTGCTTAATTTTTATGTGCCCTAAGTCATGGGATGTGTCTCCTTACAGCTTGTGTACGAACTCCAGCTGTGATTTGTCTAATAAACTACTATATAGGTAAATAAAAATGACTTCATATAACCTGAGTGGCAATCTTTTTTTTTCTTTTTTGCTTCCAGGATTTTCATTCTTTCCTTCTCTTTAGTTCACTGTGTTCTCAATCTTGGCAAAGAATTCTAGACATCCACACATCTTAACATTGCCAAGGTTGAGAAACACTGCTCTTCAATCTCCCCACTTGTTTAGTTACTTCCAGTATTCTCAGTAACATTTGACCTTAGATTGAAGGAAAGACTGGATTTCCTCAGAGAGGGCATCTACCAACAGAATTCTGCACTCTGAAGCAATGTCCAGTCTTATGTTGGCTTCTTCTAGTCTTTTAAAAGAGTACTTAGATCTGTTTCTTTAGCATTTTTTTAAAAAAGCAATCAAAGCAGGAAAGAGAACCATACTTTCCGGTTATGTGTTGCTAGGCCGGTCCTAAACGAGTGCATTACAAATTATCTGCTGCTTCTTCCAAGGAGTTTTGTGTGAAGCTAGTTTTTATGTGTGTCTGCATGAAACTAGTTTTTTCTTCTTTTGTGTGAACCAAGTTTTTTCTTCTATGCCATTTTGCCCTCATCACAGAGTACTTTCTCATACTGCTGGCCATGGCTATTAACATTACTGTTTCCTTGGAATGTATGAAAGTTTGGGTGAAATTAGAAAGAATTCCATCCTTTTATCTGAGTCTGGGGAAGAGGTGGAATGAAATGGCATCTGGCATTGATGAATATCAGACATCTGATGTTCATCAATCACACACACACACTACAGCTGTGGATTGTTTTGGGGTCCACTGTATTTCTCCACACGGCTCTACAGCTGTTCTCCGAAAAATACTAAATCCACATCTAAAACTAACTCCACTGACAGGTTGGTAGAACAATAGAGGTTCATGGGATGAAGTTCACCAATCTACCTTACTCTTTCTCTGCTCTACTGGTCTGTTGGCTGAGTTCTTTATGAACATAAGTTTAGTGCTCTTTCAAAAGAGTGGTAGACTCATGTTTAGCATTAGTTCAAGTCATACATCACTAGCAAGATGAACCAAATACAGCCCTTCACTCCTAATAATGGTTCAAAATGACAACTGAGTTATGACCCAGCATCAAAGTCACCATTACCATACCACTTCCATAGTCACATGATCACAATTTGGGCACTTGGCAACCAGCTTGCATTTACAATGGTTGCAATGTCTTGAGGTACTGTGATCACAATTTGTGACTTTTTAAGTGGCTTCCAACAGAATAACAGAGTTGGGAGGGACCTTGTAGGTCATCTACATAAACCCCATCCAAGCAGGTGATCTTAGACCATTTCTAGCAGCACCAGATATGTTTCAAGTAGTGGGTTTTCTTGAACTGCCCCTTATTGGACAATCTTTCAAAAGGAAATTTTGGGACACTGTGATCAAATATATCACTGAATAGGTGTGCCCACTGGCATTATTACAGAATGAGCTCTTCCATCCCCCCCCCCTACAATATTAACTCTTCAAACATCAAATGTGCCATTACTTCTGCATCAAACAACAACTAACACTTCTTCTTGATTGCTGTCTTCAAATCAGCATTTATCTTGCTTAGCTTATTTTGGTTATCACATTTTTCTCTATAATTATATGGAACATATATAGGAATACAGCAAAGTGTTTTGTGTTGCTAAAATGGCATGTGACATGTTAACATATTCCTGTACCATAGATAGGTTGAATGTTCATTTGAACAAATGTCTGCTGTGTGTGTGTGTGTGTGTGTGTGTGTGTGTGTGTGTGTGTGTGTGTGTAGTATATTTAAATTTCACAATTTTTCCAAAGGAAGACAGTGGCAGATGATTCCCTAGCCCTTAAGACAGCAACTAAATAATCAACTTTGTGGACCTAAACAGGCATTGAATCTAGGAGCTCAGTCCATAAGGGAGTCCAAAATGCTAGTACAGTTATTACATGTGTGAATAGTCTAGGCTGTAACTGTCCCTAGTCTGCAATAAATGTTTTCATCTTTAAGGAACTGATCAACATGTTTATTATTAGAGAATAGGGGTTTCTTGGCAAGCTGGAAAAATAGAATCCATTTCATTATGCCTGCTGAATTTTAAATGAAGTAATCTGTTACAAACATCAATAGAAAAATCAAAATAAATTCTCTTTTTCAAATTCTGTTCATCCCAACCTTGAACTCGTTATGTTACATCTGTAGATCATTTCACATGATTTCTGACTTGTGCAAAGACTATTTGAAGTGGTCAGCTTGCTGGACACATATCACTTAGAGCAGTATTAATAATCAGTTCAAATATACTCCCAAAAGCGGTTGGAGTATTTTTGAGCTTCCCAACTAACTATTTATTGACTCTTGACTATAATCTATAAAGCCAATAGAAGTGGGGGACATGCTAAGAGTAAGTTGAAAGAGGAAGGGCTTAGAATAGAATACAATAACAGAGTTGGAAGGGACCTTGTAGGTCTTCTAGTCCAACCCCCTGCCTAGGCACTACACCACTTCAGACAAATGGTTATCCAACTTCTTCTTAAAAATTTCCAGTGTTGGAGCATTCACAACTTCTGGAGGCAAGCTGTTCCATTAATTAATTGTTTTAACTGTCAGGAAATTTCTCCTCAGTTCTAAGTTGCTTCTTCCTTGATTAGTTTCCACCCATTGCTTCTTGTTCTACCCTCAGGTGCCTTGGAGAATAGTTTGACTCCCTCATCTTTGTGGCAACCCCTGAGATATTGGAACACTGCTATCATGTCTCCCCTAGTCCTTCTTTTCATTAAACTAGACATACCCAGTTCCTGCAACCATTCTTCATATGTTTTAGCCTCCAGTCCCCTAATCCTCTTTGTTGTTCTTCTCTGTACTCTTTTTAGAGTCTCCACATCTTTTTTACATCATTACAGCTTAAATTTGCATATCTCAAATAAGCCTCCCAAATTCTTAAAATGGCCATATTTGTCTGCATCAGTGTTTTCTATACTTCGCAACTTTACAATGTGTGGCTGGGAAATTCTGGGAGTTCAGGTCCACACATCCTAAAGTCGCCAAGTTTAATAATACAGGTCTACTTGGATCCAAATGGGGCAATTTTATATACATCTCCTCAGAAGTCTTACAATTTCAATTTACAACTTACCACCACTGTCTACATTGACCAAAGTGCAAAGTCAGAGGAAAAGACACTCCCTGAGACATCTCTGCTATGAACCATATAACCTAATCAGGATTCTGTTTACTTAAAGCTCACTGACCATGAGATAAGAGGCTAACTCACATGTCATCAATTTTATCTCTTAACAGAAATTCTTGACTAAAACAGGCACCAAAAACACTTGTTAGGATAATCCAATTATAATATAATAGGAAGGGGGGGCGGGGAATTCAAAATAGTTTCAGATTAAATTCTTAAAATTAAGAGCAGGAGGAGAGAAGTAACAGTAATATATCAGGCCTTCATTAGGATTAACAAAAACATCATATACAGTAGTTGCAAATATTTGAGTTCATCAGCACTAGTTAAACTGCAATCGCTGACATAGAACTGAACATGGCAACAGTGTTAATGGAGTTCTGTACTCTTAGTAACTATGGTTTAATTATTGTTTTCAACTCATATTTCTTTTAAAATTTAATTCCACTAATATAGGAATATCTAATTTTCCTTACCTTTTTTTTCCTGACTTACAAGGAACTCCTATGTTGCAGACAATAGTTATAATTTATACTTTGCTTTTCCAGCAAGGAGCTTAAGGCAAGGAACCACATAATTCCTTTTTACAAGGATTTTTTTTCTTATAATTTTCATATAAATCCACCTAGTCTAGACCCTAAGTAGACCCTATTTCCATCGTGGTACAGAGATGTCTATAAGAAGCTGTTTGGCAAGGCACACCCTCAGCCTCACAGCTGTCACAGCTGCTCAGCACCATAGCTTTCTCTGCGGATGAATACAATAGCCTGAGAAATAATGATTTTATAGCTAAGAGGTTGAAAAATACGGTTCTCTTGACAATTTACCAACTCATCTCATGCTGGTTCTGAAGACAGATTCAGCTGCACAAACAAGAGTTGTTATATTTTCTGGCGGGAGAACAGTTGTGGGTTTCTATGCTCAGCACTCTCCAGAGGGTTTGATTTGTTTTGTTTCCATTAGCAGCCAATGAAAGCTTTTTTTTTTTTGTTCACCATGTCATTTGTTAGCTCTGCAAAGTTACATAAGGTTTAATATTTAAATCGATAAGCCTAGTTTTCATAGTAACAAGCTCTTCCTGCTTTCCATCTTAAGATCTTTACAATCCACATGTAGCCATTGTTCTTTCCATCAAACTCAGTGTCTTTTCCTCTTGTCCCTTTTTAAAGAGTTAAATCTTCAACTTATACCAAAGAATTCTAGGGAAACTGAAAGTCTGCTCTCTCACTCATAAACCTGGTTGCCTCCATTAAAGGCATATATGTTGCTGCTGCTTTTGATTATCTTCCTGTCACTGGGGAATCCCATCTTTTTTTTATTAATCAGTAGCTATTTTGTTTGTCAGGCATTTCTTTCCTCCCAATTACCTTTGGGGGGAAATAGGTTTAAGGTCAAAGGGATGAGACTTCAAAAAACGTATCTGCATTCTAAACTGTAACTGCTAGACCGTTTGCTGGCTGGGGAATTCTGGGAGTTGAAGTCCAGACATCTTCAAGTTGCCAAGGTTGAGAAACACTGTGCTAGACTCTCAAATGGTAGATTCAGGAAGAGAATGTTGATTTCAGTGCTTATTTAACTGTCAGTGGAATGGATTTCTATCCCCTGCAATCAGCTAGGAAGATTTTTTTTTTTGCCAGTGATTTCATGCATTCACACACTTTCAAAATAATTGGCATTTCTTTCCTTTTTCCTGCCTTCTCGACCACTCACCATGCTCACCTTGCATGTGTATAGATTAATGCAGCTAGTGAGAACCCCACACATTTGGGTCCTGCTTGATCTTGCTGCCAAAAGCCAAGCTGTGCAATGTTGACACAGTTATGCAGACTGAGGAGCAGAACTGCTGAGTCTGGCTGAACAGCCCAGCCTTTAGACCTTGTACCTGCATGCTCAGCACCTAGGAGAACCTGTGGCAGATGAGGAAAAAGTAAAGCAAATTTTGTAAACACTTGCCATTTTTGAAAATGCCCCTGGTCCATGGGTCAGAATCAGAATGTTAAGCTATTGCTTCCTTCAAGACACACATATACTCATATACTCAAGGGATTTCCATTTTTTAAAATGTGCAAGTGGTCATGTTTGTGAATAATCCAAGATATATTACTCAGTAGTTGTGGCAAGGGTATAATGCAGGGGTTGGGTTGCTGCCGGTTTTACTACTGGTTCGCAACCCTCACACAGGTGCCAGACATGCGCTGTGTGCACGTGCACTGCTCAATGTAAATTGTTCTTCGTGCATGCGCAGAACAATTTACAGTGAACTGCGCATATGAAGTCACTGAAAAGCAAAATGGCGGTGGCCCAGCAGCAGCAAGGGAACCAGTTCGGGATTGTGGCTGGCCTGGGTCACTGCTGGTTCTGTGACCCAGCCCTGAATTCCACTACTAGTTCGGCTGAACTGGGCCAAACCAGGAGCAACCCACCTCTGGGGTAATGTTTGCTAAATATTTGAGCTAAGCCAGCATATAAATTACTTGTAAAACAGGACTAGGAGAAGACAGGATGTTACTCTGTTTTCCTTCTAAGTTTTTCCTTTTCACTGGCAGACCAGCAATTATCTGATCATTCCAGATGTGAAAAAATTGATTTTGTTGAGCTGATGTTTAAGCATAGTTGCATACAAGTCAAGCTACATGTCCTTGAAACCCTTTGCCCTTGCATTACTCAATAAAGAACATGGTTCTTTCCAAGATTATAAATGCAAATTGACTTAATAAAGAAATGCACACCCAGTTTAGAATAGAGTCACTTATAACAAGCATGACAAGTTTCAGATTCCAAAATACATAATTGTAAGTTAGGGTTATGTCACTCTGCATTTTGCAAAGATTGCATAACTAGCTTTGTAGCAAGAGCTTGTGTTGCAGTAGTCTAACCAGCCTTGTAATAGGACCACAAAGTGGTGGGAAGCCCATCCCAATTCATTCCAGGCTTTGAAGTATGAACTGAGAAAAAATGAGTTCCATTTTCTTTTTATATAACATGAAGAAAATGTAAATGTTTAACAATACCCATTATACAATATTTGCACCAAAATGGGGTGAAATGCAGAAAGTTTATAAAGCAGTTAAAAGGGGGGGGATTGATGTAGGTCTTTTTGAATTACAGGTAGTCTTTGATTTATGACAACAATTGAGCCCAAAATTTATATTGCTACTGACAAATTTGTTAGGTGATTTTTACTTTTCTTGCTACAGTTGTTAAGTGAATCACTGCAGTTTTTAAAGTTAGTGACACGGTTGTTATCCCACAGTCATTATGCCTATCCTTGGCATTTGTACTTTGCATAGCCTATTAAAACATATACATCCTCAGCCACTTTTCATTAGGATCAAATTGAAATGGGGAAGGTAATACTGCTTAAATGGACAAAACAAAATACCTAGGTACAGTATGTTATTTCCAATTAAACATATTATATAAAAAGGAAGCATATGGATTCTTTGTTTTGGAAACGGTGGTAAATAAACTAAATAAAACTTGTCAAACTGGAGAAAAATCACCAAAATAAAAGACTAAAATAGTTGTGTCTGTGTATATGTAGTGAAGGAAAGAGAAGACATGGGAAAAGAGAGGAATAGGAAGTTAAATAACAAAGTAATCGAAGGAGGATTAAGCAAGAAAAGATTTTAAGCCAAGAACGAGGAAGTTAAACTAAGAAAATATATTAGTTGATTATCTACAAAACAAATTGTTAGTATACACGTAATGCTCAGAAAGAAAATCTGGAGTCACTATAGAATATAATTACATTAAAAATAAATAAATACCCATCTATATCCTTTTTTCATTTTTCTAATTTACAACCACTCCATTCTTTCAAAAATCTGATTGGAATGACCCAACTCATCTTTTCATCTACCAAAACTTAACAGTCATCTATATTAGTAGTTATTGATATCCCAAACCACCATAAACCTGTAGAGTTCTTATTTAGAACCAACCAAATTGCCTACTGTTACTATTGACACTTAATTTTACTGTTCAGTTTAGCTTCTTGTGAAAAAATTCCTTTCATTTAATTCCAGGACTAGTTTCTACGAAAGACTCAAGTTTTAACATTGTGCAGGGGGGGAGGGATCTATCCCAAGAGTGATTTTTTTTATGCTATTCTAAGTGTCAGCCAAAAATCTGTCTTTTCTCGCAGTAACTGGACTTGGGCCATATTCAGCTTTAAATGCAATTTCTGAAATACAGCCCAGAAACAAACTGCTCATCAATATATAACAAATAATGTGTCCCAGCCTGAAGCCCCAAGTATATGAAGTCACTCATCTCCTGGCTACGTTGATTGTAAGTGGGTTTTGGGCAGGGGTATATTTTCATTTTAGTGCATGCATGTTTTTAATTTAATCATTATCCACCAACCAGAGTCATTGAGGTAGGCAGCTATATAAATTGGTTAAATCAATCAATCAATGTTATTGTTTGAATGAGCCTAGAATACAGGCTGGTTTATTTGGCCAAATAATTCCTTACCCATCCATTGTAACTTCATTTCAGCTCTACTAGTCAATTACAACATCTTTTGCAAGGTGGGGGGTACCTTGGAGTCAACTGGACTGCCTGAACAAGTCCCTGGAGTTTTCTTGACAAGGTTTTTCAGAAGTGGATTGCCATTGTCTCTATCCTGGGGTTGAGACAGAGTGATTGGCCCTAGGTCACCAAGTTGGCTTTATGCCTAAAGCAGGACTAGGATTCAGTCTCCAGGTTTCTAATTTTATGCCTGGCTCTTTCAATCCTTTAACATAGTATTAATATATTATTCATACATAACCACTTCAATCTGTTTTAAGCTTCTATTTAAAGTGTTTGCTTCCTCCTGGTGTTATTTAAAATATATCTTATTCTGCAGCTTTGGTGGCATTAAGTTCACAAATCCCTTCAGATTTTTTTTTCAGGGAAGACTCACCCAGTTTCTAATAAAGTATTAGCACCTACTTGTTTACTGCTTTCTTTAGCATTGGGTGTACTTTCAAAATCCCAGGACTCAACACAGTATTGCATCTACAATATTATTATAACTGTATTAAAAAAAACATGATTGTGCAATTGAAATTCAAAATAAGTATACCTGGTTGCAAATAAACATTACATTTGCATTTAGAATCTCTAAAAACAAATGCACCTCCCAGATCAGCAATTAATACACACAGGAAATTTAGTGTTGAGGATGGGATGGCTGATATTGTAGAGCTGTTTCATAAATCTTTGGGACATCCCCATTCGAAATATTGTGTTTGCTTCTGATCACATCTTTAGATCTAGAACTGGTGTCAAACTCATGTCGTCACATGACATATTGTGACTCCCCCCCCCCCACTAAAGGGGCAGTGGCGAGCACAACGCACCCAGCCCACAGGCTGGGAATTTGACACCCATGATCTAGGTGGTCAAAAATACCATCCTAAATGAAGACAAAAACTCTTTGTTGGAGTTTTACAGAATTATGGAAAACATTGGTTTCGTATACTAAAATTTGGAAATATCTAACAAATGGATAGTAAAGTTTCAAAATGATTTAGAGATGCATTATTCAGTTAATTAATATAAGCTCTGGTTTTCATTCTTCAACTCCCAGAGCATCTGAAAAATCAAGATAATCCTAGCCCCCATGCTAAACTGAAAGGTGTGACACACAGACACAAAAAGGAATGGCAGGAAAACTGATGAAGAAAATAAACTCAGACACATCTTTTCAAGTTAGTCAAAATTTATAATCTATTGCAAACTAAAATCAACCTGGAGAAAATCTCTCTACGCAGATGCTAATAATACTGACTTGATGACACATAATGGAATTGCAAAGTAAACCATTTATATTTGT
This sequence comes from Thamnophis elegans, assembly GCF_009769535.1. Taxonomy (NCBI): domain Eukaryota; kingdom Metazoa; phylum Chordata; class Lepidosauria; order Squamata; family Natricidae; genus Thamnophis; species Thamnophis elegans. Next base: position 92,152,024 of record NC_045544.1, on the reverse strand, counting down.
TTTCCCGAGTGTTAAAAATAAGGCCTCCTTCAGGTCTAAACAGGTGCTAAGTCACCACATATATTTCTTTGAAATGATATGGAAGGAATTTGACATGGTATCTTCTGAGGTTTATTTCTCCTTTATTTCACAGCCTAATCTATAATCTTAAATTTTCTTGGTGACATCCCAAGTACTAACTCAACCCAATACTGCTTAATGTTTTGGATCTACCATCATCAGCTAGATTCTGACATCTGCCTAGACTCCAGGTACTGTAAAGGTGACTACATTTCTGATTACATTTTGTACACCGACTTGTCCAATGCAATAGTCTATTGATTAGTCAGATCTATGGATCTAAGCGTGCAGCTGGGCTTGAATGATCATTTGTGTCTTGACATTCAAAATTATGAAAGCAGAGTTGAACCTAGATATTTGGACAGAAGACAATCAGGAAATTCCACAGCTTTAGATTAGTTGGGACTAAAAAACTTGACAAACATTCTCCTTCCAGCTGGATTGGTGCTTGAGATGTTAAGATAAAATAAAGCCTTGTGTACACACTCATACCGATTCTGCATTTAGCCAAACCTCCATTTAAATAGCTAATGTTAATCCCACCAAAGGAATTTTAGCAAGTGAGAGAGATGTTAAAGGGGAGAGGAAGACAAAGGACTGTGCCAGTTATCATAGTTATTTAACAACATTTATTTCCTTCTCAATCTTTAGTTTATATGCAAAGAAACGCCACAGCAGAAGCTCATTGTTATCGATAGTACTGTAATCAATACAGATATCCCATCTTGATCTCCCAAACAATGATTTCAAACACAACCCCTGGAGTGCAAAAGGTTGTCTCCCTCCCTACAGCAGAGCATGTGGATTTGGAGGCTATGCTCCAGAACATTTGAATATATAAATTTAGCAAGCAGAGAGGAAAAAATAAGGCTCACATATTTCTAAAACATGGAAGTAGTCTTCACATGATCAATTTAATGATGTAACCCAAGTTCATACAAATGAATGAAAGCTCCCAGTATCAGTAAGGCTACAATTGGTTTAACATAGAAAAATGAGAATATGATCAAATACCTTATTTCAGGCACATGAAGTATTAGTAGCGTTCAATCCACTAAGAGGCAATGAGATAGTGAAAGATAGAAACAATCTACATTATAATATTCGGTAATTGTTCTGTAAACATAATCCAGAATCCCAAAAATGCTACATTGATGCTGTTGGGAAATTAAAGCAGCATATTTAAATATTCTACTTAATACCCTTACATATGCAATAAATGTTTGATAAAACTTTTAAAAAATCAAAAAAGGAGATGCAAAGTTAAAATGATTTCCCCCTTCAAGGAAAAGTATCAAAAAGTGCATTTATCCTCACTGTTTCCCACTAACTCAATGTACTCAGTACTTGCTTCTCTCCAAAACAGACCCCTGCTTTATATACAGCAAAAGTTTGTCCAGTGCTCATGGCTAACAGAAAGGCAAACTTTAACAAAGAGATTTGGAGCGGTAGTTCTTTCAAGTAGTTTTGAAGCATTTGGCAAAGCTTTCGGTAACACTTTTAAACATTGTCCTGCTTTAGAAAGGCATATTTCTTTCTTTTACAGGCCACTCCTTCAAACACTTAAGTGTGTGTGTGTGTGTGTGTATATATACATACATACATACATACACACACACACACACACTATAATTTCGGGGGGGGGGTCATGTGAAATCGTAGTAAAATAGACTCATAGAGCAATCTCACATTTATTGTACAATGGATAATTATCACAAAAACACATATTAAACAGAATGTGTTCGTTATCACTGGTGTAACTCTAATTGAAACATCCCCCCTACATACGATGCCAATCAGGAAAAAAAAAGAATTGCAAAATTGGCCCCATTATTCAATATAATCATATTCATAAAGAAAGAAGCATCCTGTACTTAAACCTATTCAAGATGTTCAATTTTATTTAAAACATAACTAGGAAATGACCTGGCTAATATTCCTGAAACGTTACCTGTGAAAATAGACATGATACAACATATTCTGCCACAAAAAGCTGATGTATAATTAAAGAGAACCAAACCTGACAACTATTTTCCTATTTTATCACTGTATTAACATCTCAAAATAGTAGCTAAACTTCATGCTTTACTGAGATGGTGCAGCAGTTTCTTTTCAAAGAAGGAATAAAAATCAGAAACAGCTCATTACTGTATATTCCATTGTGTATACAAACTAATCTAAATAAAACCAGCCAGTTCATGCTAAGAAGTTAAAAAGTGAGGCTTGTAATTTTTAATGAATACAAACTAAAGCATTCAAAAATTACGAAGCTTTAGCTGTAAGACTTCTAATTTATAATAGTTTTTTGTGTATTCATACATACATACATACATACATACATGCTTGCACATTTCTAGTTCTGGCTCTGTGAATTTTATTATCCATAGAATAGAAAAACATGAGATTTTCAAAACTTTTTTTTTCAATCAGGCTACCAACATGAAAATTATACCACACAATTATTTCATGCTTGGAATGATGTATGGAAACTAATTATGAGTATTAACAAGTGGGCTTTAAACAAAACACAAATGTTTTCCTTATATTTGATCATTTTAGAAGTAAAATGTAGCACACCATAATGTTAACTATGCAATAGTTTCATTTTGTAATATAAAGACGGACTGCAAGACTTACCACACCTGCATTCTTTTTTTGTTGGCTTTTCTCTGTGTTTTAGAATCTTTTAACTATTGGGGGGAAATATTAATAGTGCTAAAAATGCTTCGGTATTGACATTAATGTCAAGTGAGAATTTGCAATCAGCCCTACTTTGCAGATTAAAACTTGTAACCAGTGGAACCATGTTTAAGAAGCTAGAGGTTTATAAATTCACGTACAAGTGACTTAACAGAATTGTGACACTCTACTTTATTTTACAAAGTATTTTGTGGAATTGCTTTTAAAACCTTCTAAATATAAGACTGAATTAGGCAGGAATTGTGTCGGACTATGCAAACTGTCACAGATTAAGAGTACTGACTGAAGGCTGTTCAGACATCACAATAATCATTCATAATAGTGTCCAGCAATCTAGTGCTTTCAAAAGGTTTTGAACTAATTTATCCCATTGCTCTTAACTATTGGGCATATTACTATAGATGGTCCAAATCATCTGGAATATAGTAGGAGAAAATGGATTTACTACTGTATAATCGAAATAAAGATTTTCTCTCACATGCTTTCTAGCTACCTCTCTTATGTGGCCAAAAGAAAATCCAAAAGTAGTTGCTTCTATTTTGATAAATCACTTTTTGGCTTTTTCAAAGCTGACAAACTATGGCTAGCGGTAATCATATTTTTTTGTAACAATTCCATCCGTTGCTTGAGTTTTTGAATTCCCTGAATGTTATTTTGAAAATAAATTAAGATAATGGTTTAGGATTTGGGTAGAACACTAAAGTGAAGCTAATAAGCAAAAACTTATCATTAGTTCTCATGGATGGGCTGGACACAATGGGTGTGCCCACCAGCTCCACGTTTGCTGCAATTCATTCCCGGTGCACAAATAAAATGTACCATGATATCTGAACCAGTGCTGCAGGCAGCAATTTTGTTCCATCGGCTGCTGTCTAGAATTCACTATGAATTGAATAGTTCAAGCGAAGTAATTTTATCCAACAACAAAAATAAACGGTTAAGTCATAAATATATTTACAAAAGTAAGAAATATATTAAATTTTTAGCAAATATATGCTGATGAATTTGATGTTATATTTTTCCTTTTTTTACTTAAAATTATGAGAAGCAATCTCTCTATTCCAGTTCACCACAGATAACACTGCTAAGACAGAGACCAGCTCTGGCTCTCTAGTCCCAGCAAACTCTATTATAGAGTTTAAATTTGAAGATTAATATAATAAGGAAGAAAGGAGAAAAGAAGTGTAACCTATTTTTGTCTTACACCTTACAGTCCAGGTGGAATGCAAGTCATTTTCCAATTCATATTTAGTAAGCTAATGTCACAGGCCCAATTCAAATATGGGATATTTGTCAATGGGCAAATTTTAAATTGTTATTATTAATGCTACATAATATATTTATTTTAAAATAGTATTCATTTTCATTTAAGAGGAAATGTAACCACCTGCTAAGTGGTTAACTTTTTGAAAAGATTCTGTCAAGTTTGGTGTCCTCTCCCAATAGTTGTACTTTTTAAAAAGGTCACACACACACACAAATCAACAAGCAGAAAGAACAATCCCAATAAGAAACTTAATACAAACTAATTTCAGGGAAAAGGGGATTATTGAAGAATCATTTTAATTTTTAATTCAATTCATCAGGCATAAAGTTGAAACTGGTTCTGCATTAATGTTGTGTCATTTAGCCTCAAGTTAACACAAACGTTATGTTGTGTCAGGACGGCATGTTCTTTTCAACAGAATTTCACTGTGGTAACAAAGACAGAACTTCAATAACTACATTTCTTTGCAACTTCTTTTTAATAATAGTCTTTTTTCCCTTGCAATTTATTTGTAGTTGAAGCCATATTTCATTCAGCATAACTTTAGAAATTACAAAGATGATTCAAACTGTTTGTTGGGGTTAGGCTCTGCTTCTAATTTTACAGCAGGTGTGCATTCTGATTTAGTCCTTCGGGCTCTGTGATGTGGAGAGTCAATAAGTATTTCGGAGCAAGAAATACTAACTGAAGGGGACTTTTCTATCTTCTTTCCCATAGCCTTTTCCACAGTCCCACAACACTGCTTCAGAGCACACTGGGTCCTGCAGGGAAATTCACATTTACTCACACTTTCTTCAGAGCTTACAATGGCAAATTCAGGCTGAATGGTTGTTGCATGTATCCCTTCATCATGAAAAATCTCCTTAATATCTTTTGCCACTTTCATGTAGGATTCTGGATCCCTACATTTTATATGAGCAGTGCCAATTATCCTGCTTCCTGCCAGCTGCCAAATATGCAATTCATGGACAGCTTCTACATCTTCCAGTTTACGGAGTTTCTCATTTAAAGAGCGAATATCAATTTGCTTAGGAACAGTTTGCAAAAGAATAAGAGCAGATTCTTTAAGCAGAGGATAAGTAGTATAGAGTAGAATGCAAACCATGATCAGACAAAGTGAAGGATCTAAATATAGAACCCAACAAGGACCAGCTACAGGGATTTGGTCTCGTTCCAGTGGAGAAAGCTGAGTGAAGTTTGTACAGGGGTCATTAACACAAACATTGATGCAATCCCCAACCTCCGGGCATGGAGTCCAATAAGAGTAAAATATTATGGCATTCACTACTACAATAACTGAACCCAAGGCATCTCCGAGAACATGAAGGAACACTCCACGCATATTGAGCTGAGCACTGGTGTCTTCGTCCATCTCCATGTCTATAGAGGTGTTACTGCTAATATTTCCATTCGGTTGCAGTTCCATTTGGCTGTCTTTTACTACATCACCTGCAAAGACAAGAGCAATATTGTTATGCAAATATGAAATCTGTGATTGAGTTAGCAACATTATATTAATGTAGTCAGTGAAGGAGATCAATTAAATATAGTAGTTTTCTTAGCAGAAATCTGGATTCAGAAGTATTTAAAGTATCATGTCTGCCTTCTGATGACATTAATGATCTCTTCAGGATTCTAGAACAGGGAGCTTCAACTTTTTCATAACATGGACATATTTACACCATGTAACAGAAGGCCCAATGTTAATGTTTTAGCAAGTAACCAAATTAATCTCCTCTCCTTTCAAAACATTCAAATTTTAAGTGGTAAACTAGAATAGAATGTTATGCAGGACTGTGGTGCATTCCTTTTTAAGTTGGACAAATGGTTCTCCTCTGAGTCCTGACATTAGCTTCAGACCAAAGCTTGGAAGCAACAATCACCAATCTAGTGCTTTCAGGATACTATAATCCCCAGCTACATTGTCAACTGTCTTAATAATTAAGGGAGTTGGCTATAAATTCTGAAGAATTTCACACTGGGAAAGACTGCTTTATGATTCACAGCCAATCTCTTTGCTTAAGCACTCATTAGCTTTCCTAGATTTATTAAACTAATTGAGGCAAAATTCTAATCATCATAGTTAGAGATGAATAAAATGAAAATAATATGTAGGCATACACTGAAAGTTTTGGAAAAACAGCTGAGAAATTTGCTATTTTCAAAAATCTGTTCTCTTGAGCATAATCAATTTATTTTCAAAAAATGAGACCCTCATTGTGCGTATCATACATACACAGAAAAACTATCCCTTCAGATACAATAATTTACATATGCCTGAATGCATACTCACATTGACATATCAAGGATGCAGTGGAAATTAGCAGGCAAAAGGAGAATTGTTTAAAGAAAATGAAAGCCAACTCCCTCACTGATAACCATGCTAATATATGGGAGTTCAAATCAAAACATCAGAAGAGCATGTTAGCATATCCTGACCATCACTATATACTGTTAAATGCAATGACCGATACAACTGGTATTCATCGCTTTTCACAGGTGGAATGCAAAATATTCTGGATTTTGGTATCAGGTTTTGCTTCCAATCACACTAGTATCCTAAACTAATTCACAATGATCCAGAAAATGATTTTCATCAATGTCTCTTCTTGTAAAACATAGCACTATTTCCAGTGAATTGTCCCCCAGAAGATGGGGTGGAGGGAAGGGAGACAAACTTTTCTATTCAGGGAAGTTTGGCAGTTTCCGAACTTTATTTCTGTTTGCTTTTCAAGTGATTTTGAGAAGCAAGAAATCCATGGCTGGCTCCAATGGTTGAGAAAGAGAAGAAGGAGTAAATCAATTTAAAAAGCTGCAGGGAAATTAAAGAAAGTAGTCATTGTTCTTCGCTTTAGCTAGCCCCCATGTGGTTAGGCTGGATTATGGTGGAAAACCACCTGCTATGAATTAAATAGATAGGAATAAACTAGAGGCACTTTCACATGTGCACTATGCATAATCGCATATACTCATGAACCTGACTTGTCAGTCCCCGAGGATATGCTAGAAATGGACTTGATCTGCTCAAGCCCCATCACAGACAAGCCTTAGTCACAGTGCCTAATTTTTAAAAAGTGACAATTGAAGCCAATGAAAATAAAAAGAAAATTGCCAAGTGAAAAATATTGCACACACAAAAATACCAAAAACACTGAGGATGAAGTTGCTACAAAAAAGGTCCTGAAAGAAGATAGGTCATTTACATTACAGAAAGCTAATAAAAAGAAAAAATATAATGAAGCACCATCATCATCTGAGAAAAATCTACACTCAAAATCTCACAGTTCTGAGCTTCCGAAAAAAGTTGTTTATTTGAACATCATATAACAGACTAAATTTAATTTGTTTCACATCAAATAATACTGTCCAAATACAGCACATGCTGACTATAGTAAGACAAAAATGCAAAACATATAATAATTACTGTACAGAAAAATTTGCATTCAGTATTTTTTCCCCAGAAAACCCACATCTTGGGGAAGGAACTATATAAAACTGCAGGTTGAACAGGAGAGAATGAAAATTGCCTTTTTGCCCCCACTCTCAGCGACATTCTAAATTTGGATAGCAGCATTCTGCAGGCAAAAAAATAAGCAATTGTTTACATGCTGGAAAACAAAAAGGACAAAACAGTCATTATATGAAGAGAGAGCATTTGTCTGTGTGTTGTATTACAAAATGGGTTTTAAGACTAGTTATGTTGCAGATGCTGATGAGAAGAATGCTATTGGCTCAATGACTCCAGCAATGTAACCGGTGGAACTTGAATCATCTCCCACACACATTTCATTAAATTGACTCCACCTCTATAATGATTTTTACAACTCCCAATGGTGGAGATCAAGAGTTATGTGTAAGGGTGCTGAAAACAGAAAGTATATATGTATTAATATACCAGGAATGCTGTACATATGTGCTCCTAGCTAAAGATGTGTGCCTAAAACTGTCAAGCTTTAACAGCCACTACAGGAACTTCTTAAGGAGACATGTTTATTCTTAGAACCAAAACTCCATGAATAGGGTTTGGAAGACAAACTACCATGATAACAATGTTATCTTCAGGCTAAGAGTTATTCCAACGGAACTATTGCCAGGGATCGTTTATGCTTGATCATTTATGTCATCTGAAAAATATAGTTTAAATAATCTGGGTTACCCACAAATCCCATAATTCTGAAAAGCATTTCCAGCATCATCTTCCCAAGATAGAACTAGTTTTTAAGTGGGGGAGGGAGAGGGCAAGTACAGCTGCAAAATCACACTGGATCTTATTGCATAAATGAGCCAACAATGATCCCAAGGCCAAATGCAAACTTTTAAGAAAATTAGTTGCTTACATAAATAACACTGATGCCAAGAGATGAACAGATTACCAACCAATCTGCTTTAGGAATTATAATCTCAGAATTGATTAAATTATGAATAAATCAACATTTCTATATTAAACTAAATTACAATTATAAACTATAGAATATTACCAGAGGAATTAATTTCCATGACAGGAAATAAGTTCCTCATCTTCAATGTAGCCTAGCCCTTAAAAGAACCATTCTGCGTTTATTTTATTATATTTATATTCTGCCTTTCATTTAGAAGAGAAAAGTGGCATACATAGTACTTGCATTTCCTATTTTTCCCAAAACCCATTCTGTGAAATATGTTAGCCTAAGAGGACAGCAACATCCCTAAAGCCATCCAATTAACTTCCATGGCAGAGGGTGGTGTAGAAATTAAGAGCAAGGACACACACTTGCTCTCAAATAACAATCCATATAATTTTGTCCCAAAAAGTAGATGATTTAACGATTAAATCTCTAATGACAACAGACTTAAGAAACTGATAAAATCAGAATAAATGCTGCAGAAAACTTATTGGTGACCTGCATTGATGGCTTTGCAATATTTTATGTTGATAAAAAAAGCTATAGACTACCTAATCGGGTAAAGAATGACAAATATTCAGTGTATGCTCAGAGAGAACTGCATACCAGATCTACCATGACAGCTGCTGTCTATGTATAATACACTTTTTAGTATAATTAAGTTCTATCTTAAATTTTGCTGCTGTAAAAAAAAAATCAACCAATTAGAACCAACATTACATAAAGACTACTAGGAAGAAAAGTGCAAGAAAAGAGGAACTCTGAAGTAATTCTCTTCTATACAAGGCACATTAATAATTTTAATTACTTTAAATTCACAACAACAAAGCTATCTAAAACCTTTCCCAGTATTTATTTTTCTGTTTTAGTGAAAGTGGGGTCCATGAACAGTTTTGTTCTTGAATAATTAATGACCATTTCCCATATTCTGGGTTTTCAGAATTCAACCTGAATTTAATTCAGATTAAAATAAAATGAAGTACAAGAAGCCTTCTCTTTATGGCCCAATGAAGAATCCTAGAAAGGCCTCTAGCAGTGTTTAAGATCGTAAGATCTAGGAAATGTAGTGAGCAAATGATATTAATACAGCACGTTATGGAGAAAAAGTTGCAATCTCCCAAAAAGAAAGATGCCCTAAAGTGTCTGCTGGGGCATGATGAGGTAACAGTAACCATGGCAGTGGGTTGCCAAGACAGTAAATTAGGGTCAGCATGGCACAATTTCAGAGGGAAGAGAGATCAGCAAAGGATAAAATCTCTTGCCATTGATCAGCCCCAGGGGGGAACACAATCCACTTTGGGTCAGCAGGGCTTGGTGTGTATGTTTCCTTTTACCACCTTTATTTGTACGGGCAAGACTGAATTCAAGCCCAAGGTTTTTTACTGGCTGAAGAAGAGCCCTTTCTGCCGCAGGCTCCAGGCTAGGTACCTCTGGACACCATCAGATCAGGGCGGAAGCCCCTCCGCATCCCCTCCCCACCCCACCCTCAGCTCACCCAGCTTCTCCAGGCTGACTCCATTGGAGCTGTTGAAATTGTCCACCAGGGTGTTGGTCTCTTCTTTATGTAGGTCGCCGGGAGGCGGCTCCGCCTTGCCGCCTCGGGAGCCGTTCCGCCGGTGGCTTCCCCCTCCACTCCCGCCGTGCGAATGGCCATGGCCGCCGCCGCCGCCGTGCTGGTGGAAGAGGCAGAGCCCCAGGACGTTGATGAGCAGCCCGGCAGCTCCGACGCCGATGACCACCAAGGGCTGTTCGATCTCGTGGGGCTCGGTGAAGCGCTCGATGGCTTCCAGGAAGATGGTGAAGCACAGGGCGGTCAGGAAGACGGCGTTGACCAGGGCGCCCATCACTTCGGCCCGCACCCAGCCGAAGGTGTTCTTCTTGGTGGCGCGGGTGCGCTGGGCGAAGCGGACGGCCACCAGGGCCACCACCAGAGCCATCACGTCGGAGAGCATGTGGAAGGAGTCCGAGAGCATGGCCAGCGACGACGTCAGCCGGCTCACCACCACCTCCACTACGAAGAAGCCGAAAGTCAGCGCCAGCATGCACATCAGGCGCACCCGCCGGCGGCCGTGCCGTCGCCGAGCCTGAACCGGCCGCTCGCCCGGACTCTCCACGCCCATGCTGCCGGCCTGGGGAGCCACTCAGCCGCTTAGCAAAGGCGCCGCTGCCGCAACCAAACCCGCGAGGGAAGAGGAGCGGGGTAAGCAGCACCACTGGTCAGCCGGCCGAAGGGCCCCCTCCGCCGGTGAAATCGCCCCTCTCGGCGCGGCTAGTAAACCACCGACCGTGCCGGGGCTTCTGCTCTCCCGCGGGCCAGAAGGGTTGCCGTGATCGTCACTATCGACGAACCGCCTCTCTGAGCTGCCGCCGCCGCGCCGTCTCCCTTCTATATAGCCCGCGTTCCAAGAAGCGGCGGCAACCACCCCACCGCTCTTTGCAGACGGTTTGAAACTAAACTTTGCACCCGAACCCCCTAACACTCCTTTCCACACGGAACCCCAGAGCCACCCGCCTCTAGGCTCCGCCTATCTGGATCTTCCTCATTGGCTACAACCCCGGCAACCGGGCGGCACCACTCAAACCTCCCGGCGGGATTGGCCCCTGGGGATAGTCTCGACAAACCATCCGCCGTGCCTCCAAACCGCTTTCCTATTGGCCTGGCTTACCTCAGGCTTTTCGTAGGTCCCGCCTAAAGGGCGGGGCGACCCCTTTGATTGGAAGAGATGCTCGGTCGCGATGTATAACATCCTATCAATCTCCCGCTTTGGAGCCGCCTCCGAAAGAGTTATTTTTTTTCGGGACTGGTGCAAAAGGTGGTGGCGGGTTTCGAGCGGAACGTTTCCTTTTCTCTCCCCCCCCCAGCCCTCCCCCCCAGCCCAGCCTTCGCCCTGGTTTTCCACACGCCCCGCCAAGCGGAGGCGGCCTTTCCTTTTGCAGCAACTGCTTAAGCGCCCGGCCCGAACTTCCCCTTTTCCCCTCGGTGACACTGACAGCTCTCCCCCACCTCCGTGTCTTGCCACCGCACCATGACGTGGAATAAGGGGAGCTGGAAGGGGGGCTAGGGGCGGACAGGACGTGTGGAAAGCTGCCGGCGTGCACCCGATACGGCAAGCGCAGCCCTCCTCCCGCAAAAGCCCTGGATTCGTCTCTGCCGAATTAACCCTGCTTGGGTGTGAAATAAAGAAAACTGCTGAAGTTCGCATCCTGCCTCTTTCCTGCAAAGGAAGCTCAGACCAGGATGCGTAGCTGCCCTACATGTTATTCTCATGACATTCCTGGGGAAGTATTTTAAGACGAGAGAAGAGGAGCGGCCCTCTCCGTCCTCCCCTCAGGCCTCAAGAAGAATATGAATTTAATTTTCTTAGTTCAACTAACTCTGAATGCGGTTATGATTGGACTGGTTTTAAAAGGTTTCCAGAGAGACCTATTAAATTTGGTGGCCATCACATCAAGCAACAACTACACAGTTTGCAACAACAACTTTCCAACCCAGTGCTTTAACCACTATCCCAAACTGTCTCCTTAGCCTTTTAAGATGCTATAAGCATTGAATGGCGTCTATGGGATTGAACAATGTTCACCCAGCCTAGCGCAAGGAACGCATGAAGTGCTTAGGAAAGGAATGGTTTATGGTTACAGCTTGGGTTTTTTTTCCTTTCTGGGGTGCTACTTTTTTTTCTGTGCCACACCAGGTGGCAGCACCTGGCTGATAGAAAAAAAGCTAAGTGGGGTCAGGCCCAGATAGTGTTTGATGGAAGTTCCCCTGGAAATGAGATTTGGGTGTAGATGGAGAAATACCATATATATATACCATAAACTTTGTAGCAATGAAATTGTTTGCATTGTCTCCTTCCAGTGTGTGTGTGTGTGTGTGTGTGTGTGTGTGTGTGTGTGTGTGTGTGTGTGTGTGTGTGTGTGTGTATATATATATATATATATATATATATATATATATATATACATACATACATACACACATACACACACACACACACACACACACACACACACACACACACACACACACACTGGAAGGAGACAATGCAAACAATTTCATTGCTACAAAGTTTATGGTTTTTTCCAAGCTCAGAGACTAAATGTAGCCCTGCAGAGTCTTAGCCTTTACAGTTATTTTCTATATTGAGGTAACATTGCAAAGGATAAAACACTAAAGATACTTATATCATAACCTTTCTTTTTTATATAACTATTTATTTTCAAAAACAGAATTAAAAGTTAGACAAGAATAGGAAGACAATTGAAAACAAGGATTCAAGAACAACGACAAGCAGTTAAACAACACACAACACCAGTTCAATTGGGAAGGAACAAAAATCATTGGTCATGTCAACACCCACCATACACATGAATTTATTCAATCCTGGTATTCTACTAAAGGAATAATTAGCAAACACATTGAGTTAGATCCAGCATATGAATACCCAAGAAACCAGACCATTTGAATGACCAGTCAGCAAGAGAACCAATCAGCTGCTCAAAATTTAAATATAGCTCCAAACGAACAATCAATCACATGACCAACTGACCACATCGGTATACAAGACATATATATAAGCTAAAGAGGAATAGGACAAAAAAAAATCTGATAATGATGTCATCTAATCTGGTAACAAAATGTTCAGGAACTAAATGTCAAGTTCAGAGAGCAAACCACTGCCAAAATCTAAAATCCGAGCTACAAGTATTTTGTATTATTTCAAAGAATAAAAAGAAACCATTCAAAGTTACAAGGGCATTAAAATTGACTTATGGCTGTCCTTTTTTACATGACTGTTACAGCCATCTCCACGGTCACATTTGGGCATTTGGCAGTTGGAAGGTATTTATGATAGTTGCAGTGTCCTGAGGTCATATGTGATCACTTTTTGCCACCTTCTGACAAGCAAAGTCAATGGGAAAGTTAGACTTACTTAACAAATGTTGTAATTAGCGTAACACTGCAGTGTTTCATTTAACAAGTGTGGCAAGAAAGGTTATAAAATGAGGCAAACTCATTTAACAACTGCTTCACTTAGTAATGGGAATTTGGAGCTCAATTGTCATACATTGAATACTAGCTGGATATGCTTTGTTGATTTCAGAAAGGCCTTTGATTATATCAATCACATAAAGCTATGGAAAATTCTGAAAAAGTGGGACTCTCAAAATATCTCATTGTATTCCTGAAAGAATTAATTTAATTTGTACTAATAATATACTTAGAGACTTTATGAATAAGATAGATACAGTGATAATGGAGTGTTACATTAAACACAGATTTTCACACTAATTACACTATTTTGTTCCCATGATATTCCTCCTATATGTAGAAGCCATACTGATCTGAAATTGGCTCTTTCCTTCAGTGTCCTTACAACATTGTGGTTTTTGTCTACAGTTTGGGAAGTTGAATTAAGTATTGGTGCACATCTTACTCTGAAGGAAACACTAAAAAGACAGTTTTTCAATATTTCCTCTGAAGCTGTGGGGTAAGCAATTTCCCTCTTGTAACCAAGCCATCATTGTGCTTTGCCACTATCCTCATCCTTCCCAGCTGCTCTAAAAGATAACTTTGTAACCTGGTCAACAGTAGCCAGCCAGCTGATTTTTTTAAAGAAGTATCTATGAAATACAAGCGTGATAGGGAAGATAAGAAGGAAGAAAGCGGTTGACTGCAATTTTTTGTACTGCTGTCTTGAGACAGATGGAGCAACTAGCAACACTGGAGAACAAGAGCCAATGGTGGGAACTATTGCAGCAGGAGAAAACTACAGAGAAAGATGAGGATGGTATGGAAGTACTCTTGTATCTTCTGTGTTGTTTTGTTTTTCCTGCACATAAAAAGAACATCCCATCACCCAGAAATATCACAATAGACAGTTTAGAAAGTCAGCATATTGCTCCCAACAACAATCTGGGTCAGTGGTGGGTTTCCATTTTTTTTACTACCAGTTTGCTTGTGTGCATGTGTGCGCATGCGCAGAAGCATTCAGGTGGGTGGGTGGAGCCTTCCACCGTCACTACCGCCACTACCGGTTCGCCTGATCCGAGCCGAACCAGCAGAAAACCACCTCTGATCTGGGTCTTCATTTTACCCATCTCGGAAGGATGGAAGGCTAAGTCAACCTTGAGCCAGTGAGATTTGAATTGTCAAAATGCAGCTAGCAGTCAACTAAAGTAACCTGAAGTAATGCACTCTAACCACCGTGCCATCTCAGCTCTCAATGGGACACTCAGAAGAGTCCTTCTTTTTAGCTGTGGTTCAGTGACTGCATGCTTTACCTGAACCTTTTAAGTTTCTTCACAGATTTGCAAATCTCCTTTTTTATCACTTATAGTCTTGCCTGTGTCAAAGTTAGAGCAGACAATTGCATTTGGTGTGGGGGAGAAATCATTGGCTTTTCTTTTTCTTTCTGTGGACTTCCTTTGCAAATAACTATGCAGGCCTCATTTTGTTCAAATGGTAAGGAAATAACTTTTATACTAGGAAAGAAAGGGACTTGTGACTTGGCCATTTTGGTATCAGTATACTGATCAGAACAAAAGAAAGTACAGTCAGAACATCCTGAAACTGTTTGCTTTTTGTTAGATCGGGTAATGTCAAGGCACACTCAGGCTTAGGCAACAGAACAAGTATGTACAATCCAGCGAAGGTTCAGTCTGACAGCAGCCCTTTTATAGGGAGCTGTCAGACCCTTCAACCAATGAGATTGAATCTCTGTTCCCGCCAGAACAGAGGACCTTGGTGGAAACCACTATAAGAGTTGCTAATATCTAACACTTTTCAATCTGTTGGAAATAATGTTTGAAAGTGTCTTTTAGGAAAGAAGGTTATTGTATTCTACTAGCAAATTGAATCGCTTGAAATAAGTAGTTCACATCTGCTGTTTTAACTCATTACTATGTGTCTGAGAAGGCTTAGTAAAATTAATAATCACATATAGAATAATCATGTAAGCCAGGAATGTTTTGGGAAGTTAAAAAGGATTTAGATCAAGGGTGTCAAAAGGGTACCCAGGGGCCGGATTCATCATGCACAGGCCATGCCCACCTCAGCTCCACAAGTGGGGAAAAAACATCACAAAATGTCACATGATGGCAACATGACACCACTAGCTTGACGCCTGTGATTTAGATTCAATTAGCATAGTTTAAAATTGTAAAAAAATGATAAATGCTCTATATCAGAAATGTCAAGCTCCCAACCCGCAGGCCAGATGCATCATGTACTGGCCACACCTACACCTGGTTTAGCAAAGGCAAGGAAGGTCCCAATACGTCATGTGACACCGCTTGGATGACGTAACTTTGACATCTCTGGTGCATTCTGGCATTCACATTGATTGAACAAAGGGTTCGTTCCCCTATGCAGAGCAAAGTCCCAAAGTGGTGGTTCCACCATAAATTGAAACACTACTTCAGCCAGGCATGCCCTTACTAATTTTAGTTTTTTTTTCATTTCATATTTTGCATATTTATATTTTATTCTACCAATACATTAATAAGATTCATGCAAAGTCAGGTTTTATTTAAATGAGTACCCAGTTTCCAAATGTAGACAGCTAGTTGCAACTTAAAAGAAAATTGTACATAAAATATATTAGTCAAGAGTCAAATTTCAGGATCTTATAAGCATCGTGTGAAACAGCCTATTCAATTAAATATATTAAATGATGGGTTAATATGTGCTTATATTCACATAGTGTGACGTGTAGCTCAGTGGCTAAGATGCTTAGCTTGTCGATCATAAAGGTTGGCAGTTCGGTGGTTCAAATTCCTAGTGCCGCATAACAGAGTGAGCTCCCATTACTTGTCCCAGCTTCTGCCAACCTAGCAGTTTGCAAGCATGTAAAAATTCAAGTAGAAAAATAGGGACCACCTTTGGTGGGACGGTAACAGCATTCCATGCGCCATTGGTGTTTAGTCATGCCGGCCGCATGACCACAGAGATGTCTTTGGACAGCGCTGGCTCTTCGGCTTTGAAACGGAGATGAGCACCACGCCCTGGAGTTGGGGACGATTAGCACATATGTGCGAGGCGAACCTTTACCTTTACCTATATTCACATTTGCTGAGTACATTAAGAGATTAAAATAAGAGAATTACAAAATGTATCTTATTTCTATCCATATTATAAACTCTGTGACCTGATATCTGAATCTCAGGGTGAAGTAGAAAACTGTTATTTCAATGTGAAATAATTTTCAAGGATCTTTGTTCCTATTTTAGGAACTGCAACTATATTTAGAAACAATTGCCTTTTGATATTTTTTTTATTTAGCCTAAAAATGAATGATAATTATTATTGTTATTTCCAAATTCTAGAAATTAGATAAAGGCCAATTAAATCATAATCATTAGAGTAGATTAGATCATTGAGAGCTGAATAGCATCCATGTTTTATTAAAATAGCTGCATAATCAATTTTAGAATTAAAAATATTAATATAAAGAACTTGTAGAGAATTCTAACATTTAGGGCTTATATTACCACGATAGAATCTGGAAGCAGAAGAAACAAGGTTCTCATTCAATAGAATAAGCAAAAAAATTCCCAAACAGCAAGACTGGCTTATTAAATTTTGCAATAAAATGGAAGTCACAGAAAATAAAGCCATAAGCCTTAGGGAAATAAGTCTAAAGCCAGTGTCACACTGAGTCTTGGTTTCATATATATATGTATTCTTCTCCTCTCTCGTACCTAGAAAAAGACTCTCAGTTTAAAGCTAATTATGATTCCCTAATTATATGATACAAATAACTTTTCCCACAGAAATAGCCTAATAACAAGCCAAGAGTTTAATTTTAGTTTGATCCTGGTTTGTTTTTACTGATAAAAGCTTTTCCTCGTAGGCTTTAAAGATAGGGCAGGAGGAAAAAATGAATAAATGATATGCAGATGGCTGTAACTAATTGTTAAATTGGATTTTCCCTATATCTGAACCATTGTTTAGCACTTCTTTGCAATAGTCATACATGATAACATAGAAAGCTCAAAAATAAAAAATGAAATGAAATGCAGTGTTGGTGGTAGGAAAATAGCATTGGTTATCCTCTTATTTATTTTTATCTTTCCAGATAGTCGTCTGTTATCTGGGACGGAAGTGAAAATGATTCACAGGAAGGGGGGGAAATGCTAAAAATAATTAATGCTTGGAAGAACAAAACAATCTATATTCTAATAATAATTGTCCAATGACTGACACATTAATATGAATGTTCAAATTATTTTTGTTATATTGCAAATATTTCTAGAAAATGGAGGATTCACTCATGGCTCTTCCTTATATAACCCCCTAATCACAGCACAAATATGCTCTAGAAGAGTGTCATGCCATGCCCTCACAATGTTGCCTTTGTCTCACTTCCAGTTGAGGCAACTTAAAGTCATTTTCAGCTGTTTTGAAAGACTGCTTTCTCTCTTCTGAGAACTCTGTTTTTGCCATGAACACAAGTTATCACCCCTCATTGGCAACCTTGTTGAAGACTAGGTCAGGGGTTAGAATTTGCCCAGCTCCTTTGGGTCACTTTAGACTGCTAGGGGCATACTCACACCTCTCTGATCACTGACTACTACTTGTGGATGTTGGAAGATTCATCACTGCATACACCAGCTTTCTGCCCCTTTAGGAGCAATATACGAAGGGACAGTTAACAGCAATTTAACCTTTTCATCTCCATTCCTTGTTTAACAACACTTTTTTGCATATCTCTTTGTGATATGTCTCCAGCTGGTTAGAAGGATAGCTTAGGGCTATCGTAATTGTTAACTCCTGGTTCTGAAATGCTCTTTATCTCCCACCAGTAACAGAATGTGCACTGTGTTACCAATAGATTATAGATGTGCTAGTAACCTAAGCCTCACTTCCACAATGTTATATCCTGAATAAATATTGTATTATATTCATTCAAGCACCATTCTCTAGAGTTTATTTTTCTAATTTTCATAATTTGTTCCTCTTTATATACATTCTTTCTCTTGCAGTAAAGAATCTAGCCATTTGTTTTCTTTTTTCCTTTCTTATATGTAATAGATGCAGAGGGAAATTTTGTTGCTTTGAGACCAGCTCTTTCTCCTGTTCCTCCACCACAGGCAACTTTCAACACCCAGATGTTAGTGTCAGTAAGCAGAGATTAAAAATGCATCTCCTCCTTCTCCACATTAACCCATTGTAAAACTTGCAACTGAAATAAAAGCTATTGAAGAAAATGCTTACTTTCAAAATTGCTGATATGCTACTTTTTCTCCAATACTTTTAAACGCAATGAGAAATGGTGGCTAGGCAGATTTGCAGCTAATATCAAGTCCTGTTTTGCAAGCAGCTACACAATGCATGTTCTGGGCACAAAAGTAAGAACTGCTTAAAATTTTACTTTTTTTGCAATTGGGATGTGGAGATGTTTGCTGCTCTAGGACGTGCAGGAACCATGAGAAAGAGCATTGCTCAAATGATAATTCAGGTAATACTCAACTTATGATCATAATTGGGACATAATTTACATTGTTAAGCAAAACAGTTGTTAAGTAAGTCATGCCCAATTTTAGGACATTTTTTGCCATGGTTGTTAAGCAAATTACAGTGATCATGGAGTAAACCATAGCACTGTTACCATTCACAGAGAGGAAACTGCCAATTTATATCAGCTTGATAATCTTTCATATTTAGCCAGTGACTCTGGATGTAAAGAAAAATAGTTAAAACATCCAGAAGAATAGCAAAACAAAATAGGCTAGAGTTGTTCCAGATCTGGCACTTTAAAACTACTTCTTAACAATGTGTTTTGTAAATAATTCACTGAGTCATACTTACATGGCATGAAGCATACCAACACCATCTATGAGTGTTTCCATTTAAGCAAATACTGCACCTAGCCCTTAGAATACCCTAAAACACTCTCATTGGGAAAACAAATATCAGGATTAAGGCTTGTGTATGTTTCTTCTTTAACTAAATTCTTTAGTTCTCTACAGTGTCCAATTTATAAAATTGCTTATCTTTATTTTGTTTTGTAAAAGTCCAAACAAATTTATTTTCCATCGGAAGGATTCTTTACAACTAATTCCAAAATTTTATTCCAAATTTATCTCAATCTTTACAGTAATCTGTTTGTATATTTCTATCAAAGTCTTATTTAGCTTTTTACTGTTTTATTTCATAAAAAAATTCTTATGGTTATAACTAAATTTTTCTTTCATTAAGGATTGGAGACCAATCCACCTAGCATTTTCAGATTTGTCAATCCAAAGATCTCTAATAGTTTAAAAGTAGTTAAAAAGCAATTTCCAAACATGATTAGAAAAGGAAGTTTGCAAGCGTGTTATCCTTTGAAGGGCATCGACTGTGGTTGCAAGCAAGATAATTTATTCCTATTATCTTAAAACTCAAAACTCACCACCAACCACTATTTTGTGGTCTCATGAGAAGCAATTGTTTGGAGTGGATATGAGTGATTTCCCGTTCTCTCCTTATCCAGAGAGATTCTGAAGATCAATCTACTCACTGGTTCTTTGTTCTTCACTATGGTTGTTGGTACCACTTTTTGTGAAGCTATCTCAGTTCTGCCATTTCTTCTTCTAAAAGTCTAAAAGCTATCACTTTTTTCCAATGAAATACTTCCCCATGCTTTTGTTTTCTAATTTCCAATTTATTTACAAAGGGGCTACAGATGGAAGCGAGCTGCTTCTGCTAAATTGGCTCCTGCCATCTTTTGAACGCCCTATTTGTCAATACCAGGCAAAGTTTATTTTTAAAAAACCCTTGCCATTACAATCAATCACAGGAATAATTCTATTGTTAGACTATATTTCTCTGAGTTAAATTTATCTTACATTTCTTTGCATGTTTGTCTTGCAATTTTATTACGCTTACCTCAGTGGTGGGATTCAAAAATTTTTACTGTCAGTTCTGTGGGTGTGGCTTGGTGGGCTTGGCAGGGGAAGGATACTATAAAATCTCCATTCCCTCCCCACTCCAGAGAAAGGATACTGTAAAATCCCCATTTCCTCCCAATCAGCTGGGACTCAGGAGGCAGAGAATAGAGATGGGGGCAGGGCCAGTCAGAAGTGGTATAATTTCCACTACCGGTTCTCCCGAACTGGTCAGAACCTGGTTTCAGTGTCCTGGGGTCATATGGGGAAACCAGATTCACTTATGTTACTAACTTATCAGCTGCAGTTATTCACTTAAGAACTGTGGCCATAAAGGTGGTATAGTGACCAAAGTTACAATGGCATTGAAAAAAGTGACTGATGACCATTTTTCACACTTAGCAACCATTTTCACACTTAGCGACCGTTGCAGCATCCTCATGGTCACATATCAAAATTTTGATGTTTGGCAACAGATTCGTATTTTATGGTTTCAGTGTTCTGGGGTCATATAATCACCTTTTGACAAAGTCAAATGGGGAAACCAGATTCACTTATGTTACTAACTTATCAGCTGCAGTTATTCACTTAAGAACTGTGGCAAGAAAGGTGGTATAGTGACTAAAGTTACAATGGCATTGAAAAAAGTGACTGATGACCATTTTTCACACTTAGCGACCATTTTCACACTTAGTGACCGTTGCAGCATTCTCATGGTCACGTGATCAAAATTTTGATGTTTGGCAACAGTTACAATTTATATTTGTAAATTGTAGTTATGTTGAAATAAAAAAATATTACAATACTATTTTTGCATCGTATGAAAATTTTTGTTGCTCCGTATAAAATTTTTAATCAACACCCCCCCCCCCCCGGTCAAAGGTGTCCCACTTTACCAATCTGAAAATCTGCTCACCTTACACTAAGCCTATGTGAGACAACCTTTATGCATAAATCTAAAAAAATATGGACAAATAGTGAAATGTATATCGTTTTCAAGTCCAAATCTTTCCATGCAGAACATTGACTTACCCATGAAGTTCATAATGCAGAAAAAAATGGCTGACACCAATTAGTATTTTGAGATCCATAAATCCATACACTTATCCCACTTCTGAATAAAACATTGGAATTGACCCCAATCTGCTAAGCAGCTGTGTGAGAATAGATCCATATTTGCTATGCATGGATATCCTTAGAGTGATGCCAGAATAAAATGAAAGATCCTAGCTAACATAAAATGAATTGACTAGCAAGATTGAGTAGGAAAAACAATTTGCAGATCAATAATCCATACTGTTACTTTATCTGGTTCAGAATATGAGCAAAATGAAAGATGTTTTACATAAAAAACTGTGAGTGGAAGTAGGAACTAAAGAATTAAAAGAAATAAATGTATTGAAGGGCATAATCTGAAAGTAAGCTATAAAATGATTAATTGGCTCTGAAAAGGTGTGTTAGCAGCTTTCAAGATGGTGCACCACCTGATTTCTTTTTTAATCTATGAGGAAACCTTAAATCCTACATTCAAGCAGAAATCTGAAAATAAATATGAAATAGAAAAGGCATTTCTGAGTAATGGGCATATTTGCAGTGTTTACTGTGAGGTGGCAATCTCAGAAAACAAGAACCATTTAGGATTCTGGAAAGATCTTTATTGCTAGTAGGATGATGTAACTGAATCTTGAAAGCCTACCAAACCAATTACAAGGTAGTCTTCAACTTACAATAGTTCATTTAGTGATTGTTAAAAGTTACAACAGCATTGAAAAAAGTGACATGACTGTTTTTCAGTTAAAACCTTTCCAGCATCCTCATGATCATGTGATCAAAATTCAGATGCTTGGCAACTACTTCATATTTATGACCATTTCTGGAGTCATATGATCCCCTTTTGCAACCTTCTGACAAACAAAATCAATAAGAAAGCCAGACTCACTCAACAACCGGTGTGACTAACTTATGAACTGCAGGAATTCACTTAAAAGAAAGATCATAAAATGGGGCAAAATTCACTTAACAAATGTCTCACTTAACAATAGAAATATGGGGCTCAATTTTGATCGTAAGATGAGGACTCCCTGTATACTGCATAATTTCTGCCAGGTATAATGAATTTAGAGTTATTCAAAGTTTTTTTCATGCATTTCCCTTACCCCCTAGACTCAGAAGCCAGGAGCAATCTGAGAGCATCTTTACAGATTGATACATTTTATTAAAATCATAAGGTTGCATGAGTTATAGTTTATTTCATCAGAATGGCCTTGTTTCCTCCCTTAACTTACTTGCTGCCTCCTCTGTGTCCCCAAGGCCTATTAGGTTTTCCATCATATTCCTTTATACCTAAAGAACCAGAAATATGAAGTCCACAAAAAATTGAAGTGATCAGGAGCATTAAACATTGCAGCAATGAGGACATTTGGGTTAAAACAGGTTAAGGTTCCTTCAGTTGCCTTGTGCTTATGCAACAGGATGCTAAAATGGGTTACAGCACATACTAGTTTTGATTCTTTCATTTCCTGGAATTTACACACCTACCATAATGCAGCTGCCATCAAAATTCTTCCCTTGCATTCCTAGCCACAATTAAATGGTATTCCCTTTATGTTTCGCTTGCTATAATTTATTAATTTTTAAAACTTATTTACAGAATCATCCATTTCACAGCAGTGACTCTGGGCAGCATACAAAGATTAAAATCACCAACATATAACTCATGTCTCCCTGATTAAATGAAACAAAGATACTTCCAGCATACGGAACAAGATTAATTCACCTTAGTCCCAAAATTAGAAATAGAAATCAAATCTGTAACCTGCCTTTCTCTGAGTGTCTTCATTTTATCACTCTTAAACAGTCTTCTACTGAAGAAGGGAGCTACTTTCCATTGTAATGGATATCTTAGCAAAGTCTTTGGGTGTGCCAACACAATGCTATCTTTAAGAGTGCATAGTTTGTTGAGTCCTGTGTGCTATTAAATAAGCTAATAAAGCCAATGTTTTCATTAAAACTGATCAAATAAATTGCAAATGTTCAAGAGAAGAATGGAAAACATACATACTGAAGTGTTATCGAGACATTCCTGTTTTTCTCCTTCTGGTCCAGGGGTGTCAAACTGGATTTCTTTGAGGGCCAGATCAGCATTATAGCTCTCCACGGGCCTGCCGAGGGGGGGAAGGGGAGAGAGGACAGACACCTCCTGCAGCACCCTGCTGATCAAAACTGGGCATGAAGGCCACATAAAGGCCCCCCATGACCCATTTTGACCATCAGGGTGCTACAGAAGGCTGTCCAGGCTGAAAATGGGATGCGTTTTGGCTGCCAGAGGCACTGCAGGCCAGTCCTTTGCTATTTCCAGGCTGGCCCCATGGGTCAGATTTAAGCATCCCACTGGCCAGATCTGGCCTGTAGGCCTTGAGTTTGACACCCCTGTTCTAGTCAATCAGCTCTTTTTTGTTTCTTTTCTTAAACCACAGTATGTCCCCACTAAATGTAAATCAGAATATAACAAGGCTGCTACAGTATGAACATCTAACGGGGTGAGGAAGAATTAAGAGTTTTCAGAGAATTGAAAGATTGAGAGATTTCCACATCTGAAAGAGAATACTGAAACCTTGCCCAACAAACTTACAAAATTCAGATGAAAGAATATGCATAAATTCCAATGTTTAGACTGTTGCCTCTACGTCTGTCATTTTTTTAAAAGTTTTTTTTTATTTTAATTGAACAAAAACACAAAAAAGGAATCATCCTTCATTACATCTTGTAGAAAGTATGTCGGTTGGTTACAGATAACTTTCGTGCATTTCTTCCACAGTCATTACTTATAGTTCATATTACCGTATTTTCACGACCATAAGGCGCACTGAAAATCCTAAAATTTGATCAAAATCCGGCAGTGCGGCTGATAACCCGGTGTGCTTTATATATGGAGCAGTTTCCCTCCCCAGCGCCCAGGCTTTCTCCTCCGTTCCTGCCTCCCGTCCCTTCCACCATCTGAGCAGTTTCCCTCCCCAGCGCCCAGGCTTTCTCTTCCGTTCCTGCCTCCCGTCCCTTCCACCATCTGAGCAGTTTCCCTCCCCAGCGCCCAGGCTTTCTCTTCCGTTCCTGCCTCCCGTCCCTTCCACCATCTGAGCAGTTTCCCTCCCCAGCGCCCAGGCTTTCTCCTCCGTTCCTGCCTCCCGTCCCTTCCACCATCTGAGCAGTTTCCCTCCCCAGCGCCCAGGCTTTCTCCTCCGTTCCTGCCTCCCGTCCCTTCCACCATCTGAGCAGTTTCCCTCCCCAGCGCCCAGGCTTTCTCTTCCGTTCCTGCCTCCCGTCCCTTCCACCATCTGAGCAGTTTCCCTCCCCAGCGCCCAGGCTTTCTCTTCCGTTCCTGCCTCCCGTCCCTTCCACCATCTGAGCAGTTTCCCTCCCCAGCGTCCAGGCTTTCTCCTCCGTTCCTGCCTCCCGTCCCTTCCACCATCTGAGCAGTTTCCCTCCCCAGCTCGCCCAGGCTTTCTCCTCCGATTGGTTTTAATGGGGAGGTCCGATGGAATAGCGCTTAATGGGAGAAGGATTAATAGTTTCTCGGGTTCAAGCTGTGGATTCTAACTTTCACAAAGGGAACTAAAGCTGAGCAGGTAATTGCTTTATTAAAGCCGATTCAGTTCGCGGGAGATATTTGGTGCGCTTCTTTGAAAATCTCCCTCCCAATTCTGCCCAACGCCTCCCCGACCTTACTGGACGAACAGTGCGGGGGGGGGGTGTATCATGTAGTGCGGAGTCCGAGGAGTGGCAGATGTTGCGATTTTGTTAGTAATTTGTTTGTTTGCGAAAGTTGCACGCGGATGAATGTTGCAAAAAAAACGTGCGGCTTATAACCTGGTGCGCTTTATATATGAAAAAAGTTTGAAAAATTAACGTTAACTGATACTGCGGCTTATAATCCGGTGCGCCTTATGGTCGTGAAAATACGGTAGATTATACACTTTAAATCAAAAATCTTTGTATATCTTACTATCAATGTACCACAATTCTCATTTGACTACAATTATTTGAACATGCTTTTACCTCAAATCATTCATACTTAAAGACACAACCACATAATGGCATTCATTAGCTATTTCAAAAAATCCTCCAATAACATTACACCTTTATGACATTTTTAAGTAAAAGTCAATTAATAAAGTTTCTAAACATCCCCCCCCTTTCCCCCAACTGTTTAGAATTTATATCCAAGTTACTTTTGCCAATACCATAGCATGTGTATATTATTAAACAATGTCCATTGACATTCCCTTGTTGTTATTATAATTGGCTAAAAATCATTTACTATTTATGTTCCATCTCCTCTCATCAGACCCTCCCCCCCCCAAAAAAAAACCTTACACCTTTATGACAAGATCTAAATAAAAATTTGTTAATAAGATTTCTAGGTCTTTTTCCCAGGTCGCAATTTGCAATTTATATCCAAATTTCTTTTACTAGTTTGTCAATACATGTGTATATCATTAAGCTGTATCCATTATAATTTCATTATTGTTATTATAGTTAATTATTTGTTAATGAATAAACATTTAATAACAATCTAAAACAATCTAGGAGTTACTAAATTCCTACTTATTGATCACCAAAATCAACTAATTTTTATTATCAACTTTCATTATCAACCTGTATCTTTCCAGTAACAAAACTGTCTTATCTCTCTTGCCAATTGTAGTGTCAGTCTTTTTTTATCTCCTTTATAAGGTTTTTATAGACTTCTCTCTGCACTTTGTTGCTTGAAGGATCTCTCAGATAATCTCGTTGGTCTCCAGCTGTTACTAAAATCAGCTTATCACACATCTTATCGATTGACAATTACAAAATATATGGACTAAGGTAGAATTACAGGTCAAGCAGTGAATGTTTTGTTTTTACATTTTTACATTGATTCCATCTGTCAGGGTAATCTTTCCTGAAAGCTGTAAATTGAAGTAAGAAAGAAATATTAACTTCTTTCTTTCATTGATAATGATTTATAGAAGGATTTAAAAATGATGTTCTCTCTGATTTAGGTAACTGACATACATTTAAATAACTAGAACTCTGAACAATGGTCAGGGTTGGCATCCTATTTTGCATTCAGAATAATAATGATTTCCATCCAATCAGCTCAAATAGGCATAAGGAACTTAAAAGGGATGTTTTAGTAGAGATATTATTTACTACAAAACTTAGTAAGCCAGTTTTGCTCCCTTAGTTTATTTGGTTTTCAAAGGTCTGTGTCCTTCTAATGTCAATAATAGAAACATTTTAAGAATGCATTTAGTGCCATCCATTAACACATTACAGCCAGTTAATAATTTAGAGTGAAACTTAATTTCAATAATATATTATAACTGGGTTTTTGTTGGCAGGTACCTGTGGCTGGAATGACTCTCTATTGACTTTAGTTCATTGATGTATCTTTTCTGGCAGCAAAAATAAGAATGGAATTTGGCCGCTTCCACTTGATATCTATGGATCTGCTAATTCCATGTCATTGACTTTTGAATTCCAGGCTGGCACTCCCAGCTTCTATGCTGTCATTTAGGGTAACTGGAAGCAAAGGTAAACAGGGCAACCGTCTCTTAACCATTAAAAAAGACTTACAAGTTCAACTGAAATCCCAGTGAGCTTCTCGTGAGTTTTCATGGCAGTGTTATGGATATAGTTGGTCATTTCTTTTTGCAACTTCCCAGTCCCACTAGCTCTAGAGCAATTTTTCCACCTTGGCAACTTGTGTGAACTTCAACTTCTCTGCTGGCTGGCTCGGGAATTCTAGGAGTTGATCTGCTTTCGCATATTTTTACATATCTTCAAGTTGCCAAGGTTGTGGCAGTGGGTAGATTGCAGCATTAAAATTCCACAATACATGTAGTCTCAAATTATGACTGATTGCTTAACAACCATTCAACTTTATGACTGACACAAAAAAGGGGAACTTACCTCCTGAATTTGAAGTTCCAACGACTGGGTTCCCTCTGCAGTCATTTGACCAAACTTCAGGCACTCAGCAACATGGCCATATTTATGGCCATTTGCAGAGTCCCCCTGGTCACATGACTGCATTTTACAATAGTTTTGCCAAAAACTAGCCTTTACTTCTGGCTTTCATCTAAAATGTGCCTATAGTAGACCATTGATTTGTTTAATGCCCGTGATGTATGGTTCCACCACAAAACCGTGTTCGACTAAAGCGTGCTCGATGAAACCGCGTAGCTGACGTCATCACAGGGCGACAACAGTGCGGAGACAGAAGCACGCTAAAGCTAAAATTAACCCCTAAACCTAAACCTAACCCCCTAAACCTAACCCTAAACCTAACCCTAAACCTAACCCTAAACCTAACCCTAAACCTAACCCTTAACCTAACCCTAAACCTAATCCTAACCCTTAACCTAACCCTAACCCTAACCCTAACCCTAACCCTAACCCTTAACCTAACCCTAAACCTAACCCTAACCCTAACCCTTAACCTAACCCTAAACCTAACCCTAACCCTAACCCTAACCCTAACCCTAACCCTAACCCTAACCCTAACCCTAACCCTAAACCTAACCCTTACCTTAACTTGAATCGGCTTGCTTTTAAAGCACTATTTAAAGCGCCCTTCTTTCTCCGCGCTCGCTGTTGTCGCCCTGTTGATGACGTCAGCGACGCGATTTAATCGGGCGCGCTTTAGTCAAGCGCGGTTTTGTCGTGCCACAGTGATGTACACTTTACCACCGTGATGTTCATTTAATGGCTATCCTCAAAAGGTTGTAAAATTGGGTCTGACTAACCTATTTTACAACCATTAAAACATTAGACACAAGTTCCATTATGGTTGTATGTCAAGGACAACCTGTAGTAAAAAAAAAACAACCTAAATCCCATTCCCATGGTGGTGGCAAGCACAGTCACACCAACCACTTGATCAGCTCCATGTTGACCTAGAGTCCCCAGGACACTGACAGAACCATGTCCTCAGGGCCTTCTGGAAAAATATCAAGGTCGGGGCCAATCTTACCTCTGTGGGAAAGATATTCCAGAGAGAAGGCCCTTATTCTAGAGCCCGCAAGATGTACTTCCTTGCTAGATGGAACTCACCAGAGCCTTGCTCTGGTAGTCCACTAAATGTAATGAGGTCATCAATTAGGACCTTTTCTATAGAAATATGCCTTTTGTAGCAGCATGCCCTCTGGAATCAGTTTCTTCCCCCCTCCCCACCCAAATTTACCCATTTCTCATTCTACTGGCAGTTTGATGGTCAAAGAGCCTGAAGATGTGGTTTTTCACCCTTGGCAAAGACAGCTGATGCTTGTTATCTTCCTTTCCCTTATTCTCATCTAAGTTTATTTTCTCTGCCTATATCATCTTTATCATCAGTCTGAATCTGTTGTTTGATTGTTAGTCCAATTCATTTTACAGTTTTCAAGAGAGTAATGTCTTCATATCTGATATTGTCGGTTCACTCTGTATCAAAACCTGAAAATTGTGGGAGTCCAGGCAAGAAAATGTTGGGTATAATATAAAACCGATGATAATTACTTAAGATATTTATTTCAACAAATATTGTGTCCATTTTTATTACAATTTTAACAATAAGTCCAGCAATTATATCAGTGGCAAGCATCCTTGCATACTCATCAAGGCCCATGTGCCATACTGCCAACCTGTTCCATCCCAATTCTGCTGTTCTTCTGAATTCTGTTAGTTCATATCTCTTTTGTTATGCTTGTGAACAAGAACAGGAGCAGAAGGCACATTAAAGGTAAAGGTAAAGGTTCCCCTCGCACATATGTGCTAGTCGTTCCCGACTTCTTGGAAGCAGTGCTCATCTCCATTTCAAAGCCGAAGAGGCTTTGTCCAAAGACGTCTCCATGGTCATGTGGCCAGCATGACTAAACGTTGAAGGCGCAGGAATTGCTGTTACCTTCCCACAAATTTTTTCTACTTGCATTTTTATGTGCTTTCAAACTGCTAGGTTGGCAGAAACTGGGACAAGTAACTGGAGCTAACTCCATTCACTGTTCCCTCTAAGGTGCGCGCCTGCGCGGCCACGCACCTCGCAAGAAAAGCCCGCGCAGCAGATTCTATCTGCCGCGCAGAGTTTTCTGTAAAGCAAACGTGGGGAAGTTCTTTGCAGGCGCCTAGAACTGGCCGCCTGCAAAGGACCTCCCCAGACTTGTTTTGATGAGCCGCCAGTCCTCTTGCTTCTTTTCCTTCACCAGCAAAGCTCCCGCAGTGGTGCCTCTCCCTCCACGCGGAGCACCTAAGCTGGCCCCCACGTTATCCCTCCCACTTCCTCCTCTGCCGTGCTTTTGAGGCCGCGGGAGCTAGTAGGAAAGCGGCGGAGGTGGAGGCGGCGGCAGGGATAACCCAGAGCCCAGCTGAGCTGAGGTGCTCCGAGCGGAGTCAGCTGGGCTCTGGGTTATCCCTGCCGCCGCCTCCACCTCCGCCGCTTTCCTACTAGCTCCTGCGGCCTCAAAAGCACGGCAGAGGAGGAAGGGGGAGGGATAACGCGGGGGCCAGCTCAGGTGCTCCATGTGGAGGTAGAGGCGCCGCTGCCATGGGCGGGGACGCCAGCGGGAGCTTTGCTGGTGAAGGAGAAGAAGCAAGAGGACTGGCGGCTTTGAAATGCAACCCCCTGGTCCCGCCGGCCGCGGATTTGATTCGGCGTAAGTGGGGGCCGAACACATGCTGAGCCGACTTTGCGCAGTGAGGCGGAGTAATTCAAACCCCCCCCAAAGAACGTTTGTTTGTGTGTGTGTGTGTGTGTGTGTGTGTGTGTGTGTGTGTGTGAGAGAGAGAGAGAGAGAGAGAGAGAGAGAGAGAGAGAGAGAGAATTGGATCAAAATTGGTGGCCAAAGGAGTGGAGGGAGGGAGGGAAGGGAGGAAGGAAGCCCTGCCCCCTGTGAAAAAAACTGAAGATGGAGCAGTGAATGAATAAACCATAAAAGCAACAAACAGTTAATGCGTAAGTAAGCTGAGGAGCAAGTTCTCAACTAAGGAAGAAATATAAGAAAGAAATATAAAAAGCTCAATATGCCAAAACACTTATTTTAGTCTTCATTTAATTACTTGTATTGTAGTCTGATGTAACATCTTTTTAAAGTTAACGTTAGTTAGAAAAGATAGGGTACAAAACTTAAATAATAAAAAAATTGTACATTCATTTTGAAAAATAAATGCAAGACTTGATTAATTTCATATCTTTATTTAAAATAGTTTTGGCATGGCATATGATTTTATTGACTCAGTTGGAAATGATGTGGATGTTGTATCTGATTCTGAGGTATATATATTCTTAAGTAACATAACATATAGCATATTGTCCAAACTTGCTAGACTATTTAATTGATCTTACTACTTTAAAGGGGGAGAGTTTTTTATGTTGCATTTATATATTATATTTATTACATTTATATTCCACATTATATATTTGTATTGTTATTTTAGTGTATATTGTCAATTTCGATAGATATTATATTGATATATCAATACTGATTTTAATCATACTAAATAACAATTACTGCTATTATTTATCAGCATTACATATTTACAGTTTTTAATATTGAGTTAGTCATATTTTAGAATAATAGCATTATTTTTTAATAGGATAATTGGCAAAATCTAATTCACATGTGATGGGTTGCATTCCAAAGGAATGTGAGAGGACAGGTTGCTTGCAAAATGCCAGGACCCAGGACCCTGTTGGTGCCATGTCTCTCTCTAGCCAGTCTAACAATCTAAAAGCTGAGCAGAGAGCCTTTTTTTTTCAGGGTGAGGGGAAAAGTATAGTGTTTGAGTGGCACTTTTCATGTCTGGCATTCATCGGGCTGAAACCTCGCTCGCAATTGGCGCTTGACGCTTGGAAGGTTGCGCAAATGTCCAGCAGACGCAACAGCAGTTCAAACTGTGGCTCTCTTAGGTGCTCAGGCATGAAACTGTGCAGCTCACACACTATACTTTTCCGCTCACATTGAAAAAAAATTAGAGGGAACATTGACTCCATTATCTCCTGAGTCTCTCAGGATAGGGCGGCATACAAATGCAATAAACATCAACATCAACACCATTACACGGCGCTAGGGACTCGAACCACTGAAATACCAACCATTCTGATTGACAAGCTCAGTATCTTAGCCACTGAGCCACCGCGAAGGCACATTAGTCTTACTTTTTTACAGATCCTCTGGACTGACTCTCAAGAGAAAAGTATAGTGGATGTAAAACAGCAACGAGGAAAGTCTTTCTTATGGAAGGAGATGATGGTCAACTTGCCCAAGAGGAGCTCCCCAAACATGAAATCAGCCTGGATAAGTTGCTGCATATTAGTACCAGCAGTTAGATATCGTTACCACTATTGCTGCATTTAAAAATAAGTAGATTAAAAGCTCATTCTACAAATAGTATATGTTTTTCCTTTCACATATTATGGACCAGTTATTCAATTAATATGCAATAATTAAATATATTTAGTCATTCTTAATAAAGATGAGGGGATGGTCCCCTCCTCCTTCAAAGATAATATATTGAATTAAACAGTTACAGTTATGTAAATTGTAATATTTTAAAAACGAAGGGAACAGTTCCCTCAGGATGAAGTTAGTTGGCATACTGAATAGCCAGAGACTATTGAATCCACTCAAAAAAATAAAAGCAGAGATAAAGTGACAATTAAATGGAGCATCCTGGAGTGGGGCATGACTGGCTGGCAAACTGGAAAAGAATTTTTTCTAGTAGGAGCTGAAGAAATACAGTAATATAATATTTTAGTATCAGTCCTACTGATTATTCTACGTATTCAATGATGTGTTGAAAAATTACTTTCAAATATGTCAGGAGATAAGCAGGCATTTGTTTCAAAAACAAATGCAGCTCTCAAATAAAAGTGGAAAATATAAATAATATGCCACACATAACTGAATGGTATCTGTGCATAAAGTACAATGTGAGGAAAAATTCTGATTAGTATCAGCTTGAAGGGTGTGACTTAAAAACAAGCATAATAGCCAGTTAATTGTTAATCTTAATTTGAGGTGGTTACCAATAGAAGAACTGGCTCAAATTCCTGATCTATATAGGGTGCTAATTAATGTAGTTTTCTTTAAATGAATACATGTGATTTTAATGATATATTTAGGAAAATAACTTAAATATTTAAGATGCAGCCTCTACTAAATAATCAGAATAAATGCATTTGGGATCAGTGTAGCCACAGGCAGTTATTTATAGTAGGAGCTAGCAGCATACATAATTTGAAATTCAGAAAATTGATAAAAACTGAGCTGCTTTTAATTTCAGGCTGCATATAATGTTAAAGTCACATTCTTTTATTTTGTAAAAAAATATTTTCTAACAACAGATCTGACCTGAACTTGTACGTACAGAATTATGCAAGGGGATTAGGTTTCCATAGTCATACATTTCTACAGTAATCTGTACATGTGAAATTTCTGTTAAAGCAGATTAGAGGAATTTCATGTGCTAGATACACACATGCATGCAGGCATATGTTGAGCTAAAGAAATGATGACGGGGGGGGAGTGTTTACATTCTGTGATTGAGCAGAAAACTGAACCATCAATATAACTTATGTAAATGTTATACCATAAAAGGACACAGACATCTGTTCTTATCTTTACTACTTTGTCTTTTTTAAAAAATGATATATTCTGAGATTCTTAGTCACCAGGTCATGATTGTCCCAAAGCTACTTTTTTTCAAGAGACAACTGGACTTTCTGGATTTTCTTTGAAGATGTTTCACTTCTCATCCAAGAAGCTTCTTCAGCTCTGACTGGATGGAAGGATTTATTCTGAATGCCACACGGCATTTTATAAAAGGTGGTGGCAATACATTTTCCACATAATTGACTATGAGAAGTGGCATTCAGACAGTTCGCACTATTTTGGAGAACCGGTTGTTAAGTTTCTAAGCAGTTTGGTAAACTGGTTATTGGAAGAAATCATTAGAGCAGAGAACCGGTTGTTAAATTATTTGAATCCCATCACTGATATAAGAGTATCAATTCTGGGCTCTAAAAATTCTACACACCATTAGATGGGATATGTAGTCTAATCAATTTGATGCCATCCATTGATCATCCAGATATTTGCAGTTCAATATGTTTTCATTGTAGTACTGCATGCTTCTGGCCATTATTTTTTCATGTTGAAGTATTTTAACCCCTGTAAAAACAAATGAACAGGCCTTCACAGCAATAAGTGTTTCTACCAGTGGTGGGTTTCAAAAATTGTTGGAACCTACTCTATGGGTGTGGCCTCCTTTGTGGGAGTGGCTTGCCACCCATGTGACTGGATGGGAGTGGCTTGCCACCCATGTGACCGGATATGAAATTTTGAATTAGTACTTAGGTCGGTCCAAGTAACTATTCAGAAACTCTGGCATTGAAGCATGCAAGTCTTAAAGCTGTCAAGTTACAAGATCCTTGCACCCCTAACCCTTTAGGAAAAAAAACCCAGGGGGTCTTCAAACCTGATAGTTTTAAGACTTGTGGACTTCAACTCCCAGAATTCCTCCTCCAGTCATGTTGCGGCAGCGTCATCTGCGTGGATCTTTTCCATCTTCTGTTTTTTCACAGGGGGCAGGGTTGCTGCTGAAGATGCCGACAAGCCTCCACCGCCACCAGAATAATGCTGCTGCCTCCTCCTCCTCCAACAGCCCCATCACATTTGCTGCCCGGTGCTGTGGCTGAGGTGAAGCCGCCAAAGCTCCCGCTGGCACCCCCGCCTGTGGCAGCAGCGGCGGTGCCTCCCCCTCTGTTCAGAGCACCTGAGCTGGGCTCCACGTTACCCCTGCTGCCACCGCCTCCTCCTCCACCGTGCTTTTGAGAAGCCATGAGGCCTTTTTTTCCTGCTCTCGCCCCCTCCGCCGCCTTCCTACTGGCTCCCGTGGCCTCATGGCTCCTCAAAAGCACGGTGGAGGAGGAGGGGGAAGGGATAATGTGGGACCCAGCGCAGGTGCTTCAAGTGGAGGGGGGGTGTCGCTGCCACAGGCGGGGGTGCCAGCTGGAGCATTGGCAGCTTCACCTCAGCCGCAGCGTCAGGCAACAAATCTAGCAGTGCTGTTGGAGGAGACGGCAGCAGATATTCCGGTGGCGGCGGGGGCTTTGGGGGTTCACTTCAGCCACAGCACCAGGCGCAAGCGGCTAGGACTGGCTGCCCACAAAGGACCTCCCCGGGCTTGCTTTGCTGAAAATGGGGTGACTAGCACTAGTTTGAGCAGCCGCGGCCAGCACAAACTACCATCAGTCGCCCAGTGCTCAAAAAAACAACTCTGGGGAGGTCCTTTGTGGGTGGCCAGTTCTAGCCGCACCTTAGAGGGGAACATTGCTGGCATTCCTGGAAGTTAATTACTTCCGAGTTCACTGACCAACCAGTCCGCAAGGACCGGCAAGGACTGGTAGGAACCCACTCCTGATTTCTACATAGTATGAACAACAATGGCAGCTCTTCAAGATGGCTTCAGAAAGGTCCTCAACAGATGCCCATTCAACACCACTAAGTGAAGATTCACATTGCTTTTTTTTAAGCATCTGTTTTAGTTAGGGAGAAGAGGAATCAATCTTCACTAACATCAGTTTCATGCCAAGTGTAATGTTAAATTAATTGAAGGAGCAGAGGATGAAATAATCAATGCAGACATGTACCATACATCTTTGGTTCCCAATTTTCCTCTGCCCCAAACCACAGAATGGACAGATGAGTTATGTCTGCCATCAGTAGCTTGAGGGAGAAAATAAAATAAAATTTAAAAGCAGTGAGGGTAGATTGAAGGTGAAATTCTTCAATTATAATTTAGGATAGATCAAACCCAGTGCTATCTTTTTATTTTAATATTCTGTTACTTACTCTATAGTTTTATGGTTTCAAATTGTTCCAGTAGCATTCGCTAGTTGCTCAATGTGTAAACTGAACAACACATTAATTAAACAGCAAACAATATTCATCAGTGAATCCAATGGGTTGCTTTGAACAATGAAATAATCAGGTATTATAAAATACTTCTTAATCAACTTTCTTTAAGATTGACAAGTATTTTAGAAGAGACAGTGAAAGACAGGTTATTTTTCGCTAATGTTCAGTGAGGTTTGGCCTTCAAGTTACAATATTTATTAATTTTTTAAATTAAATTAAGTTACAATATTAACCAATTTCATTGTATTTAAGTACAATGACAATAAAGATTATACTTATTTGAACCCCAATGTATACATGTATCATGCAGACATATATAATCTGGCAGATGGCAAGTCTTAAACAATAGGCCTTGTGTAAGAAACTGGTGGTCTGGAATGAAAGGGATACAATAGGCCATATGTTAACATTTTACTATGAGAAAAGGGGATTTCCATATTAGAACTAATCATAATGGGGGAGGGGCATCATACTATTAAGAAAATAGAAGAAGGGGCTGTATTTTAATTTAATAACATGACTTTTAAGCTAAATTCAGTACAAACATAGTACCTCATTTTTCCACTATGTGGGGAAATTATCTTTCTCTCTTATAGAAGTATGTACTACTACAAATCTACCTGCACATGTTTATAATCTGTCCAGTAATCATTTCCAAACCTACAATCGTTTTATGTGGATTAAAAAAGATTGTGTGCCAAGAAGGTTATTTTTATGCTTCCCTTAGTTGAATACCTGCCATTCTGCAGTGTTTTCTCTGGCATCCTTCTTAACCTCAGGATGTATTTTTTTACCTTTGGAATTGAAAGTCGGTGATTTCCTCTCTGCCTTTAAGGTTATATGCAGGAATTTTATGAGCAAACAGTTGTTCTCACCGATCAATAAATGCTTCTGTAATAGCCATTTAGTTTGGATTGTCATGCTACCAGTGCCCAATTTTTGATAAATATTTCCAGGTACCTATGCGCACAATTGAGCCCAAAATTAATTTTGTTAAGTTAATGTTAAGCGAGACACTTGTTAGGTAAGTTTTGCCCCATTTTATTATCTTTCTTGCCACAGTTGTTAAGTGAATCACTGCAGTTGTTCCATTAGTAACACCGTTGTAAAGTGAATCTTCCCCATTGACTTTGCAAATATGATCACAGGAATCCCTGTCACTGCAGTCAATATGAACCACTTGTCAAACATCTGAATTTTGATCACATGACCATGGGGATGCCACAACAGTCGTAAGTGTGAAAAATAGTCATAAGTCACTTTTTCCGGTGTCATAACTGCGAATGGTCACTAAACGAATGATTGCAATTCGAGGACTTTCTGTACTTGTTTCACTTTTCTTGCTCCACAGAAGCCTCAAGCAGGTGACTCGTAGTTTAACTCTACATTTTTCTTTCATTACACAGTATAAGGAAACTAAAGGAATAATCTATATTACTGTTTTTTTTTCTTTTAGAAAATTTTAGCAAGGATCAATGTGAGCGTACACAAGCAGCACGCATTCTGTGTGCTTATTTTCAACCCTTCTAAACTTTTGCAAACTGAAAGACGTAGAAACTTTCCAATTACAGAAAAGTACAATTGCATCGTTTTGTTTTATAATACCAGTCACCAAATAGTAATTACTGCTGGGGAACAAGAGTACGAGTGTGTGTGTGTGTGTGTGTGTGTGTGTGTGTGTGTGTGTGTGTGTGTGTTACATGAAAAATATGTTGCCAAACTAGAAAGTCTAGTGTTCTTATACCGTAAGAAACGTCCAGGTTCAAGCACTGCCACCTTCAAAGCCAGGAAGACTATCTGATTGAAACCCCCAAATCACCACTATGCAGTTAGTGTTATAACTGATGGGTCAGTACCAGATTCAGTAGGATAGTTTCATTGTATTTATCTGCCTGTTATATTTAACTTTCCAGCAGATAACTATATCTCAGCTGTCTGAATCGTGAAATCTCAAGATAAACAACTGACAACTAACTGCAATCTTTGAGTTTCCAGCTGAGATGCTGAGTTGATCAAGACCAGGGGTGTCAAGCTCAAGGCCCACGGGCTCCATGGATCTGGCCCATGGAGTGCTTAAATCTGGCCCATAGGGCTGGCCCAGAAATATCAAAAGACTGGCCTGCGGTGCCTCTGCTGGCCAATACTGCACCCCCCTTGCCCACTGCAGCCCATTTTTTGCCAGAAGAATGCTGCTAGAGGCCATGGAGGGCAAAAGCGAGGCCTGGGGGGCTGTTTTGCCCAGTAAAGGATGCTACAGGAGGTGTCCATCCCATCTCCACCCTGCTCCCTGTGCCCCCCCACCCACTGCCAGCCCACGGAGAACTACAATGCTGATCCAGCACTGACAGAAATCCAGTTTGACACCCCTGATCAAGACCATCCTGAATCTTCATTTTCTATCTTATTTTCCAAAAGGATTCAGCCTCTCCAATGTTTTTATCATATATTCATTTAATAAGCACCCACACGTATCATTTTTAAAGAAAACTTAAATATGGTTAAACTAGAGAGACTATTAGTACTATACTTCATTTTCTTTCAACAGACTATATAGGCAAATGATATCACAATGCTAGTGCCCAATAAATATAATTTCTGATTGTTATGGAAAAGTGGGAGACATTATACTTAAGTTTGGATACAGGTGAGCAGTAAATATTATTATTTCTATTAATTTTAAGTGAGCAAAGTGATTACTTTTTCTTTCCAGTCCTTGAAACAGCACTTAGCTACTTCTTTTCTTCTGATGTGTGTGATATGGAGTTGGCGTGCATACCGGTCATATGATTTTTAATTTAATCAAGATTTGTTTATTTTAATTTAATGTATTTAATTAACCAGCTAATAATGATTATTATTTATTATGTGCTGTCAAGTCATATTTATTTATATTTCTTTCTCCAATTTTAAAATCATACTCATCTTCTTCCTATTTACCTTCCCTTCAGAATATAGGTTGAGTAAACAAGGGAGCATATGCAGACTTGTCTCACTCACTTTGCCAACCTGTAGCCATTCTATGTCATCATATTCCATCTGAATTGAGATTTCCTGACCTGTGTATGCGTTTCATATGAGAACCATGAGATGTTCTGGTAGTCTTACTTTTCTAAGGACATTTCACATGACATTTGACATGACCTGCTTACGTGGTCTACCCCAAATTGGTGGGTGACTTCATCCAGAGCTTTCATGTAGATGTGGACTGGAGTCCTGTGGCATTCCACAATGGAGAAGACTTCCCCTCAATCAACACCAACTAAAAAGTTGGCTTCTATGTATCCGAATGTACAGCCTAAATATTGGTGTGGTTCTCCTCGATGCTACATATTATCATATATGGTGGATCTGCCAAAAGGTTAAGGCATTCTGGATAAAAATATGGTGGATTATGCAAAATATCTTTAAAAGAAAGATAAAGTTTACTGCTCAGTTATTCTTACTAGGTATATGTACTGACTTTACAGTGGTAGAGACTAACTTGATTCTGCACCTAATAACGGCAGCAAGACTGTTGGTGGCGCAATACTAGAAGAAGGAAGACCTGCCTACAACTCAAGAATGGACATTGAAAGTTACAAACTTAGCCGAGATGGCTAAAATATCGGCATATCTTAAAGATCACTCAAATGAGAGATATAAACGAGACTGGAAAAAATGGATTGACTATATACAAAATAAATACGGGACCAAGAAATTCCAGTTAGCCTATGCTTAAGATCAGAAATGATTTAAATTGTTTAAAGTTAGCTCAGCAAGAAGAAGCTAAGATCAATGTAGAGATGTCATTAATTTCTTTATTTCTTTTTTCTCAATAGATTTTAGACTGTGTTTGTTAAAAACCCATACCGTGTAAGGGTTCTGGGAAGTCGGGGGGGGAGGGGAAGGAGGAGGGGGGTTGGGGGGGAGTGGGGAGGGAGGGAGGGGTATACATTAGGCTAGACAAGAATTTGGTGGTAAATTAGAACTATTTTGACACACAAAAAATTGTACTCCGATGTCTTACTGATTGAGGAATGATGAAATGTTTGTTTTAAAAGAAATAAAACTTTTGAACCACAAAAAAAAAGAAAAAAGAAAAAAAAATCAACACCAACTTTAACTAACCTTGAAAGAAGGAAGAGAACCACTGAAAAATGGTGGCCTCAATTCCTAACCACCAGAGCCTGTCTAGGATACACAGGTCATCAATAAGGGTAATAAAGGTTGTCTCCATACAGAATCTTGGCCTGAAACCTCATTGAAACTGGTCTAGATTAATTTCATTTAAAAATGGGGGAAAAAAGAAAAAAGGAAAAAGACACAGTAGATTGCAAAGCAAATCTGAAGTTTGGGGGTTCTATATACATACATAACATACATACATACCAGGGGTGAAATTCTTCTGGTTCAGCCGAACCAGTAGGGACAATTGTCTCTGGTTCTGCGAACCGATAGTAAAAAAAAAGCTGCTGAGGATCACGCAGCTTAGCTGTGAGCTGCACAATTGTGGGAAACTTTTTTTTTCGCTTTTTAAAGCATTTTTTTTCCTGCCATTCACCCGAACCAGCAGGGGAAAAAATGCTTTTAAAAGTGAGGGGGGGGGAAGCTTTC
This sequence comes from Thamnophis elegans, assembly GCF_009769535.1. NCBI lineage: Eukaryota > Metazoa > Chordata > Lepidosauria > Squamata > Natricidae > Thamnophis > Thamnophis elegans. Next base: position 92,112,224 of record NC_045544.1, on the reverse strand, counting down.
CATGATTGCGCAGCTCCAGCTGAATCCGCGATTGTTGAAAGCTTTTTTCCCCACTTTTTAAAGCATTTTTTCCTGCCTATTCACCCAAACTGGTAGGAAATAATGCTTTAAAAAGTGAAAAAAAGTTTACAACATGATCGTCCCCCGCCAAAACATGCCCACAGAACTGGTGGGCAAAAAAAAATTGATTTCACCACTGATACATACATATATATATAAACACACACACACACACAAGGTGTTTAAAATTATGTAGTTTAGTTCACAGTATAACTACTCTCTGTTGAGTTACCATAAAAATATTTTATAATTAATACAATTAAAAATAGAGATTATAACACTATAATGCAAAGCAAAATAGCTCTCTTCAATTCTTGACCTATAGTCCTATATAACATTCCTGTTTATTTGCTGGTGCACATTTAATTCAATAAAATTAATCTAATTTTCTTAATTCTAAGTAATGGAGATAGGGATTATACGAAGTTTAATTGGTAGCCCTCCATAACATTTCAACCATTGTTATGTATTTTCCATCCCTCCTGCCAAGCAGAAACTTCCCTTTAAAAAAAAGGAAGTATCAAATTGTATATACGGTGCTCTGGATTAAGCAATACTTTTATTTCCGTGTGGGTGTAACCCAGTTTCAGTGAAATTAAATCTTACCTTTGTTCTATGTCTTGACAGCTTAAAAAATAACAAACAATAGAAGTGGAACAACATTAAGATCTGATCATGCTTTCCCAACAACTGTAGCTATTCAGAATCTTCATTTAAGCAAACTCATTTCTAATTACATCCTTAGTATGAATGTTAATCATATACATAAGCATTACAAAATGAAGAAGAAATATTGTCAAGGTAATACCCAGTTGAAGATGGCTCGGAAGATACAGAAACAGGTGTTTCCATTGATACTTGGATGAAAAGATAGTATGCTGGTTATTGCTATACGGATACTGATCTTACTTTAAATAGTTTGAACTATAGCAGAAAAGGAGGGGAAAAGGAAACAGTGTATTTTCACTTTAGTTGCAAATTTTGACAAAGTTCCTCATGACAGATTCCTGACTGAGGGACAAGACAGAGTCCACTAACAACCAAATTTGCTTAGAAACCAGAGGATATAATTAAATAAGCAGATTTTGCAAAACAGAAATATAGCATGAACGATTTAAGATAAAAGAAGGTTGCATTTCTTCAATAGCACGTGAAGCTTGACATCAAAAGATACAATAATGGCTACCAATTTTCATATCGCTGAAAGAGGATTATACCAATTTGTGGTGCATAGAAACTTAGTAAATAAAATGCCCTTTCTGACAAATAAATAAATATTGAAAGAAGTTAAAATGACTCTGTAGGAGCATGTTTCTGCCAACGATTGTTACACAGACATAAAGTTTGATATGTCAGGAGAAACATACTAGGGAATGACTTTCAACTTCTCCATTGAAGGATGCTCACTTCCCCATTGAGTTTTCTTATGGGAAATGTCAATATCGGAAATCCATCCTTCCATCCAGTCTTCCTTCTTTCTTTCCTTCCTTTCTCCCTCCCTCCCTAGAATTCTTCCTAGCTTCAAGATTTACAAAGAATGAGTGAGGATGGGAGTGGGAATTGTATGTGGAGTTGTGCAAGAGGCTTCCATAGCTATCTTATCTTCGGCGAGACCAGAAACATTGCTTATGGCTTATGCAGAATCTCTACTTACATCATTCCTGGCTGGTATTTTTCAATTCACTTGTCTTGTTGGATTTTGTGCAGGCTCTCTATAATCACAGCTTTAGTGCTGTTTTGAAAGGTGATACATATTAAGAAAGGCTCTCACCCAGTGGTGGGTTGCTCCCAGTTCAGCCCGGTTCAGCCGACCTGTAGTTGTGGCAGCGGGAGACCCCACCCACCCACCCGGATGCTTCTGCACATGTGAGCGCACCCAAACCAGTAGTAAAAATATTTGCAACCCACCACTGCTCTTACCTGTGTTCACTCCTCATCTTCCTTTAGTAGTGCTCTGGGCATCTCTTCTGTCATTTCATCTCCTGGAGCTCATCAGGAAAATAGAGAGCTTTCCAGGATCTACAGACAGATTTCCACCCAGGTGCAATCCAGTGGTGGGTTCCGGATCCCGTTCCAACTGTATGGTTGGAACAGGCCCAGGATCGCCCACATGGATGTGCGCCATGCATGCGCAGTGCATGCATGCGTCTACCTGCCAGCGACGCCTCAGCAAGCCTTCGTGACTTTCCAGCTGCTCGGTGGAGCATCGTGCAAGCACTGTTCACGCCATGCGTGTGCGTGGAAGCATCAAAGGCTTTAAAGGACAGGTAAGGAGCTTCAGCGGGAGGGTGGGCCCTCCGGAGCACCGTACCTGAACGTACCCGGTGCTCCGGGCAGGCTCCAGTGCGCCCGTACCAGGGCGTACCACCTGTGACCCATCACTGGTGCAATCCAGACCAAGACATAGTGGCCCCTCATTCCAGTGGCAGCTAGACCTTCAGTTACATGGATTACAGTTTCCGGAATAATCTCAGGTTTCCTCTGAAATATTTATGAAGCATCTGTAGTGTGTGTGTGTGTGTGGTGGGTTTCAAAAATTTTTAGAACCTCTTCTGTAGGTGTGGCCTTCTTTGTGGGAGTGGCTTGCCAGCCATGTGACCGGGTAAGCGTGACCAACTTATAAAATGTGGTAAAACTCACTTAACAACGCTCTTGCTTAGCAACTAAAATGTTGGCTCAGAAACTCTGGCATTTGAAGCACGCAAGTCTTAAAGCTGTCAAGTTACAAGACCCTTGCGTCCCTAACTCTTTAGAAAAAAAAAACCCAGGGGTGTTTAAACTTGACAGCTTTAAGACTTGTGAACTTCAACTCCCAGAATTCCTCCTCTCGCTCTTCATCTTGATGATGTGCAGACGGGCGAAGGGAGGGAGCTGGAACCGGTTCTAAACAGCACTGTAGATTTGTGGAAGAGGTTAGAACTGGCAGGAATCCACTCCTGGTGTGTGTGTAGGGGTGTGTGTGTGTGTGATCAAATATATCCTATTTCTTAGCAATAAAGAATGATTGCAGAAAGCACCAACAGAAAGTGATCTGACCATTGTAACAGGCTGATGGTAATATACCTCATTTTTTTTTATCATGTTGCCACTGCTGCTAAGAGAAAATCCAAGTGTAATATGAGATCATGGGTCGACCCATAGCAACTTGAGTAAGGTCCATGGCAACATCTGAGTCATTTCTGAACGATGCCTAAAATCAACAGATTAAACTTTCCTAATGCCATTAGAACTCCAATGCTAATCCAGTCACAGCTTCAAGCAGTTCCACTGCCAATCCAACTTCGCTACACAATAGGAACGGTACCAACAATCCCATCTGATACCTGGAGCCTAATTACAGCAACAGAATCTCACAACTCAAAGCTATGAAAGCTACCAGATGAGTTTAGGATTGAGGCTTTTGCCACATTTGAAACACATGCGGGCTTTCACATTTCTAAGATAGGAACTTCCTACTTCTCTGCCTAAGTAGGTCTTGGTAATGTCGGAAGAAGTGTCTTTCTGGGTTCAGTTCCAAGTGAGGGGGGGGGAGTCACTGGAAACATGGAGGCTGCTTGGAAAGATGGTTTAATGGTGGATAGGATCACATGGCTTGAGCTTCTGTACAGGAAAGGCAGGTCACATGCTTCCAGATGTTGGCTGAAGAAAAAAAAAGATACAGAGATGCTGAAAGTCCCTGGTTTTATGCCCTCTCTGGCCTTTGATCTTGTATTCTGATTGGTTGTCAGATTCCCATGGGGCCATGTAAGGTTAACTCTGTAGGCTGTGAGTTCACGTTTTGTTGAGTATTGCTTCTTCCCAGGTGCCCTGTGGTGAGATGGATAACGGGCTAATAGTATTATTAATACTATCATGCCTTAATCCCATCATCCTGGAGCTGAAGGGGGAGATCTATGTTATGTAGAATAGACTGACCCAGGCTTTTTAATGGCCCATTGACAAAGGCTACTAAGAGTGAGTCTGCTTCCTGCCTAAAAACATGCTTCTCCATTTCTGATCCAGGGAAATATAATATTCTTCCTTTTCAATATTTCCCATGATATTTCATTTTTCTAGGAGAGGGGTGGGTTTTAACTTCCTACAGCAGTGGTTCTCAACCTGTGGGTCAGGATCCCTTTGGGGGTCGAATGACCCTTTCACGGGGGCCGCCTAAGACCATAGGAAAACACATATTTTCGATGGTCTTAGGAACCGAGACACAAATTTTATGGTTGGGGTCACCACAACATGAGGAACTGTATTAAAGGGTCGCAGCGTTGGGAAGGTTGAGAACCACTGTCCTACAGGAATATACATTAAATTAACCAGAATTGCAGAAATCTAACCAGGTACTGAGCAAGGCATAGGTTACTATCACAAGAGCACCATGGATCATAAATGATATACCAACAAAAGACTGGCCACAGTCTTTACCTATTCAACTCAAAACTTTATTACAGCCAGAAATCAGCAAATGACTCAAATACAAAAACACATACAAATAATTAATATAAGAGGAACTTAGTCTTTGGGATGCATTATTATATCTGCTGTACTCTTGAAGATAGTTAACAGATTGTGGTGATGCTATACATGACTACATCTTCTATCATTACTCACTTTATATGCTAACTAATGATAGAAGTTCAGGCTTGGATCAGTGGTGGGTTGCAAATATTTTTATTACTGGTTCGGGCATGCCCGGGTGCAACACTTCTGCGTATGTGCAGAAGCATCCAGTCGAGTGGGTGGGGCCTCCCACCGTCCCTACTACTACTGATTTGGCCAAACTGGGCCAAACTGGAAGCAACCCACCATTGGTTTAGATTTATAATTTTCTTTTGGGCCTTCTGGCTGTAAACAAAATGGATTGCAAAACTTCTGTTAAAGATTACTGCTCCATTTCTTTATCCTCTAGCTCCCTCTAGTGTCCACCGTTCAAGATTCTTTATTATAAAAAGATCCCAAATAATCACCATTTTCTATGAGAAAATTTCTTCTTAATTCAAAGCTATAATTCCAAATCCGTTCTAAATCCTTGATTTGTTATTAACTTTCTGAAATCCATATTTTAAGCAACTATTTCTGCATAGTCAAAAAATAATAATATCTTTACAAACCTTTTAAAATCAAACTCTGTTGGTTCATCTTTCAGAAATACTTAGTTACCTCAACAGATAAACATAATGACCAGGGCAGACCAATAAGCAGTGGAAGCAGGAACAGTTTCCAACCTCCTATCAGCTTCTTCATTGACTTTATTTGTTGGAAGCTGGCAGAAATCAGATCCCATGATTGCAGCAATGCTGCAGCAGTCACAACTTTGCCGATACAAGTAATCCTCAACCCATGACAATTTGCCCAGCTATTGTTCAAAGTTTCAATGGTTTTGAATCAATGGTAGTTATAACTTGGAGTTTTGACCACACCAGAACCCCTCCCCTCCATACTATCTGAGTTCTTAGCAATTCATTTGAGTTTATGATTGGTTGCCAATCATATGATCACCATTTCCAACCTTCCCTGCCAGTGCCCCCCAGACAGCAAGCTTGCAAGTCACTGGTGCACATTTTCCCTACCCGTGCACTCTCCCAAGCCCTTCTGTGCTTGCACTGCACTGGCCACTCACACACACCTATGCACCCTCCCCAATCCTCATCACATCTGACTCACACCCCTGTGCATTCCTGCATACCCTCCCCAACTCATTCCACACTCCTGTGCAACCTTCCTAACCCAAACAATGTTTTGTGCCCACCTGTCCCCCTCCCTAACCTGTACTGCGCTTCTTATACATTTCCCCATCCTCTTGTACACTTCCTCCCTCAGCCATTAAGCAGCCACCAATGTACCTGCCAGACTGGGACTTTCAACTTCCTGCCAGCTTTCCCACTGGCTTTGCTTGAGGGATGCAGACAGGGAGCATCAGAAATCATGATCATGTGAATATGGTTAACCGTGGCAGAATTGGGGGGTGGGGAGGGGTGACAATTGTGAAAATAGAACAGGTGTGAAAAATCTTTGAAATTTCAGCTTTGCAGAGGTAATGAGCCCTGGATTTTTATGCATTCTTTAAATTGGTGTATTTGAGGCAAAAATTGTTGCACTATGATGAACTTTTTCAGCTAATTGAAGGTTACAAACAGACAGATAGGCTAACTTTAGTAGCATATAGATTTACACAATCTTTCTCCAAGTTAAAGAGGACTTACCTGAGGAATCCAGCGAAAACTTGTCAATTCAGAGAATCTTAATCTCTCCAGTACAATAAAAAAATCCAAAAAGTGATTAAGAAATTAGATTCAGCCAAGCCTAATGTCCATAAAAGGTTTTGTTGCAGGTGTGAATTTAATGGAATCCCAATCCCAAGCCACTCAACTCATAAGCTGACTGCAAAACATCAATTTCTACAAGCTACTCACAAGGAGTAACTGTTTGGAGTCACATGGATAATTTCAACATATCTCCTTCCTCCAGAGATTTTGCTGGTTTGGATCCGGCATCCTACTACATTTCTCCTTGCAAATGTGGTCCCACCACTAGCAATACTTTGCCGTGGCACTCACAGGAAATCAGGCATGTTTATTAATGTCACAAGTTAAAGTTCACGCATCTAGAAGACGTCTGATTTGGGAAAGGCCAAAATAGCTTTCACATACGGACTTTCACAATTGCTTTACTCTTAAACATGTTTGAGTATTACATCATATATTTAGAAAAGTATTTACAATATTTATACCTGAGTACATTGTACAGTAAAAGTATCTCATATTTCCAAGACCACTAAGCTATTAATATAGCAGCGTTGGCATCAGGCAGAGAAATAGTCACAATTTCTTCAGAATGATATCAGCATGGAAAATCTCAAGTTTCCAGTGTGTCAAATTGCTTGAAAGTTAAAATTAATCTAGTGTGTGTAGTAACAAATTAACAGGGAAAGACAATAGAAAGTAATGTCTATAAATCAGTTGCATTCAATTGTATTTGAAAAAAAGAAAAGAATGTGCTGTGATATACAACATATATACAGTGTATCAGTGTTCAAATCACCAGAACTGTAAAGTTCATCAGCTTCAGATCTCTAACTATTCTTTGTGATGTGAAATTTTTGAAGATGTTTTTGCAAAATAACTTCCCAGAGGACCAAGATTAAATTGGAGAATCCTGGCCATTTATAGGTATTCTGTGAATTGCAAAAAGAAATGTGTACTTGATTTGCTGCAATGAATCGTTAAAATGTATTTCTTGTCAACATTTGTATTAGTTTTTCAACAAAGGAAAACGTAAGATTTTCCAGCAACCTGGTCAGTTTTATTCTTCAGCTTAGAGCATAATGTCTTCACACACATTACCCTTTTTTTTTGCTTGTTACCCATTTAAAATTGTTGTATCCATTTTATTTTATTAGTTTGCATTTTACTTCTTATTTTTTTAAAATTAAGATGCCTTGAAAATTGATCATAACAGTGAAAATATTTACTTGGATGTGCAGTCCAATATTAGGCTAAATTTAGGCTTAGCTCATGCAAGGTAATGGGGTTGGCTTTGGCACGCACTATTTTACCCAGCTTTCCTCTACATCATCTGAATTCAATGGAATTTACTATCAAATAGGGAGATATAAAAATGCACTGCTTGATAATATTTTCAGGCTGCTTCAGATGTATAAAAGTATTGAAAACCTAAAAAAATTAAAACATGCTGAAGTTTATTCTTAGAATTCACAGAGATTGGTTTCTAATTTGTAAGTAAGCGTATCAGTCTCTCCAGTTATTAAGGGAAAGCACAAGTCAAAAACAAATACTTTTCAAGTAATGTCCATACTAAAGGTGGCTAACTTATTTATGGGTATTCAAGCCCAATAAAGAGTTGGCTGAGACCAGTTTTGAAGTTGGATATTATAGTACATCAGCAGAGAGGCCTATGATCCCGTTACTCCAGGGGTGTCAAATTTGTGGCCCATGGGTTGGTTGCATCATACCTTGGCCAAACCTACCCCCAGTTTAGCAAAGGGGGGGAAATCGCGATACATCATGTGATGATGTGATGATGCAAGTTTGACACTCCTGCACTACTCCATATAAAGAATAAACATAAATGAAAAGAATAAATTAATACTATCATTATGGAAAATATAAAGTCCTTGTCTTATACCGTTGGCTTTGTTTCATTTTCATAATTACAAATTCGCTGAAATAGGCATACTATGTAGTTTCATGGAATTGAGAAAGGGAAGACACAGTCCATTTCCCAACATTGACTTTACTCATTGTAATTACTGGAAACAATGACTCATTAGTTTAACTGTTTTCATTTTACTAAGGGGGATTTCAAAAACAGCATGTGGTGCAGCATAAAGGTCAGTTGTTCAAAAAAAATTAATTTGAGCATAGGGCTGAAATATTTCTAAGTTTACATCTTGACCCAAAGTGCATTTATTCCCATGTTCTAGATGGCACAGTTGGGCTGACAAATCTGGGCTGCAAAAAAATTTTTTTTTTTCTGTATCTCTATTGCCATCTCATGGTTGATTTTTGCATATCTGGTAATCACAACTTGGGTTCAGGTTGCAAAAAGTTAACTCTAATGAAGTACACATACATTTCTTACAAACACAATTTTCTGTGTCACAAGAACATCTCCTGTGTCAAAAATAATAACATTCTGTCTCCTAGAAACAGTCGCTTGAAACAGAGCCATGAGTCAATCCTGAACTCAGAAGACTCATGACAGGGGCACCATATTTTTTGTTGTTAGTTGCGAAGTTGTTTCTGACCCCTCGCGATCCCCATGGACAACGTTCCTCCAGGCCTTCCTGTCCTCTGGAGTCCATTTAAGCTCACGCCTACTGCTTCGGTGACTCCATCCAGCCACCTCATTCTCTGTTGTCCCCTCCTTCTTTTGCCCTCAATCTTTCCCAGCATTAGGCTCTTCTCCAATGAGTCCTTCCTTCTCATTAGGTGGCCAAAGTATTTGAGTTTCATCTTCAGGATCTGGCCCTCTAAAGAGCAGTCAGTGTTGATCTCCTCTAAGACTGACCGGTTTGATCGCCTTGCAGTCCAAGGGACTTGCAGGAGTCTTCTCCAGCACCATAGTTTTGGCACTCAGCCTTTTTTATGGTCCAACTTTCACAGCCATACATTGCAACTGGGAAAACCATAGCCTTGACTATACACACTTTTATTTGCAGGGTGATGTCTGTTTTTACTATGCTATCTACATTTGCCATAGCTTTCCTCCCCAGGATATTTACCATATCTACCCAGCATCACCATATTTAGGACAGTAAAAAAAAAAAGTAGCAAAATTTGAACATACTAATAATCAGACATTTAGATTTACAGAACAAAACAATTTAGACTAAATGTGCCTTCACATTATTTATTATACACTATGAAAAATAGACACATAAGCCTATTTAACTCATGCTTTCTATCCCAAGTTGCAGCATTTGTACATCCTGACACTGAAGAAATCTACATTCTAACTTGCATGGAAACATGCTTGAGATATACTGGTAATTCCTTTATATATGTAAAATTCACATTGACATGTCTTTAACAAACTTTTTTTTCATCATTTAATATATATAGGAATAATCTTGAAATGTTTGGGACTACAGTTTCTCAAATTCCCAATTACTGGTCATCTGCTTGGGGTTTGTAGGAGTTACAGTCTATAACATCTGACAGATAGACTTGATGATGAAATCTTCCAAGAAAATCAGGCTTTAACAAAGCAAGCTGCTTATATGCACAATTCTGCCAACCAAATGTTGGATATTTCTAAGTTCTGATGACCATATTGTTTTCCTTTTAAGCAATTTATCATTATTTCAGACCATGCTTTCAGTAATCCCAACCCTGAAAAGCCTAATGGGGATAAAACAGATGCAGCCAACTGGCAACGTACACATACAAAAATATCAAAACTAAAACTTTAAGGAGATACTTTAAAAAAGTGGAAATAGCAAATTTGGAAAGGAGAAAGATTCCCACATCCTAGCATTCTCTTTTCTTTTGATACAATGCAGCAATATCAGTTTACTCTCATCTTAATCCTAAAACATCCTCTAAACCATTTTTTTCTGTTAAAATATTAGTAATTTCTTGATGTCGTTGAGTGCATTAAAAGTGCACAATTCCTAAGAAGAGAAATGCTCACAAATCAGTAGATTAAAATATTTTAGAGCTTATTTTTCATCTAAAACTATCTATACAGACCTTTTCATCACAACTATTACAAAAATATACTTTTAAAACACTATAGAAATGTTGCTCTTCTGTACAGGTGCAAATGAACTGTTTCAACGCATTCCTAGTAGCTGACGACTTTTCAACTGATAGTGTCTCTCCAGTTCACACAGGGCTTGCGCACGCAGATTTGCAGCATAAAGACGCTTCTTCAAGTTACAATTTTTTTCTCTTGATTGGGAAAAGTTTTCCAGGTTTTCCTCACCTTGAACATTTTCTTTACTTTCGTCACCAAACTGGACTTTCTTTTTTCTCGCTGTATGGACAGGTAACATTTCATCTTAAAAAGACAAACAAAAACATACTTTTGTAATATTCATTAGCCATAAAATTTGCAAAAAATTAGAATTCATATCTAGTATCATAGAATATCATATCATAGAATTCATTCATATGGTATGGCAAATGGGAATACCAAGCAATATTAAATAAAGGCAAGCCGTTATTTAATCCATGTTATTTAATCCACTAACTGTATTTGTGGGAGAGGGAACATTTTGAGTTTTTTTATAGTTTCTAAAGTTAGTCCAGCTCTTTTTTCTTTTTTTTTTTTTTTTGTGGAAGAATAGGGTTTTTCCAAGCCATTTGGAACATATCTAGACAATATTCAAATGACAGACAGCATCAGTTTCTTTTGTTCATTTCTTAGCTTTACTTTCTTATTTTTATAATTATTGTTCCATTATAAAAAGAGAGTAATATATAGGCAAGAACCAGCAGCGTTAAAAAGATTCATCTTGAAAAAGCTAATACAATTGGTAGAATTATATAAAATCATTTTGCATAATCACAGAATACCTTCAATAATAACATGAGCATTCTTGATCATCTAAGATTCTTATGCTAATAATATGCTCTTCTTTTAACATCCTTTCTATTATTTTATTCTTGAAATTCCATACCAGTCTGAGAAGCCTGTTCTGACAATAGGTGTTTAAATCTATGAAACGGTACTTGCCACAAGTTGGAAATCAATGCTTTTCGTTGTCCCCGCTTTTGATCTTTGTTTCCCATTTTCCCGGCCCCATTTTTCCAGTATTTGCATTTGTTTTATATTTTGAAATGTTTAATAAAATTAAAAATCATGAACTTTTACAATAGATTTTTAATTGACATGCCTACACTTTCTTCTTGACAACACAGAATGTGTGCATACCAATAACTCTTTTATTCCCCATAATTATCCAGCCAGGGAGATTGGAGTCAGATATGCCTACTTTTTGCTGATCTAGATGACTGTGGCCTATAGTTTCTTAGGTTTGCTAGTCTATGTCCAACAGGCTGTGTACTCAATCACACCAGCCCTTTGGAGTATATGAATAATCATCCTGTGATTGCTGGTATCACCCATTGAATAAACAATGAGAAAGAGCAGTAAACTACTGATCTTTTTTCTTGGAAAATTATTTGGTTCTGAAGTGGAAAAATGAGTGACATAGCAGTAGAAAGTGGAGGATGATGGAAGGCTACAGGGACCATGGGAACACAAAGGAGCAGCAAGATAAGTGAGTTAATGGTCCAGTCCAGAAATGATTTTTGAGTCCAAATGAAGCATCAGAAAGTAACCCAACCCAATGAAATATAAGTTGTGTTGGCTTTTGTAGACTTTAATATTTTGTTCCATTACTTGATTAGCAATATTTTTGAGAACTCAACATGGCTCCTTTCCTGAGCCTGCCACCCTCACAGTGCAAGAATTGCTCTTTTGCACTTCCATCTACCCCCAAAATCACTTTTGAAACAACTGTTTGCTCCTTTCTCTCTTTAGCTACTTCCTGTGTTCTCAAGGTTTGTTAAGTGTGCCATTACAGAATCTTATGGATCTCTCTTCTGTAAATATGTGGACCTCGGGATCTTTGCAGCCCATACATAATATGCCTAACCTTAACACCTTTGGTTATTCTTCTTTGAACATGCTTTCAATTCTTTGATTCCATCTTAAAATGTAGTACCCAGAACTGGATATAATAATTTTTTCTTATTTTTTATAAGAAAAAAATGTCTCTATTGTATGTCTCCATTAAATTTATTCTGTTATTAACAACCTATTCTTCAATCCATCAGGATAAAACTTAATTTTATTAGTCTTCCATCTTATTAATATGCTACTGTTCTGTGTACAGCACACCAATTTGATTAGTGTTTCTTCTGTTTCTTCATCAAAGTCATCAGGAAAAAAGATAGAAGTATAAAATTGAGATTTGCAAAATGGCACTCCAGTTCAATGTCTAACCATTGATAAGATTTCTGTGAATGCAATTTTGTCCTGCTACTCAGCCCACACTCAACTGTCTTATTAATCAGAATGTTGTACCAGGTATTAAAAAGAGGCCACTAAGACACACTCAGAAGACACATCTTCTGTTTCTACTTTCAGACAGGTCAGGACAATATAACTTTTTTCAGATGAAGGGCTAGAACTAAGGACCAGGAGAAAGAACTAAACAGGGTGAAACTACGGGTAAGTTTAATTCACAATAATTATACTTTAGTTGGTCAATATATTCCAAGGAAGAACAGTTTTTCTCTCCTATTGTGTTAAAAATTACAATTTCATGGTAAGTTTTAGATATCCAAAGCACAAGGAGATGCAATTGGTTTTAAGATATGTACTCCATATATATTTAAGAGCAGTCGATTAGAGAAAACTGTGAAGGAATATCTCTGAAACATAGGTAATGCAACTGTGGGTGCAGATGTAACTAAAGATCAGCAAAATGACAGGACAAATCATGACTCTTACCTGAAAGTTTGTTTTATTTTCCTCCAAAACCTAAACATTTTACAGAGGAACTAAAACTTAATTCTACTTAATATTTATGGGAACATTTAGCAAACAAATTTTATTTGCATAAGTGCTCTGTTCCTCCTACTGCTCTAAAGAAAATATCTTAGTGGCATTCATTGAGGAGAAAATTAATTTTAACTGTATCCAAGTATCCATGCAAAGATAGACATCACAGATTCCACCCTGACAATGATTATGTCTGCTAATAGATGTTTACCATGTAGAATAAAACTTGCTTACTATATGTTAACTAACATTTTATATAATTCTAAATAATAATTATGGCAATGTAAAAATTTATTGATCCATGGATTTTTCAGAATTTGTTATACTGTATTTTATTGCATTTGTAATTTTTTTTCATTTCAGAAAAATATGTAAAATATGGAACATTTATATTCAATCTGTTCCTTTCTTTACTCCCTAGGCAAGTCTTCAGGTTCGTATAAGCACAGCCTCTTGCAACAGGCAGCATAAAAAAATATAACAGTTGTTGTGAAAAATGCTATAGATGTAGTTATTAGAGAATACAACAACCAAATTCTTTAAGCCTACAGAATGCATGTTATCCAAAATACAGTATTAGGCAGTGTTGGCTTTTCTTTTTAAATTTTTCTTTACTATATAGTTGAATAGTTGAGTATATTTGTAGCTCTGCTTCAAGCAGTGTTTGCACTCAGTGCAGGTAGAAGGAAGAACGTCTTTGTATAGCACATAGAAAAACTAGAAATTTGGCCCCATTGTCTTGGGCAGATATAAATTAATAAAAGTATAGAATATGCCACTTAAAGACATCAGTTTGATAACTGCAGAGACAAAACAGTAGTGAGGACATTGGTATGATTCACCACAGCCTCCTCATACATTTCTAGTAGTGTCAATTTCATACAGAAGTTAATCTATATGAAGTTTTAATCAAAACCTAATAGCAGATTCAAAAAACCCTGCCTCTTAAAAAACAAACAACTTTACAATGTATATTTGGTTGTGATGTTTTTTGAAGTGGAATTAGTTACATGATACCATATGGAAGAGCTACACTGTCAAGAAAAATGATTGCTCAATGACAGGAGCCATTATTATCATAATTTGTATGCCATACAGAACCATTGCTTAACTATCTTTATTACTGCCCTGTTAGTAAATAAGCATTTTTGAGATAACTATATTTTCTGGCAATAAATTGGTTGCTGAGGACAGACAGGAGTGTGGACAGACTAATTACATTTAAAGTATCTTGCTTAAGGTTACCTATTGTTAGTTTAGGTTTCATTTAGTGTGAAACAGAATAGTCCATCTTGTAAAGTTGTTCTAATACAGCACCAAATTCTGTTATTGTTCAAGTGAATTAAGGGAACCTAATAATTAAGAGACAACTGCTTCTACATCAAATTTTTAAAAATGGAATGTGTTTAGCTCCTGGACAACTAAGCCCTTTATTTGTAAAGGCCTTTAAAACAAATTTCATTAGCTAGACAAGCTTTGAAGCTGTATATGCTCAAAGTGGTGTTTTTCAAGGGCAGCCCCAAATACACTGTAGAAACATATTTTTGAATAGAGAAGAATTTCCAAGATTGCAATAACTCCTCGTAATCCAGTCTGAAAACCAGCCAAAGTGCATTATTTTGAAATCAGCTACACAGGATTATAGTGGCAAACATAATAATAAAAATTAATGACTTTAATAATGAAGACCTAATTTTTAAAATCAACATCACTGAAATATTTCATTACCTTTCAGAAAGCTCATTTTCTTATCTACCAAATAGTAAAAAATATTTTATTAAGGACTAATTTCACAGTTCGAGTCAAGACTGAAACATATAAAAATAAAAAACAAAGAGTGGGTGAATTAAATAGCTATATTTACACAATGTCACCCAAACTTAGTAACGATATACCAGGTGTAACAGTTAAGTTTCACATAAAAATAGAAATAGAGGTTGTTTCTTTTATGAAAATATACTTTGTTTCTGATTAAATCCACAAAATAATCACAACTTACAGTAATCTTGAAAGATTAAGTAGAAATCATAATTTTCCATATAGGGAAAGCTTCTTACAATCCTGAAGCATGTATACTTCATGATTTGTGAAAGGCCATTACTGAAACCTAAATTTATGGTTTCACAACTCTTGAAGTATCTTTTATTGTTTACTATGCTTAGAGTTTCAGATTTTTAGGAATCAGAGAGCCATGTGATCCGTATAGGAGATCTCACTTTTCTACATAATTCAACAGTAAAGCATTTTATAATATTCTGGGATTCTCACAATTCCAGAAGGCTGATATCAGCCATAGAGATAGAAGAAAGAAAATGATGGGAGCTTCTGTATTCCTGGTTAGTAATCCAGTAGGAGCTTCTTGTATCTTCTCCTACCTGGGCAAGTTGCTGGCAGGTAGAATCTATGGTCCTTGAATAAGTTGTAATTCTTCATCAAATTCTCAGCCCTATAAAAAGGAGTTGATTAGAACAAACAAAGCTTATATTAAAATGATTTCCAAATGATGTCCCCCATTAATCTAGAGCATTTTGAAGACTAGCAAATATTGTTATCTCAAAAATGTCTAGCTCTTTAGCCTTCCCCAGCCTACAGTATGTTCCATCCAAATGCACATGTTTTAATATCCAGAATTCTCATAAAGGGCCATAATGGATGAAGGATACCAGAAATTAAATTCCACACATAGGAGGTGGCCTAACCTTTCGAGTAAAGATCCAGCCACAAAAACCTATGCCATGAGATTTTTAAAACAAACCTTATTGTAGCAAACTAAGACAATGCAAACATTTAAGAACAGACCTAGACAATTTGTCCTCTGCTAATCTCTCTCGAACACACAATTCTCGTTCTCTCTCTAGAACAAAAAGAGAAGTATGTTTATAAGATTGCAATTAACACCACTGGGTATTTTATTTGACAGAGAGACACATATCATTTCCTTATTTTAACACAGGTAGTCCTCAACTTCCAACAGTTCATTTAGTAGCTATTCAGAGTTACAATGGCAGTGAAAAAAGGAATTTATGACTGTTTTTCACATTTACAACCATTGCAGCATCTCCATTATCATGTGATCAAAATTCAGACACTTGGCACTGGTTCATATTTATGACAGTTGCAATGTTCTAGGGTCATGTGATCACCTTTTGGAACCTTCTAACTAGCAAAGTCAATGGGGAAGTCAAATTCACTTAACAACTGTGTTACTAACTTAACAAAGCAGTGATTCATTTAACATCTGTGGCAAGTTAGGTTGTAAAATGGGACAAAATTCACTTAATAACTATTTCACTTAGTAACAGAAATGTTGAGCTCAGTTGTGGCCAAGGGCTATCTGCAATAACTTTATTCTATCTATGAAAAAACCTGCATGCAATTTTAATACTTTGTGAAATCCAGATACTACTATAGGTAATGCCCTAAGCTCAGCTGTAAAATTTGCATTGTTGTTGTGGCCTGTTGGCCGGTCCTTCCAGCACCTGAATCAGATGAGGCAGAGGCGTGGGAGTCACGGCAAGGCAACCTGAGAGCTCCGAGGGGGAAGAGGGAATGGAGCTGTCAGAGATAGACAGAGGCGGAACCTGGGCCTTCCATCAGCCCTCAGATGGAGAGTCAACAGCCGCCAGGTCTGGAGGTAGCTGATGAGGAAGAGGAGGAACAACTGGGTCCAGTGCCTGAAGCACGGATGTGCAGAAGGCAGGGGAAAGGACAGCAGTGGAAATCTATGGGCCGATCTTTGGGACGGAAGAGCCACCGCTGCTAGCAAAGGCTCACCCTAGCTCTGGGGGGTGATGAAGAATAGGTGTGGCAGGCAACTATTCATCCCTCTGCCAGACAGACTTGTTAGCCTGTGTGAGAAAGAGAGAGAGTTTTTTTCAGGGCTGCTGGTGCTTCTAATAAAGGAAACATTTATTTAACTACAGAGGGTTTGTCGTGTTTGGGAGCCAGGTCAGAACAATTGTCTTATTTGTTAAAAACATATTGTCTGTACTCAAGGCACTATAAACAGCATGATAGCCTCCAATTCTTCTATAAACAACCCTCTAAGGCACCTTGAACTGAAAGACCCAAAATCACTCAGTGAATTTTCATGGGAGAGTAGATATCGACCTTGTGTTATCCACTTAATGCGCTACCTTATTAAATAGTTCCGTCACCATTTGAATCCTTAGTCTACAATAATCACATTAACATTGTGGATGTTTAGAATTCACTGCTGTCAGAGAGTATCAGTGTACTACTTCAGAACACTAAAAGTCTAATTATAAGTGTTCTGAAATTCCACGTTATTTTATTGTTGCTGTGCTCTTTTCTTTACTTCAAATCTCTATTTCATCTTAGGCATGACAAAGAAACATTTGTTGTGAAGATTAAGCTCACAGCAACCAGCGATGGAATATCACATACATGTTTTATTCATTTGCTTACGTTCTAGTCTATGTTCCCTTTCCTTTATAGCTTTCTCTTTCTCTTGCAGCTGTTGTTCTTTCAGTTTTAATTCATTAGTTGCTGTTCCTGAAACTCTTTCTACTTTATCCTGGTCTGATCGTCGCCCTTTCCTCTCCAAAATTCTCACTTGCTCCTCAGATACCAAGTCGACTATCAACGGATTCTGTAGAATTTCTTCAACTGAAGGCCGACAATAATCCTTGAAATCAGAAAAATACATATTTAGCTGACAAAAAAGTTCTTTTTAAAAATGCTAGAGAAAGACTGCATAGGTATAAGCAGTGTATATATCTTTCTAATAACTGGATTTAATTTTACTATTGGCACTTAGTTCCATTAAAGACTAAGCAGTCACATAAATGCACTTCCTCAAGAGCACATTTTAGTGATAGGGCAAAGGGCTGGGGAATTAAGTTAAATGGACTGGGGACATTAGCGCTAGAAAATTTTCTACATAGAGCTCCCTCAATAAAGCTCCTTGCCTTTTTTTTTCCAGAAGTCATCTTACCTTCAGGTTTAACATCTTTGTGATGAGTTCATTCAGCTGTTCCGAATAACGGTATGGGATTCGTCTGAACTTTCCTTCCCTTATCTTTTCTGCTAGCTCTTTCTGATTAAAAGCTGTAAATGGAGGTCTAGGAAAAGTGAATGGCATGTTTTTCAATTTTAAATCTACAAAATGGTCACTATTAAACTTTCTAGAGAATTGTGCTGTAAAATATTAAATTATTGCTCAACATTAAGGATCTAGCTATATTGAATAGCTGCTCAATATTACTCTCAAATACATGCTTAAAAACATTTGCAGTACAATACTTACGACAATGCACATAACTCATATAGCAAACAGCCTAGAGACCAGATGTCAGATTTTTCATTATAGGACATGCGATTTATTTGCTCCTAAAAATGAGATTAAAAGTTATTAAAATATAAATAATTGCATGGCAATAAAATGGCAAATTAGGGGGAACACTGTTCTAGGAAATCAATTACTTAGTAACATGAAGTTTGAAGAACTGGGTCCCCAAATGGGGAGGGGGACAACCATGTGCAAAAGTATCCTCTCCCCCACCCCAACACCACCACCATTACCAGTTTGCAGGTCCAGAAAGGTTGGGGACCGCTGATTCAGTTATAAGCAATCCTTAACTGTGGACTGCCTTCCTAACCTAGTCTTTTTAAAAATAGCACTACCCAAAACCTAAGTCATAGTTTGAATAATCCATAATGCTGGCTTCACAGAAGATATATACAAAACAAACCAGAATACTGGAACCAAGATGACCTTGCTTGCTAAGAAACCAGTTTTTCAAGATATATTGAGAGGAAAATCCAGATTTTCCTCTCAATATATTTGAGAGGGGTCTAGATCAGGAAAGCAGAACTATACCGTAAAAATAAAACTTAGTAAATTATTAACTTAAGCCCTATAAATTTATGTGGGAATACTTCAAGTACAACCAGACTCAATGTAGATATCATTTCATGCTCCATTAGTTAGTAGCGTTGGTTCAGTTTGTTAATAAGTGTAGAAGCAGCATCTCCAGCACCATATTTTTCCCTAGACCTAGATTATATCAGCACTGAAAACACAAAAGCAGATTTGAAATTCCAAGAAAACACTCTCTTCAGTCACTCATTACCTTTCAAGGGGTGGGATTTTTAAAAAATTTTCTCCCCTAACAGTTTTGAAAGGTGCTAAACAAGTTTTTCCCTCACAATATTTTTGTAGGTTTTTTTCTAAAAATATTCTTTTTTGATATATTATACAAATAAGCATTTGATTAAAATTATGCCATTTAATGATGTTTTGGGTATTTCCAGAAACATATATAGAATATATTTATTGTTTTCAATGCCTTCTTAATATTTTAAAAATCCATGGAAATAGCATGTGCTTTTAAAATTGTAACTATTTGCACAGATATGACAAGTATCATGTTATAAATAATTCCTTTTTTTTTGTTGCATTCCACTTTATTTTTGCAACTAACTCAAGGTGGCAAACATATCCAATACACCTTCCTTCTCCTATTTCCCTCACAACAACCCTGTGAGGTGAGTTGGGCTGAGTGAGTGTGTGTGACTGGCCCAAGGTCACCCAGATGGCTTTCATGACTACGGCAAGGCCTGAATTCAGTCTCTTGCTCTCTAGGTTAGTGCCTTAACCACTAGACTAAACTGGCTCCCAAATAGTTTGAAAACAATTCAAAAACCAGTAATCATACTTCTATTTTCCCATTAAGCATTCCCCCTCTTTCTCACAGGGCAAATTTGGGATATATACATGCAGATAGGAAGACTTCTGTCAGTGGCACTTTAATTAGGAAGAAGCCTAGTGTAATGTCAAGTCCTTTTAGTTCAATTAATTTAGGCTGTTAAAAAAACCAAGGTACTTAGTATAGCTTGGCAAAGTACATGTTCAACTTAAGTTTTGTTTGCCGATTTATTATAAATTGACCATGACTAAAGTAGAACAAAACTAATCTGAAAAGGTTTGAAGGACACTTACTGGAGACATATAATATGGTGTACCAACAAATGTTTTTGCAAAACTGGTATCATGATGAAGTATTCTAGCCAGGCCAAAGTCACCAAGCTTCACGTTTTTCTTGCCATCAAGGAAAATATTTGCTGGCTTCAAGTCTCGGTGAAGCACAGTGTGACCACCATCACTCCGCCTGTGACACTCTTTCAGGGCCAAAGTCAACTGCGTAAGGACTCGAAGAACAAAGGCTTCATCCAGATAATGTCTTTTGAAAGAGGAAAAGGTTGTTTTAAGTTCTTTTAGGATAAACTTTTTCCATTAAACCAATTCTCAAAATTGTACACAGTAGAATGTGATTTAAGAATAAGATACTTTAAAGGTTCTTTAAAATTGAGATGCTTTTTTACCTGAATAGCTAAGTCCTGAGACAAACAATAACATTTTATTATTTTGCAGATTATCCTCCCATATATTCTTTTAATTGCTCCCAGAAGAAATGTAAAATTTATACCTATTTATATTAGGGGGGAAAACTGTAAATGGGCAAAACTGGCTCTCTAATCCTAAGGGAATGCAATGAATTTGCATTCTGAATACACCTTAAGGAACAGTTTCACAGGACTTCTTTTTCTGGTGCCTACAAGCCTTTTTTATACATGCAAACCAGAGCCAAATAACATTTTGTAATCATGAACATGATAGTAATTTAAAATTATTTTAATAAATGTTGGTTTGATTTTTTGTTCTCTCGTATTATGACTTTAATTCTGACTGTTTTCCCATTTTGCATTATTCATTCATTTCCCACCCACCACTTTTTTTGCATTTGTACCAAATAAGGATAGAATAAATTCTTGTTACTAATCTTCTCTAAACAGTTCAATGGGAATTCTATCTCTATCTTCCTAACCTCTTATAAATATTTCAAAGAGGCAAAACTTTGCAAGATTTATGTAAGAGACAGCAAGAATCTCTTTCATTATCCAAATCATTTTGCAAAAGAGGAAAAATCCCCACCCCTCACCCAAATTCAAGAAACAGACTGTTTTCTCAGTTGCAGAGTTGTTTTTTTTCAAGAAATGTGAGTATAAGATAAATCTGTTTGAAACCTTCTTTTAAACAGAAGAGTTTTGAAAGAAAACTCTTCTGTTTGGGGAAGAACCATTTTTACCATTTGCAGACTGGCAGAGGGGAGAGAAAGGAGATGGTTCTGACTGAGAGCCAGGCAAGCAAACACACGCAACTCCATTTGTGCAAGCAATGGGTGAATGCACTGCCACTTGCGCTAATGGAACTGAGTGCATACACCTGCTCACCCACCGCTTCTGCCCCCCCAATTCCGAACAGGCAGTAGTCCTTTATTGGGTTACGGCCTTGTGGTTGGGAACCCCTTTTCTAAGTGGCATATATTTATATCTCATTTTTCCATGGACTTAACCTTAGTCTCAACACAGTTGCTTTCTAATAGCCATTAGAGAAGGGGATCTGCACAGGAATTCAAGCCTGCTTATTGCTAGATAACTCTAGTTAGCTGTTTTAATTTTGGCTATTATAAATCACAGAAGAGTTGCAAGAAAGAGGATACAAGGAAGAGATCAGTAAACAATACAATTCAGTCTCAAGTACAGACAGTCCTTGATTTACCACAGTTCATTTAATGACAGTTCGAAGTTACAATGGCACTGAAAAGTAACCTATGACCATCTTTCATATTTACGACTGTTGCAGCATCCCTGTAGTCATGTGATCAAAATTCAGATGCTTTGCAACTGACTCATATTTATGATGGTTGCAGCGTCCCGAGGTCAAATGATCTTTTGTGACTTTCTGACAAGCAAAGTCAATGGGGAGGCCAGATTTACTTTACAACTGTGTTACTAACTTAACAACTGCACAGATTAACAACTATGTCAGAAAAGGTCATTAAATGGGACAAAGGTCACTTAATAAATGTCTCGCTTAGCAACACACATTTTGGGCTCAATTGTGGTCATAAGTCAAGGTCTATCTATCTATCTGGTACAATAAGAAAGGTGAGAAAGAAATCTGGTATGCAGAAGTACTCTAAATGATGATTAATTCCAACATACATTCCAGAACCAACATAACATTCCAAATAATCCAGAGGTTAAACATGCCTTTCTTTTGTACATTTTGCAATCACTGTAGCCAGGTCTCCACCTTCACAATATTCCATCACAATATAAAGTGTTGTATTTGTCCTGTCAATTATACGATCATAATAATGAACGATATTTGGATGTTTCAGTTCACGGAGTAAGTTCACTTCAGAAACAAGCATTTGTTTTTCAGATTCCGTCATAGATCCATAGTCCAGCTCTTTCCAGACTAAAACCTGAAAGAAGACAAAATAAGCCATTTCTAAACTATGAAAATGTATATAATAAAATGATTACATAGCACAATCATTTGGAATGAAGTCCAATGGATTAAAAAAAATTAAGCCAAGAATTAGGAAACTGTATCTCATGCCTCTCTTGCAACAAACATCTTGGTGCTCCATTTTTATAATATCAAGCAACACACAGAGTATTTTATGAGTACAATTCAGACTTTTTCCTCATGAAGAGACTTGCCTTGTTAAATATAGGAATATACTGCCTCTGACAAGAGGCAGTAAATTCTGTCAGTTCTAATCAGGAATAATAAATAATAATAAACACTTTTAGGCCATAATGATCCAAGGAGGAGCAGATAGAGCACAGCCCTACAAAATATCCCATTGAAACTATGCAATTAAGGAGAACAAAAACCTTAGTAAAGGTTTATAAACATATAATTACCCAAACTAGTCACAAATATCCTAATCTTGTTTGTGCCACAAACATTCAAGTAGAAACAAACTATCCCAAAGGACTGAGTTTTCATAGCAACATTTCTTAAAGTATATCCCCCCAAAACATGTTTTCTGAACAACTTGGGATAATCCAAAGAATCAGTACATTTTTGAGGGTTTTCAATCTGCTCAATTTCACTAATCAAGCAGATTCTATCAATGAACAAAGGGACCTTAACAGATCTATCTTCAAATATTACATTGAACAATTGAAAGTGGGGGGCATTAAAAGATTGTTGGGTGAAAATTCACAAATAAAATCAAGCTTTTAAGTAAATAGATGCATAATACCCATAACTACACTATTAACTTTTAGGAAGACTGTGAAAGTCATCCTATTCCTAAAAGCATCAGGTAGATAAGAGATATATTGGATCCCCTTTTAAAACATGATCTTAAGATTTAGTTTATTATATTTCTGTACTGTTGATTTCCCCAAATTTACTGCTTTATAAATAAGCAAAACCATCCAAATATTCCATAAAACTAACATTCCATAAAATCCTTACATAGCAATGACTCCCCGACAGCAACTTTATACTACTAAAACTCTTGTTGTCATTACCTTTAACTTGGCAAAACAGTGTACCATAGGATAGCAATTTTTGAACCAAGGTACCTCAAATAGGCTAATTTAAAGAATGCATTTAAAATCCAGACACCATAACTCCCAAAGGAATGAAATTTGGAGAAGTTGTGGCTGCATCAACATTGTTGCCTACTGCTGTGATCACATACTTTTCTATTTCCAATGCTCCTACCAGGATGCCCAATGGAAAAGCCAGAAGGAAATTAGAAAATATTCCTGCTCCCATTGCTTTTTTATCTGCCTTTGGTCACTCTGTTTCTTTGCTTAGATAAAGAATTATCTCCAAAATGATAACACAACATGGCAATGGTTGTCTATTGAACTAAATGCACTAAATAGATTTACTAAATAGATTTATACGGCCGCCCAACTCACATTGTACAACATTAAAGGTCAATATCTAGATTGTAAATATTTCAAATACAAATCACAGATTAAATATCTTCTGGAAGGCCATCAGATTTATTTTGTTTTAATATGTTTATTGCAAAATTACTAAGCCAAACCTTGCTAGACACAAGAGCTATTCCTATTATATAAAACACATATGCTGTGCAGCAGTAAAATCCAATTTTTAACTATGTTTATTGCCAGACTAATATAGAAAATATTTTCTTAGCACACATATCCAGGCCCATGAAAATATTTTTAAAAAAATCCAATTTAATTGTAATTATCAAAGGAACTACATGGGTACATTTAAGGATAGCTTCTGGAAGTGCATGTGGCTTTAGCACTTCAGAATATGTATACCAGACCAAACACATTAGAACCCAGGATTCATCTTAATTTAATATGTGTGATTTAAAAAACCATACCTTGCCATATAAATTAAAAATAAATCAAATTTACTTTCCTGAAAAAAATTGGGAATTGGTCTTCTCTTTGTACAAGGCCAACTTCAAAACTGTTTCACTTTGTGAGTTGTAAGGCAAGCAGGTGAGCAACTTAAAACCACAGGAGGAACTAGGTCTAGCAAGGTGGGGTTTTCTGGCTGTCTCAACCTCTCCCCTAGTGGTTGTTGGTGTAATACATTGAATAACAAACTAGCCAATTATATTTTAGCCTAGAATACTGTTTGAACTGGTAATAACTTCCACTTTCGCATAGGGTGCAATTTTGCAACGTGGACTAGATTAGATCTTGACTAAGGTAGCAACAAGTGCAGCCCCCGACGCCCGCCCCCTCTCTCCAGAACTCTTCCGGCTTCATGGATAACATCCAACCGGCCCGTCGGGAACCCCGCGCAGGAGGGGCGGAAGAAGAGGCTCCGCAGAGCTTCGATGTAGCCGGCGTGCGGCGAAGCGACGCCAAGTGTCGTGGGACCGTTGCCCGAAGGCTCCTCCGCTCACCTTGCCGTCCGCCTTCCGCCGCACCTTCTGACATCTGCCGTATGAACCGGCACCGATGGTGAAGAGTACTTCGTAATCCTCGGGGCGGCTCGGCATCTTCGCCTCCTCCGATATCCCGACGGACCCCCTAAACAGTAAACACGCCGTTTCGCCACGGAAGATGTTTAAAACGCGCCGCGCCTGCCGCTGATTGGCCTGGCGCCGCGGCTCCGCCCAAACCTCGCCGTCCGATTTTCGATTGGCTCCTGTAACGACGTACTAGACGCGCCGCGCAACGGTTGCTTCGGCAGTTGCTAGGCGATCACAATTAGTGGCGGTTCAGGGTGGCGCGAGAAGCGCATAGAGATCGTCCAGATTGGCTCTCCGAGCCCCGCCCCTATCTTAACCTGGTGCTTTGATGGTGGTCTGCCTTCCGAAAAGCATCCTAAGGTGTCGGTTGAGAACCAGGTTTTTTATTTCAAACAAACTATGGTCGCTTTCATTTCCGTATTTCAAAATCTTATATTTCCTAATCATTTGCCCTATAAAAGTTACACGGACAAAAAGGTTAGTTTGCTCTCTTTTGTAAACTAATATTGGATTGTAAACAACTAACTTTTAATAAGCAGTCCAATCCTTGATAAATGTGTTTAGAAATAAACTGCTCTTGGAGTGAAGCTTTCCTGCACAGGTATAATAATGTTCCATAAAATAAAGTCCATAAGGATAATCCTACAAAAAATAATTAGACTATCAAATTTCACAACATAGAAACCAATAGCGGTTAATTGACTTTTTAGGAAGGAGATAAAATATTTCACATCAGAAAGCAAGGGCATTTTGAGATTTCCATGAAATGTATTCTCTTGGAATTTTACCCTGTCTTTATTACCTTACTTATAAGTAACTCAATGTTTTGGGAAACTGCAGAATGCTGTTATTCCTCCAGAACAAGCTGTGGCTTCTGGTATTCCAGAAGTGGAAAGGAACAAGGGAGCTCTTTATTTGTAGGTTTAATTATGAGTCATTCAGCATTTAAATAGGTTGAGCAAAAATATTTGCATGGAGGGCTTCTTTCAAAAAGAAAAATCTCAATTTAATGAAGATTTGTTTAATTTTCACAATATATATGGCTGCTCCATTTTCTGACTGAGTAATTCTACACTGCAGCCTAAACTGCTTGTCTCCCATGCTGTTTCCATCTGTTCCTTAAACTCACATCATAAATTCCACACCAGATTGCAGTTAGTTGGCAACATGGCTGCCCTGAGGCTCAATCCCTACTATTGCCACTACAAGACTTAACTGGTCATTCTGCTGCTTCTTGCTCTTTCCATCTCTGTAAAGAAGGCATTGTTCACTGATTGATTCCTTGTGGATGGGGGACCAGATTTGATGGACAGATTTAACTTAGAGAAAAAAGCGGCACAGATATATTAATTGAAATGTGATGTTCTCACATGATATGATAAGAGCTACAATATTCATATACTGCACATCTCATATTTATTTAGACCAAAGCTTATTTTTGAGTTGCAAGGTCTCTTCAGTTCCTCATTCAGGTTGCTGATGCATTCATGTTTCTATTTAGGAATAAAGAATATATAAGGAAGAATCATAATCCAATTTCACTCTTGCCATTGAGCTTCAGTATCTGAACCTTGGCTCTGCATGTTGTAATTTCATTATTTTGAAATAGCCCATCTGTACTGCAAAATTTTTCGGACATCGAAACCAGTAGTAATGCCAGCAGGAACTCACCCCTGGCGCATATGCACCAGAAACCGGAAGATCAGGTGGCCAGTTCGCACGCACACGCTGGAAACCGGAAGAGCAGCCGCCGGGTGCATGCATGCGCACCAGGTGACTGC
This sequence comes from Thamnophis elegans, assembly GCF_009769535.1. Lineage (NCBI taxonomy): Eukaryota > Metazoa > Chordata > Lepidosauria > Squamata > Natricidae > Thamnophis > Thamnophis elegans. The sequence goes on along the minus strand of NC_045544.1, from coordinate 92,085,550 downwards.
TCTTCCGGTTTCCAGCATGCACGCACAATCCCATTTCGGCACTCTGTGCCGAAAAAGTTCTCCAACACTGTCCTAGAGAATTAAAGTGTGCCAGCTTTATATCCGAACTTGATGTCTGAAGACTCAGAAAAGAAGTCAAACCTGAAAAACTGTGCCCTTTCTTTGAAAAACAAGACATTTGTAAAAGGCAAACTAGTAAAAATTTAATGCAGCAACTTTGGTTTTAAATATCTTGCAACTGTGTTATCAAAGATTTCAAACTTGATCTTTCAAAAAATAACTGAAGTGAATGTTTCAGAGCTTATACTAAGGGCACTAAATATTCCACTAGATGGCACTACTTTATCACTGCTAATACTTAGTTTCCAAAAAATCTTATTAGATGTGTTGTGCTGTCCTCAGTTGGCTGTGTGTGTGTGTGTGTGTGTGTGTGTGTTAATGAAAAAGGGATGAAATGTAAGAATAAAAGATTATTTGTGCCTTTTTAACCTAAAAGACAACTACATTTAATAAGGGAATATCACCTTTTAAAATCTTTGAATAATGTTGGCAGGTAGAGTCCACAAAGGGATGGAGCCAATTTAAGTAAATATTTAATTATTTCAAAAAAGTGAATATAATTATATGTATCTAATAATATTTCTAATTTGTCCTTGGTCTAACATTTACAATTTGGCATAAATGCTATGGGGCTGGCCTCAAGTTTTTTTCTTTTGGTGCGGGCGGGGGGGGTGTACACATATGACTTCTGGCTACAGCTTGGACAGTCTTGAAATGTATAATGAGAGCCCAGGGCACATTGACAATAGAAGCCATTGGTCTTTCCAACTACATTCTGCTGTTTAGCTTTTTAAATACTCTAGCTAGCACAACATTGCTGGAAGGAAAGCAGCATCCTCAGCAATTAGTGTTGTTATAAATTGTTGTATCCCATCTGTTTTCTTTTTGAACTCGTATATGAAAGTACTTGGAAATGTGTCTATGCACCTGCAGTATCTACCAGGCAGGTAGTGTTTGTAGCCCACAAAAATTGTTTCACAACAACCTAAAACAGGTTTACTTAGAAGTCCTATTACATCCAGCTATTTTTTCTTTGTTCCAAGTATGTAATAGGCCTGCTGAAAGATTATAGGAAGCAGTATGAAGACTGTTTTTATGGTGAGAGAAGAAAAGAGTTGGAAGGGACCTTGGAGGCCTTCTAGTCCAACCCCTGCTTAGGTAGGAAACCATATAACATTTCAGACAAATTGTTATCCAATCTCTTCTTAAAAACTTCAAGTGTTGGAGCATTTACAGCCTCGGGAGGCAAGTTGTGCCACTGATTAATTGTTCTAACTGTCAGGAAAGTTCTCCTTAGTTCTAAGTTGCTTCTCTCCTTGGTTGGTTTCCACCCATTGCTTCTTGTCCTACCCTCAGGTGCTTTGGAGAATAGCTTGACTCCTTCTTCTTTGTGGCAGCCCAAGATACTGGAACATGCTCGCGCTCACATTTATGAACTGGTAGGGAAAGTAAGTGAATACTATCCTGGGATGGGATGGGATAATCACATAATCACCTTTTTTTTCCAGGCTAAAGCAATCGGACAGTATTTATTCATTAGGGATCTGGGATTGCTATATGCAAGCAAATATCACCCTAACTGGCTTGAGGATGCCTTGCTAGCCATTCTTCAAGGACCTGTCCATGAATTTAATAGATATAATTTGTAACACTTAATACTTAGATTGTCATTTCTGATCATCCGTACTGGACTTTGTCTTAATAGGGAGGGATGGGGTTTCAGAGATGGGTTTCTGGAAACGGGGGGATAGTAAAAAATGAAGAGATCTTTGGTTTTATTTTAAGAGCTAATGATAAATTCTTTATGTTGATTGCACTTGCTGGGGATGAAGGGAGTGATTTTTTCCCCCTTTTTCTATTTTATTTTTTTCTTTACTTTATATTTTGTTTGCTTTAATGTATCTATTTTATAGTATGAATTTTACTTATATATCTCTAACAAAATTATTTTTAAAAGGGATATATCCATATATCCATCTCTTCCTCTCATATCCAGCCAAGCCAGCTAACTTTCATTCTCTTATCCAACCGCAAATAATTCACAGATGTGTATTCCATCTTCTCCCAACAGAAACTTAATATGTAGGACTTTGGTGGCAACTGAGCTGATTATTGCCAATGGCTGAAATCTGGCCAGCTGTTGGCTGTTGGGCCCCTCCCTCCAGTTGTCTTCAGTGGATTGTGGCTACCTCCCAGATTCTCCTTGTGATTTACCAATTTAAATCAGTGTTGCTCTCCATGTGATCTCTGAAGTGATACTTTCCCTTCCCTGCATGACAGGCATGTTGGCATGTTGTGCCAGGTTTTCCCCTCCCAAATCTGTGAACAAGGAATCCGGGAGAGTGCAACAGAGTCTACAACTACAGATCCCCCATGCAGGGTACTGAAATGACTGCTCAGCAGGAAGTTGTCATGTCTGCCAACCCCCTATGTGAGCAGCTGACATGCCTGCAAAATGGACAAAGCAAGAAAGATTGCAAGCAAAGAACCAGGACAGGTAAAGACCATTCCAAAAGAAAAGCCAAACAACAAAAAAGTCTGAGAAGACTTCAACAGTGGAAGTGAAAAATGCATCTGGCAGAAATGCTCAGACTAAAAGTGTCAATATGACAGAGAATTGAGAGCTGTAAATGTTTAAGAAATCAAAATAGAGACAAATACTGCCCAGAGTCACTTCTCAGAGTGAGATGGGCAGCATATAAATTCAATAAATAAATAAACCACTCTGTCAAAACTCCACTCTATGCCTGGTGTAGGCCAAGCCCCAGCTCATGTTACAGGTAGCAGTTGGTAGAAAGTTTTCTTGATGGCAAGGAAATCACTCTCAATTGTTGGACCATAACCTGTCAAATCATCAATCACTGGTCTTAATTACTGAGGAAATGTAGAGACTGGCAAATTGGCCAGCATACACTTGGGCCACCTCATAGCTTGGAGGAAAGCCCATTAAACCATTGTCTGCATATGCCTATTATGTATTCATCCACAAGTCATAATGCAATTGAAACAGCAAGTTTTCTATTGCAGTTAAATAAATTTCATACAAAACTTCACAATTTATAGCTGAATGGCTCTTTGTGTTTTCATTTCTTTTTTTTTTCAGTTAAAAATAACCATATTTTTATTATGTTCTTTCTGTCATACCACACTTTTATTGCATATTTATGTCACATAAACATGATCAAATTGCTGGTAATGTAAAATATAGTGACAAACACAAGATTATTTTAAAATAGATTGTTGTTTTCTGAAAATAAAAGTTAGGTATCCTATTTGCTCTTAAACTCACTGTATCAGTTTCCAGATTATAAATATTTATTGGAAGGGAAGATATGGGCAAGTGACTGTATGACATCTATCAATGGGGAGATATCAAACAATCCTGCCTTTTTCTCCTTCATCCTTCCTGCCTGTGCTCCCTTTGCCTGCAGATTTCTCAGGAACAGTTTGAAAACGTGTGCAATGTAGTTTTGACTCCATAAGTGTGCAATCTGATATGTTTCCAAATGTACAGCTCATGTGCTTCTTTCTTCAAATGCTCACTGATTCCCCCTTGGTTTTCATGATAGCTTTGCTCTAGCATTTAGCTGGGGCAGCTTTTTGTTTGTTTTATATCTTTTGTGGATAATGACTCTTTCATCATTATTACTGTTTTTTAATTAAATCTTAATCTGTGTGCTGCCTTTTTTGTTAAAGCCAATGGCGCATTTCAAGTAAATATAACAGTAAAAATAATAAATGCAACTTTAATTAATTTTTTTGTAACATGGGAAACTTCACTAGGACAAGGTGACTGCAATGCTGGACGCGCTTACTTGGGAGGAAGTTCTATTGAACATTAAATATTTGCATTATGAACAGCCATGCTCAGAACTGTGCCATTTGAGATTTCAGTTTATTGATTATAGTTATGTGTTTCTAAATTTATTTGTCTGGAACTAAGCTTTTGTTTATGCTTAGCTGATGATAATTATTGACATCAGTGAAAAGCTTATAGACTTGTTTTTAGAATATTGTTCATAAAAAAACACTGTGCTTGCGATTTCAGGCAAACATTATCCTAGCTGGAGTCTAAATGCTAGAGAAGAAATTTTAAATAAGCTTTTCAAGAAATAGAAGAATTCTTTCCAAAAGAGATTCTTAAAGATGCCAAACATTCATTAACAATAATTGCACAGAAGATGGCCAGAAGAAATGTTCTAGCCTTAATTGCTGCTCAGCTAAAAATAGTCTTCTTTCAAATTTCACAATGACGAGAAAAGGAAACACAAAGTTCATGTTGTCTTAGCACGCATTACAAGCAATGAATGTTTCTAAAAAATCTTGCTTACTGATACTGCAGATAGATAGCCAAAAACAAAGAATGAATCATCAGCAGTTCTTTATAATGACCTTACAGTAAGGATTCACTTGCATTATTAGTGTCATAAATAAGGATTGCAAATATTATTTGGAACAAACCTGAGGCAGGCAGTTGTAACTGTAATTTTCTATTTTAAATATCTTGATTTCAAATTTCTTTCTTCATGAAATTATCCCTTAAGGTAATGCTCAAAAAGAAGACCCATTGAATTCAAAATACGGACCAGAATCCTTCTACCATTGGTGCCCAGTATTCTGCTTATGATTCATTCATCCTCTTACAGGGCATGAACAGGATGCTGTTACCCAATTATTGCTGCCTTGAATTTTCCCTGTGGTCATCATTTCTCATATTCAGGAAGCCCTATTTTAAAAAAAAAAAAAACTGAAAGGGACATGATATCCCCGTATTATTATCCTATTGTTGCTTTTACAAGGCAAGGCTTTTGCCACATACAGTTGCAAGAAAAAGTATGTGAACCCCTTGGAATTATGTGTAGTTTTGCAATAATTGGTCATAAAATGTGCTCTGAACTTCATCTGTCACAACAATAGAAAAACACAGTCTGCTGAAAATAATACTACACAAACATTAGATGTTGCCATGGTTTAATTGCACATAACATGTAAACATTCACAGTGCAGGGGAAGAAGGCGGGGCTTAGCAGTGAGAAGACGGAGTTTCAGGCTATTCCTGAAATTCCCCTATTCCGAAGGAATTGGACGGGTCGTTTCGGACCCTAGCTGTCCCGGAGAGACAGTGAAAGGTTAGGGGAGATCCAGTGACCTCAGAGACGTTCGCAAGTCTCTGGGGGGCTTGGAATTTAACCCCTTTTGCCAGCTCCTTCTGGATTAGCTGTAAGCTAACCGAAACTGCAGGTTGCCCCTAAGAATGGTGGAAGTGATTTCAACTGGTAAGCTGATTTTATTACTCAAAGAGATACGGTCCGCATTAAAATTTAAGCTAATTGAAACCAAAGAACAGAAGAATCTAGCGGCGAATTTTTTTTTTTTTAATGGATTTATGGCCGGTGGTTACCCTATTTCTTAAATGTTTTAAAGATTACTCCAACATTCCCTCTGACTGTTCTTAAGTGGGCTGTAAACTAATTTACTACAATTTGGCTTCTTACGATCTGACACTTTTATTGCTTGGCTGTGTTGGTCTAAGATCAGATAAGATCGCACAGCTCCCAGCGTGTTCTTACTTGCAAATATCTTAGAGCTTCTAGCTGCGTCACAACATGGCGTCTATACCTGCTTCAAATGATTTGTTTCAAATGATTTTCTTTGCATTTCAAAAGTTGTTTGACACATATGAAAGATTTGAAAAAAAGCTGGACTATTTAACATTAAAATATGAAGAAAAAAGTGAGAACGTTGAATGTTTGAATGTTCCTGAAATACAAATGAAGAATGTCAGAAATGAAGTTTCTCAACTTGCTGACACGCCGGGCGTCTGGTTTACTTCGGAGGGAGAAAGAGATGCAACGCTTGAAAGGGGGGCAGCCATACAGAAGATTTATTTTAAAAGACAGAGCGCAGGAGGAATGAGAAGCATTAAAGAACCTATACTTTATGAAACATCATTTGCAGAATTTTCGATACCACCCTTGAGAATTAAAGGCAAATTGAAAAGTGCAACAAGCCTGGGACAACGTTATTATTACATCAGAGGCATCCTGAGCAAAAAGGTGCAAAGATATTCCTGTTTGGACTTGCTTATAAAAACATTTGGTAAATCTGTTCCACGAATGGCAATAGGACTAAGGAGGTTTTGTTATTGGAGAGACATAGGCTGATAGATGGAAGAATACAATTTAAAATTAGCTAAATCTAATTACTCTTATTTGTAATAGACATAGCTGAATAATAATTGATATTGATAGTAATGTATATAATGTGGAGTTGATATGATAAATAATAATTGGATATGAGAATGGAAGGTTGGAAATATTTTTGAACTATATACAAAGGTTATTAATCACAATAATTATCACTATTAAAAATAAAATAAAATATATACAGTTAAATGTTAACTAATATGGGGAAAATGTTACGACATAATTACATAAAGAAGGGAGAATGATGATAAACTATACTGCATGGAAGATGGAATTTTTGGTATTAAATATTATGGATGTTCAGCTAAAACAGGATATGAGGATTTGATGTTAATAGAGGATTCTACAAACAAGTAAATGAAATGTCAGCATGTGGTTATGGATTAAATCTTTGGCATAGTTGAGAGCTGAGGTGGCGCAGTGGTTAAATGCAGCACTGCAGGCTACTTCAGCTGACTGCAGTTCTGCATTTGGCTGTTCAAATCTCACCGGCTCAGGGTTGACTCAGCCTTCCATCCTTCCGAGGTGGGTAAAATGAGGACCCGGATTGTTGTTGGGGGCAATATGCTGACTCTGTAAACTGCTTAGAGAGGGCTGAAAGCCCTATGAAGCGGTATATAAGTCTAACTGCTATAGTTAAGGATGAAGGATGTTTAAATAACTGTAGTCAACTAAAAGTGGAGGTATAATGATGTCAATATGGTAAACATTTGAGTTAAGATATTTGAATTAATATGAATTAATGGAAGAGATGCACCAAAACATGTTGTAACCAGCTGATATACTTTTTTATAATATATACCTGTGTTCTTTTTTTTGTTTTTAGTTTTTTTTTCTTTTGTTTTTCTTTTTTTCCCCCCCCTGCCTTGTTTTTTGTTTTTTGTCTTCTTTGTTTTTATTTTTGATTTTTTCTTTTCCCACTGGTGTGGGCATGTATTGTTTAAGAAACAAATATTATTATTATTATTATTATTATTATTATTATTATTATTATTATTATACAATTGTATCACAGCGGCCAGTTGTTTCGCCGGATTTGGCATTGGTTACTAGTCGGGCCCCACCCAGGGGCCTAGGACGTCGTAACGTATTTTATTATTATTATTATACAATTGTATCACAGCGGCCAGTTGTTTCACCGGATTTGGCATTGGTTACTAGTCGGGCCCCACCCAGGGGCCTAGGACGTCGTAACGTATTTTCTTAATATGCGTGCAGATCCAAGCAGTGCGGCTTTTTGCATTTGACTGATGGTGATTTTGTCAATTTTTAACTGTTTTAAATGTAATTCCAGTGCTTTTGGAATAGCACCCAGTGTGCCAATTACCACTGGAATTACCACTGCTGGTTTGTGCCATAGTCGTTGAATTTTGATTTTTAAGTCCTGGTATCTTGCGATTTTTTCATGTTCCTTCTCCGCGACCCTGCTATCACCTGGTATTGCGATGTCTATGATTGTGACCTTATTTTTCTCAACCAGTGTGATGTCTGGTGTATTATGCGCCAGTATTTTGTCGGTTTGTATACGGAAATCCCACAAGATCTTGACCATCTGATTTTCGGTGACTTTTTCAGGCTGATGTTCCCACCAGTTTGTTGCTGTTTTAATATTATAATTTTTGCACAAATTCCAATGGATCATTTGTGCTACTGAATTGTGCCGCAATTTATAATCAGTCTGCGCGATTTTTTTACAGCAGCTGAGTATGTGATCAACAGTTTCATCAGCTTCTTTGCAAAGTCTGCATTTGGCATCATCAGAGGATTTTTCGATTTTGGCCTTAATGGCATTTGTGCGGATAGCTTGTTCTTGCGCAGCCAGGATTAGTGACTCTGTTTCTTTCTTTAATGTACCTGTTGTTAACCATAACCAAGTTTGTTCACTGTCCACTTTATCTTTTATTTTTTCCAGAAATTGGCCATGCAGTGCTTTGTTCTGCCAACTCTCCATTCTTGATTTTATCACATCTTTTCTGTATTCTTGTTTCGTCTGTTGGGCCTTCAGTAGATTTTTGTTCTTTACTTCGATTAATAGATGTTCTTGACTTTCTTTTAAATAATCAGCCAGTGCATGTTTTTCTTCTTCAACTGTTTGCTTCACTTGTAATAATCCTCTGCCACCTGATTTTCGGGGCAGGTACAGTCTATCAGTATCACCACGTGGATGTAAACTGTAGTGCATTGTCATTAGTTTCCTGGTTTTTCGGTCCAAAAGGTCCAAATCAGCTTGTGTCCAGTTAACTATACCAGCTGTGTATCTTATAACTGGTATTGCCCAGGTATTTATGGCCTTGATTGTATTTCCACCAGTCAATTTAGATTTCAAAATTTTCCTAACTCTGTTGGTGTACTCTCGCCTGACAATAGTTTTTACTTCTCCATGCTTGATGTTATCCAACTGTAGAATGCCTAAGTATTTGTAGGCTTCATTTTCTTTGCATTTAATTAATTGGCCATTGGGCATTTCAATTCCCTCACATGCAGTGATTTTGCCCCTTTTTATGGATACAGTGGCGCATTTTTCCATGCCAAACTGCATTGAAATATCGGTGCTGAATACTCGGACTGTGTTTGTCAATGATTGGATTTCTATTTCTGACTTTCCATAGAGTTTCAAATCATCCATATATAGTAAATGTGAAATTTTTTCAGCTTCTTTGGCTGTTTGGTAGCCTAATTTCATTTTTTTTAAGATTATTGATAGTGGGATCATTGCGATGATGAAGAGAAGAGGTGAAAGTGAATCACCCTGGAAAATTCCTCGCTTGATATTAACCATTCCGTAGATCTCATTCCCTACTGCCAACTCAGTTCTCCATTGTTTCATCGCCTTTTCAGTAAAGGATGTAATATTTTTGCTAATGCCAGTTGTTTCTAAGCATTTTATGATCCAACTATGTGGCAGTGAGTCAAATGCCTTTTTGTAATCAATCCAGACCATATTCAAGTTCGTTTTTCTGTTCTTACAATTTTCTAATATCATTTTGTCAATTAGAAGCTGATCTTTGGTGCCCCTGCTCCTTCTTTTGTTGCCTTTTTGCTCTACTGGCAAGATGTTGTTTGTTTCCAAATAATCCATCATGTTATCTGCAATAATGCCTGTGAGTAATTTGAAGGTTGTTGGCAAGCATGTTATTGGTCTGTAGTTTTCAGGTGTTGTTCCTTTAGTTTCATCTTTCTGAATCAAGTATGTTTTTCCAGTTGTCAACCATTCATCAATTTGGCCCTTTTGTAAAATTTCATTCAGTTGCCTGGCCAATATTGCATGTAAACTGGTCAGATATTTGAGCCAGAAACCATGTAATTGGTCCTTTCCAGGTGATGTCCAATTCTTTACCTTTTTAACTCGATTTTTGACCATCTCAGTTGTTATTTCTAATACTTGCATTTGCTTGTTGCCAATGCTTTTCTCAAAGTCATGTATCCACTTTGCTTCCTTGTTGTAGTCCTTTGCATTTTCCCACAATTCTTTCCAGAATTCAACTGTGGCCTGTTTTTCTGGTTTTTCACTTTTGGTGTCACCATTCACATTAAGACTTTGATAAAAACGCCGTTGGTCTGATCAAAATTGCTGATTTTGTTTATATTGGATGATTCGTGCCTCATATCTTTCAATTTTTCTAGCTGTTGCTGTTATCTGCTGTTTTACAATCTCTACAGCTTCATTGATGTTTCTTGTATCCAATCTATATCGTCTGATTAGCCGATCTATGATTTTGTTGTTTTTAAGCCGTTGCTCATGCATGTTCTTTAAGTTACTAGCATCTGCCCTTATTATTATTTAATAACAATTATAGTCAAATGAAAATGGATATATGATGATGGTGACATGTATGAATATTTGAGTTAAAATGTTCAAGTTAACATGAATCATGTTTGTTGACTGTGGAAGAGATGCGCAAAAGTCTATTTGTAACCAACTGATACACTTTCTATAGCATGTAAAGAAGGATGTTGTATTTGTTTTAAATTAAAAATTAATTTTTTAAAATAAAAAATAAACATTCACAGTGCAGGGAGGAAAAAGTATGTGAACCCTTGGACTTAATAACTGGTTGACCCTCCTTTGGCAGCAATAACCTCAACCAAATGTTTCTTGTAGTTGCAGATCAGACCTGCACAACGATCTGGAGTAATTGTGGATCACTCCTCTTCACAAAACTGTTTCAGTGTAGCAATATTCTTGGGATGTCTGGTGTGAATCGCTCTCTTAAGGTCATGCCACAGCATTTCAGTCGGGTTGAGGTCAGGACTCTGACTGGGCCACTCCAGAGGGCGTATTCTGTGCTGTTTAAGCCATTTTTGTGTTGACTTACTTGTATGCTTTGGGTCATTGTCCTGTTGCATCACCCATCCCCTGCGGAGCTTCAGTTGGCAGACAGATGGTCGTACGTTTTCCTGAAAAATGTCTTGATAAACTCTGGAATTCATTTTCCCATCAATGACAATAATCCGTCCAGGCCCTGAGGCAGCAAAGCAGCCCCAAACCATGATGCTCCCTCCGCCATGTTTTACAGTGGGGATGAGGTTTTGATGTTGGTGTGCTGTGCCTTTTTTTCTCCACACATAGTATTGTGTGTTTTTCCCAAACAACTCAATTTTGGTTTCATCTGTCCACAGTATATTTTGCCAGTAGTGCTGTGGAACATCCAGGTGCTCTTTTGCAAACTTCAAACGTGCTGCAATATTTTTTTTTGGACAGCAATGGCTTCCTCCATGGTGTCCTCCCATGTACTCCATTCTTGTTTAATTTTTTCCTTATTGTAGATGTGTCAACAAAAATGTTAGCATGTGCCAGAGATTTCTATAGGTCTTTAGCTGACACTCTAGGATTCTTCTTTACCTCATGAAGCATTCTGCACTGTGCTCTTGCAGTAATTGTTACAGGACAACCACACCTAGGGAGAGTAGCAAGAGTGCTAAACTTTCTCCATTTGTATACAGTCTGTCTTACCGTGGACACATGAACATCAAGGCTTTTGGAGATACTTTTGTAACCCTTTCCAGCTTCATGCAAGTCAACAATTCTTGATCGTAGGTCTTCTGAGAGCTCTTTTCTGCGAGGCATGGTTCACATCAGACAGTACTTCTTGAAACCAGTAAACCCACAACAGGTGTGTGTTTTTAAAGGGCAGAACAGCTGTCAGCAACACATCCAATATCATCACACTGATTGGAGTCAAGGTTGGCTCACTCCTGGCTCCAATTAGCTCTTGGAGACATCATTAGGCTAGGGGCTCTCATACTTTTTCCTCCCTGCACTGTGAATGTTTACATGTTATGTGCAATTAAACCATGGCAACATCTAATGTTTGTGTAGTATTATTTTCAGCAGATTGTGTTTGTCTATTGTTGTGACTTAGATGAAGTTCAGAGCACATTTTATGACCAATTCATGCAAAACTCCATGTAATCCCAAGGGGTTCACATACTTTTTCTTGCAACTGTACATGTTTGACAACAGAGAGTTCAACGAGAAGAAATAACAAGATCATAAAATATTTTATGAGTTATTATCAGCTTCATATAACATTATCCACGGAACCTGTGACACTTCAATTGGTATGAATACATCAATAGAGTGCAATTCTAGGTACGTGGTCAGCTAACTGTACTTTGACTTTAGAACAAAAAAGCAAGGGTTCATAGTGATAGGAATCACCTGTTTGGAAATAGTATTTTTCCTTAGAGAATATGTATTGCTATGCTATTTATTCTTAAGACTGATATCGCCACCCATTTTATCCATAATAACCTGGGTGGCTCGCAGCAAAATCACTACCACTAATCAATAATAGCAAAAGACAGCCATAATTCATTGTATTTATTTTGTACAATGACAATAAAGACTATACTATAAAACATAAATATACAACTCATTAAAGGGCATAAAGAGCTGTCCTTTATAATAAAGGATGTATGGTCATTGTAATTCTACCTGACTATATTCTATATCAGGGTTTTGTAACCTTAGCAGCTTGATGATGTATGGACTTCAACTCCCAAAATTCACGAGCCAGCATGCTGGCTGGGGAATTCTGGGAATTGACGTCCACATACTGTATCTTCAAGCTGCCCAGATAGCCTCTCCTCTCCGATCTGTGTAAAATTGCTGCTTTATTGATAATTCTGCCATGCTGATACTGAGGAAAAGGCTCAAATAGGAGGGGGGAAAGGTAGCACATGTGCCTGGAATTTTGTCAAGGAGCTTGTTCTTCCACCTATTTTAGGGAGAAACTAAAATATTGATTTCTCTGCACCTGCCACAAAACACCTCAACCAAAAAAAATGGATAGAGAGGATGTTTCTGGAGACAGCAGAACAGAAGAGAAAGAACTAGAGAAAATAATAAAATACAAAGACCTACAAATAAATGTAGAATGACTATGGAAAAGAAAAAATAGTATCATTACCAGCAATAGCCATAGCACTTGGGCTTACACCACTTCAAAGTGGTTTTACAGTCCTCTAAGCGGGCTGTAAGTAGTAATAAGCATCATGGATGCAATTGCAAAGTATTTGGAGGACCATTTGAACAACATTGGCATAGACAACAACATCAATTATTCAAAAGTCAGCTTTACTTGGAACAGCATATATCCTATGATACCTTTACATCAGACAACAGCATCTGCCTATCCCAGATTCTCATAATATGCAGAAGAACAGCACTCTTGTAAATAACAAAAATACCTTACTTGTTCAAAGACAGCAAATATGTGCTATAGATGTCCCCCAGTTAGTCCCTTAACACTTTCTGGAAAATTCATATTTTTGTTAGTCTCCAAAAGGCCATGAGATCACCAACTCTCAGGAACATTTTAGAGTACATCAGAATATTTGGGTAGAAATTATCACATTTCATATTAGCATATGTCTCCTCATGAATCACAGGTTGGGAGTCACTGGCTATAAAGAGCAAGATCATTTCACATTTGTAATGAATCGCTTAAATTCATGTAGCAATCTCAGCTATACTGCATGTAGATGGTTTTAAATTATATCGGAACTTTGCATTCAGAGAATTCTAGTTTCCTGTCCTGCAAGGAGGTCTATCAACATGATAAAGGAGCAGTCAGAAGGAGCTTTCTGGCCCTTTATCTTTCCCACCCCTACAGTGTTGCAGTACTTAATGCGGTAAAGTGATGCATTCCTTTTTTGTTTGTTTAGGCCAGATATGCGTAACATTTGACCCACTAGTTTAGCCATAACTTCCAAATAAAATATTATGGTCTGCCAAGAGTCTTCTGCTAGCTTTTAAAAAAATTTCTAAGCAAGAAACAAAAACAGATTTCTTGAGTTCCTGCTAGGCACAGCTGGTGGGCTGCATCCAGATGGGTCAATTTGTTCAGGCTTGGTTTGATAGTCAATTGTGAATTTCTGTAGGAAAGAAATGGACTGAGGATATTTGATTGTATCAAATTTAGGTGGGTGACAACGTGACTCAGACATCTGATACTGTCTCCCTGGGACTTTGCTAAAGCAAAATCAGCATCATGCAGGCTAGTTGCCTCAAGAGGTGGAGGTAGCAGTAAGGACTGATCAGGAGGCATTTGGTTCACTACACATTTCAGCCTCTAAGTGCATTCCTACATCATCTCCAGTGCGGAGAAAAATATATTACTGTATATTTGCCTAGATAGAAGTCTTCTGCATCTGGAATTAGGCAGCAGTCGTAATTTCATATTTCACTGCACAAGAGTGTCCATTTTGGATACATGACTTCATAATGCTGCCATGGATAAAATGCAGGAAAAAGCTACAACAAAAATTTCTATATTTCTCTCACCCTCCCGACTTCCACTTACAGTATAACTTTTCCAATGGAAATGTGACCTGTCTCCTGTTATCGGAGTCATGTTCTGTACATTTCTTTCTTTCTTTCTTTCTTTCTTTCTTTTTTTGTGAGAGAGAACATATGCTTTAGAGCTGAACAGCAGTGTTAGACTGAGGTCTCGGAGAATTGAGTTCCATAAAACAGGCCAAACCAATTTTCAGTTTTATAAACCCATCACTTCTGAAAAATAGGGCATAAAGCCACTCCATTTAAAAAACCTTTGAGAAGTCTGGTCTGCAGTTATGCTGTTGAGCAGACAAAGTATATGAATAATGGCTCTGTCACATCTGAATTTGGCCTTTAAGTAATATTTAGTGATATGTCAGATTAGACAAATATTTACAAATACTGTGTGTTCAGTATTTAGCCCATTTCTGAATGTAATGACCATTGTGTATATTTTTTATTTCTGTAAAAGGCAACTAATCGACCGGTTAGTAAATATAACAAAAAAATACTAGATAGACTAGTTTCCTTTGATACCGGAAGCCACAAAAATAGGCATAATTAATCTACAGTGCTCTCTAGGCTAGGGAACAACATGTAATCATAATATAAAATCATTATGGGGAAGGGCAGGAAAAAGAAATCAGATTAATTAGGAGAATCTGTGTTGATACCTACCCACTGAATATTATGTAGTGTATCCCCTTGCTAACTGGACAGCAGAAATACGGAAGCGGGAAGAACATTCTGGTTGGAGGCCACTTTGAGAAAGATTTGCTCTGATCTCTCTTAAAATTGAAAGATGGACAATACTTTTTTCATATAGAGAAGGTGGCATGATAGAGCTGTTATTGATGCTTGTAGCAATGTCGCTAGTCAATTTCTGTTCTATTCACTACTTGACCTAAGGCTATCCAAGAAGCAGGATGGCAGCAGACTGGCTTCATGTAATTTAAATACATTTATTAAAATATTTATGACCTGCTTTTTGAACTATCTTCTGTTCAAGGACACATTAAAAATAATAAAATAAATGAAGAATCAATTAAAATCAGTTGCCAGTTATTAAAATAAATGCTAATAAGCTATTAAAATTATATACATACACACACACACACAGAGGCAGACATACACAAAATGTAATATATTTAATATAAGCTATTCAAACAAACAAAATAAATCTGTTAGAAGAAAACTTCCAACTCTATTATTCTATGACAGTCTATGATGTTCTATAATTAAAGATGGAGTGGGAAATGACAAAGAGAACTGAAAGCAGGCTGAAAGCACAGCAAAAAAAAAACAGGATTTATGACTTGCAAAGACACAATGAGAACTGGAGCCACCTGAATTGCTGGTTAACTTTACTCACCAGGAGAGATCATGTCCATTAGCAAAATATTCAGTACTATTTAAACATTGTCTTATTGCTGGTTTGATAGAAATATTGATTTGTCTATTGGGAATGCTGGAATTGCTTCCTAAAATTGGACAAAACAGTGTTTGCATATTTGATCTTTTCTCTTTGGTTTTAAAGCAGCTTCCCCAATCTGAGTCCCTCTGGATGCCTTTCCTAGGCTAGCAATAGTATTTTTATGTGACCGAGACAAGGGCAGTTACAGGGAAGAATCAGAACAACAGAATAGAATAACAGAATATCAGAATAACTTTAGTGCTAGAAAAGATCCGACAATGCCATGGAGAGCCAAAAAACCAGAACAGAACACAGAAGGAACCTTGGGGGTCTTCTAGTCCACCCCCTGCTCATGCAGGAAACTCTATACCATTTCAGAGAAATGCTTGTCTAATCTCTTCTTAAAAACCTCTAGTGTTGGAGCATCCAGAATTTATGGAGGCCAGCTGTTCCACTAATTAATTATTCTAACTTGTCAAGAAATTTCTCTGTAGCTCTAGGTTGGTTCTCTCCTTGATTAGTTTTCATCCATTGCTTCTTGTCCTGCCTTCAGGAGCTTTGAAAAATACCATAGGTTGTCTCCCTCTTCTTAGTGGCAGCTCCTTAGATATTTTGAACACTGCTATCATGTCACTCCTGGTCCTTTTTTATTAAACTAAAACATTAAATTTTATTGTGATCAAAAGGCCAAGATGGTGGCCACGGCCAAACAATTGAAGTGTTACCTATTTTTAACTGCATTGTACAGTATATGTGGTACATGTAAAAAGGGTGGGCAGAGCTTTGATTGTGCAGTCATCATGAATTGAGGTCACTCCTGGTTAGTGTTACTGTCCCAGAGAAAGCTAACAATCCAGGGAAAAGATCTGGAATGTGCTCCAAAGCCACTTTTCTCAGGAGTGAGTGTGGCTGAGTGAATCTTATCAGTGTTGTCAAACTTGCAGCCCACGGGCAGGAGGAATCATACGCAGGCCACGCCCACCACAGCTCCATGAAGGGAAAAAGCATTGTGAAATGTTATGTGATGGCAACGTGACACCACACGTTTGACACCAATGTTATACATGATGCATTGCCTTAAACTAACAACATATAGTAATCCTAGAATCTTAAAGAGGAATGAAATTATAATGTTAGAAGAACTGGAGTTTTATTGCCAGAAGGTCTCTAAAACATTGGCAGGTAATCTGTGTGTAAACTTGATCAACCTGCATCTTACTTCAGCCACAAAATCTTGAGATTATAGTGTCAGGGTGGAAGCAGTAAAAGTATTGCTCTTGTCCATACCATATTATCTTAAACCTAGCTTTCTAACCTCAGGCTAATAAATCTTTCAGCCAATCCCACTATCAATGGAGCATGTCTAATTTATTGAATCATCACTCTTAGAAAGCATGTAAGTTGCATGAGCTCTCCAACATCAGGGTTAGTGAACTTCACAGAGGAGTTGGAGGTGACTAAGGAAATTGAATCAGCAAATGTTAATGAGGCTGATCAGCTGGGGAGTTTCCACACTCCTGAGCATTAGAAACTGAGTGCCTTGGGGAGAATAAACAGCTTCTTCACCAGATTGTGCATATGGAGTCTTCCTATGGGATGAAAGTATGAATTCTGCCTTTTGTGGATGTATCATCTAATTAACATAACTACATGCATGTATCAAGACTGCTTCAGATTCAGTTTGGATCGTGCTTGTATTTTGTTGTTTTTTCTCAAAGTAAACATTGTAATTGATTGTGCCTAGCATCAGAATTCTAACATGATTTAAGTCCATATGGTAGAAATAGGTTTGCTCCAGTATTCTGCAACCTGTTGGAGCCCAAAACATGTCATCATATTGAATCCCTGGAAATGTCACAATAGCTTTTTTCAAGGGTGTCCATAGAGTATGGTAGAGTAAGTCAAAATGGCAGTTGCAATCGATGCACCATCTGTTTTTTATGAGCATGGATACATTACAAATTCTGATCGCATATTTGCAACTGACTTTTTTTAAGCATGCCTTGCAGATATCTTACTACCTTCTGCAAAGCCATTCAGCAGTAAACCACCACAAAAATGCATTGGGAAAAGATGAGTGGAGTTAGGATGCATTGGGAAAAGAACTAGAAGTGTGTTGAAATCTAATGCCACTTACTGCCAATTCTTAATAACTATGAAATAACACTTAGAGAATTTCTTCTGAATTTAACTAAGATACCGAATTGCTTCTCTGTTTGTCTGTTTCCACAGTTTGGTCCTTGGGAGTCAAACGTAGAAGAGGGAAGGAGGGAAGGAAGAAGGTTCTTAGAATATTTAATCTTGTTAAATACTGTAGTTTTATAGTTTATACTCTTAAATGTTTATGAAAAATTACCATTTATTTATTTGATTTTAAATCATCCTTTTGCTTTATAAGTAACTCAAGTCAGCTCACTTATCTAATTGTTTTTTCTCCTCCTATTTTCCCACCAATAACAACCCTGGGTGGTGGGTTGAGCTGAGAGTCATACAGCTGGCTTTCCTGCCTAACAGTCACAGTCTTCTGGTTTGAGGTAGATGTTCTCCTCGCACATATGTGCCAGTCATTCCTGACTCTAAGGGACGGTGCTCATCTTTGTTTTAAAGCCAAAGATCCAGTGTTATCCAAAGACGTCTCTATGGTCATATGGCCGGCATGACTAAATGCTGAAGGCACACAGAATGCTGTTACTTTCCCACCAAAGTGGTTCCTATTTTTCTACTTGCATTTTTTCTGTCCTCTCCACCAGGCATTTTTCCATAGACAAATTTACTCCAGAGTCATAAATCCATCATGGGCTAAAAAGAATCAAGCACTTTTAGCTGGGAATATTTAGTTGTTAGAAGAGGGGCTAATTCTTCTATTTATAAATTGAAAAGTCCCATTTTGGAATATAGATGAAATTGTTTTGGACTAGAACCTATTCCTTTTCTTCTTCTATAACCATTCCTTCCCCCCACCTTCCAAAAAAACCCCAGATGGCTCTGCAGCAGTGAAAAATCTCCATTAAATCAGTGACACAGATGAAATACAATTTCCAGAATTTGTATTCCAAGAAGTGAGCCTGAGAGACAATTTGCCAGATGGGATAAACAAGCACAATCTTCAGCAATCAAACAGACCTCCTCCCTTGACAAGGTTTTTCTGGGGCAGTTGTGAAGTTACATTTGGTTTGTGGAAGCTAGAGTTTAAGGACAATAGGGCTGATCAGGAAAATAATGAAAATATTACTATTTGGGGAGGGGGGATCACTTTCACTAAGCCCTTTTCAAATCAGGACATGGGTGGATTCTGCCATCACAATAAAAGGAAGGAAATACATGATGCTGAAGCAACAGCAGATAAAGGAAAAATTGGCCAACAGGATCAAGAAAGAAGAAACTTTGTGGGAGGAAACATCTTTCAATACTCAAATTAACCCAAGCGAGGCTTAGTTTATTGAGGACTTGGAATGGATTTCCTTTATATAGTTTTCAGTAGTGGACACTTGATCCTGCATTGCAGCCCACCACCACCACCACCCCATCAAGAAGTCCAAAGAGCAACACTATTGTCACCTGGGCATGGTTTCAGAGCTCTTCTAGCTATTAACCAGAAGTTGTTTCAAATTTAGATTAAACTAATCGGGTTTCTTGTTTTTTCATATGTTTAACTGTATAAACTAGTATCTGTGCAGATGGTAAAATTAGACATGAAGAAAAAAACTACTATATATACATAATTTTCAAAAACTATACTGCTACTAGTTGTAACAACAACATGCTTCTCATTTCGCTTTGGTTCAAAGATATACTGTATAATCTGAACTATTGAAATTACTGTTTATCCCGTTGTATGTTTCTTTCGTTCTTCTAAAAGCAGCGCTTTAAGGTAAAGAGCTTATTCCTATGTTAATCTTTAAAAAACTAAAAGGTCAACTTCAACATCCTAAACCATCTGGAATCCATCTTATGAAGATCCAAATGTTCTGGCCAAGGCACAGGGCGTGTATGTTTTGATATTAACTACCTGGATGCACTGTTCTTTCAGCTGAGTTCACACTGTACCAAAACTGGGGAGAGGATGTAGATATTTAGGATTAATAAATACATAGAGGCTAGGGAGGGGTGGATATATTATAGGTGTAAGAAGCTGATCTGCATGGGCACAGTGATCTCAGATATATATGATTATATATGATGTATGATTATAATTTCCATTATCCCTGGCCCAGTGAATAATGTCAAGTGGGCACCAGATTAAGAGAAGCTGACACAAAATAGGAAATCCAGCCTAGAATGGGAGATGAAATTGAAGGAATATGATGAACTCTTAATTTCTTTTCTTCTGCATTTCAAATCCACAATAATAGAGCACAAAGAGGGAGAGGTTTTGGCTGTCTTCCACTGCTGAAATCTCTCAGAGTTCTGCATTGGAACAGAGCTTTTATCTGAATTCAGCTTGCAAGTATCCATTAGATTAATGGATATTAAACATATTTGGCATAGTTAAAGCAAAGAGAATGATGAAGAATGTCACAAGCTTTTCCTTAAACTAATTTGCATTTTAATAAAAGGATGTGTAAACTTAGGCACATGGAAGCAAAACAGCCTTCCTTCGCAGACTAGCAGCTGATAAGAGAGATGGAGGGGCAGGGATGGAGAGCTTGATGAAAACATAGATACATTGCAAAAATATGGCAAAAGCTAATTTTTTGTTCAAATCAATAAGAAAGGGCTACAAGATAAAATTGCTCATTTTGTAACTGTACAAATTTTTTTGTGCAACCATATCTAAAACCTTACCATGTTTCCCCAAAAATAAGACAGGGTCTTATTTTCACCCCTGAAATAAGCAAGTGGCCTTATTTTGGGGGAGGTCTTATTTTTGAGGTGCAGGAGGCGGCAAGCATGGTCACCTCATGGCTGTTACTGTGTTGCAATATTTTCAGGGAGGGCTTATTTTCAGGGGAAGGCTTAATTTTAGCGCATGCACTCAAAAGCCCGATTGGGTTTATTCTCTGGGGAGGTTTTATTTTCAGGGAAACAGGGTATAATTGGAGAGCTAGAAAAGATGCATTAAAAAACATACAATATGTGGGAATGGCCTTGGAAAGAGGTGAGGAGGAGATGCTGCCTATGGAATGATCAGATAAGGAGTGAGGAAAAACCCACAGCAGCAACATTAAGGGCAGAGAAAGAAACTCAAAGAATCCTCCCTATCAGACTATATAGATGGCTATAAGAGATGCCTGTACTTTCAGACTTGCAAGATATTCTAATGTAGACTTACAATAAAATAGAATTAGCTCATCTGGTTTGGTCATTACAGACTTTGCATCTTTTTAGTTTATGGAATAAAATTAAAAATATAGGCAAGTAAAAGGATATTGTGAAATAGTGTAAGATTACACTTGAAATGGAGAACAGAAGGGCATGGTTTAAAATCACATCCTGTAGTGCACATCCTTTAGTGCAGCGTTCCCCAACCTGTGAGGAGATTGCAACCGGGCCACAGAAATGGCGAGTGAGCATGCACTTATGTGCTTGCTGGCTGCTCACGTGGAATCTCCCTTTCTGCCAGTCCACAAAGTCGGAAACATTGGGGAACACTGCTCTGGTGAAAGTGAATTATTTCCTACTAGGACTTTTTTTCTTTCTAATCTTCCTTTTTATGAGGAGAGTTGAATTGGCTTAAATTCAGGCTCATCTTCCTTTTGGGTAAATACAGTAAATAGTAAGAGATTTAGTTCATCAATGACAATCCTCAGGATGAAATGCAATCATGGCTACAAACTAGGACAACTTAAGAAGGGAAATATTTTTACAGATAGTCCTTGACTTACAACCACAATTGAGCTCAAAATTCCTGTTGTTCAGTGAGGTATTTATTAAGTACGTTTTGCCCCATTTTACAAACTTACCTGCCATAGTTGGTAAGTGAATCACTGCAGTTAATAAATTAGTAACCCGGCTATTAAGTGAATCTGGCTTCCCCATTGAGTTTGCTTGTCAGAAGGTCGTAAAAAGGGATCACGTCATCTTGAGATACAGCAACGGTCATAAGTATGAACCAATTGCCAAGCATCTGAATTTTGATCATGTGATCATGGGGATGCTACAAAGGTTGTAACTGTGAAAATGGTCATAATTCACTTTTTTCAGTGCCATTGTAACTCTGAACAGTCACTAAATGAACTGTTGTAAGTCGAGGATTATCTGTAGTAGTTATGACCCATTATTTATCTATTTAAAACATTTATATAGTAACCCAATTTATGTCAAAATCTGGGTACCTCCTAATAAACAAGTGTATAAGTATTATCTATAATATTAAATGTGACATTCTACTACTGATTATTCTTGGGAAGCATGAGCGAGCAATGCTGTTTACTTATTAGACTGATATTTTGCTGTTCCTTCAAGAGATCTAGGCAGCATAACAACACTCCTTTTTCTAAGTTTCCCCCCACAAAATCCTGGGGGAATGAACACAGTAGACTGAACTAAGAAATAATGAGAGATCCTAAATCACCCATGAAGCTTCCATAAATAAAAGAGAACATGGACTTTGATATCCCCAAATATCCAATATCATGTTATTTTTGTGCTCACGTTCTGTTGTGAGCTTCCTAAGGCTTCTATAGTCCATTTTAGGAAGAAAATGTAAATCTAGATAAAATGTAGGTATGTGTTTGTTGTAACTAAATGGTGTTGTTAAGTTCAGATGTAAGCAGACAGTCTCCATGACTGTCTGAATGATCATCTAATGAAATTCATCATGCAGAATTATTAATAGAGTGTATTTTTCCTTCTCTCTTCCCCATCTCTTTTTCCTCCTGTCTTTAAAAGCCTGAGGCCAAGTACTGTCTGATTTAGTGACCATTGGACAATTCTGAAAAAAAACAGATGTAAAAAACAAAAGTGATCAAAATAAGTGGAAAAGACACCCATTCGTTTAAATTAGACTTGCACAGGAGATAAGATTGTTGGGTTTTTCCCAAGTTGCTATCCTTCATGAATCACAGTTGCTACTGCAGGATCAGCAGGGTAATGCAATTTAAGGTTCTGCGGCAGCATTTAAAGTATAAAGTAGCTTCTGTCTAAGTACTCCTAGAACCTCCTTATGTCTGTGCTGTTTGTACCTTGATATTGGGCCAAACTTTGGATAAATAAATTTACATGCTCCCATTTCCCAGGTATCTGGAATGAATGGGTGCATCACAACACTTCTCTTACTAACTCAGAGTAACTTATTTATTTGGAATATTTAGATGATTTATGGAACTGACCAATCCACATAATCATGATTCCAGATGGTGTACATTAAGTAAACAAAAAAAAACAGCAATTACAAATGAAAAACTGTATGAAATCAAAAATTAAATCGTACAATATGCAGCCTAGATCACCAAATACCTCCACCTCCCAGAAAATGGGTTCATTTATCATCGTGGCCCAAATCCTGAAGGAAAATCTGTTTTTTTTAAAGCTTCCCAACAAGTTTAAATGATTGGGCCATCTGAATCTTAGGAGAAGCAGAAGATCATACAAGAAAGCAAGATTCCCAGAATCTTAGGGGAAGCAAGAGAGCACGACAGAGAGCAAATCGCACCTTCTAGGTGCCATCAAATTAAACTGCTTCAGAGAGGGGAACTGGTTTGCCATTTTGTGAGAGTATGTAGGAAAGGCAGAAATAGGCAGACACAGGCATTACCTGGCCCTATTCCAAGTAGGGTTTTGTAGGTTGCAGCCAACGCATTGAGTTGTACCCAGAAGCCTAAAGAGAGCTGGTGTAGCTTGCCAAGTAAACGTTGCATAGGCAGATTTAGGGTGTCCAAATTACTCACATAGCTGCATTCTGGGCCAAATGCAGCTTCTAGTTGGTCTATAAGGACAGCTCCATGTAGACAATTTAGTAGTCCAGATGACTAAGGCAAGAAGGCTCATAAGCAAAGCGCTCTGATCCAGAAATGGTGAATGAGACAGAATTGTGCAAAGGCCCTCCAGGTCACAACTATCACCTATTCCTCTTGTACTCTTATGTAGAATATAGAGCAGGAATAGACAAAGTTTTAGCCACTGCGGCAGGCAGACAGACAGTTGCATTTATGTATATGGCCAAAGGGCAGAGAGATACTATGATAAAAAAGCAATCAAGGCTTGGATTTGCACAGGGGTGTTCTGGGTTTGGTTTTTCTTCTTCTTTCTTTTAAGCAGGTTTAGCCTTTTACATTGCTTACTTGATTGTTGGTCTGAAGTTAACCTTGAAGTTAATCTATGCTGATCTGAGTGCTGATTACTGGTGGAGAGGTGGAGTTTTTTTCTATTTCATCTGGTTGATTGCATACATTGTGCAATCAGCCTAATGTTGATGATTGTTGAATGGAAATAGTTTATGATTAAAAGCAATATAGGGGGCATGACCGGAAAGTTGGCAGTTCAAGACCGCTGCCCCAGCTCCTATCAACTAGCAGTTTGAAAGCATGCAAATGCAAGATTAGTAGGTATCATTTCAATGGGACGGTAACATCATTCTGAGTGCCTCAGCATATAATCATGTCAGCCACATGACTCAGAAGTGTCCTTGGACAATGTTGGCTCCTTCACCTAGGAAATGGAGATGAGCACTGCCCTTGGGTTGGACATGTCTGTACAGGATAAACCTTTTTCAGAATAATAAAAGAAGGTTCTCAAAACTGCTGCATGCATTTCTATTCCAGCAACCTAATACAAGGGAGGGAAATTTTGAAGCCTCAGAATTTAGTACAAAGAAGTGGATAAATTACAGTAAAAATTATAAGTTCAAGCCTCAGAAGAATTATAAAAATGTGAAATGAAAGCGCTGGGGGGGGGGAGGTATCTAATCACTCAAAGCTTATCTTAGAAAATAGCGAATCCCCGATAATCTGATGATCTTTTATCTATCTAACAGTATCAAAAAGTTCAGTTTAACCTAATACTCAATTTTTACCTTACATCATTTAAAGCCATTTATAACACAGGTCTGCGACTAAAAAGCTGTTTGATTATTTTCATCTAATTTCCATGTATTTTGGTGTGCTGAAAACAAAATATTGAAAAAACTCCTAGATGTCATGATTTGCCACAAAATGCAACATTGTCTTCAAATTTATCATTTTTTTTTATTTTTGGTATTTTTTATATTATGGGTTTTTAACCAAATTTAAAGTCCAAATTACTATTAATTAATTCACATAAGTGCATTTAAGATATAAAATGCCAAGAAAATCTTAAAGGGTTTGTCCGAGATATGTAAAAATATATAGCACTGTAAATCTGATGGTCAGCAATATATACAGAAGCTAAGCAAGAGCCGAGGTGGCGCAGTGGTTAGGGTGCAGTACTGCAGGCCAATTCAGCTGACTGTTATCTGCACTTCAGTGGTTCTAATCTCACCGGCTCAAGGTTGACTCAGCCTTCCATCCTTCCGAGGTGGGTGAAATGAGGACCCAGACTGTGGGGGCGATATGCTGACTCTGTAAACCGCTTAGAGAAGGCTGAAAGCCCTATGAAGCGGTATATAAGTCTAACTGCTATTGCTAAGCACGTTTTAAGTCTGTGCTAATGGTAGAAGGGATTAATCTTTCCTGAAGAATCCAGTGGGAGGGAGACACAGAGCAGATAGCAGCATCTCCAGTCAGTGCGGGGGGCGTGGCCAGCACTGTGACGTCTCGTGTACAGACACAGAGCTGCTCTCTCCTGCATGCCACACTTGTGCAGAAATCATCTTCAGGTTCTTGGTTCTAGGCTGTTTACACTTTTTCATCGCAATTCATGTTAGCTCGTCATTCTTCAACCGTTATGTTATGGCTCCGCAAAAGTGTATTAATTCACCAGACAGTTTCTGTTTCATCTGTGGTGAATATACAGTGTTGAAGCAACAGCAGAATATTATAGACTTTGTGAAAAAATTATACTTTGCATATCTTGGACTAAAAATTGGAGATCAAGATAAAGTTTGGGCGCCTCATAAAGTGTGCAAACGGTGTGTTGAGGACGTCCGAAACTGGTTCAGGGGTAAGAAAAAATCTTTCCGTTATGGGATTCCTATGGTATGGCGAGAGCAAAAGAACCATAGTGATGACTGTTACTTTTGTTCATGCGATGTGAAAGGGTTTAATTCCAAATGGAAGCATTCCATTTCATACCCAATCTTCACTCAGCAATTCGTCCCATCCCCCGTAGCATAGATATACCAGTACCCAAGCCCCCTGCTACCTTGGAAGAGATACCTAGCTCCGATGAAGGTGAAGTCATACCTGAACCAGATGATGAATCAAGTTCTGACTTTGAAGATGATACAAGACCAAAACTATTTTCTCAGGAGGAGATGAATGATTTAGTAAGAGACTTGAATCTTCCCAAAGATGCTGCTGAGTTACACGGATCAAGGCTGAAAAGCAGGAATTTACTGTTGCTAGAAGTGTCATCTTCATGGTCCAGACATCGTGAAAAGGAGTTCGTTCCTTACTTCACCCAGGAAGCCAAGTTGGTTTATTGCATCGATGTCGAAGTTCTGATGGGTCAATTTAAAATCCAATATGTTTCAGAGCAATGGCGTCTTTTTATAGATTCTTCAAAAAGAAGTCTCAAAGTAGTTTTACTCCACAACGTTTTTTACGCTTCCATACCTGTAGGTCATTCTGTACACTTGAAGGAAACCTATGAGAACTTGGAATTAGTTCTTCGTAAACTTAAATATGAAGACCATGGTTGGCAAGTGTGTGGTGACTTGAAGGTTTTGTACATGCTGCTCGGGCAACAAACTGGGTAACTTTGGTACCTTCCCATAAAGTTCTTCTACCATCTCTCCACATAAAATTGGGATTGATGAAGCAATTCGTAAAATCACTTCCAAGAGATGGAGAATGCTTCAAATACTTGGTCACCAAGTTTCTATGCCTGTCGGAGGCAAAATTGAAGGAAGGTGTGTTCATCAGACCATATATTAGAAGGCTTATAGTTGATCAAGAGTTTGTCAATACCATGACAGATCCTCAAAAAGAAGGGTGGATTGCATTTAAAGAAGTCGTACAGAAATTTTTAGGCAATAACAAAGATCCTCACTACAAAAAGAAAAAGTCAGAAGAATGCTGAAAGCATTTCAAGCTTTAGGTTGCCTGATGAGTTTGAAAGTGCATTTCCTCCAGTCCCACCTTGTCTACTTTCCTGAAAATTTGGGA
The DNA here is from genome assembly GCF_009769535.1 of Thamnophis elegans. Taxonomy (NCBI): domain Eukaryota; kingdom Metazoa; phylum Chordata; class Lepidosauria; order Squamata; family Natricidae; genus Thamnophis; species Thamnophis elegans. The sequence goes on along the minus strand of NC_045544.1, from coordinate 92,058,901 downwards.
GCTGTGAGTGAGGAACAAGATGAACGACTCCACCAAGACATTAAAGAGATGGAAAGGAGATAGCGAGGAAAATGGAGCATTACAATGATGGCAGACTACTGTTGGATGCTTCAGAGAGACATTCCAGATGCTACTCACAAGTGTAAATGCACCAAGAGGAGCCTCACAAGGATGAAGAATCGAATTTAGTGTGTGTGTGTAGGTGAGCTCATTTCAGTTCAGAAAAGGATTTTGATGAAAATATTGTAATAAAACTTTAATTTTATAAGTCTATTTCCATTTATTTTGAGGTATTGCCTTATTTAACATAGTTACCTAAATTGTCAGGAAACGTGATGTCCTGTGACAAAATGGAGGTCATTTTCGGATTCAGTGCACCAAAAAACATAAAGATTACGTGGAATAACCAAAACAGCTCTCGAAAAAATTTTTTTTGCAGACCTGTGAATTAGTATTTTGGATGCTGTTGTAAAAATATTTATTGATGTTATCGTAGACGAGAAAAAAACTGACTTACATTAAGCAATTTGTATAGAAGAAGAAAGAAATACAAGATCAAAATGTTTCTCCTTTGGGATCTTTTCAGGGGCATCCATAGTTCTGTAGGCTATTTTCATATCTTTGATCTTGCTGAGCTTCTCTTGTGCTATTCATATTCATCTTTGACTATTTTCTCTTAGGAGAAATAACCAAAGAACAGCTTTTGTAGTACAGCCCAATGGAAGGTGTTTCCCTTTTGAAGATGTTTATTGCAAACAAAATGGAAAAGGCAGCAGCAACATCATTACTGTTTTGGTCAAAAATGAGCATCTTTCTGGCAGCTTTCTATTTATCTCAAGAACAGAAACCATTAGATGAGATGAGTTGGCCACCTAAACCCATTTAATATAGTATTTGCATAATGAGATAAAAGCAGGTGTCTGCATTCTTAAATCAGAGTTGAAACTAAGCAGAGCAAGTGGACTTCCAGTCTTGCCAAATGCATCTTTAGATGTTCAAGCTTTGCATTATGCATGTACAGCTCAACAAAAAAATACTGAGACAGTTAAGCTGAAAGCTAAATGAGAACTTTAATTAACTATCTTGAAGCACACATTCTTGTTTTACTTAGAATATTAAGACTCCATCCTCATTACTTAATATGGAAAAATCACCCTTAACAGAATCTAGAAAAAATGCAAAGAAGAGCAACATATATATTAGGTAACGAAGTTAGAAAACATGAACGGTTGCAGAAATTAGTTACGTCTAATTTAATGAAAAGAAGGATTAGCAGTGATATGATAGCAGTGTCCCAACATCTAAGGGGTTGCCACAAAGAAGAGGAGGTCACCCTATTCTCCAAAGCACCTGAAGGCAAGACAAGACATGATGGGAAACTAATCAAGAGAACCAGCCCAGAACTAAGAAATTTCCTGATAGAACAACTAATCAGTTGCCTCTGGAAGTTGTAGGTGCTGCAACCCTGGAGGTTTTTAAGAAGAAATTGGACAACAATTTGTCTGAAAGGTAGGGTTTCCTACTTGATCAGGGAGTTAGAAGAAAGAAATCCCTTCCAACTCTTATTTTGTTAATCTGAACATTTTTATATTTGTGGCAACCAAAACTGGATGTAGTATTCCAAGTGTGATCTTACTAAGGGATTATTGAGTGGTACTAAAACTCACATCACCTTTGTTTAGTCTAGGTATCCCTTGACTTACCATCACAATTGAGCCCAACATTTCTATTGCCAAACATCCGTTTTGATCGTGTAACCAAAGGGATGCTGCAACAGTTGTGAACGGTTCTTCCCATCCTTTCATCTATGGAAATGAATTGACTGGGTAGCTGCATTGTACTCCCAGCACTGGTGGCTCCATGGTATTCTTTTGCATCTGAGGTAGCAGCTTAGTTGAGGCCTTCAGGATAGACTATGTGGTGTCATAGGATTCTGTACTTAAGACAAAAACAGTTCTTGTTGAGCTCCCCTCCTCAAAATAACCTGCTTCGTTGTCTTTTATGGTGGGACCGGCTCCAATTCTGGTTACCGTATGCCAGAGTCAGGAATCCCATTGAGATCTACCAATAAGTCTTGCTTACCTTCTTTTCAGCTCTACTACAGCCCTACTAATCCTCCACTTGCCACTCATTTAGTGACCATTCAAAGTTATAATGGTGCTGAAAAAAGTGACATGACCATTTTTCACACAACCGTTGCAGCATGGCCAAGTGATCATAATTCGGATGCTTGGCAATTGGCAGATATTTATGACAGTCGCAGTGTCATGTGATTATCTTTTGTGACCTTCTGACGAGCAAACACAATGAGGAAGATTCACTTAACCATGTTACTAACACCTGCAATGATTCACTTAATAACAGTAGCAAGAAAGGTTATCACAGGGGGTAAAACTTAACAGCTGTCTTGCTCAGCAATGGAAATGTTGAGCTCAACTGTGGTCATAGGTTCAGGACTACCTGTATGGGATTTATTTGGCATCCTGTATTTTTAAGCACTTCTTGTACAATCAAGAATTAAGCAAATAATGGTTTAATGTTATTTTGAGTAAATAATCAGTGAAAGCTTGTGATCTTTCTGATAGTTATTGAAAAGGGGGGAAATTTAAGCAGAGCATTAAATTCTCACTTTAATTAGTTAAAAATCTTATTCAGAGACTATGTTATTTCTGAGATTCAGCAGCACTGCCCACACACTCCCAAGCATTTTGTGGCAACTAGCCAACTATACTTTAAAAACCAAAAAGAATAAAAGGAAAAAAAAAACTAGGACACCAAGTTTTTGTTTCCATTACTGTACTATATAGAAAATGCTGAGCGGAGAACTCAGTGCCCTGGTTGCTGTTGGGCTACATCTCTCCATATTCTTCAGTGCTTGCTGGGCCTGCTGAAAGTAGTCATTACTCAACATCTGGCAAACCTCCCAAGCCAAGGTTATGTGATACAGCTATTCATACTCACTAGCTGGTAGAGAGGCAAGTCAAATCTTTGTTCCCAAATTCCTCTCTCTTACAGTATTTCTTTATATATCTATAACTTGAATGAAATGGGTTGGAAAAAGTTCGTTGAAAACTTGCACAATTCCTTTCACAAGAAAGCTTAGCTTGTGCTTTCCAAACAATGAAGAAATCTCTCCCATTGTATTATGTTTGGTTCACCTTTACAATTTATTGCTCATAACAACAAATTGTACAAGAAAAAGGCCTGTGTTATAATAGAAGGTATTTGTAAGACTAGATAGGACAAAGACCACTTTTTTCATATTCCAATTGCTTATTATATTCCTATCAATGAGTGAAGTTGTTCATAGAAAACACACCTTAAGAATTGACTAAAAACAATTGGTGAAGATTCAGTCATCTTATTGAATATTGCGAATGGCTGGACCCTAAGCTTTAGGGATCTAAGAGTCTGACATAAGTTTATTATTAGTGTGTTATTTATATGACATGTGCAATAATAACTATTAGGTCATATCAATTGTTGCTTGTTAATGAAGGCATAACCATTTTCTAACTAGTCACCAAATTCTGAATGTGAAGACACATATAAGGTGCTTTGGTACACATTTATATTTATTAGGACATATGTGATAAGTCTATGCTAATGTTGTTGTGGTACTTGGTCTCCCAGGAAAGGAGCCTTTCTCTCAAACAAAATATCATGTCCTGAAATGCCGTCATGCCTACTTATAGGCCATACAATTTGAACCTTAATCTTGCATTTAATAAAATGATATTAATGAATATAGGAGTATGGCATAAGTAGTACATTATTGTGGAATAAAATGTATTTGATCAAACTGATTGTATAGTATGCCTGTTTCTAAATTTAAAAAAAATATATTCAAGTGGTATCTTTCTTCTAAGACCAGTGTTTCTCAACTCTGGCAGCTTTAAGATAGGTCGACTTCAACTCCCAGAATTTCTCAGCCAGCCTGACTCAGCCAGCCTTACTTATAAAGCCCTACATGGCATCGGACCTGGGTACCTGAGAGACCGCCTCCTGCCAATTACCTCCCAAAGACCAATTCGATCGCACAGGCTTGGCCTTCTCTGGGTTCCATCTGCCAGCCAAAGCTGGCTGGCGACCCCCCCGGGGGAGAGCCTTCTCTGTTGCTGCTCCAGCCCTCTGGAACCGTGGAGCCCTCTCCCCCGTGGAGATCCGGACCCTTACTACCCTCCCGACCTTCCGTAAAGCTACTAAGTCCTGGCTGTTCCGGCAGGCTGGGGGCTGTTAAAGCACCCAGCCCCGTCTTAATTGTGACTGTTGTGGATTTTAAAATTGTTTGTTTGTATTGTCTTATTTATTCCCTCCCCTGTTTATTGTGAGCCGCCCGGAGTCCTTCGGGAGTGGGCGGCATACAAAACCAATAAACCTAACCTAAACCTAACTGGAGTAGTCTGGGAGTTGAAGTCCACCCTTCTTAAAACTGCCAAGGCCGAGAAAGATTGTTCAATACAAATAGTAGAGCCAGTTTCCACTGTGAAAAAGCCCAAACAGCCAGCCCTTTCTAGGAATCATTTCAGAAATTCAATATGTATGTAAGCATCTCAAACCAGAGTGTCTTTTCAGTGCCAGAAACATCAGAGAGAAATCAGAGACCTACCGATACTTGATTATAATTTCCTGAAGAGATTAGATGAATCATGCATGTCAACCAATTGGCAAACAAAAGACTAAAGATTTAAAAGCCAATATATCAGACTGCAGCAAAGCAGGGTGTGTAAAATGTGAATACCATTTTGGTATTCTGAATTTGGAACAAGAAGACTTTTAAATACAACCACAATCACTCCATGCACACACTAGTTTTTTTCTTCTTTCTTTTTTCGTTTCTGTTATAATTTTGCACCAGTGAGATTAAAACCAATTTCGTTGCATTTAAGTACAATGACAGTAAAGATTATACTTATATGCAGTATTTCAGATTTTCATCACAAGACGAGGACAAAATGAGAGCTATTTTTGTTCCATAAAGTTTAAGTCCTATTTTTTTTTAAAAAAAACAACCCTAACCATTAAGAATTTATATTAACCAATTAAACAAGGAGCTGTCCCTACCTTTCTGGCAGGTTCCAATTGAGAAAGGAAAGGAGGTGAAGTAGTTTAGATCCCTCAGAATACAAGCATTTGAAGCTAGCCCTAAATTCCACAAAGCAGCTTCAGAGAGCACAGAAGCAAGAATGTAGTGCTATACTACTTCTCTGTAACTCTCTAAAGCAGCCGTGGTTGGGGGTTTTTTTTAGGGGGTGTTGTGTTACTAAGTTGCAGATGAGAGCTACATTCATATATCTCTCAACACTTTTTGGCATCAGATCCAAGGAAGTGCATAGCCCTATTATTTTGTTTTATGCTAGGAAAAAACCTTTCCCTTCCCTCTAATGCAGATTATTAAAGGCGTTTCACTTTGTAGTTGTATAGAAGGAAATAATGCATCATTTTGACCCTGAAAATTCACAGGGCGTGCCAAGCGATTACCTGAAACACCAAGAACAAAGAGTTCTGAAATATATACATTGTATTGCTTTCTATGGAGTCAGCATTATTACTGTCAAACTCATCACTTCTGGCCTAAAAATAATATTGTGCTACTCCTATGATCTGAAATTAACAAATTCTATAGGTATATAATTTCAACACAAGGTTTCAAGAACAGCAGGTGACCCAGGCAAGCAAGGAAAAGGTAGAGGATCAGATATAAATTGCACTTGGTTGCCAGCTAAGTATAACATTGCATACATAGCCATATGTGTGTGTGTGTATACACACACACACACTCCTTCCTACACACTTTTTGCATTCTTAAATTCGATCATTTGGTCCTGTTGAAGTCCAATGGATTATTGCCGAATAAACAGTTTAACCATTTTATATTCTGGGCAGAGAAATACTTTTATTGAGAAGTTCCTGGAACCGCTGTCTTCAGTTTCTCCTGATTCAGCCATGAAGAAGGCACAATAATATTTCTTGATGTTTTCCACTGCAAATACTGTAGAATAAAAGTCCAATGCAGTTTATACCGAAACACCTCATTTGGAAATGTCTCTTGAAATTAATGGGACATAGCATAATAGCATTTTACCAAAATCACAAACATAATTCATAATTAAAGGGCCACTAGTGCTTTAAAAATGCCTTAGAAATGCTTTATAAGTGCTTTATAAAGGTATCACATTAAAGAAGTAGTGCAAAACCAGAAGATATGGAGAGATCGCCAAAAGTCAGACACAACTGAATGGACACATCATCATTATCAGCACAAAAAGGCAAGTGCAATTAAAAGTACTCTTACCCCAAAATCCTGCACTTCATTAGAATTAATTTAATGGCTTTCTTTTTCTTACATTAGTGATCAATTGATCATGTTTCAAAAATAGTTAAAGTGTACCTTAATACTCACAGCTGAATGACACACTAATGGTCTACTGTATGTCATTATAATGATGTTGAAAATATACATTATCCTAGAGTGAACTATGACTGTTGCCATAATACATAATAAAAGGTATTCTAGTTTAAAATTAGTATTATTTGCATATTATGGCATTTATATAGATAATATAAAAAATTTTGGTTGTACTTCTACCCCATTCAAAACAAAAGATAAATATAGTGTGGTTTTATATTTTTATTTTATATACTACTCACCAAAGCTGGTTCTCATGAAATTTGGGAAAACAAAAACAGAACAAAAACAGAAGAATATATATCTCAAACTCAGCACAGACAACTGTTATTGGTTTGACTTTGCTCTTAGAAAAAAGGTTACAGTCCAGAAAAGACAACATTTGGTAATTAGTGTACAGGCCTGAACGTGTAAATTAGAAACTGGTTTCTAGGAATGGTTTTGTATTATAATGATGCAGTCACACAGTATTTATGTCAAGCATTCAAAGAATGATAATAACACAGAATTCTTCAAAATTATTATAAAACTGTAATGTGATCACCTGGAACCCTGTTATAGTGCCAAACTGCCTCTTCAGTTAAACTCCATATCACAGTGACATATTTCAATAAGATGATAAATTTAGTAATGCCCTTTACAGTTCAGAGAATTTTACAACAGCTCTGGATTATAAAGCAGATTATCTTCCTTTTTTTGTTTTGTTCAATGACTAGGTATTCTGTTTGGTGATGAAGCTAACTTCCTCTTATTTTTCCTATAAGCAAAGCATCTAGGTGCTTGGCATGTATGTACACACACTGTCCCACACAAATTTCCAGTGCTTCTTTTTTATCAGATGAAAATAAAGGCCTCTCTGAAGATTAAAAATTAAAAAAAAAAACCCAAAACCATTTTGCCAAATCTATGGCAACTCGTGTATTGCAATGCTGAAAATCCAGACTTTTCTGAACTGCTAATAGCCCTCCAAAATACTAGTTCTTAGAAACAGCATCTACATTTCTGTCTAGCTATGCTCCTTATCACTTTTTAAAAGTGCATCTTGAGAAAGAAAGAAAAAAAGAAAGAAAAAAGAGAAAGAAAAAAGAAAGAAAGACAAAATGCATTCTATAATAACAACAGGAAACAGATTAATGACATTCCATTTCTGAAGCACCCTTTCAAGAGGATATTCACAAGAGGTTCAAATGACAAAAACATGGTAAAAATAGATTGGTCTATGAGGTATGCACAATTTTTTCAACACTTTGTGACACCGCAAGTCTTTTTGCAGTATACTTTTCCTTTTCTTGTTTTACAATACAAGATCTCTCAGTATTCAAAAGATTTTTTTAAAAGAAAAAAGCTACTAAACAGATATCATGGGGCAGTCACAATACCATAGCCAGGGCTGTGAATTATGTTAAACAGATCCAGCATAATTAATTACAATACAATTTGAGTTGTGCAGATGAAGGATCTCTACCACAAGACTTGCAGTACAGACTACTGAAGAAAGAGTTGCTGAAGATTTGGAGTTTTAACTACAGTGTTGAATACTACCGGTGATAAAAGCATTCTCTGCTACAGATATTCACCTCTGATGGCTGCATAACTGAATTTCCTGTTAAAATGCTGAATTTGCTGACATAGGTATGCTGAAGTCACCCCTTTTAAAAATATGGATAATTCTTAAAATATATCATTCGGTCACTATATTGTTGATCCTTTCTTCTAGTGGAGCTTAAAATCCTCCCCCAAAAGGAGAGAAAGTCCATCCAGTATGCTCCTTTCTACTGGCATATTCATATTTGAACACATAACATGATGCATTCTGTAAAGTACCCAAGTTCCTCATTGTGTCCTTGTGTCCCATTCATTCACCTTTTAAAATAGGCATTCATAAAAATACTGAAGAATGCAGTACCACATACCACCTGACAAAAATGCAAATAACTGTACAAGAACTAGCCACAAATTGCTAAGAGTCATCTCTCGGGAAACAACTTCGGTTTGTCCTTGCAGAGGAGGGAATGTTCCTGAAACAGAAAAAAAAAACCCCACCATTTTGTGAGAAGTTCAATTTACCTTTCTAAATTTTTTTCTCTATATCATGGAATTAACAAGAACTCAGGGCACACCGGATAAAACCCTGGCTTTATTTTATGATCATCAATATATTAGGAAGCAGTTGTGTTTCTTATCTACAAACATTTCCCTGTCTGGAGTAATTATTGTTTTTATATCTTAGTAATGTTTATTCCACTAATTAGCTTCACCAATGTTTTGATTTCTTATCAAATCCTAGTCAAGCAATGGAAAATGAATGTAACTTTGTTTAATTTCTGTTTGGGTAAGCATTGGGGTTTAGCTTCAACTCTGATTAACATCAGAGCTGAATTCCTTGACCTTGAGATAGGATTTCCTTTTCAAAGAACCCACATAGACAAAGGAATCAGAGTATCTTCAATAATTTTGCTTATCAAGGGACTGTTTTGCTCACAAAGCAAGACACTGCATCAAATCTAAACAGAAGGGCTCTAGATATATATATAATTTAAAAGATTCTCTTTGAATTTTTCTAAAATTAAAGAAGCAAATATGTCAGCATTTCTGCAATGAAACAGTGTGGTGAACTAGTATTTAAATATAAGATTAATGTATTATATGCATTTATTTGAACAATAACATTGTTCAATAACTCACTCATCAAGTGTCATTGTCTCTTAACAAAACTTTAAAAGTTCATGGCAATAGGAGAGATACAGGACAATTTTCAATAACTGCTATTTTTCTAGTCACCTGAACCTTTTTTTAGACAAATCTACAAACTATGAAATAACTTGTGGTTTCTACTATAGATTTCTTCTTTGTTCCATGATTAGGCGTCAACAAAAGTCTAATGGACATCAAAGATTTATTATACAAAATCTTTAATGTCCATGTTAAAAGTATATATTATCTCAAGAAAGGAGACTAACCCAAGGACGTATCCATTGCGTGGTAGACCAACAAAATAAGAATATAAATAGGAGTTGTGTATCAGTACAACAACACCTACATTGATTAAGAAATTGGTGGTGTTGGTGTTAGACAATTCTTAGTACCTGTCTTGTAAAAGTGTGACAAAAGTCCCTCCTTTTCAACGAACCGTTGATATAACCAAACAGTGAGTGCTTCAGGATCAATGGGTACATCCTTAATTGGAAAAGTTCTGCATTTAAAAAGAAATACAGAATTAGATATATGAAATGTTTTTATTTTTTAAGATAATTTCATTTTTTCTTTGAACTCCATCAGGATTTAGTACGTTTCAATTTTTACACAGCTTATTTTTTAAAAAAACAATCTATAATATTTATTTATTTAAGAGAAAAATAGACATTAATTCTGGCTTTCAGTTCAAACTCTAGCATCTGTCTTATATTTCATTAAAAGCTGCATTTTATTCCTTCAGAGACCTCTACATTTTGTAAACAAAAAAAATAGTAATTTAAATCTTGTACTAAATATCTCATCTGGATTCTGAAAAAGAGAATCAACAATTAAATATTCAGAGATATGAATATGCAATACATATATAAGGGCTGATAATTCTAGCTCTGATTTTATTTTCTATTTACCTCAGTCTTTGAAGACAAATCCTATAAAAGAAAAATTAACATATTCAATACTATCTCTACCTAGTGCTTCCATGTGTGGCTTACATTGTACAATTGCTATGATTCAATCATGGTGAAACATGAGAAAATTATGCCATTTGCTACTTGTGATCTGCTCTGTTTCCTATCACATTTTTCTTTTACTTTTCTTGACAATGATATGATGGAATAGCTACTTAATTTTATTTAAATTCAAAATCTGAGAAGCTCTCAGCCTGAAAGCACCAACCTCTTTCCAGTATTATATACAATGTCTCTTAAATTATCTAATATTAATTTTGTTTAATTTTGTTGAGAGCATCCTGGCTCTGCAAATCTGGGTTCTTGCATGCATTATGTACAGTCTTATGGCTTTTTATTTCCTGTTTCAGAAAGGCTCATCACTAGGATATTGTTGCAATAAGCCTAAAACCAGAAATGCAGGATTTATGCTAAAAAAGAACTAAGTCCTCAAGAGAAAGTTTAGGAAAATCAATATTTAAATGAATGGAATCAACTAAATCAAGCTAACATATAAAGAGATAAGGAATATTTACAATGTTATCTTATTAGAAAAATTCTCATAGATTTGAAAATGAAAGATGTGTTCCTTTTGGCATCTGCTATTCCCAAATTGACCTCTCTTGATTTATGGGAGATGCTTTTCTCTCTCTTTTTGTTTTACAGTATTGCTTTATTCCTCCATTTTGATTTCCTGAAGATAAGCAGGCTGGGAAGTAACTGAGATTTATTATATTAATTTGAGATCCTTAATCTATGAATATGTATGCTTACATCATCTGCTGCTTATATATTAGTCTCTCCTGTCTTTCTGATAGGCAGACAGACCCTATATCTGGTGGGGTCTCTCTCAATATCCTTTGGAAGGAGTCCCACTAGCATGTGTTGTTTAATAACCACTTCAATAAGCCTTGATTATTTGTTTTGGGTCCTGCATTTTGATTTCAAACAAGTAAAACATATTCCTTCCCTCTGTCATCAGTTTATTGAATCTTCAACCTACAAAGCAATGATTTCCTCTTTATTGCCAAGTAAATACCTAAGAGTGAAAAAAAACCCTTCCATGCAATAAAAATCCAAGGTTTTTTTTAGATGTTACCATTAGCATAGTCTTCAGAGAAACATTTATTGCCCTAGCCTAGTTGTTGTTGTTAGTTGTGAAGTCGTGTCCGACCAATCTTGACCCCATGGACAACATTCCTCCAGATCTTCCTGTCCTCTACCATCCTCTGGAGTCCATTTAAGCTCATGCCTACTGCTTCGGTGACTCCACCAGCCACCTCATTCTCTGTCGTCCCCTTCTTCTTTTGCCATCAATCTTACCCAGCATTAGGCTCTTCTCCAGTGACTCCTTCCTTCTCATTAGGTGGCCAAAGTATTTGAGTTTCCTAGCCTAGTACAAGAAAGCTAATTCACTGAATGAATATTTTCTATTCATTTGAACCAATACATATCTGTTTTAATAATTTCACTGCCAATTTCAGATTCTCATCATCCTTGTCAGGAAGATACAGAAAGGTCATGAAGTAGCTGCTTCTGTTAGTAAGCTCTCTAACGCATGTGCCTCTGGGCTTCTCTTATGCAAGCCTACTGAGCATCAGTCTTCTGTTAATAGTATGAACTGGTGATCTAAGATTTAGGCATTCAGAAACATCTTTCATAATACGAACCTGTTTGTACTGTCCTTTCTGTTGGTATGATTCTTTGTCTCTAAAGCCTTTCTACTTACAATACAATTCAAGATGCTGAAAAGTATCGTGTTTTCCCCGAAATTACCACATGTCCTGATAATAAGGCCATGCCATATTTTTCCTGTGGCAAAAATATATGCCCTCCCCCAATAATAAGCCCCCTGGACAACGCCCCTCTCCAGTCAGGCAGAGCGCCACTCACCAACCTCGCGATATCCCGAAGATGCAAAGCTGCAGGAGCCGGGGGAGGGGGGGCAAAGGCGCTCACATTGCTTGACACCTTTGGGATACAGCTAGGTTGGTGGGTGGCGCTGTGCCGAACTGGAATGGGTGGTTGTCGGGCAGCTGCTCTCGCAAGCAGCCGCCCAGCAATGCCCCTTTCAAGCTGGGCAGAGCGCCACTCACCGACCCAGTAATATCCCAAAGGCACTAAGCCACGTGGCGCTCTGTCCGGCTGGAGAGGTTGCGCGAGCACTTGTTCCCAACTTGCGTGCCTCCCAGCCTCACCATGCCATGGCCCAGCTCTCCCTGCAGGGCCAGGGCCTCACTGCCGCTACATCCCTGCTACCGCCGCCGCCATGCTCTGAGCATAACCAGCTTCCAAACTCCGGAGATCCGACTACCCTCTATGGTTGTGGGCTGGCTGTTGGAAGACTCTGGTGGGACAGAGAGTTTTCCCGCAGCCAGATTACAACCATAGAGCATAGTCCCAGAGCCGCCGCTGCTGGAAGACTTGGCAGTGGATCTCCGGAATTTGGAAGCCAGTTATGCTCGGAGCATGACAGCGGCAGTGTGGCAGCAACGGTGCCCTGGCCCTGCAGGGGGAGCTGGCACAGGACATGGTGAGGCTGGGAGGCACATGAGCTGGGGCTGAACAGATGCTCACGCAACCTCCCTTTCCAGCCGGGCAGAGCGCCATGCGGCTTAGTGCCTTTGAGATATTACTGGGTCGATGAGTGGCACTCTGCCCGGCCTAAAAGGGGGGTTGCCAGGCGGCTGCTCATGAGCGTGGTCACCTCATGGCGGCTTTGTTGCGCTGCTGCGACAGTGCAACACAGCAGTTTGTCCCTGACGCTGTGCCCGGCTCTTCAGGCGCCTGCTCGCAAGAGAGCAGCCACCCTGCAACCCCAAACCAATAAGCCCCCTCCCAATAATAACACCCAAGCAACATTGGGGGGGGGGGGGCAAAAGAAAATAAGACCCTGTCTTATTTTCGGGGAAACACAGTAGTTCAAATTATAGAATACTACATTATTGCATACTGTGTTATAGTCCAGATGTATCCCATTTTGGGGGGCAGTTCTAATCATAGATTTGAATGTACCATTTATCTATTAAAATAGATTACAGGAATCTCAATAAAAGCATTCTCATGTTAGAAATGTTTTTAACAAAAATCACAGAATTGGGACATAACTAATATAGAGTGTTTTTGTTCATTGAGCAAATAACAAGGTTGCATATTTACTCATAATACAGCATCATATTTTGCTATTTAATAAACACAACTCTGAGTTTGCTGCTATGCCAGGAACACTGCAGTTAATGGTTTAGGAACCTTTATGGGCGGGCACTGTGAACTAAGAAACTTTGGAACCCTCTGTTGTAGGGTAAATAACCAAATCTTGAAAACTTGCTGGTGCTTCCTTTTTCCCCATTACACCAAAAAGAATCAAAGTGGAATTATTTTAAGTCTCTTTCCTATACTTCCTCCTTTCCCAGGGCTCAGTAGTTTACTGATTCTTAATAGCTTTCTTAATAGCTCTTGTACAATCTTGACAAAACTATCTCTGCACTCTTCTATAAAAAGGGACATGGAGTCGGGAGACAACTAAGGGTCCACCTCAGTGTTATCTACAGGTGTCACACTGGGACCATATATAATAAAACACCTAATGACTGTATTGCAAATACTGTAAGCTCCATTTATTTATTTTTAATGGCTAGTTCTATACAGTCATGATAAGTTTTGATTAACTACAATTTCAAGATCCTATTCACATATATTGTTACTAAGCCAAGATATATATTTGATATCTTTCTATGTGATTTATTTTTAAGAACTTTGAATTGGTTTCTATTAAATTTCATCGGTTGTTTTCAGACCACATCTCTTGCCTTAGCTAACCAATGTAATTGAATGCTACTGCAATTTTCTAGAACATTAAGTTATGTCACCCAATTCAAATTATTAAAGAATGTGTTAAACAGTATGTGACCAAAAATGAATTCTGTAATACCATCTGGAGTTTACTCCAATTTATTTCCAGAGAATGAAGCAGCTTAAAGAATGAATATATGAAAATAAAGAATAAAAATCAATCAAACCACTACAACACCATTTGGGTTATATAATCTTATTCATCTCAATCTGAAGAACCATGATTTTATAGGTCTCTGAAAACAGTGCATATTGAGAGGAGGGAGAGGATAACTGGATATTTAGGGAAAAAATTGCCCCAAAGGAGGGGGTCTATTTCTAAGAAGAATTCTATAAAATCCCTGAAAAATGCATCTCCCTGTTGGTGGGAATCTCAGTAGGGCTTCTCTCCCATTTTTCACTGGACAGGAAAATTCAATTTAGAGAAGGTAGTCAGTGAGATACACAATTTGACAAAGAACTTTGTAATTAGCACTGACTGAATTTTCAAGTAAGTTTAATTGATGTGCCACCACCCTACATTCAATCAGCTTGCTAATCAGGATAACATGGAAACTATAAAGACAGGATGGATACACATACACACAAATCACCTTTATTATAATAAATATATAATTATTAAGTTAAATGCTTTATTGAAGTCTATAGCACTAACAAAAGAAAGCTTGTTCAGAATATCTGATCTCATAAGACTTATTCTTGATAAATCAAGAATTAATCACAATTAATTGTTGACTCCAATTAATGACAGCATTTCTTGGAAGTGTTTTCTTATTTAATAGTTTATAATCTGCTTTAAAATGTTTCAAAGATTTAATGTGAGACTGACTGCAGAATAATTCTATAATACCTTATTTTTCCCATTTTTAATGACAGGAACATTTGCTGTTTTCCATCACGTAAAACTTTTAAGTATTCATCAAGATTTCTCACAAATAACAGACATATGTTGCAATATATTATACCATGATTCAGTATTACATAAACTTCCTAAAATAAATCTGCACAAAAGATTTGGACCTTCTCCCTCTCCTCCACTCTTATGGGGAAGAATGACAGTTGGTCTTACCTGAACTGTTATTTTAACAGGTGTTTGCAGGATGGGCCAGAATTGGTATTATCACAGCCAATTGGCCTCGAGACTGAGTTGAAGCTGAAGCCACGCCTCTGGGCTCCTCTCCTCTGACTCCAGTTTCAATGCAGTATGCACTCCCAAGATCCTGAAAACAAGTCACAAAGGAGACACCTCCACCCCCCAATACTGTCTATCTAACCTAGGGTGGGAACTGGCCCATCCTGCAAACACCTCTTAAAATAACAGTTTAGGTAAGACCAACTGTCATTTTCCAGAGTGAGTTTGCAGGATGGTCCAGAGATGGGACATACCCAAGTTTCGTCCCAAGGGTGGGCCATCACTGATCCGACAGGACCTGTTGCACAACCCTGTGGCCGAACACCGCATCGGAAGATGCGAAGGCATCCAGCCTGTAGTGCCGGATGAAGGGCGACAGGGATGCCCACGTCGCTGCCCTCCAGATGTCTTCTATAGGGGCCTGGGAGGCCCAGGCCGCCAAGGTGGCCGCACTCCTAGTGGAGTGGGCCATGATGCTGGCCAGAACCGGCAAGTTCTTGCCTTGCAGGTGAGGGCAATGGTCAGACAGCTCCACCGGCTAATGGTGGACGGGGAGACCCTCTTCCCTAGCGATGAGGGTTGGAAGGATACAAACAGAGCCTCAGACCTATGAAACTCTGCCGTCCGTAAATCCGTAAGGCCCTTCTTACATCTAAACAGTGCCAACTGTACTCCTGCTCCCTGGTCAGGTCTGGGCAGAAGTCCGGAAGAACCACCTCCTGCGCCCGGTGGAAGACCGTGTTTACCTATGGCAGGAAGCCGGGTCCAGGCGTAGCACTACCCTGTTATTGTGAAATGTGCATAGATCCTCCCTGGAGGAGAGAGCCCCCAGCTCTGAGACTCGCCTAGTCGAAGTGATAGCCACCAGGAACACAACCTTACAAGTGAGGAGCTTCCGGTTAACCGGAGTGGTTCAAAAGCCTTGGCCATAAGGGCCCGTAGCACCGTGGGAAGGTGCCACATAGGAAACCTGTGGACTGGTGGTGGATGAAGATGCCCTCCCCTTTGACGAACCTCTTAACTAAGGGCAAATGAGGTAGCGAAGTGGGCCCCTCCCCAGGTAGCACTGTGGCCAGTGCCACCAACTGTCTTCTAACCGTGGCTAGGAACAGGCCCTTGTCCAGACCCTCCTGGAGGAAATCTAAGACTTGAGGGACTGTGCCCCTGGAGGGGGTCACGTGGGCGGCCTGGCACCAGGAGATAAATATCTCCCTAGTGGAATCATAAATCCTGTTGGTTGACTGTCTGCGGGAGGCCTCGATGGTTCTGATCATCTTTTGGGATAGGGGGGAGCCTCTCAGGCGCTCCCGCTCAACCTCCACATGGCCAGTTGGAGCCACTGTGGATCTGGATGAACCAACTTCCCCTGTAGCAATCTCACCTCCCCCTGGGGAATCCTCCACGGTCTCCCTGCCGACAGACTCAGCAGGTCCGCGAACCAAGCCCTCCTGAGCCAGCAGGGGGCCACTAGGATTATTTCGGCCTGCTCTCTGACTACCTTCTGGATGACCCCGGGAAAGAGAGGTAGGGGGGAAAAGATTACAGCAGCCCGACCAGCCACTTGGACCCCCTCTGTTCCCCGAGCTGGGAACCGAGAGAAGAATCGCGGCAGCTGAGCGTTGGACAGAGTGGTGAACAGGTCCACCACCGGTCTCCCAAATCTCTGGCAGATCCTCTGGAAGAGCTCCTTGGACAGACTCCACTTTTCATTGTCTACCATCTCACGGCTCAGCCAGTCCACCTGATGGTTGTCGACGCTGGTGATGTGTTCCGCTCAGATGGAGCGCAGGTGTTTCTCCGCCCAGTATCCCAGCGACATTGCTTCGGTGTGCAATGCTCTGGATTGTGTGCCCCATTGATAGATGTGCGCCTTTGCTGCAATGTTCTCTGTTAAGATGAGGACGTGATGACCTTCTATTGAGGTTTGGAACCGTCGTAGGGCAAGATGGACTGCCCGAAGCTCCAGCCAATTTATGTTGTGTTGAAGGTCGTTCTTTGACCACCGGCCCTGTGCCAGCTGGGAGCCTAGGGTTAACCCCCCAACCGACAGGCTGGCGTCTGTTGTCAGTATGAGGCACTCCTGTTCCCTGAATTTGCAGCCCTTGAGCAAAGCTAGGGACATCCACCAGTTGAGAGACATCAGCACCTGCGGTGTCGCTGGTACTTTGAGCGTCGAGTTGCTGGAATCGGCCCTCTGATATGGCAGCAGCCTCCATTGGAGCATCCTGGCATGTAGTCGCGCCCACGGGACCACTTTGATGCATGAGATGAACTTTCCCAGCAAGCTGGAAGGAAGGGCTACAGGAACACAACGATCCTTCCGGATCTGGTTAATTAACTTCAACAAGCTGGACCTGCGATCCGGGGAAAGAAACACTTGGCCCAACTGGTAATCAATCACCGTCCCCAGGTGTTAGGATTCGGGTGGATGGGGAGAGAGTACTCTCAAAATTAATCGAGAACCCTAAGCCCTGGAGGGTGTCAATGACCTGCTGGAGGTCTAATCTAATCTGAGCAGGAGATGCCCCCTGGACAAGGATGTCAGCCAGGTAACAGAAAAGCCTGATGGGAATCTCCCTCAGATGGGCGGCCGCTACCACTAACACCTTAGTAAAGGTCCTGGGGGCCGAAGCCAACCCAAACAGTAGAGCCCTGTACTGGTAGTGAAGCCCTAAGTAGGAGAAACGGAGAAAACGCCTATGCTCGGGGAGGATGGGGATGTGCAGGTAGGCCTCCGTGAGATCAATGGATGCCATGTAGTTACCCTCCCGGATCCCTGGCAGAATGGACTTGAGGGAAGCCATCTTAAAACGTCTATATACTAACAATTGGTTTAGGAGCTTTAGGTCTAAAATGGCTCTCCATCCCCCCGATGATTTTGGCACTAGGAACAGGTTTGAATAAAACCCCTTGCCTTCCTGTCCTCAGGGACTCTCTCTATGGCCGCAATGTCAAGCAGGTGCTGGAGGGCCTGCCACATCTGCTGGTGCTTGTTAACGTTCTTGGCCGGGGGGAACACCCAGAAACAATTAGGGGGAAGGGAAAGGAATTCCAGGCGGAGACCATGGGTCACCGTACTGAGGACCCAGGCATCTGTGGATATCTCCGCCCAGGCGTCTGCGAACAGAGCTAGGCGGCCGCCAATGGGTGGGGTCGCGGGCGACTGACTTGCCCCGGTGGAAGGGGTGACCACGCCCTCCTCAAAAGGGACATTTGCCCTGAGACTGGAAGTGGGGTCTGTCCCTACTGAATCCCCTGTCAGATGGCCTATCCACGCTGCCCCCTGGGTACCTGCTCTAGTGGGTGTCCTGTTCCTGTGGTTGCTGTGCTGACCTGCGATAATAGGGCGTGGACCTCTGCTCCATCTTCTTGGTCGATGTTGGAAACGCCTTCTTCTTGTTCTTATCCTCCACCAGGATGGGGTCAAGGGAAGTCCCAAAGAGGGACCCCCCCCATGTAGGCAACTGTCGCTAGTTGCCACTTCGCCTTGTTGTCTGCCTGCCAGCGACGGAGCCACAGGAGGTGATCCGACGGACGATGCCATAGCCCTGGAAGCAACCTTCATGGAGTTTAAGGTAGCGTCAGCTGAGAACTGAGCAACCGCCACTAACTTGTTGATGTCCTGGTGTAGGCATACGTCCTCCGGTGGAATGTGCACCTGAATCTGCTCCATCCAAAGGATGGCCATATAGTTGAAAAACAAGGCGGAAGCCACCACCTTAATGACCCAAGCCGACGACTGGAAGGTCTTCCTGAGGATCATCTCTGCCTTTCTGTCCTCTGCCTTCAGGGTGTCTGCCACATCCTTGGGTACCAGCGATGCTGGGACAGCCAAGGCCACCACCAGCGGATCCACCAAAGGTATCTGCAATGCTTGGGAGAAATCTGGTTCGATGTTATAGAACCATCTGTCATTGCTGCCTGGGGTGGGGAAGGCCCCAGGGGTCTCCCACTGTCTCTTAACGACTTCCAGGAATAGGTCGGGAGCAGGAATCTCCTCCTTAACCACTTTTGGCTCGGAATAGACCGTGCCCTGAGGCTTCCTTGCTGGCTCACCTTCCTTGGCCCCCTCGCCCCCACCCCCCCAAGCTGAGCAGTGGCACACGCCTTGCGTAGGGGGGACCGGAACAAGTTAGGAGGGAACAGGCTCCAGTTCCTTCTCATCCTCAGAAATATCTGGGTCACGCTGCGCCTTGTCCCCCAGGACAGACCCCTCACTTGCCAAGGACAGGGATCTAGGGGGGCAGACTGCCTGGGAAGGGCCCCGTGGCTGGGCTGATGAAGAGCTGGGGACCTTGACCTCGCCCTGAGAGGCAGAGCGAGGCCCCTGGCGCTGCATGCTTGCAGCCACACCAGATGCAATGGCTCTTTCAATGAGGTTCTGAAGGCCCACAGGCAGGTCCTCCATATCCAAGGAGTCCCGGCTGGCTTCCCCAGGCACCTGACTATGGCTGGGGGTAGGTTCCAGGGTTGGCCTGGATGGATTTCTACCTCCCAGCTGAGTCTCTAGGGATAGAAACCCTGGCTAGTTATCTATTTGTCAAAATCCTCCATGGAAAAAGGGGAAGGGGATGGGCACACACACCCCTGCACTCCCTCAAGGAATCTGCTGACCTAGGGGGATAATCCTGCCTGGAAGAGCCCCCTAGGCATGACCTGGACCTGGAGGGGAAGAGACTGATCCTGTCCTGCAGAGTCCTCAACCTCTCTGCCCTGGAGAAAGTTCTCACCAAGGCCCCGTGCCTCCTAGCTTCATCTCTTTGGCTGGCACGGGAAGGGCGAGTGTGAGCCGAGGCTTTAAGCCTCCTGGAAGAGGCAGTGGGACACTGCCTGGTGGAAGTCCCCTCTCCAAGAGATATGGGGGGAGGAGATCTACCCGCCATCATGCAACTACTTACAACCACTCCTCGTGCTTCCTGCGATTCGCTCCTCACCCCACCTCCGCAGCTAAAATGGCAAGCTCCTCTTTTTGCCGCGCCCTCTGAATTTGAAAACATGAGACGTGTTTCGGGATTGCTGTGGCTTCTCAGGGAGTCTGCTACTGCTGCGCCCCAGCCGCCTCTGCTGTTCCTGGGGCTTCCACGCGACCCACACGCTCTTCTGTGCTCTTTTAATGCTGCAGCAGCAAGGCACACTCTTTTAGGCTTCTGGGCTGGAAACCAGAGCCCTTTAGCCCACACCGGCGCCGATCTGCCCTCTTAAGGCTCCAGGTGGTCGCCGACCAAAATGACCACTGGGACAGCAACCCAGCCACCGGAGCCTCCAAACCTTGAGATTTTACCCTTGAATAGCTGGAAAAAACCACAGCTATCAGCAGGGACTTACTGAGAGGTGAAGGAAGGGTCTCTTTGTGAGAAGGAAGCAAGCTGAGTTGAGGATGGTCCAGAAAAGTTGAATCAGATCAGGAGTCAAGAATTTACAACCTCTCTTTGGCCAGACTGGATTGAAACTGGAGTAAGAGGAGAGGAGCCCAGAGGTGTGGCTTCAGCTTCAACCCAGTCTCGAGGCCAATTGGCTGTGATAATACCATCTCTGGACCATCCTGCAAACTCACTCTGGAAAATGGCTTTTTCTACCACTTAATTTCATTTTATAGAATCCTAGCTTATTTCTTACTATTGTTTATCACGTCTGCCCACTGTTGAAACATGGTTGCTTGAAATGGTGTTCTAAAATAGGGTTAATTGATTTTATAAGAATCTGCATAGCATACTATAAAAGCAAAATTGAAACTAAATGCTAACAGAACTCTTCTGGATGCATGGGAAAAAAGCAGTAAGAGAAACAGAAGCCTCAAGTGAAGCGGTGATTCCTTCCAGCTTGTATAGGTAGCACTAAGAAAATCTTCCACAATTTGGTACTCTCCAAAACTGTTGAACTATAACTCACATTATTCCCACAGTTCTTAGATGAGTTGAATTAATTAAATCAAGTTGCTATATAGAGATATAAGGCCAAAGTCTTTCACCTCATCCCATATAATTGCAATGGTTGTGGTTGTGGTTGTTTGTGGTGACTTGCATTCCCAAAATGCCCCCTCCTCTTGGGTTATGGGAGATATTTTCCTTCCTGTTTTATCACCTTATTGCTTAGTAACCTGAGCTCATTTGCTTACAGTAACTTGAGGTCTTTCACCTACTACTTACATTAGTATCTGTTTATGCATTAGTCTCTCCCACCTTTTAAAGATATAAATATTAGTGTCCACCAATAGGTTTAAAAAAACACTGCACTAAACCTTTTTTTTATTTGCTTTGGTTCTTCACCGGATTTCACACCAAACATTGACAGAAGGGTGATGGAACATGTAATCCTATATTTTACAACCGATCAGGAAGAAGAACACTATTATTTAATGTTAAGTACTAACCAGCCTATTTTTAAATTACTGTTTTGTAAGTTGCAGAAACTGGCAGCATTGAAAACAAATTTAAGGAAAATAAAGAAATTCACTCTGTTCCATATTCTCCCCATATTTTTAAATTAGAAGAGACAAAATTAAAAAAGAAACACACCTAGAAATACAAATAATATTTTTTTCTTTTCTTACACGAGTATTTATTCTGATGGTATTTCAAGTTGTTTAGCTGAGAGTTATTGTTGGTAGTTCATTTCGGTTAAGGAGATTTGATTTACCATCGTCACGAACTTTGTTGCTGTTGCAGTAAATATTAAATATGCAAGAAAAAGTGGCAGAAAGAGCTGTTCCAGGCAGGGTTTTAACTTTTTTGGGGTCTTATTTTGTTTCATTCTTGTTTAATACTTATTTAACTCTTAGGAAGTTTTCTTTTTGTGTTTGCAAGCTTATCACAGATATCTTAAATATATTTACTATTACATGTGCTAAAGCCTAATCATATATAAGGGGCTTCTTCCTCAAGCTCACTAATTTAGACTTGGAACTGTAATTTATAACAACCAGGATTTAAAATATACTTTCCAGCATTTCCAAATGCAAAATTGCATGCCCAAAAAGTAAAACACTAACTTCTAAAGCTGCTTATATTTCTACAGAATTGTATGTTCTGAGATGTCCCATTAGGAAAATTTCAAATCCAGGCCTGTTAAAATGAATTGAAGACAGAAAGTGCATTTCATACCTGTAATGTACATGAGTAATTGTTGGCCGCCTGTAGCCAAGAATCCATGTCTGAATGTCTATGGGCTCAGCTTTGGGATATGCAATAGTTGTATCTATCAGCCACTGAAGACCTTTTGATTTACTTTCTAAAAAAAGAAATTATAGAAGAAAGAAACCAAGAGAACAACACTTTTAATCACATGTATCGTAATTCTAATATAAAATTTCATTAATATTATCATTCTAATAATTCGTCCCTAAAATATACCAAATCCCACGTAGTATATTCAAAATGTTTATTTCTTAACTTGGATAACAAAAGGAGAATTCTCTTAATCTGCCAACTGCTACCTACATATATTGATTATACTGATTAAATAGTAGATTAAATAGTACTGATTAAATATACCTAATTTTAATCAGTACTATACATCAAATACTGGATATAAAAATGTCCTGATTTCTTAATAAGCCAAGTAATATATTATATGGTAGTTTATGTTTTTATTATTACATTATATTATTAAATTTGTTTGCTGCCCATCTTAAGGCAACTCTGTGTTAATGGAATTGTTCTAATATCAAACTTAAATAATAATAAAATAGTGGCTAAAATATGAATTTAAAAAATCCATGAGCACTAGAACACCATTATTTGGTGTTCTATCAACAAGTGAATGGCTAATAAGCCAAGCACTTAACTCAAGCTATAAATGCTAAGTGCTAAATGTATGTTTGTGTATTCTTTCCAGGCAAAAGAACTGACACCAGGCCAATAAGTAACTTTAAAGTGCTTGCAATTTCTAGTATCACTAGCTTAGCTCTAAAATCTTATTTTCAGATCCAATTTCTACACAGGAATATAGGAAGTTTGGTACTAAGAACTAGAACTTCCTTTCTCAGTTCTGTTTGAGAGATAATTCTTGTTATTCTTTAATATGCATGGTTCTTTAGTAAATATGCCTTTGACACAGAGAACCCTTATGTTTAATAACTGTTTAGCACAAAGGTGATTAATGTAAGTGATACATTTCTTAATAACTATAATATTGTAATCTACATTCCACTTAAATCAGCATTTTCATTATCACCTATATGGTAATTAGACAGAAACCTTTACCTTTTACCTACATCACCTTGCAAGTCCTAGAAGGGTGGAGTTGACCCAGAACCTGTTGTTGACCCAGAGCCTGTTGTTGGGGAAGGTATGTGTTGCAATAAAGCATTGTATACAGGTTTGCTATGATGTGATGTGTCAAGTCCTTGGAGAGCAAAGAAGCGGGGCTATAAACATTCCTCAAATTGAATTTTTCATGAATATTCTTGTCATAACATGAGTATAGTTATTTCACTACACTAGTATTGTACCATTTAGATACAGTCCGATGCATATGGGAGGATAAAGCATGTTAATACAACTGATTTAATGCCTTAACAATAGCTACAAAATCATGTATTGTTATAGTTCAGAATAGATCTATTAATCTCATTTATCAAAATTGGAACTGTTACTGATTTTTATTCTATTCTTGCAGTGCCCAATGACCAAATGCCTATTCAATACAAAAGCCAATACTGAACTCTCTGAGAGACTGGCTCGGCTGTACACATTTCAAAATGTTGGCAGTGGTAGCAGCTGAACAATAAATTAGGAGGAGACAGACATTATGGGATTTGTGCAGAAATTAATTAAAATGCATTAAAAATTCTCATAGGGTTATACCTACTCTAATGTAAGTATTAAAACTATTTTAGAAACTTTACAAAATTACAAAAGTTAACTAAATAAAAATTAATATTAGGAAATATTATGAGGAAGGATATTCAGAAGTGGACTACTATTATTATCTGTGGTAAAAGTTCGAGATAATGCCAAATTGCAAGTGCCAAAACCAAGTTACATGCTCCTTTTTGATTTGCCATCAAGCCAGCTTTGATTTGATTTGCTCCAGCTTCTCTTGTCAATTTCCACCATTTGTTTTAGCATTTAGGTTGCTTTCTTCTGTTTCTTGGTCGTTTACAAGTTTCTTTTCACACTCATCCTTAACAACTTCTTCATTTCATTCCGCAGTTCCTTTGGCTTCCTAGCAATGAGGTTTAGGACTTCAAAGCAATTTATTAAGTTCTCCTTGAAAATGCTAGGTATATGATCAATGGGGTAGTATAGAAATGGGCTGGTTTTAGCTAAATTTGGAACCTGGATAAAACAGTTTGTGATATAGTTAATTTGATTTATGTGTACGCTGGCGATGTAGGCATCATTTTAATTGTTTTGAAGAACTGATTAGATGACAGAAAAGAATGGCTTTCTCCTGCCTTCTTTCTATTTCCTAGGCCATGTAGTCCAACTACATTTTCCTTCCTACCATTTCCAACATTGATATACCAGTTTCCAATCATAAGCAACATAAAACTATTAAAAAAACATTAAAAAAATTAGTTTCACCATAAAACTAAGCAACCTCTTTTTCTTCTGCATCACTAGTAGATAATCTTCATATTGAAAGCGTTGTCTGCAAAATCTAATTGATTTTATCTGGTCACCACTGAATGTTCTGTTTCTAAGCACTTTCTTTGTTATGAAAGCAACACAATTTCTTTTGTTTTTCATGACCTGATCACTAAACAATATGTTCATCTTGGTTCCCATTATAAAACTGTGCTTGCATTTGGATTTTCTTTTCCTGCATAGTAATATCTTCAACTAGACATCCAGAAGATTTTCATCTAGCCACATCCTAAAAACTATTAGTACTCTGAAAGATCTCAGCAATTCCTCAGAAGCATGTTGAATGCCATCAGCATGAGAGACCCAGTAGCCAGTACTAAATCATCAGTCACTTTAACTTGTCTCTGTGATTTTATTAAAATACAGCAGTGGCTTACCATATGCCTTCACCCACATAATATGAAATGATGTCTTTGCTGTTGTCATCAGAGTAATAATCCAACCCCAGCATCTTCTTATGTTGCTGCTTCTTGATATAGCTTCCTGTTTGCTTTAGCTGGACAACTAGAATAACATTATCTTGGTTTAAACGCCTAAAATTTTTCACTTATTCTTTTCAGGAATAGCTTCCTGCCCTGCTATGATGAGACAGCACAGTAAGATGTGCTGAAGAGCCGAGGTGGCGCAGTGGTTAGGGTGCAGTACTGCAGGCCACTTTAGCTGACTGTGATCTGCAGTTCAGCGGTTCAAATTTCACCAGCTCAAGGTCGACTCAGCCTTCCATCCTTCCGAGATGGGTGAAATGAGGACCCGGACTGTGGGGGCAAGTTGCTGACTCAATTTGCTAAAAAAAATTTGTAAACCGCTTAGAGAAGGCTGAAAGCCCTATGAAGCGGTATATAAGTCTAATAAATAAATAAATAAATAAATAAATAAATAAATAAATGTGAGGGTATAATATTAACTATTATTAAACATGGTAATGGTAATAGTCTGAAAATATTGCCCACATTGCAAGCATCTTTCCTAACATTTTCCATATAGATACTTCAATAAATATGGCAGATAAAATCCAGAGATTAATTAGAGTTTTAGGAAAGAGCACAGTACTGGCTATATCTATTCAAAAAGCTATAGACACAAATGATTTCAATCAGAATAGAGCTGGAAGGGACCAACCCTCTGCTCAAGCAGGAGACTCTATACCATTTCAGATAGGTGGCTGTTCAGTCTTTTCTTAAAAACCTCAAGTGATGAAGCACCTACAACTTCTGAAGGCAAGCTGTTTCACTGGTTAATTGTCCTCAATGTTAGGAAGTTTCTCCTTAATTTCAGGTTGCTTCTGTCCTTGATTAGTTTCCATTCATTGTTTCTTGTCTTGTCTTCTGGTGCTTTGGAAAATAATTTGACCCCTCTTTTTAGTTTCCATTCATTGTTTCTTGTCTTGTCTTCTGGTGCTTTGGAAAATAATTTGACCCCTCTTTATTGTGGCTGCCCTTCAAATACTGGAATATTGCTATCAAATCACTCCTAGTCCTTCTTTTCTCTGGACTGGCCATACCCAATTCCTACAACCTTTCTTCATATATTTTTGTCTCCAGGCCATTAATGATCTTAGTTGCTCTTCTTTGTACTTTTCCCAAATCTCAACAACTTTTTTGTAATGTGGTAATGTGTATTATTTTTTTGGGTTGCTGCTACACACTGCTGGCTCATGTTTAAATGACTGTCCACTAGGATTCTAAGGGTCCTTCTCACAGTTACTGTTTTTTAAGCTAGGTTTTTTCTAATCTATACTTATATTTTTACTATTCGTATTTGGTATTCATCCAAGTATTCATGTTATATGAAACTATAATTAAAGCACATTTGTGGGCTTTCAAAAACAGGACAAAGAACAGGCTGGGCAAGATTGCTACAACTGCTGTTGCTTCCATAATAGAGGCAGTCTTTGACTTACAACTGTAATTGAGCCTGGAAATCAAGAGTGTCATTAAGCAGGTCACCAGGTGACTGCACTCGATTTTGTGACCATTTTTGCTGTGGTTAAGCAAATGATGCAATCATATATGCATTCCCACTTTGCAAGAAATCGGAAGTAAACACTGTTTTCCAGCAAAAAATATTGTAAATCAAAGTGATATGAGTGCTGGGCATTGCAAATGGCCCTAAATGTGGGCTGGTTGCCCAATCTTGTAGAAGATTTCTTTGACTCTTGAAATACATGATAATGGTGGGGGTGGGGGTGCAAGAGATAACCAATTCTGATGATACTAGAAACTAAGTTTTCTCTTTAGCAGTTATGATAGGTTTCAACTGCAATCCCAGCCCATAAAGGACCTATAGTTCTGAATCGTCTAATGACATTTCAAGAAAAAGGAAAAACATAATCACTTATATTTAGATGCTCCTCAAGAAAAACTATAAATGAAGGGGCTAAAATGTTTAAAAGGCTCTCGGTTTTGTTACTTGAAGATAATACAAATTTGTATCTAGTTCAGAGACTGCTCCTAATAAGACTTTTATGGTTTTCAGAATTGCTCCTCTTGAGAATTCTCCAAGTTCTTGCTTCCTCTGAAAGCAACCAAATTAGCCTATAGAGATTTGAATGAAACCCTGCAGAGTGCAGTATGCATGTATCTATTTCTCTGAACAGGTCATTTCTCTCTCATGGCTTCTTGCAGTCAGAGGCTGCTGCCAAGAACAATAGTTTGCCTTAATATTTCATATGAATACACCATGAAGCACAGTTGCTTTCACTCAATGTGAATGCAAATCCTCACAGTACCAAGCTAAAAAAAAAAGAACAGAAGAAAAAAATTTGCAATGCTAAATTACAGTTCAAGTATACTTAGTCACAGCGTATGCATATGTAGCAACAAAATAGAAAATGAATGCAAACATGCAATCTTTGGGAGTGGGAAAGAGAATTAAACAATACAGGTAGTCCTCGATTTACAACAGTTCATTTAGTGACTGTTTGAAGCTACAGAGGCACTGAAAAAAGGGACTTATAACCATCTTTCACACTTACAATCGTTGCAGCATCCCCATGGTCATGGGAATTACACCCGGATGGTTGACAACTGACTCACATTTATGACGGTCGCAGTGCCACTGGGTCACGTGATCCCCTTTTGTGACCTTCTGATAAGCAAAGTCAATGGGGAAGCCAGATTCACTTAACAACCGTATTACTAATTTAAGAACCGCAGTGATTCACTAACAAATATGGCAAAAGTCGTAAAATGGGGCAAAACTCACTTAACAAATTTCTCACTTAGCAACATAAATTTTGGGCTCAATTGTAGTTCATTAAGATGAGGACTACCTATATATCTGAATATCATCATTATCAACTGTTTATCATAGAGGCTTTGGAATACAGAAAAATAAGTGGATTTTGCAACCACCTATTAAATTCACTTACATAATAATTTATATACATGTAATGAAGTGTGTAATTCAATTAAACTCCCACAGTTTAATATTGCATTTAATATAATATATATTTATTTGTTACAGTTATAATTGTTTTATGTTTTTATGATGTACACCAACTAAAATCATGTGCTGAAATGGATGGCTGAAGAAATCAAATAAATAAATAAAATTAGAAATCTACAGAAGTATTATGAGTAGAAAAGCAACAAATGAGAAGACTTGTAGTATCATAGTATATGAGGTCCACAGAAGCCATTTCCAAAAATGGCAAAATAAATAGATAGCCAAGTCTAGAAAGTTGTTAAACTAATTGAAAGGGTAAATTGGTTAGATCTTTACATAATTATTATTGTGTAACTTTCCACTAAAAGTAGCCTGCTTCATATGAAAATAGTATTTGGTCTAACTAAAGGTGCAATTTCACTCGGTTGTGTGCTTGTTGTTTCTATAGGACTATTGCAGTTAAAAGCAATGCCAATGGATTGTTTTTCAACAAATTCAAAACACATGGATCTGGTTTAGTTTTTAAAAATTAAGCAATGTATTATTAGTTCTATGTTAGAATATACTGTATATATTGTTTATTAATGCATATAGGTACAGGTAGATCTTGACTTACAACCAGTCACATAGCAACTATTCGATGTTATAATAGGCCCCCCAAAGCTACTTTCAACAGTTTCATAATTCCAAAGTCACCCCCTCCCCATTGTCATGTGATTGCATTTTGGGCACTCAGCAACTGGCCACATTTACAGCGCACCATGACCATATCATTGCAATTTATGGGGGTTTGTGTATACTTTTCCGATGTCTGGCACAAACCAGCCCATAATAAACTTTAACCACAACCTTGCTTAATGACTGTGACATTTGCATAGCGAGTGCCACAAAAAAGACTGTAAAATCCGGTCTAGTTCCATGGTGATCCGCTTTATGACCATCATAATTTATGGCTGTAATTGTCAGGATCAATTACAGTCATAACTCAAAGACTACTTGTATTTTGTGGCAAATTTCATTCCTAAGACACTGACAAGTATTATTTTCGTGACAGTCTACAATAAGAATCATAAAGGGGTCCATAGAAATGTGTGAACATCAAAAACTGATCCCAGAACTGAGACTTGATAGTTTGATGTGTTGGGCCCTGGTTATCATAAGTCCAGTTGAGGCTTGCTTGAATGAAAACCAGTATATGGGATTGAGGTTATCATTGTCTGGATCCCTTACTTCCTACAGTACTTTAATCATGGAAGATGCAGCAAGCAATGTTATAAATCTATTCCAGGCAGCTTTGACTCTGCATGTGAGACTAAGGTGGTCTGAATACTGTTTGTGTTCTGCAAGTTTGCCATTGAACCAGTGTAGATGTCGTTAGTTCTAGATGAATATAAGCTCCTAAACTGATTAAATCTGATCAAAATGGGAAATTATTTTTATGGTGGCCTATGTGAAAATATACCGATCTTCTGGTATCTGGTAACAGAAGGAAAAAACAAAGAAGCAATGCCAGCATTTGCATGAGATACTTTTGGGTGTGGTCTCTACAGCTATTTGGGCAGCCATCGTCCCTGATGGCAAAAGACTCGCTCTCTAAGACCCCATGAAATTGCAACAGCCTGAGATCAGAAGCGAAATTGTCAGCAAAGACCAGCTGCCTTAAAATTGGATCTATTAACCTCCAGAAAACAAATCCTTCCATCTGTTACCTTCCTCCATTCCCTCCACTCCTCAGAAAGACTGAGAGTAATCTTCCACCCAAGGAAACCGCAGAGGGAACCACTAACCATGCGGCAGATGCCAAGGATGGTCCCTGAAGAGAACTACATGTAGAACTGCCTTTATACGTTTGGTTGAAGATACTATTCAGATTCTAAATCCCCATGTAAGGTTATCTGGTATAAAGATGATCTTGATGGAAATATGCAAGAATCATTACCTAGGCAAAAGAAGCCAAAATACTTTTCAAGTCCAGAGTAAGGCAATATCATTTGGAAGTAGCTCAGGGAGATGCCTCCTAATTCGCTGAAGTATAAAAGGAGGAGGAGGTACAGTGCAATCAGTCTTGCAAGATTCTGTTAATATTGCCAATCTCAGTAAAGATAGTTTTAGCCTTCCTCTGGAGTTGATTTTCTGATTTGAGGCTGACATTCGCCTGTCAGAAAGCTTTCCTGAAGTACCTTAGGAGCTACTCAAGACTTTAGAGGTCAAAGCAGCAAAGAAAATTAGAATGAATTTTAAAAAGGAATTATTTGGTAGCTTAATAGTGTTGCACAGCTTTGGGTAAATGTTGAATTTACAAGACACCCCAATGCTAATTTAGGCAAATTGTTGTGTAACAAATTATGCATGCAATATAGTACAGAATAAAACCTCAGACTACTTTTAAGATTCTGATCAGATACCAGCTGTTTCATAAATATTCAAAATGTTCCATACCTGATAAAAGAACCTTTTCACCCGCCAAAGTTCCATTTGCTTGCTGAGCTACCAGATTTTTCAGTATAACTTGTGTGGCTCCCAGTCTTGGCAGTGTGACATGTGTAAGAAATGGCAAATTGTTTTTCTTGGCAAATGCCTGACTGGTTTCTCTTCTTTTTCTAAGAAAACCACCTTCTGGAAACAATACAATCCACTTGCGACTACGGTTTCTGTAATATTTTTCTAGATGTTCTTGGAGGAGTACAAGCTGCTGGTTACGATAAGCTTTTCCCTAAAATGGAAATGACAAAAAGAATACTTAATATCAGAATAATCTCTACTTTCCTACCCTTACCAGTTATTTTTACTGAAAAACCTCAAACTAATTTGTTTCCAATAAATTGTGACTTTAGGAAATAAAGTAAACATGAAATTAATATAAATTAAAATATTTTAAGGATTTCAGTTTCCTTTTTCAAAGCTAGGTTCAAACATTGCAATAAGATATAATATGCTTTGATTAGAACTTAGTTATGAAGTATGTATGGATTTTTAAATAAGATATGCCATGGCTTCTAACACTGTATGATGAAGGGTCCTTGATGCTCTCTGATCTTGGTTGTTTTTTTTACAGATATTTCATTACCCAAACTAGGTAACATCATCAGTGTTAGTAGAGATTGGTCTTAGAAGTTCTTTGATTGGTTTACTGTTATCTTGTTTGACATTCCTTGATTGAAGTATTGTTTAGTTCTTGATTGTTGGTCTGATGTTAAACTTGGTGTTAATCTGTGTTCATGTGGGTGTTGATTGCTGGTGGAGAGATATTTCAGGCTTTTTGTTCCCTTTTTGGTTTGTTGATTGTCTTCCTTGCACAGTACATAGATGTTGTTCATATCTATGTCTCTTAATGGCCAATTTGTCAGAAAGAACATTGGTCCTCGCCTGAATGTTTCTTTTCTGTAGTAAGGCGGGAGGGGCTACAACTGAGTTTAGTCACAGCCTGATTGGTCTAGAGACTGAGGGATTTTTCTTAAGTATCCTCCTTTCCCTCTAGGCTCCCAGTTTCACGAGGTCGAATGGAAAAAGCTGCGAGTAGTATGTAAGGAAAGCCAATGTACACGCACACAGACCCCTGATCGTCCTGAACCCGGCTGACCAATGGCATGGGTGGAATGTAGCCCCTCCCGCCTTACTACAGAAAAGAAACGTTCAGGTAAGGACCAACGTTATTTTTCCTGTAGTTTCGGCGGGAGGGGCTACAGCTGGGACATACCCAAGCTAAGTCCCAGGGAGGGATGTTGACTCCAGGGGAGGGGAGGTCGCTACCTGTTGGAGCAACCGACGGCTGAAGCGAAATGATCTAAATGATAGTGTCGGATAAAGGGAGTTGGGGAGGCCCAAGTGGCCGCCCTACAGATGTCCTCTAGAGGAGCCCTAGTGGCCCATGCAGCCGTGGTAGCTGCACTCTTAGTGGAGTGGGCTGTAATTCCCTGCGGTGCAACCTGATCTAAGGCTTCGTAGGCCACCAGGATGGTCTGTCGTAACCACCTGCCTATGATAGTTGAAGAGACCCTGGCACCCAGGGTACTGGGCTGGAAGGACAGAAACAGAGCCTCCGAACACCTAATAGGGGATGTGCGCCTGAGAATGCGCAAGGTGCGGCGGACACCTAGTCTGTGCCAAGGGATTTCCCTCTCATGGGAGGGAGAGGGACAGATGTTATGGAGAATGACCTCCTGTGATCTATGGAACAGGGATTGGACCTTTGGGAGAAAGGTCGGGTCGAGTCACAGAACGACCCTGTCTTGGTGGAATTGGCACAACTCATCTTTGGACGACAAGGAGCCCAACTCGGATTTCCGTCTAGCCGAGGTAACGGCGATGAGGAAGGTCACCTTTAGAGTTAGGTACCTGAGGTGTACCATTCTTAATGGTTCAAAGGGGGGTTCCGTGAGAGCCCTCAGTACTAGGGAGAGATCCCACGTTGGAAACCTGTGCGCTGGGGGTGGGCACAGGTTCACTGCTCCTTTTAGAAACTGTTTGACCAGAGGGGACTGG
Organism: Thamnophis elegans; assembly: GCF_009769535.1. Taxonomy (NCBI): domain Eukaryota; kingdom Metazoa; phylum Chordata; class Lepidosauria; order Squamata; family Natricidae; genus Thamnophis; species Thamnophis elegans. The sequence goes on along the minus strand of NC_045544.1, from coordinate 92,026,408 downwards.
GCTAGGGATAAACGGCCCTCCCCTGCCAGGACTGAGGAGGTGGCAGCCGCCTGTCTCTGCAAGTTGTTAATGGGAGGGACCCCGATCTAGGCCGTGTTGCAGAAACTTAAGGACCTGGGTGACCGAGGCATTGGTCGGACATAGGTGGAATCTTCCACACCAGGAGGCAAACATCGACCACGTCGAATTATAAATCCATGTGGTAGATGGTCGTCTGACGGCCTCAATGGTAGAGATGACTTTGGCGGACAGATTGGCATCCCTTAGAAGGCGCCGCTCAAGTGCCAGGCAGTCAGTTGGAGCCACTGAGGCTCTGGGTGGACCAGGACCCCCTGGCACAGGGCAATCTCCTCCTGGGGGATCCTCCAGGGAGGGAGATATGGACAGCTGGACTAGGTCCGCGAACCAAGGCTGCCTCGGCCAGTATGGAGCCACCAGGATGATGTGTGTCCTCTCTATCGCTATTTTCCTCAGGGTCTCCTGGATTAGAGGAGGGGGGAAAGGTATAAAGGAGGCCCGGGGGCCATGGGCTTCTGAGGGCATCTGTTCCTTCTGTATTGCATGCTGGGAAGCGGGAGAAGAAATGGGGCAGCTGGGCATTGGTCGGGCTGGCGAACAAGTCAACCAACAGGTTGCCAAAGCATAGGCATATTCTGTAGAAGAGTTCTGGAATCAGCTGCCACTCGCCATGATCGACCGTTGCCTGACTCAGCCAGTCGGCCTGATGGTTGACTATGCCCAAGATGTGTTCTGATATTATTGATGCCAGGTTTCTCTCCGCCCAGAGCCCGAGCTTTTGGGCTTCCAGTCATAGCCTCTTGGAATGGGTCCCCCCTAACGATTTATGTGGGCTTTTGCGGCAACATTGTCCGTCAGGAGGAGCATGTGATGGTTGGCTGTCGAGTCTCAAAAATTAAGTAGGGCCAGGCAAGCTGCCTTCAGCTCCAGCCAGTTTATATTGTGGCACAGGTCGTATCGTGACCAGCGACCCTGCGCCAGTCTGGATTCCATCAAGGGCCCTCCAGCTGAAAAAGCTCACCTCTGTCGTAATGGAGATGCGATCCGGCTCCCAAAACTCAGATCCACAGCTCAAGGCCGGGGACAGCCACCACTTCAGGGACCAGTGAAGCCCCGGTGACAGGGGGACCGAACATGGAGAATTGCTCGTGCTTTGACATTGGAAGGGGATGAGCACCCACTGGAGAGTCCAAGAGTGGAGGCGGGCCCATAGAACAATCCCTATGCACAACACCATCTTGCCCAGCAAGCGGACCAAGGTCAGGATGGAAACTGACCAACTTGCACGGACGTGTTGTGCCATGGCTTGAAGGCTTGTCAAGCGTTCTGGGGAAAGACGAACGAGTCCCATTCTCGAATCTATCACTGTTCCCAGATGGAGAATTCTCATCGAGGGAGAGAGATGATTCTTGGGGAAGTTGATGGAAAACCCCAGAGACTGTAGAGTTCATATGGATAGGTTCAGGTTGCAAATTGCCTGTGCTCGGGATTGGGCCAGGACGAGCACGTTGTCGAGGTAGCAATAGAGTCTCACCGGGAGGGATCGCAGGTGAGCTGCCAATGCCGCCAGGACCTTCATGAACGTGCGGAGGACAGAAGCCAGACCGAATGGGAGTGACCTGTATTGAAAGTGCCATCTCCTGTGGGAGAAGCAGAGGAATCTGTGATGGGCTGGCCAAATTGGAATATGCAGATATGCCTCTGTCAAGTGTATTGAGGCCAGGAAGTCGCCCCATCGGATCCCCAGGAGAATGGACTTGAGGGAGGACATTTTGAAGTGCCGGTAGACTAGGTAAGAATTCAGGCGCTTCAGGTCCAGGATCCTCCTCCATCCCCCAGAGTTCTTCAGGACGACAAACAGGTTGGAATATAGGCCCACCCCGTGCTCTTCCAGTGGGACCGATTCGACAGCCCGAATGTCCAGCAGGTGTTGGATTGCTAGGAGCAGTAGGCGTCGCTGTTCTGGATCCCTGGACAGTGGAAAGGTCCTGAAGAGCATCGGGGGAAGGGAGAGAAATTCCAGGCGGAGGCCATCCCTGACTGTTGACGTGACCCATGCATCCCATGTTATCTGGTCCCACTGATTCGCGAAGAATGCAAGGCGGCCTATGGGTTGACTCGGATTGGAGTCATTTCCCTCTGTCGAAGGGGTGGTGCCCCCTCCGTGAAAGGGCCGCTTGGATTGATCTTGATATCTACCCCTATCCTGATAGAAAGGGAGCTGACCCTGCCTGTCATATCTGTAGGGGGCATACCGCTGCTGGCGATAGTCCTAGAAAGGGGGCCTGAAAGAAGGTCTACGGTAGAAAGATGGATGAAAATGTTAGAAGGAAGGACCTTCTTCTTATCCTTGTTCTCCACAAGGATTGGGTCAAGGAAAGCCCCGAAGAGGTTGGGACTGGTGAAGGGGGCTGCTGCCAGATTCCATTTGGACTTGTTGTCCATTTGCCAATTGTGGAGCCACAAGAGGCGCCTCGATGTTACAGTGTCCCACAGAGGTGGACAAAGCCCTAGAAGCAAATTTTATGGAATCTAGGGTGGCGTCTGTGGAGAACTGGGTGCTGAGATGATCTTGGTGACGTCTTGATGAAGATTGCCAAGCCACAAGACCACCGTGCGATTGAAGTAGGAAGCTGCTGCAGATGATTTAATGGCCCAGGCTGAAGCATTGAAATTCTTACGGAGGGTAAGTTCTACATGCTTGTCCTCGGGCTTTAGTTTGTCGGCCACATCACCTGAGACTATGGTGGAAGCATTAGCAAGGACGATGATGGGGGCATTTATTGTAGGCAATTGTAGGACCTGGGGGAAGGCCAGGCCTGCTCCATGTTGTAGAAGCGCCTATCTTTACTCCCAAGGTTGGGTAAAGAAGAAGGTCGAGACCACTAATTCTTGACCACTTCTAAGAAAAGAGGGGGGGCTGGAACTTCCTCCTTATCTGTATTGGGATTATAAACATGGCTAGGTTGGGATCCCTGTGTTGGGACACTGGAGGGGCCCCCGTACCAATCTGAGTAGTCTTTTTGGCCTTATGCAGAAGAGGTTTGAAGGCCGGGGGAGGAAAGAGACCTGGAAATGTCAGAGGATCAGGAGGAACTGAGTCCTCATCTTCCGAGAACCCCAGGTCTGGATGGGCCACCTCTCCTAAGATAGAACTCTCACTGACTACCAAAGGGGAAGGAGGCTGAGGTGGATCCTGCCCCCTGGTGGAAGACGGAGATCTGTATCTGGGGGCAGAGTGAGGCCTTGCTACCCTTTGGGAGGGGCCTTCCCTTTAGGACAGGCCCGAGGCGATGCCCTTAGCTATAGTGGTGGAGATGAGTCTCCTGATGCTATCAGGCAGCAGCTCCAGATCCTCCAAATCTTCCTCGGATGGGCCCCGGGAAGAGGGCCCCCGGGGGGCAAGCTGGGCAGCTGGCAGGTACTCCTGAGATCCCCCTTCTCCTGGATCCACTCCCCCCTCCCTATATGATCTAGGGGATATGGGAGGTGAAGGAGAAGCCACCTGTCTGTGAGGTCTTGCAGGTGAAATAGAATGGAAGAAAGGCTGAAACCCCTGGGGGGCGAACCAGAATGGTGAGAGCTGGGCCCTATTGGGGATCTGGATCTGCAAGGGGATTCAGGCCTAACCGCCTGCCCTAGCCTCTCTGCCCTAGCCACCTGCTTTTCCAAGGCCTTGTGTCTCCTTGACTCATCCCTAGCAGCTGCTCTGGAAGGGCGCTGGTCAGCCGCAGGCCTGGAGGCTGCTGCCCTGGGCCTGAGTCTGCCTTGGCCTTCCTCTGCCATTTCTCCTTCAGCCTGCACGGATTCAGGGACTGTGGAGGCCATGCCTCACTCACATGGCCTGTACATGGATTGACTGCGGCAAGCCTGCCAGCCTCGATGCACGGACGTGCTGCAGGCGCTGGGCGGAGGAGAAGGTCTACCGGCCTTGATTAATGGCCGCGATATTGGCAGTGGACCCGAGGAGAAGACGTCTGCGGGCTTCGATTAGTGGCCCTGATGCAGGTCACTGCCTTAGAAAATGGCCTGCCACCCCTGCACACCCAGGAATCGGGCAATCCCCTTATCTGGCCCAGGGTAGGAAGCCAGGACCCTCATTACCCTGATGAGGCTGAAGACAGTCTCCTTGGTCAGCAGTCTGAGTCTTTCTTTTTGTATAATACATTTTAGAATATCCAATCAACCGAATTAAGAATTATAAATCTCAATAAGTACCTCACTGGAGCCACAGCTAGTGCTTGGATCAAAGACTGAGGGAAACTGGGAGCCTAGAGGGAAAGGAGGATACTTAAGAAAAATCCCTCAGTCTCTGGACCAATCAGCTGTGACTAAACCCAGTGGCAGCCCCTCCCGCCGAAACTACAGGAAAATGCCATGTTTACAAGAATTCTCTAGCGTTTTGGGGCCTGGCTTGGTGTAGGACGGTCACAATTTTCCAGTTGAAACTATGGATAAGTCTGTCCATATATTGTGAAATTTCATCATGTCTGGATAATGATAGATACATTCTGCTAAGTCCTCTGCCTGTTTGTCCTACATAGTAGCTTTGCAATCTTTACACTATAGGTTGTATATGACTCTTGTTCTTTCTTCTGGAGCTGCTCGATCTTCTGGTTCATATAGGATGTTTTGGAGAGTTTTAGTAAGTTTGTTTGTTGCGCTGATGCCATGTGGTAGTAATTGTCTGTTAGTAGTTTCTGAGATGATATTGACATATGACAATGTTATCCTTTTTATGGCTTGTGTTGGTTGTGCTATATTGGGTTGAATAGTCAATTCTCAAACATACTGCAGCCACCCAGAACAGCAGAAAAAGGAAACAACGTCCATACAACGTCCATACAACATCTTCCAACAAAATGGATATTCATGCAACTTCATCAAAAAGTGCCTAACTTAACAAGCCAAATGAACAAAAAGCTCAAAATAGCTCCCCACCAGCAATCAACACTCAGATGAACATAGATTAAAATCAAGATTAACATCATACTAATAATCAAGAAGTAAACTTTTATGACCCTGTAATTCCTTGTTTCGGGATGGAGTCAGGGTGACTGAATGAAGCTGAACTTTTTACTGGTCAGATGCTCATGTGGAGACCTCTAGTCTATCTTGTCACTGAATCAAAAACTACACAATATCCCAATCAAATAACCGCAAAACAAGCTAAGAGTAAACAGCCCAACAAAGAAACACCAAGACCACTCCCACCAATACTGACAAGACAAGTCACTGGAATATGAACTGAGAGCAATCTCAACTCCCTACTAGCACTGATGATGTTATCTAGTTTGGGCAATGAAACATCTGCAAGAAAACAACAGAGCTCAGAGAGCACCATCTCTACCCTTAAGTATGAATATTTTCCTTTATCAATATATTGTATGATTTCATACAAAGTGTTTAGATTAAGAGTATTATTAGAAATTAGATACAAAAATAAATAATGAAGTTGTCCATTATTTAAGCAAGAAGATATTCATATATTTTGTAGTTACAAGCCACATGATACATATTAACGTCTATACTTCACTAACAAGTAATGGTAAAATAATAATACTATTAACAGAACTGAAAGAGAGATAGCTTTCATTCAAGTTTAAGTGCTGGGCCTGACCTAGAGAATACTTTATGGCCTGGCACCAAGTTATCATCAGGAACGTAGTCACCCATAGAATTGAACTGATCAAGTTGATGCCTCTAAGAAAAACAGTTTGGGGAAGGGGAAAAACTTCAGAGGTGCTATTTCGGCCACTTAGGCAAGCACTTATCTGAATTGCCTTACAGACACATCTGAAAACAGAACTCTTCCAGAAGGTGTTTTGAAATATGACACCAGGATTTTTGCTTTATTCTATATGTGTGTGTTTTCTATTTTTACCTTCCTCCATTTCCTCCACTAACCAGAAGGATTAAGAATGATCTTTAGTTCAAGGAAACTGAAAAGGAACCTCCTCAGATGCCAAGAGTGGTACCTGAGAAGAGCTACATGGAGAATGCTTTGATAGATTGTCACATGTCCTGGTGAAAATACTATTCAGATTCCCAATCTCCATGAATGGTCACTAGGTGTACATACTAGTAAAGATGACTGCGCACCAACTGTGAATTAATTGTTGTATTCTCATAAAGCAATCAAGAGTCTTGTGGGATTGTGATAGAACATGAGATTAAAATGATTTATATAAATTATGCAAATTTAAAATTATCTCTTCATATTTCTAAGTTTCTTAGCATTAAGGTTCAAGTTAGCAGATGGGCAAAGATCGAATCACTTCTTACAAAAAGTATCCTATTTCTACAAATGATCTTACATACATGTACACTGGACTTAAGCAGGAAGCTTCAGCTTTTAGAAATAATTCTCCCCCTTCCTTAACCTAGAAAAAGCATCCAAAACCTGAAAAAGCATCATGAGATGAGCTTTATGTTAAAAAATAATATGTTTAATCTTTCTAAACAATAAAAAAGTGAACATATAATCTGTTCAACCAGGTAAATAAAGCTAATATAATTACCCTTATCATTTCATACTCTTGTTATGCACTAATCCAATTAAAAGTTAACTTGCCAGAGAACAAGCAATCAAATTAAATTTAATTATTTGTGAATTAATAATTCTTCCATTTCTCCCTGTAGCTCAACAAGGTAGACCAGATTTAAAAAAACAATGCCACATAGATCAAGATTTTTGTTGTAACAAATTAATAGGTCCTCCTCTATTTTTATCTTCATGTGAGCTAGGGAGGGGCCTACCTGTCATGTTTATTCAAACCTTTCTTATCTGACAATTGCAGTAGTGGGTTACAGGCAGAACGCTCCGGTATGGGCGTACCGGAGCCTGACCGGAGCACCGTGTACCATTCCGGTACGGTGCTCTGAAGGGCTTACCCGCTTTTAAAGCCTTTGGCGCCTCTGCGCGCGTGCATGGCGCATACAGCGCCTACGCAATGCTCTGCCGAGCAGCTGGAGCATCGCGGAGGCATCGCTGGAAGGTAAGACACATGGGTGCACTGCGCATGTTCATGTGGAAGATGCTGGGCCCCGTTGCAACCGTGCCTGTTGCAACAGGATCCAGAACCCACCACTGGACCATTGCTATGATACAGACTCTTCCTCCTGTCTTCAAGGTCATTCCCTAGGTCCTCTATATTTCCCCCATTGACACCATTTTACTTGTTTGGGAATAAATCCAATCAAAATATTTTACTGCCATTATTAACTTTGCTGCTAGCTTTATAATTAATTGCTAAGTCTCCCAAGCTCAACAATTTCTAGCCAAATGGAAATTAATATTCAAAGGCTCTAAATTATGTTCATTTATTTTTACATTTTTCCATAGAAACCTAGAGTGATCAGAAACAGGAGAGAAGAAACTATCTGTTATAGAACTGAACTATACCTAAAGAACAGCAGGAAATAGATATAGATATATCTATAGATATAGATATCAGAGTTTGCAGGGCTATGATCACAATAGTTTGAACCTTGTGGTCTGAAGTTAGGCTACTTCCATTCTCTAGCTACTCTCTAAGATAGTCCATTAGGAAATGTTATTTTTCAACTCACTCTTCTTTCGCCAGGGACCTTTTTTCCCCCTTAACTTATAGCCTATATGTTCACTTTAATCCTTTTGAAGTTTATAGCTGTTTGTTCTTATCACTTTTTTCTTTCACTTACTTTTTCTGCAAACATTTGTTGAACAGGAAACAAGTTTCCAAAAAGCAGAATATTGTCTGTCTAATAATAAATAAATAATAATAAATATACTGTATCTTAGAATTTGCTAAATAAATAATTTTTTTTTTTTTTTTTTTTAGTATAAAATATTTTATTCAATTTTCACATTTCATTTGCAATCATATATATACAGGGTATTTACTATAAGAAAAGAAAAAAAAGAAAAAGGGAATAAAACGAACAAATAAAAAGGAAACACAACTCATCATTCACAACCCCACCTAACCCTTGCATCCTCCATACACCCCATCTACCCCCTCCAACTTTCCTTTCTCCCTCTAACACTCCCCTCCTACTTCCCTTTCCCCTCAAACCTTCCTTCTCCCCTTACTCCCCAGACACCCTCCTTACATTCCCCTTACTCCTTACATTCCCCTTACTCCTTCCTTACTCCTCCCTCTTCCTTCCCTCTACCTCCCTCCTTGGTGTATGCCTTTATTCGAGTATTGTTTGATCTGATAAAAGTAAAGTGAACCAAGGAAAATAATAATAATAATAATAATAAAAAAAAAGAACCACCGTATATAAATACATTCTTGTTCTTATTAAAACTATATTAACACCCCCCCACCCCACCCCCCACAATCCCCATCCCTAATCCTCCCGGCTTCCCAGGGCCCACACCTGGCACTACCTTCTATCTAAAATATCTTGTATACATATGGATTAAAAAATAAAAGTAATATATCAGAAAAAAAAGAAAAGCAGAGAAAGAAAAAAAAAAAGGAAAAAAAGAAAAGAGAAAAGAGAAAAAAGAAAAAAAGAAACCACTCTTTGTGTTGATCTCAGCCCCCCATCTTTATCTATGCTTAAATAGTATAAATCATTCTATCTATATTTTATTCTCATCTCTTACTTCTTTGCTATTTACCCCGACCTTCTGTAGGCTCTCCCGTTCCCTTCCTAAACCTCATGATCCCTTCCAATAAGATTTAAGCAGCGTGGTTCATGCCATATATTCAAATATAACTTTACAGACAAGTAATCAAACTTTCCCTTCTAGTAAAATTTAAACAACGTAAATGATCTTTCTTTACCCCTTTTTCAAACAGTAATTCAAAATAATCTAACCAGATTTCCCCTTCTTAGTAAAGTTAAGCAGCGTAGATCAGATATTACTTTACACAGGAATCAATTTCTATCTTAAGATAATTCCAACCAACTTCCCCTTCTAATAGAATTTAAATAACTTAGTTCATTCCACATGTATTTTACCCTCATCCCCCACTTGTCTGATATTTACCACTATCAAATTTATACTACCATTTGTTTAAAATATAACTCAGAGCGATTTGTAGCATGAATCATTCCACATATTCCAATAATACTTTCAACAAGAGTCAGTTAACCTTCTATTTTAAGGTAGTCGCTTCTAACAAAGTTTAAACAACATAAATCATTCCGCATTCTTTTTACAGTTATCTTAAGATAATCCCAAGCAGCTTCCTGTTCTAATAAGCTTTAAACAACATAAATTTTGCCCTCTTCCCTTGCTTGTCTGATATTTACCTCAAATAACGTAGTTCATTCCACATGCATTTTACCCTCATCTCATGCTTGTCTAATATTTACCACTATCAAATTTATACTAGCGTTTATTTGAGATGTAACTCAGAACTATTACAACCAACTTTCCCTTCAAATAAAAGTTAAATAGCATGGATCATATTCAAATAATACTTTCAGCAAGAGTCAGTTAACCTTCTATTTTAAAATAGTCCCCTCTAACAAAGTTTAAACAACATAAATCATTCCGCATTCTTTTAACCACTATCAAATTTATGCTAACGTTACTTTAGAATCTAGCTCAAAGTAGTTTCACCCAGCTTTCCCTTCTGATAAAAATTAGTCCACTTTTTCTACCGGAGAGAGGTCTCAAACCCCCATTCAGTCCTCAACTTTAGGAAGTCTTTTGAAGTATCTAAATTCTCGATCTGCGTTCTTCTGCTTCTCCGAGGGAGGAGGGGCTACCCCCTCCATCTTGCAGCCGCATGGCCAGCCGTTTGCTTTCTCCTTCTGCTTGTCTCTCCTCTCTTCCAAGCGCGTCAGGAAGTCCCGCCTTCAGAATCCTAGAATAGAAATCTTGAGCCTCCGAAACAGAGTTAAGACGAAATCTTTGATTCTCAAATGTAACCGTGATGCCGGCAGGGGCCTCCCATCTGTATCGAATCTGTTGACTCCTAAGCTCTTTAGTTAAAAAAGTGTAGTCCCTTCTTGCTTTCAACATCTGAAAAGGTATATCTTTGAAGACAATCACGTCTTGGTCATCAACTCGGAGACTGTTATTATGAAACTTTTGCACAATCGCGTTTCTAGATTCTTTTGTAGAGAAATGTATAATTATGTCCCTCGGGAGCTGTCGCTGTTCCGCTATCAATGAGTTCTGGCGATATATTTTCCGAATCTGCCAATCAAAGTTAAGTCCCGGGCTTCCCAGCGCATGGCTGAAGGCTTCAGCAAAGGTCTGTTTCAAATTCTCTTGCTGCTTTTCACGGAATCCTCTGACTCTTATTGAAAATGCCTTCCTATCAAAATTTAGCATCATAAGCTGTTCTTCGTTATTTCTAATTTTTTCTTGTAAAATTTGAATATTGGTAGTCAAATCAAAATTAGCCTTCTCCAGACTTTCCAATTTGTTCTCTATTTCAGCAGAGTAATCTGACAGGGCAGACACGGCTGCAAACGTATTCGCCTTCATTTGATTAACTTTAGATTTTAGATCATCATAAAGTTGCAATACAAATTCCTTAAGTTCTTGCTTAAAGGCATTAAAGATTTTAAAGAGATATTCCTGTGTTAAAACTTCTCCAGTAGAGGGCGTAGGAGACAAAGGCTGTATTTCCAAAAAAGATTCTTTAAATTCTTTAGACACATTTGTAGCAAGACGCTTCTTTGATCTGGGTGCCATAATAAATAAACAAGTAAGCAGCGCTTCGCTCCCCTCTATTTCCAAAGAAAAAGAGTTTATTTTGTTAAGGAGCGGTCTGCAGAAAGATAAGCCCGGCTAAGTACATCCAGTAATCATCCACGGAGAGAAATCGCCATTTTGAAGTCTATTTAAACAAAGAAGTCTTTAAGACGAATGGTGCTGGTATTTAAGATAGTAATAAAAGCATAAATCTCACAGGGGTGGTACCCTCCCGTATCAAATCTAGCTTGAAAAAAAACTTTGTTTTGTCCTGGGGGGGGCTAGCCTGTCTGGGGCTGCCAAAAAAAAAAAGGCAGCTGAGAAGAACTGGCCGGAGATAAAAGCTCCGCTTCGGCTGGATCTAATCTCTTCCACAGCCAAAAAAAGAAAAAGGCTGTGGCTTACGAATAGACCCTAGTCTACGGAGCTATCCTCCCTGCCCCTTTCTTAGCCAAAAAGGGGTGCTATCTATGATCTTATTTAGATATACAGACCAGATCTCTGAGGAGCTCGGTGGAGCCCTCCTCGGCAACAGGCCACGCCCCCAGGAAGCCCGCTAAATAAATAATTAAGTAAAGGTATTCTACAAAAGTCACTCAATTGGGTTTCTTTGCCTACTATGCAGATCAAATTATAAATGAAGAGATTGATACGGTTTATAAGGTAGATTTCTGGAAGATGAATTTTACACTTTAAACAACTCTTTCCAAATCTGTAATTCTATGAAGAATATAAATGTTTTGTATACCAAGAATATATTATTACAATTTCTGGTCCCCTGACATTTAAGGAAGCAAAATATTCTGTTCCACTCCAGTTTCCAAGAATCATCTGTATGTGTAAAAACACTAAACCTTTAAGATAAATGTATTTTACAGTTTTTAAAATGAGTTGCCCAGAGCTGTCTGAAAGGTAGGAGGCTATATAAATGTTTTAAATAAATAAGTATGGGACACACCTGGCATAGAGAAGTCATTCAGGCAAAGTCAAAATATGGATTAATATTTTATTTTTTTTAAAGTTTGGATTAACTTGTTCCTATCTTACATTAGATTAGAAACTTGTGACAAACCATGTTCCCCAAAAAGCATAGTTTGCTGTAAACAGAGGTCTTGTATTTCTAAGTGGGTGAAGAAAATAAATGGCACATATCTACAGTACACCAAACCAGTATTCTTAAAAGTTTCTGTGTGTTTCTCCACATTCTGTTATTTTAGTACTTTACAGCACTCTCTAGGTGGTTTACAGAGTCAGCATATCCTGAAAACACCAATTGGGGTCCTCATTTTCCTGATCTTGGAAGGATGTAAGGCTGAATCAACTTTGAGCACATCAGGATTGAACTTTGGGCTGTGGGCAGAGCTAGCCTGTAATACTGCATTCTAATCTCTGAGGCACCAAGGCTCTTCATATACACTCACAATCATAGCAAGATACAAATAAATATTTAAGAAAGCAGATTTTACTATTTAAATATTTGTAGTTCTTGCCTGTCTTATAAAGAAGTCTCCATGAATCAGCGATACAATTCCAAAATTTGTGTATTTAAATATATGATCCATCAGCCACATCATCCGACGAACAACCTGGGAAAATTGAGATAAGAAATAGTGTGCATTCTGCATATAAACAAAACAAAAATCAGAGATAGGTTTTCTGTTCCATAGAAGCAAATGTAGAAAAATACAAAAATGTTTGCTATTAAATAGAAAACTGAATACAAATTGCATTCTTATAATGTTCATATAAATATTTTTACTAAAAGCTTATTAGCTTTCAAGAAGTATTTACTAAAGCAACATTCCCTCAATATATTTCTCCTTCTTAAAATCCTCACTGTCACTTTATATAAAATCAACAGACAGCTATTTCTTCACTATCTTGGATAAATCATATTATTTAAAATCGACTTTCATTAATTAACATTTTTAAAGCTCTCACACAATCTTTATTTTTATATGAGCATTTTATTTTTTTAAATTTCAGGTAAGAAAAAGCAAGAGAGCAAACATGTAGATAGTAAACAGGATTTGCAAAACCATATTGATTATTCAAAAAATATACCTACACAATAATACTTTTTAGGATATTTAAACCTTTCTATTTTAGAGAGCATTCATTTACAACATTGACTTAATTTTTAAAATTTGTGTAGGTGTACAAAGTTGACAAAGTTAAACTTATTCTTGTATTATACCCATCACATTCATTTTGAACATGCCATTATATGTTCTCTATTTTATTTGTCCCATTTTGAATGATATAATTTCTTATGCTACAAAAATGAGATAAGAAAAAAAACATGAGGACCAAATTAGGGTATCTAATTGCCATCGCCTATTTCCTAATTTAAACATCTAAAACAAAAACAGATATGTAAAAGTATAGGTAGCCTACAAGTTTCAACAGCAATTGGGATTGCTGTTGCTAAGCATTGTGAATATAATACATGTCACATGACCACCTTATTTAGCAATGGCAATCCATGTAGCCTGTTGCCACTATAACCTCCAGATGTGTTAATCAGATACGTGATATTACACTGATAATACTCAACTTTATGACTTTCTACCATTAAATTCAATCAGTACTTTTGAATTTTCTTAAGTTCAAAAATGGGAGGGGTGACAGAAAAAGAGAAAAATAACCAGTTGAATTAGATGAAGACAAGATGAAAAGATTGTAAATAGGATTTGGGGACTGAGGTTCAACCTCTTGGATAAAATTGCATTCTCCTTAAAAGATCAGAATCCATGCGGGAATGTTTCTTGACCTCAGCTATGAGTGGATTCTTTAGTGATAGCGACAGACAGAAAGGGGGATCTTACATAACCTCATCTAAGGTACCAGCTGCATCCTTCCTGAGACAGTCAAGCTTGTCTGCCTTTTCATGCCCTGGTTACATCCCATCTTGAGTGCTGAAATATGCTCAACTGCATATTTCAGTATCCTTGAAAAGTATTTGAATGTATGTTGAATGTTTGAATGTTTATTTTATTTATATGCCGCCCTTTTCCCCCGAAGGGGACTCAGGGCGGCTCACAACTCAAACCAGGGAAGGGGGATACAAACAAAAAATTAAAACGACACAAAACAATACATAATTTAAAACACACAACAGTCATACCATTCAAGACGGGGGCAACAATTCTTTAGCCCCAGGCCTGTCGGAACAGCCAGGTTTTAAGGGCTTTGCGGAAGGCCTGGAGGGTGGTGAGGGTTCGAATCTCCACGGGGAGTTCGTTCCAGAGGGTTGGAGCAGCCACAGAGAAGGCTCTCCTCCGGGTAGTTGCCAGTCGACACTGGCCGGCGGATGGAATTCGGAGGAGGCCTAATCTGTGGGATCTAATCGGTCTAGTGGAGGTAATTGGCAGCAGGCGGTCTCTCAAGTACCCAGGTCCAATACCATGAAGGGCTTTATAAGTGATGACTAGCGCCTTGAAGCGTATCCGGAGACCAATAGGCAGCCAGTGCAGCTCGCGGAGGATAGGTGTTACGTGGGTGAACCGAGGTGCACCCACGATCGCTCGCGCGGCTGCATTCTGGACAAGCTCGAGTCGCCGAATGCTCTTCAAGGGCTGCCCCATGTAGAGCACGTTGCAGTAGTCCAGTCTAGAGGTCACAAGGGCGCGAGTGACTGTTGTGAGAGCCTCCCGGTTCAGGTAGGGACGCAACTGGTGCACCAGGCGAACCTGGGCAAATGCCCCCCTGGTCACAGCCGACAAGTGGTGTTCAAAAGTCAGCTGTGGGTCCAGGAGGACTCCCAAATTGCGAACCCTGTCTGAGGGGCGTACTGTTTGACCCCCCAGCCTGAGAGATGGAACACTTGGCCAATTAGTAGGAGGGAAGCACACCAGCCACTCGGTCTTATCTGGATTGAGTACAAGCTTGTTAACCCCCATCCAGTCCCTAACAGCCTCGAGGCCCTGGCACATCACGTCAACCGCTTCATTGAGATGGCACGGAGCGGACAGATACAGCTGCGCATACTGATGGTATTTTATCCCGTGCTGTCGAATGATCTCACCCAGCGGCTTCATGTAGATATTAAACAGGAGGGGGGACAGGACTGAACCCTGCGGCACCCCATAATTCAGGGGCCTAGGGGTCGATCTCTGCCCTCCGACCAACACTGACTGCGACCTGTCCGAGATGTAAGAGGAGAACCACCGTAAGACAGTGCCTCCCACCCCCACCTCCCGCAGTCGTCGCAGAAGGATACCATGGTCGATGGTATCGAAAGCCGCTGAGAGGTCAAAGAGCACTAGGACGGAGGCATAACCTCCATCCCTGGCTCTCCAGAGATCATCGATCAATGCGACCAAAGCGGTTTCCGTGCTGTAGCCAGGCCTAAATCCCGACTGGAAGGGATCTAGATAATCGGTTTCCTCCAAGGACCGCCGGAGCTGAAAGGCTATTTCATTTGAAAATTTAAGTTAATAGAAAATGCTATGGTGTAAGATAGGGATTCAAATTATGCCTGCTGAAAATTCTGTACTGATAGTCATTTCCTTACTGGGCACAATTTAAGGTGTAGTCAATCAACTTTATAGTCTTTAAAAGTAAAAGCCTGATTACTTAAGGGTCAGTTTCACCTATTGCAAACTTCTCATATTTGTAAGATCAGAAATATAGGTCCTCTTAAATATATCTATACTATCTAAGGCTCATGTTTTTGGCATGTGGGAGTGGCTCTTCTCTTGCTATGGCACTCACTCCCTTAGCATTTACACCTGGCCCCAATTCTCTTAGGGTTTAGGAAATTTGTAAAGATGCATGCCTTCCATCAGTCTCCTAACTGTCTGATGATTTGATTATTTCATTTTTTAAATGTCTATTTTATCTTCATACAGTAGTTCTTGACTTATGAACACAATTGAGCCCAACATTTCTATTGCTAAGTAAGAAAGTTAAGTGAATTTAGCCTCTTTTTACAACCTTTCTTGACATAGTTGTTAAGTGAATCACTGCAGTTGTTAAGTTAGTAACAGAACTGTTAAGTGAATCTCCCTTCCCCATTGACTTTGGTTGTCATAAGGTTGCAAAAGGTGATCACATGACCCCTGGAAATGGCAATTGTCATAAATACATATCAGTTGCCAAGCATCTGAATTTTGATCACATGACCGTGGGGATGCTACAATGGTCATAAGGGTGAAAAATTGTAGTAAATTTTTTCAACGCCATTTCTAACTTTAAACAGTCACAAATGGTTGTAAGTTGAGGACTACCTGTACTCAAATTTTTATTTTTATTTATTTTCTTCATTGACATCAGAACAGGTAAGTAGGTAGGGATAGACCAGGGCTATCAAACACCCGGCCTGTGGGCTGGATGCGTCACGCGTTGGCTACGCCCCGTTTAGCGAAGGGTAAAAATGTCCCAATATGCTGTGACAACCTGAGTTTGACATCCCTGGGATAGACAGAGACAGACAGACTGACTTTAATGCTGCCTGACCTGAACATTTGCATGTCCTGCTTCTACAGCATATACATGTAAATAATGTAAGTTAAGAAGATACAGAAATATAAAATATGATTGAAGTATTGGATGGACATAGGTTTTGTGCATGAGTCTTCTAATGTTATATTTCTGAAAAAAGTACCCAGATTGTTCAACAACTACAGTTTATCAATAATATCTATCAAAGTAGCATACCGTGCCTTTGTCTTGAAGGCACATCATTAGAGTGCAAATATCTCCGGTTGCTTGATGGTTCACCAGCATCAAAGCTTCATCTTCTGAAAGTGTTCTAATATCATCTCCCCATTCCATGACTGTGCAAAAACAGAACAGACTTAATTAAAATAATGCTCACTTACACAAATTTAAAATAGATGATAGCAATTCATGTTTCATAGATAATCTAACAAATTACAATACATTGATTTGTAAATTTGGATTACTTCACCTATAATACACAAATTATAAAAAACAAAGACTTATAAAATGAGGCAAAACTAAAATGTAGCAATCTTGTAGTAAAATTTCTAAATCCAGAAACAAACACTACGTTTTCCATTTTTAAATTTGTAAATTATTAAATATTGAACGTGTGTGACAAAACTATCATTGAAAATAAGTAAAACAATGATGGCAAGAAAAAATGAAGGCTTATAAAAATGAGGCAAAATTAAAATGTAGTAATCTGGCAGGTAAATTTCTAAATCCAGAAACAAGTACCCTAGATTTTCCATTTTTAAATTTGTAAATTATGTACTATATATTGAACATATATGTTGAAACTATCTTTGAAAATACTTATTTTTCAGAGTATAAGACGTACCTTTTCCCTCCCTAAAAGAGGATGGAAATGTTGGTGCGTCTTATACCCCGAATACAGCCATTTTTGGCATCCGGAAACCCCACCCCGTGCATCTCATTTCTCTTGAGGGACAATCACACACAGTTTCTGCTGGCATGCTGTCGGCTTTCTGAAACCCCGGACAGGCTCAATCTTCCTAAAGGGTAAGGCTTTTATCAATCTCAAATCTGTTTTTCTCTACCCCTCCCATGGCAGGGCAGGACTAAACATCTCTCTCCATGTTTTTTTTCCCCCCTTCCCTCTGACCGGTGCGATGTAGAGCCACTTCACCCAAGGAGTGGAAGTTGTCTTGCTTCTTCTGCTCAGTGAGCAGAGAAAGACTGAGGCCATCCGGAGTTTCGGAAAGCCCACAGCACAATGTAGAGCTTCCTCCATTTGCCCCCCCCACCTTCTCCCCCCCACCCACAATTTGCAATCACAGCACAATCTCCCCCCACGCAAGTGGAAATCATCCTGCGCCAACAATTTAGGGAACCTGCCTTTAACAACCTGGCTTTTCTCGAGGCTGAGCCATCTGGACCCAGGTGGTCGAGGACATTCACCATGTGACAGACAGGAGTTCTCTAGGTCAGGCAGGAGTTCCTTTTTATCCGCAGCTCGGGACGGGCCCGTTTTTCACCTCCCAAACCCCACATGTATCACATTTTTGCCCTCCCCAGCCCCCAGAAGCACTTTGCAGGCCTCCCAAACTCTCTGCATGCCCTGTTTTCACAAAAAACAGGACGCGCAGAGGGTTTGGGAGGCCTGCAGAGTGCTCCTGGGGGCCCAGGAGGGTAAAAACCTTTCTTAAAAAATTTACCTCTTCAAAATCTTGGTGCATCTTATACTCTGGTGTGTCTTATAGTCCGAAAAATATGGTAAGTAAAACAATGTTTTACAAACAAAGTGAACCCAATACCGAGGTGGCGCAGTGGTTAAATGCAGCACTGCAGGCTACTTCAGCTGACTGCAGTTCTGCAGCTCGGCTGTTCAAATCTCACCGGCTCAGGGTTGACTCAGCCTTCCATCCTTCTGAGGTGGGTAAAATGAGGACCCGGATTGTTGGGGGCAATATGCTGACTCTGTAAACCGCTTAGAGAGGGCTGAAAGCCCTATGAAGCGGTATATAAGTCTAACTGCTATTGCTATTGCTATGATTATGTTATTTAATTTTCAAAAACTTGAAATGATTTACCATTGCATTCTTCTATTATTATTTCCTTAATTTTCTACTCTAGCCTGATATTTTCCATAAGTCTCCTGGACAAATACCAATCCAACCGGGACAAAGACGGCAAAGATGTTACAATGCTTCAGTTTTTAATTCAAGCATTCATATTCTGATACCAAATGCTTAAAGCTTAAAAAACACTGATGAATGACAAAGACCTGCACATAGTGAAACTTTTTCCTTCACAGCTGTGTCTACACACAATACTGAATCATTCAAAAATCTAGTGTATCATAAAATCCCAATTCGAGTCACAAAAATTCAGCCTGGATAGTGTTATATTATGTTAACAAACCCCCAAATGGGTCAACTTTAGTTAACAATGTATAAATGTCATGTGATGATAGCCCATGACTGAGTAGGACATGCAAGGAGAGCTGCAAAACCTAACTTGCTAAAATTACCATGGGGCAATTATGTTGTTTTTATTTTCAGAATTTAAAATCTACTCCCTCATGATGGACCACTTTGTGACTTTTCCTATGAGCATACTGATACTAGCACTAATCCACTACTGAAGTTGGTTAGTTTTCTTGCAGATAGAAAGAATCATGGTTGAACAATTCTGAGTACCGTATTTTCACGACTATAAGCCGCACTGAAAATCCTAAAATTTGATCAAAAACCGGCAGTGCGGCTTATAACCCGGTGCGCTTTATATATGGAAAAAGATCGAAAATCTCTCCCTCCCGATTTTACGCTCAAACTTGAAACTCGCAAGCGAATGACCGCGAGCAGGCACGCACACGTCCCTTGGGTCTCTCCCTCCCTCCTTAGCCGGGAGGCACCAAACTGCGCCCAGCCATCCTCACTTCGTCCTGGTTAAGGGTGGGAGTGTCTGAGACGCCGCTGGGAGAATGTCCACTTCGGGTTGCCGGGACAGCAAATTTCAAGGAAAAACGCAGCTGCTGGAATCGGTGCACCACCGAAAGTTCTCTGGTCTGGCTGCACCCGAGCTGGTGAAGCGCCCTTGCGATCGGAACAATCGCGCGGCTCACCTGCACTGGCTGTCTCCCTGGCGATAGGCGGGCGGTTGCGAGCACTCCATCAGCTTGGGTGCAGCCTGACCGGAGCCCTTTCTCTTCTCAGAAATGTCTTCTCAGTGGAGCTATAGCAGCCTGCATGCCCCTTTCAGGTACTTTGACACCCCCCCCGGGAGGGAGGGGGCCAGCCAGAGGGGCATAAATGGAGCCGCAGCTTCTCTGTGAATGGAGGGGAAAGAGTTCGGCTTCTCTCTGCCATTTAAAGGCTGCAGCAGGGAGAATCCCAACTTTTTTCCTCTCCCTCCATTCAGAACAAAACTGCTCCAGCCTCCCCCACCCCCACGTTGCCCAGTAACCCTAACCTTCGCGCTCTTCTCCGCGTTCTCCTCGGGATTGCAATAGATGTCCAGAAGCGGCTTTTGGGGCTAATGGGGATTGGATTTCCAGCTCGATAGCCCCTGCCGCTTCTGGACGTCTATTGCAGTTGTGAGGCGCCGAGGAGAGTGTGGAGAAGAGCGCGAAGGTTCTTGGCGCTCCGGGAAGCGGGAGAGGCACGCGGTTTGGTTTATCCTCCCTGGATGTCGCAGTAGCAGCCCCAAACTCACCGATCTCAGTGTTTTTCGCATCGGGGTGTGCTGCAAGAGGGAATGAGTGAAGAGTGAAGACCTTTTCCAGCCAGCGCAAAGGACTCCCCCGGACTTTTTTTGCTGAGCACAGGGCGACGGGCCCGCACCTCCACCACCAGCAATCCGGAAAGGTCTTCACTCACTCTCTCTTGCAGCATGCCCCGATGCGAAAAACACAGAGATCGGTGCGCTTGGGGCTGCTGCTGCGACGTCCAGGGAGGATAAACCAAGCCGTGCGCCTCTCCCAGCTGCTTTCGCGGCTTCCTGGAGCGCCAAGAACCTTCGCGCTCTTCTCCGCTCCTCGCGACTGCAACAGATGTCCAGAAACGTCGGGAAACGTGCGGCTTATAACCCGGTGCACTTTATATATGGAAAAAGTTTGAAAAATTAACGTTAACTGATACTGCGGCTTATAATCCGGTGCGGCTTTTGATCGTGAAAATACGGTATACATATGTGAATTCTCCCATATGAACATCTGCCTGTTGTAAGTATTACTGAAATATTAGCTTCATGTATCATTAAGGAAAGGAAAGAATCCTGGAATATAGTCACTCAATAGTACTCCTAGAGATGTAGAATGATTTCCATCAAGCGTTCCAATAATAATGTAAAACTCAGTTATCTAGGAAAGCTTAAGAATGTTAATTCCCAAGTATTATTCTATAAAATAGCCTGAACTAATTTTAACTCCACTCTGAAACTTTTAGATAGGATTCTCTCACTACAATATGTTCTACAGTTGCCTTGATTCCCTTAATATTTAATTTTATTATCTGTTCAGTATAAGGTTACATGCAACACATTGGAGGCTACAAAATGTTCCTAAAAAAAATACAGTATGGAAAAGAATCATAATTATGTTCTTCCCCCAAAAAAATAGATTAGATCTTAAGATTGAAGGTTAGTTACTACTCTCATTTTTTTTTAAATGGATAGATAAAAGAAAACATATCTGTTAATAATTATCAAGTTTTTTTACTTAATAACGTATCATTATACATTATTAAGAATTATAAATTTCTGGAGCTTGCTATGAAGGGAATAGTCATCCTGAGAGAACATGAATTTCTTTTATTATCTTCAAAGCCTCTGTAATAAGCAAAACTAAAAGATTCTTATTCTTATACATTTGACAAGACTGTACAGAGTCTAAATTTTATCTTAAGTTCAAAATACACATACACATTTTCAAACATAAAAATGTTCAAGTGGCAAGGTCAGGTTAAGGTGATGTTAGCTAATAGACATGTCATAACTCTTAAAATATGCAAGTTCAAACACAAACATACATCAAATGCAGCACCTCTCTGGAAGAAAGATAACAGCAGCAGTAATTACGAAGATGCTGCACCAAGGCAAGAGGAAGCGCTACACTCTATTTTGACGGTAGAAGGTTTCTGGGACAGAAGGTTTGAGACAACCAATCTTTCATCTACTTATGTTATCTCTCTACAGCAGGTGTGTCAAACTCGATTTCATTGAGAGTCACATCAGGGTTTTATTTGACCTGGGGGGGGATGAGCGTGGCCAGGGTGGGTGTGGCCAGCTCAACGTAACTCATGTTGGGGGTGGCTCTAGTGGCTCGAGTGCCGTTTTTGGCTGCAACGGCTTCTTACAACCCTCTGCCAGAGAAAATGGAGCTCAGGGGGGCTCGAGCTCTGTTTTCACTGACAGAGGCACTGCAGGCCACTCCTTCACTGTTTCCAGGACATCACTACAGGCCAGATCTAAGCACCCCTCAGGCTGGATTTGGCCCCCGGGTCTTGAGTTTGACACCCCTGCTCTACAGATATTACAATTATATTTTTTGCCTTTTGATAATTCACCAAAATATTCAAATTAATAATGCTCTGTGATCAAGCTGTAACTCACTTTGATAAGTGAGAAGTATTTTGAAAAATAAAAATGTACTTTAAAATTCTGATACTAAAGCCTAAAGGCTATGATACAACCCATGAATTGTACATGTAGAAGTAAAATTTCAAAAAACATATTATTTGGGTATTTTGAAGATAATTTCACAGATAAGAACAACATATTCAAAGTAATCAGTGGTTCAGCATAGTCCACTGCAACTAGCAAATAGTCCATTTGCTTCCTGTATTTTTGTATTATCTTTTTATCAGAAAGCACTAGTAGGAATCAATATTAAAGGGTTATTTAAAAATATTAACACATATACAACACACAAAAACAGGCTCAGACTACTTTAGCTTAAAGTACAATAAATATTACAAGGTCTTTTTTCCTTCCATCCTGAAACAAAAGGTATTTAAAGCAATTACTGAACACTAGATTGCCATTTCTATCAACTGGTGGAGAATAGCATAGGAAGTTTTTAGAAAAGTCTAACTGCCCAGATTGGCTACCACTGAAATGAAGGACAATTAAAAAATAAATAAATGTGGAAATGAAATTAATAGCTTGAAATATTTCAGATTACCAGAAATCATTTTTGAAAAGCAGCACATTTATCCTGTTATTGATTTAGGAATGGATGGATGGATGGATGGATGGATAGATAGTCCTAATGAAACTAGATAGATAGATAGATAGATAGATAGATAGATAGACAGACAGACAGACAGACAGACAGACAGACAGACAGATATAGTCCTAATCAAACGAAACTATTTCCAAAGTGTTTGGATTCTACCAGGCCACTGTCAGGCAGACCAGGGAAGGGAGGCAATTCAACATAACTGTTACGTTTCTCAGGAGTGATAGACAAAGATCAAACCAGGAAAACAAGGCATGTAATACTCCAGGAGATCTCAAAGAACCCAGCGTAACTTCTAAAGAACTAAAGCCCTCTCTTGTATTGGTAAATGTCAATGTTCACAAGACCATCCTCAAGAAAATTACTACAACAACGCTATTCATGGCAAGGGTTACAAAGAGAAAGCTGCTGCTGAGAGAAGATAGTATTTGTAGCTCACTATAAGGCACCGCGATGAAATTGGTTTTGATATGTCTGCTCTAGATATTATATCTGATATTAATATTAATATCTGCTCATCCTATTGATGGCTGGTGAATATGGTCCTTAGGTCTTTTTGTTTTCTTTTTGGCTTTTTGATTGTCTCTTTAATGGTATATAGATGTTTTTCTCTATGCTTATCTTTAATCAGTCATCTAAGCACAGCTAAGTCAAATAACCTACTAACCATTTCTTTTTCAGAATGTGCCCTATTTCCATCAGAAAATACAACACAATATCCTAAGAAACATTGTGATTCATACGGACAAGAGATTGTGGAAAGTCAGCAATCTGGCCTGCTGTGGAGAACTGTTCCCTTCCATCCAGTTACAGATACTTTTTCCTGCAAGGCCATTTATACATACGTTAGACAGAAGAAGAGAGAAGAGAAGCAGTTGAAGTTGTTCATTACGTTTGATTTTTAAAAATTTGATCCTATTTCTTCAGTGGGAGTGCAATCTTATCTGGAGTCAATCTTAAAATCTATAAGTGGAAGATGCAAACTACCAGCTCCGAGTTTCTCAATTATATTTAAAGTTGTAAGAAAAACAGCTAAAGATTACTTTATAAGTTCTTCCATAGGTGATAAATTCTTACAACCAGTAGAAAATGTAGATATAATAGCCATTATCTCAACTATCACAGTTCAAACAGTTTTAGCAAATAGCTATTAAAAATGTTGACACCTGGGAAAGTCAAATGCTTCCATAATAAGTAGTTGATGATATAACTGTAAAGCACATGATGCAAATGTAAGGAAAGAATTAAAGGGCAGCCAGGGGAGGGGGGTTGTTTGATTCCCCCCCCCCCTGCCAGGACAGTTTTCGGTATTTCATATATGAAATTTAGCGCTTGTTATCTTTTAGGCAGAGAAGCACTGAAGAATCTAGTTATTACTGACTTCATCGCTTCAGAACTTACCGTATTTTTCTGACTATAAGACGCACGGAGTATAAGACGCACCATGATTTTGAAGAGGTAAATTTTTTAAAAACGTTTTTGCACTCTGCATGCCTCCCAAACCCTCTGAACACCTCATTTATGGCAAAACAAAAAGGGAGGGCATGCAGAGCTTTGGGAGGCTTATAGAGTGCTCCTAGGGGGGGCACAAAAAATGAAAAATGGCCCATTTTTCACAAAAAAAAGGGCATGCAGAGGCTTTGGGAGATTTGTAGAGTACTCTGGGAGCTGGGGGGGGGGGGAAATAGCAAAAATGAGCAAAATGGTCATTGCTCATTTTTGCCCTCCCCAGCCTCCAGGAGCACTCTATAAGCCTCCCAAAGCTCTGCATGCCCCCCCTTTTTTTGCAAAAAACCAAGACGTACAGAGGGTTTGGGAGGCATGCTGAGTACAAAACCTTTTTTAAAAATTTACCTCTTCAAAATCATGGTGCGTCTTATGCTCCGGTGCATCTTATAGTCAGAAAAATACGGTAAGTTCTGAAGCGATGAAGTCAGTAATAGCTAGATTCTTCAGTGTTTCTCTGCCTCCCAAACCCCCTTTGCAAGCCTCCCAAACCCCCTGCACATCCATTTTTGCAAAGGTGGCGCGGTTTCATGAGGCCAAAATTGCTGTATTCAGCGTATAAGACGCACCCAGATTTTCACCCTCTTTTTTGAGGGAAAAAGGTGTGTCTTATACTCCAAAAAATACGGTATTAAATCCCTTAAACAGATAATTCTTTATAAAGAGAAAAATCATTTTATTAATATTGTTTCTTAATTCTACTGCAATTTGTACAACCATACTGTAAATTCAAGAATTCTTAAACATTGTAAGAGAAATGACCAGTCCAAATACCATAGGTCTGTTACAATTTCAGAGATACCTAACGTTCCAGAAACATCCTTTGAAAAGTAACAGAGGGAACCAACATAATCTTCAGAAGCAAACATATACAAGTGGTCCTCAACTTGCAACAGGTTGTTTAGTGCCATTCAAAGTTACAACGGCACTGAAAACAGGACCTACAACAGTTTTTCATGGTTACAACTGTTGTAGCATCCCCATGGTAACATGAACAAATTTTAGATGCTTAGCAAGTGGCTCACATTCATGAAAGTTGCAGTGTCTCAGGGTGACATAATCATCTTTTGCGACCTTCTGACAAGCAAAGTCAATGGGGGAGCCAGTTTAATTTAACAACCATATTACTAGCTTAACAACTGTAGTGATTCACTTAACAACTGTAGTCAGAATGATTGTAAAATAGGAAAAAACTCACAGCATCTGTTTCACTTAGCATCATAAATTTTCGGCTCAATTGTAATCATAAGTCAAGGACTATCTGTACCACCAGGAAACAACTTTATAAAAGCTCTTTTTCCTTAACATATTATGATTTCCATATATAGAAGCACTCTCAGAATTCTTTCTTGATAAGCTTGACATAATTACAGTAACAAAAGTGTAATATAAAACCAACTTCTTTTTGCTCAAAGAAGCTTTATTATCCTTAGAAGTTCCAAATAAAACCTAAAACGCGTTGTGACTATTTTTGAGTAAGTATTTTTTTTAATTTAAACCTGAAAACAAGCTATACCTTAGTAACAATTATAACAATAATTCCAAATAACTCAAGTTGACTAAGTTACAGGTAGTCCTCGACTTACAAGTGTTTGTTTAGTGACCATTCAAAGTTACAACAGCACAGAAGAAAAGTCACAGTTTTTCACTTATTGCCATCACAATATCACCATAGTTACATGATCAAAATTCAGATGCTTGGCAACTGATTCATGTTTATGACGGCTGAAGTAACTCAGTCATATGATCATCCTTTGCAACCTTCTGACAAGCAAAGTCAATGGGGAATCCAGCTTCATTTAACAACTGTTACTAATTTAGTAACTGCAGTGATTTACTTAGCAACTGTGACAAAAAAGGTCATAAAATGGGGCAAAACTCACTTAACAAATGTCTCACTTAGCAACAGAAATGTTGGGCTCAATGGCGGTAGTAAGTCAAGGACTACCTGTAATGTTCAGTCATAAAAGAGCATGAACACACACGCACATCCTTGACTCACACCCGAGGTTTACTTTGCCTGGCTGAGGCAAAATGCAATTTACATGTTTGTGCTTAGACTGTTTTATGAACTCAAACTTTATGCCTTGTGAAGCTTGGTGTATGGCCTAGCATAGTGTTATTTTGTCATTCAATCAACAAGCCAAAAACAAATACGGTAGCTTTACAGAACTTGTGAACCAGGTCTAATTACTACTTGGGAAATCCAAGATACAATGAATGCCTTACACATCCATTTGATTAACTAATTAAAACATTGTGTCATTTCACCTTGAAGAATGAATAATCACAAATTTTATGTTAAACAGAAATCAATTTGCAGCCTTAAGGTTGCAATGGATATGTTATATTCAATCTCCAGACCCAATTTTGTGATCCCAAACACCCTTTAGGTATGTCATTGAATACACTGACAACCAAGATTTGGGGTGTATCTTAAAAGATGTTTGGCTGCTAATCACAAAAATGATCCTCAGTTTAACCTATCACATATCATTTTATAGAAATCTTCTGTTTTTACACAATGGCAATGTCCACACTTCACATCTATTGGCTATGCTGCACACATTAAAGAAATATATAAAAACATGTAACAGTTGTTGAAGCACATCCAGTACATCAAATACAACTGGAATAACTAAGATCTAAAAGTAGTAGGTCTGGCTACTTGGGATGCAGCTTATATATACCAAATTCTGTTGTTACATATGCAAATGGAACAGCCATGCAAGAGAGTTGCATTGCATTAAAACAAATGGCCACTCCGAAATAGTTTGCTTCCAAGAGGAAAAAAAGTGACACACAAACCACCTATTAAAACTGACAAAAAGGTTTTTTTGCCTCTGCTTCACTTGAAATTCAGACTAATTAAAAATTTTGTGAAAGCAATAAGTTGAGGTTTTCGTTATTTGAGACAGGTGTTTGCAAGAATAACCGATATCAATATTAAAGAAGTCATTATTATTTGTCCACAGACCAGATGTCATCAATGACAAGCAGTTCAAAGATATATTAGTGTGGCCAGAGAAAATCACCTGGGAAGCATCCAAGGATGTAGCTGAGAATGTTCTTGGCAACTCCAGACCACCAAACTACATTAAGCTGGTTGACAAACTTCTTACAGTATACAAGAACATGAAATACAACATGTCACTGTAGAATCATTTTCTGCAATCACACTTGGACTTCTAGGTGCAGTCAGTGATGAACATAGTGAAAGGTTTCACCAGGACATTACCACAATGGAAAAACATTATCAATGCAATTGAAATCCACCAATTCTGGCCAATGTTTGGTGACACTTTAGCAAGATACATCAGACACTGAGTACAAACAAAAAATCAGCAGCAAAATGCTGTTAGCCCTGTTGAACCCATGCAGCATGTCGGAAACATGTGATTAAATGCATTAAATACATTATAGTTATTAAAATTAATTTCATATTTCTGAAGATTTCCACATGATACAGTCATTCTGAAACTATATCTGTGTTCAGTTTGAAGGGGTTTTCATAATCAAACATTTTTCAAAAAGCAAAACTTGGAAAAAAAAGTTGTCCACTGATATTGACATTTCTACCAAAAAAGCCAATAGTGCAGTTTACCATTATTTAGACATAACAATAAAATAATATATTTAAACTCTCATGAGTTGTTTGATGACTGCCATATATTTGGCAATATGCAAGTATTTCAAAACTTAATCCCAGACAATTCTATCATGCTATAGTGTAGCATTGGTGTGCCCATAATTTTTTTGCCATCAAAAGCCTGCCTGCAGCAGTAGCAAAATATTCAGTAAATATATTTACTAAAGGTAGGTAGTAATAAGATACTAAAAACATTTTAGAAGATGAAATCTCCTAATATAAACTTAAAATGGTGCATTTCCATTACACTTACTTTGTTGGACTCTCCCTGTAGTCAGGACATTTCCAGGCTTAAAAATGGAAATGTGCATCCAAGGTTTTATCCATGTGTATCCAAGGTTAGTTACTAGTACTTTTACAAAGAGGACATTTTGAGGTTATTTATCCCTCTCCGTTTCCAAACCCAGAGAAAATAATTAGAATATCCATCATACAACATAGGCTTCTCCTGTTGTGTGCTCTTCTTTCTTTTCTCCTTCAAGTACTTATAAGGAACTAGAACTGTGACAGAAGGTGAGTAGAATACGTCTTTGCCAATCCTAACTCTGGTGGCTCCACTTGATCAATCTCTGTGAATTTTACATTTTAAATTATATGGAAGAAAGTTATAGTAAACAATCTACTACATAGGTAGCTGGAAAGCTGTCCAAAATGACTCCTCCGCCCCAGGCGACTTATGGACCCTTTGAGGTTCCAGACGGAGCTTGGGGTAATTCCCGACACTCTCGCCCACAGTTCGGCGGAGACTCTGGTTGCCGCCTGGCATTCGGCGGCGTCGGAGTCTCTTGACCGGATTGCGCCACTACGGCCCCTCCGGGTCAGCGGATCCCGGAGACCTCCTTGGTTCACCGAGGAACTCCGGGAGAAGAAGCACCGGAGGAGACGCCTAGAGCACCTGTGGAGGTCCGATAAGTCCGAGGAGAACCAAGCACTTTTGACTACCTGCACCAAGGATTACATCCGGGCACTAAGAGTTGCCAAAAGAACGCATATCTCCACCTTGGTAGCGTCCGCCGAGTCACGCCCAGCCGCCCTGTTTAGGATCACCCGCTCCCTCCTTAATAGGAGGGATGCGGGAGACCCCTTGCAGGGTAGGGCTGAGGACTATGCCCAGTTCTTGGCGGACAAAGTTGCTCGGTTTCGTTCGGACTTGGACTCCACCGCCGTAGATCCAGCCGAGACACAGGGGGATTACTTGGTAAACCATCTCTGGGTTGAGTTCCAGGATGTTGCCTCTGGGGATGTGGACAAGGCCATTCGAGCTGTAAGTGCCTCCACCTGTATTCTGGACCCGTGTCCCTCCTGGCTGGTTGCCAACAGCAGGGAGGTGACACATGGCTGGATCCAGGCGGTCGTGACCGCTTCCCTTCGGGAGGGGCACTTCCCCGCCGCACTTAAGACGGCGGTGGTGAGACCCCTCCTGAAGAAACCATCCTTGGATCCAGCCATTTTAAACAACTATCGTCCTGTCTCCAACCTCCCCTTTATTGGGAAGGTTGTTGAGAAGGTGGTGGCCTTCCAGCTTCAACGGGCCTTGGAGGAAGCTAGCTATCTCGACCCCTTCCAGTCCGGCTTCAGACCCGGTTACAGCACTGAAACCGCTTTGGTCGCATTGACCGATGATCTCTGGAGGGCCAGAGATGGAGGCCATGCGTCCATCCTGGTTCTCCTTGACCTCTCAGCGGCTTTCGATACCATCGACCATGGTATCCTTCTGCGACGACTGCGGGAGGTGGGGGTGGGAGGCACTGTTTTGCAGTGGTTCTCCTCCTACCTCTCGGACAGGTTGCAGTCGGTGTTGGTCGGGGGGCAGAGATCGTCCCTGAGGCCCCTAACATATGGGGTGCCGCAGGGTTCGGTCTTATCCCCCCTACTATTTAACATTTACATGAAACCGCTGGGCGAGATCATCCGGAGGCACGGGATAAAATACCATCAATATGCGGACGATACACAACTGTATCTGTCCGCCCCGTGCCAACTCAATGAAGCGGTGGACGTGATGAACCGGGGCCTTGAGGCCGTTAAGAACTGGATGAGCGCTAACAAACTGGTACTCAACCCGGACAAGACCGAGTGGCTGTTGTGTTTCCCTCCCAACAATTTGGCTGACATTCCAACACTCAGGCTGGGGGGTCAAATTTTATACCCCTCAGATAGGGTCCGTAATCTAGGAGTCCTCCTGGATCCACAGCTGACTTTTAACCATCAGTTGTCGGCTGTGACCAGGGGGGCATTTGCCCAGGTTCGCCTGGTCCGCCAGTTACGGCCCTACCTGAACCGGGAGGCTCTCACAACAGTCACTCGAGCCCTTGTGATCTCTAGGCTGGAATACTGCAATGGGCTCTACATGGGGTTGCCCTTGAAGTGCATCCGGCGACTGCAGTTAGTCCAGAATGCAGCCGCGCGAGTGATAGTGGGCACACCGCGGTTCGCCCACATTACACCCATCCTCCGCGAGCTGCACTGGCTACCTGTCGGTCTCCGGGTGAGCTTCAGGGTATTGATGACCACCTTTAAAGCACTCCATGGTAGTGGATCTGGGTACTTGAGAGACCGCCTTCTGCCGATTACCTCCCTTCGACCGATTAGATCGCACAGATTGGGCCTCCTCCGGATTCCATCTGCCAGTCAATGTCGACTGGCGACTACACGGAGGAGAGCCTTTTCTGTTGCAGCTCCGACCCTGTGGAACGATCTCCCCGTTGAGATTCGTACCCTCACCACCATCCAGACCTTCCGCACGGCCCTTAAGACCTAGCTCTCCCAGCAGGCCTGGGGATAAGTTTTTAAATTACCCGCCCGAGTGTTGACTGTTGAATGCAAGTTGGTGTTTTATTATCTATCTTGTTTACTCACTGTTTGTCTTGTATTATTGCACCCCCTTCCCGTGATTGTAAGCCGCCCTGAGTCCCCTCAGGGAGAAGGGCGGCCTATAAATCGTAATAAAATGTCTACAAACTGAGACTGCCATCTGTTTCTTGATATGTGTCACTAAGGTAGGTAACTTACTCATTGTTCCTATCAGATTCAGTTGAGCATTTTCAAATTGAATTGATATGAAGTGCAAACCAAAATATCCTAGATATATGACTGAATTTTTGTGACATAGTAATGCCATATTTGTTAACATTTATAATATAAACCTGCCGAATTAATTTATAGAACACCAAACTAATTTGAAGATGAATACTGGCAGATTGCCTTATACAATACAGTATTATAAAACTCATTTTTAATTATTAACATTTTCTGACAACTCTTATCAGAATAAACTTAGGCAACTTTTGGGTGGCATGAACTATACTTAATTGCTTTGAAAATAGCACAGCCACATTTTAGGTATCCACAACTGCTTTTTTAAATTTTTTATCTTAAACTGCACTGCTGAAATTCACTACTTGAGCTTAATAGAGGTTGCATAAGGTTGCATTTTATAAATACCCATATTGTATATTAGCCCAAAATTGTATGATGAAAAACACCAACATACAACTTTTTATTTTAAAATGTCCAGATATCAGATAAAATAGTACATATTTCAAACAGATACAGAATCACAGGTAAGAGTATATCCCTTCAAATATTTTTAAAATGCACCCTTTATTTTAAAAATTAGTTGTCTTAAGCATGAAGAACTATTACCTACAGATCATGCCAACTGCTATAATGTGTTGACAATGCTGCATCTACAGAGGAATTTCTCTTTATCAATTACTTACTAGCTGGAGTTATATAGATTTCTTTCATGCAGTATCCACTGATCATTCATGAATTATGTTGATTATGTGTGTGTACATAATTCACAAACATAATTATTAGCATGGTACAGTAATTAAATATGACCTGGATGGCATGAAAAATACATGGATATAGAGCAGATATCAAAATCATACTGAATGTGTGCTTATCAACAGACATTCACTACAATGGAATGAAATATCAGTTGAAATACCATAGGATTTGGCCGTCCTCAAATTTTTAAATATTTTTAGTTCAGGCTTAATTCAGAAAACAGAGAATACTTATTATAGGTCTGGTGGAACCAAAAATGATGGAACAGCTTATATTCTAGAAGACAGAAGCAATTAAAATGTTTTTGATTTATTAGATAAGAGGGCTGAAAATAATAATGTTTTTAGAGAGAGCAGAAACCAAATGTACAGATATGAACTTGACAATATCTGATCTTGCAATAGTGCACGGGTGTCAAACTTGCGGCATCATGTTGCCTCACATGACATTTTGCAACATTTTGCCCTTTTGTGGAGCTGGGGTAGGCACGACCTGTGTGTGATGCATCCGGCCCAAGGGCCGCCTGTTTGACATCCCTGCAATAGTAATTTAAGTGAATGAGTCACCAGTGCAATGTGGCTGCAAAAAAGGCAAATGCAATATATCAACAGAAGTATGGTTTCCAAACTGTAAATAATTCTACTTTAGTCCTACTTATTAGTTCTCACCAGAAATCTGTCATCTCCAATCATCATACTTTACAGAATTAGCCAAATTGGATCAAGTTCAAAAAACAGCAATGAAAATTATCATGAGATTAGAAACTAAATTCTATGAGGATAGACAGAAGGAATTAGATATGTTTTGCCTTAGGACAACTGAAAGAGGAGATGAGAAAACTTTTCTAAGCGCCAGAAAGGGTACAAATACAGAACATCAAGATCTGTCCTCCATCAACCCAAAAAGATACAGAATGATGAAATTAGGTTACAAGACAGCAAATGTCAGCTGAATGTCAAGAAGAAAATCCTAACAGAAAGAGCAGTTTAACAGTATACCCACTTATTCAAAGAAACACTTTTCATTCCCCCAAAAGTGGATGAGTTCAGCAGAAGCAGATGTGTACAACCAATTTATCACTGTTTTCATATGAATTCTTCCTTTGAACAGAGAATTGACCTTCATGGTTTAAAGAGTCTCAATTATATTATTATTACCTTTTTCTGTAACCATCCAAGTTATCACATTGGTTATCAACACTATTTGGATGAATATGGCAATAAAACAATGAAAATGAAATAGTAAAGGGTGACATTCACAGAAACATTTCCACAAACTATTTGTGATGGTCACAAAAAAAATATTAATTGCAGCATTCACTGTGGCTGATTTCATGTCTGAGTCTTTCATATTTTAACTATGATTTATTGAACAAATCTGATTAAATTCACACAGCTCATACACTATAGTTGACAAATCACTACAGCTAACTTTGCACAATACTATAGGCTACAAATGCGAACAAACCACTTTTTGGTTTAATGTGCTGAATATATTCAAGCTCTGCAAGTTTCCAACCCACAAATTTCAATGCAACCCAAATAACAGCACCTAGGATAGCATGCAGATGCAATAGCATGCAATATAACCTGCTCTTCCCCCAAAAATGAAGGTTTCTTTTGGTAATCTACTTGAATCTGAATTCAATACAGCTTTTTTTTCTCTTCAAAATCAACTTGCCTTTTTAAAAGTATCAAATAAAAGCATTTTTAAGAATGCCTCTGAGGCAAGAGTGAACTAAATGAACTTCAGAATTCATTTATATATAGTGTAATATACATTTTCTGTTGAACCATCACTTTGGTACTGGGTTTTTTAGCTGCCATGTATACTTTACACTACTTTGAGCAAGGTACAACAATGTGGACAAAAAGACAACTTAATTTGTAATACTCTGGCATTTTTTGTATCTGTGCAAGAACACATGCAAATATTTTAAGAATATACTAATATATCTAAACATATTTGCTGTTTGTACAATATCCTTAACTGAACTATGGTTTAATCAATTAACCAAAATGTTTGGTTTGCATAGCAAACTGTTTCATAAATTAACAGCACAGGTAGAGTTCATATATTCTAGTAGCCTAAATGTGGTTGAGGCATGCATCATGTAATCACTGTATATAAATGTTTCATATCAAGAAAATGTTTTTACCTGTATATCCTGCCGACCAGCCCCAGGATGCCACCATGGCTAAAAGCCATTTAAATAATACTCCTTCGATATACCAAAACCATTTATTATCCAACAATCGAAGAGGTTGCAGTACTATCAAGTACAAAATATAGGACGGAAGAGCAACAAGGTTATTAGCAACCATGAAGCTAAATCTTAACAGTGCTTTCAGAAATATATAGCCTGCCCTTTGGGCCTTTTCCAAAGTTATAGCCATTCTTTTCACACAGAAGTTTGTAGTCTTTTCCTACAGGATAAGAAAGAGAAAAATTACTTAGCATAAAGTACACATGTTTTTTTAAAAAAAATATCCTTCCTGATCAAAAAGATTTTCATCTAAAAATATGCTAATATATTTTGCAAGTATTTTCATTTTTTTCAATTTTTTAGATGACTACATAAATATTGTTCTCAAATCTTTTTTAAAAAAACATAATAAAATTCACTGCAGGCTAATGATGATAATTATTTAGCTGTATTATTGTTATATTCATAACTGCTAGAAGAAATCTTACAAAACTGTTCCTCATACCCATAAGGTTTGTGTTTTTACAAGAATATACATTTGACAAGGATATAATTTTATCTCTCAATAAAATAATTGCATATGAAGTAAATCTTCATTTTCAATGTCTTAAGTATGCCACAGCAAGCATATTAAGGAAATGTACATTCCATCTGGTAACACAGAGAAACCTAATTATGTTATACAAAGGCCAGATCTTTTGAGACAAAGAATTCCCTTTGCTCTTCCTCAATAAAAAATTGTAATGATGGGTTACACATTAACATCAAGAATACTTATCTGCATTTTGTAAGAGGAAATGTAGGTAAAGAGAAAAAATGAAAACATGCAGAGCAACTATTATGCTTTTAAGTGTATGCCTTGAGATTTTAGTGTGAAGCACTATATAAATGCTTTCTATAAATGATTTTAAAAATGACAAACCCATTAATTAGCAATGATTAAAATTACCTCAACTCCTAAATAACAAGGAAACAGTGAAATAAAAATACAAAAGCATCAGTTTAAATGACAAATAGGTAGCAAAGGGGAACAAAGACTAGAGACTCCATCCCAAAGGACGAGTAGGATTTACTAAATTCAATGCTTGTGTCTGGAGTATGTAGAATACTAAAGGGTTGGGGAAGGAGAATAGAAAGAAAGGTTCAGCCCACACTATTCACTCGATCACTCACCTTCTGCTGCGCAGAGGAAAGGAAACGGGAGGGCCCAGAGAAGTGGGCCTGATGGCCTTAGCAATAGAGGGGGGTGCCTTGATCGGTGGCTGCCGGTGAAGGAGAAGGAAGTGGAGGCAGTGGCTGCAACTCTGGCGGGATAACGGCGGTCTCATGGACATGGAGGTTGCTGGCCTGGACCCAACGGAATGGCCTGGGAACACTCCCTATTTCCTTTGCACTTCTCTAAGGGGGGGGGGGGGGAAACAAGCGGAGATAGATCACTAGAAGAGCCTGAAACTGCACAAATGCCGGAGACAGCTCCGTTACAAGGGACGGCGCCGTCCAGAAGACCTATCACACCCTAACAAGGTTTGCACAATATTCGGGGCCTACGGCGATTCGCGCACCTTTCTCAAGAGAAAAGGCTGGATTACGCCGCGAATCCCTCCGGGTGGTGTATCCGCTTCTCCTCCCGGGAGGAAGAGGGCAGCAAGCGCAACTCCCGCACCTGTTGGGGTATCGGAGCGCCGTAAGGCAGGAAAAAGACGCGGAGGATGTCTTCAATCTCAGCCGCCGTTGAGGAATATTTCGGATCGTGGGAGACAGGTTCGAGCTCTCTCTGGACTTACACAAGTTTGCAAAGGCTTCAAAGAGAAGAGAAGCTCTACTCGTGCCCTGGCCCAATAGAGAACTAAGCGTAATACTCCGCGGTGCTCAGAAGCATTTATGCTGAAGGATAGTGAGAAAATTCTCCCTCCAAACCATGAGTTTCACCATATCGTATTAAAATTAACTTCCTCCCTATAGGAGAAGTTGAAAGGGTAGATTTTCACAAGCGTCCCAGCAAGGGATAAACAGACACGAGAGGGGAGCATGGTCACTCAAGGTCTTTTCGAAAGCATCAGGAGCGACCCATTCACCTATATGAAGCGCCTCGAAATACACTATTATTTTACATTCACAAGAAATAAAGAAAAACTGGAATTCCCCCTCACGTCCTCTAATGGCGCGGGGAGTTGCAATCCTGAACCTTTGTTCCAATTCGGGGGAAACAGAAAGGAACCTAGCGGGAACAGAGCACATTCCGGGTCAAACTCGGCTCAAAGTTTATAAAGGTTGGGAATGGGTCTCTCCCAGGGGCTTGGATTGGCTCCTTCCTCCCGGTTGAGAACTTCTTTCAAGGGCACTAACGGTGTGTCTCCTCAGCCACAAGTAGGGGACCTTTCGCAAACAGCACCGTTGCCTACCTAGGACACTCGTGAATCGCTCTCCTCCGACCGACCGCCGTCGTCCCCCCCCCCGGAATGAAAGCCCTGAAAGGGTCATGTTCCCGAAGGAGGCATCTCCCCGCTTTGCCCCAAAATGAGCCCAGAAAGGCAGCCGTGGACATGACGATCCTTGTCCCTTTTCAAGTTCAACCTCGGGCTCCAGGGCAGCCTCCTCAAGGGCGACAGCCGCCCTCCTTCTCCTCCTCCATCATCGCCGCCACGCCGCGCTGCTCACCCAGAGCAAGGGGAGGATCTGAAGAGAGCGCCAATGGGAAGGAAGCGCCCCAACCTCTCCTCGGGCGGCACAGGGGGGTCCTTTAAAGGGCGCCAAGAGCCTCTGTCCCCAGCTTCTCCCACAGGAGGGGCTGTTTCCCGAAGAGCCCCGGGGAAGCGAGGGCGCCAGCGGCTCCGAGGCTCCCTTACTTATTTCTCGCGCCACCAGTCCCTTCCCTTCCCCTCTCGAGAGGCGCCGCTCGCGGGCAAAGGATGGGTGGGGACTTTCCTACCTCCAACCAGGCGGCTTTCCTTCCAAGGCCGTTTCCGTGGAGTCCGTCGGATTCATAACGGTGGCAACCGTGGCCGCCAGGGCCCTCGCCCACCTCGACTGCCGCGAAGAGGCTGCGCCGTGACCCCTCGACGCCGCCTCTTTCTCCTGCGGTTAACTCGGCTCGCCGGCAAGTTTCGCTGGCTCTCGAGGAGGTGGAAGCGAAGGCAGGAGCAGGTCGCTCACTGCAGCAAGCCCCGCTGTCTCCGGCCGATAGCTCCCTCTAACGAGCCGAAGTTTAGCAGTCTGGCTTCGTCCGTCCCTCCGCCCGCCACTCAGCCAAACTCCCGGCGGGCTGGGCCTCAGCAGGCCGCCTCCCTTGCAGCTCCCCTCCCCGGTCCCGGAAGAGGCAGCGAAAGCGCGTCCTTCCCGCTAAAAAGGAATGCGAAAGTCAGAATATCGGAGAAATCGGCCACAAGAATTGCAGCCAGTAAAAATGCAAAGAGCTTTAGCAGCCCTTCCCGTTGTCCGGCTTGAATGGCTGTACCGGCTGCAAGAAGAGGATATGACCGAATGATTGCCTGGGCGACCTAACAGCGCCACGGTCTTCGCAGAGTTCGTGACTAGCGAGTCTTGAATTTAAAAAGTCGCGTTAGGAGATTAAGACTGATAGTGCAAAAAAACAGCCCCACGGCCCCATGTCTCACGTGTTCTCTGAAGGCCCGGAGAGTCTGTAAGAGAAAACTTGAGCCAGGGCCTACTGAAAGTAAAACTTACTATTGTAGACAGGAATAGGCTGAGGACTAGGAGGATAACAACGTATGGGGTCTGAGAGGAGGCCTTCAAAGGAAATCTTTAAAGAAATATGATGAGGTTGAGTAGTAAAACCTCTCACTGAGTTTAAGGACAAGCTGAATGAGAATTCAGCCTGGTAATCCAGCAAATGAAATGGGTCTAAAAAGTGTACAGTACAATTTTGGACATACCTGTAACACCATTCTACTCTAATTTTCACTGTTGTTGGAAACGGTTGGTTTTGTGTACTGAGCGGCTGAGGCAAAGGAGCAGACCCAGGGTTAATGCAATAACTTTGTTTTAGCAGTTAGGTGCATGCAATGTCTGTGGTGACCTGCATTTTTGGCTAAAAATAGGAGTGGTTGTTGCATTACTTTTATTTCTGTTTATTATTTATTGTACTTTTCTAAGCATTTACCTATATATGAGTAAACTGGTGTGTCTACAAAGAAGAGGTAACACCAAGGAAGTGTTTATAACTTTATAAAAACACTAAAATAGGATATTCTGCAACAACTCAGAGAAGAATTAGTATGTGCCAACTTGTTTAGGGACAAAACAAAGACAGACTGGAACAACTAGCTGGAACTCTGAATGTATTCTGTATTACAATTTTAAATTGTTTTCTCTATAAATCTATATGTAACCAAAACCACATAACACAAAACAACATAATAGCATGATACATCTTGGAACCATAATAAACTGAACTAAAAGCATCTTATACAACATGCCATTTTTTTACATCTATATTTTCTAATGAGACATTGGGAGAATAAAAATAAGAGTTGGCTGAATTAATTAAGGTGAATTCATTTTCCCTCTAACTCCCTCTGGTTTCAACTAAGACTTGCAGGAGCACATGTGACCCTGGAGGGAGTCTCTCTCTCTCTCCCTCTCTCTCTCTTCCTCCCTCCCTCCCTCCACACACACACACATATATACATACATACATACATACATACACGTATACATATACATACATACATATATATATTAGACTATATCTTCTAGAACGGGTGTCCAACGCGCATAGTTGTGGTATACCATGTATTGAGACTTTTTTCCCCTTGGCTAAACCAGGCATGACCAGCACATAACGCATCTGGCCCGTGGGCCACGGGTTTGAACAGCCCTATTCTAGAATATATTCTTCAGTCAGTTATTTAGGCAGATAACATAATACTAAGTTGGCCAGATGTACTTTGTAAAAATATTTAAGTCAAAATTTATACTGTTTGGCATTTCAGCAAAGCTAAATATTTAATACTTCAGGTTTTAATAATTATTTGGTCTGGATCCGTTACATCAACTGACATTTCAATTTAGGTTTAAGATCAACTCCATCCACTGTTAAGTGAAGCAACCCTGAAGTCAAGCTTTATCTTGAATTGCAAAATCTGCAAATGAATTAAGATGGGACATTAAATTGTATATAAATTATATCAAATGTGTTATATTTATATTTGATAGTTTGGAGAAACAATTAAGCAATTTTAAGTAATTTAATGAGCTTATATGCCGCCCAATCCCAGAGGACTCCGGGCGGCTTACAAATACGAAATAAAATAAAATAACACATAGGGGAAAGGAATAAAAACAGTTTAAAAAACACAACATACATTTGGCTTAGCTGGGGGTTGGACCTGATTTAAAAATCAACAACCCCAAGCCTGTCAGAACAGCCAGGTTTTGGTGGCTTTTTGGAAGGCCGCGAGAGTGGGAAGGGTTCGGATCTCTGCGGGCAGATCGTTCCACAGAGCCGGAGCAGCTACAGAAAAGGCTCTCCCCCGAGTGGTCGCCAGCTGGCATTGTCCGGTCAATGGCACCCAGAGGAGGCCTAGCCTGTGGGTTCTTATCGGACGTTGGGAGGTATGTAGCAGGAGACGGTCTCTCAGATATCCAGGTCCAATGCCATGTAGGGCTTTAAAGGTAATCACCAGCACTTTGTAGCATGTCCGGAGACCAACAGGGAGCCAGTGCAGCTCCCAGAGGATAGGTGTAACATGGGTGTACCTCGGTACACCCGATATCACTCGCGCAACTGCATTCTGGACCAACTGTAGTCTCTGAACACTCTTCAAGGGCAGCCCCATGTAGAGTGCGTTGCAGTAATCGAGTCTAGAGGTGACGAGGGCATGAGTGACCATTTGAAGTGCCTCCTGGTCCAGATAAGGCCACAACTGGTGCACGAGGCAAACCTGGGCAAAAGCTCCCCTGATCACAGCCGACAAATGGTGTTCTAATGTCAGCTGTGGATCCAGGAGGACACCCAAGTTGCGGGCCCTCTCTGAGGGGTGCAAATTTTCACCCCCCAGGCTAATAGATGGAGAATCTGGACTGTCCTTGGGAGGAAACATCAATAGCCGCTCGGTCTTGTCTGGATTGAGTGCCAGCTTATTTACTCCCATCCAGACCCTAACAGCTTCCAGGCACTGGCACATCACTTCCACTGCTTCGCTGAGTTGGCACGGGGCGGACAGATACAATTGAGTATCGTCCGCGTATTGGTGGTACTTGATCCCGTGCCGGCGAATGATCTCATCCAGCGGCTTCATGTAGATGTTAAATAGGAGGGGGGACAGGACCGAGCCCTGCAGCACCCCATATTTGAGGGGCCTAGGGGTCGACCTCTGTCCTCCAACACCCGACTGCGACCTCTCAGAGAGGTAAGAGGAGAACCACTGTAAGAGGAGGAAATGGTGCCTCCCACTCCCACCTCCCCCAGTCGTCGCAGAAGGATACCATGGTCGATGGTATTGAAGGCCGCTGAGAGGTCAAGAAGCACCAGGATAGAGGAATATCCTCTATCCCTGGCCCGCCAGAGATCATCAGTCAGCACGACCAAAGCAGTTTTGGTGGAGTAACCAGGCCTGAAACCCGACTGGAAGGGATCAAGATAATCAGCTTCATCCAAGGACCGTCGGAGTTGAAAGGCCACCACCTTTTCGACAACCTTCCCAACAAAGGGTAGGTTGGAGACTGGACGATAGTTTTTAAGAATAGCTGGATCCAGAGAAGGTTTCTTGAGGAGAAACACAAACTTTGTAATCAAATCCTTATTCTTAAAGTCACAAATATGTGACTGATGTTCATTCATAATTTCTAACACCGTAAAAGTTATCTGCTTTTTATAGGGTTCATGGTGTTAAATCACTGTTATACTATTACATGCCTGTCAAATTGGTGGCCCTCTCAGGCCACACCCACCCCAGCTCTACAAAGGCAAAAACCCATGATACATCACGTGACATGATCGAGTTTGACACCTGTGTACAGTTCTACAGAGGCTGTGTTCTCATAATGCTATTAGTTCATTTATTGAATACATCTCAGTTGACTGGGATTGAGCAATTTTCTGTGCAATAAATAATTATTTACAGTCACAGCATCTGAGTTTACACAGCAGCCCAGCAAAATAAGGCAAACAACTTTTGATTTAGAATTACATGTGAACCATTACACATAAACCCTAATTATTCAGTAAACCACATATAAAATAAAGGGTTCCACCACAAAACCGCGCTCGACTAAACCGCGCCGCTGACGTCATCAACAGGGCGAGAACAGCGCGGAGACAGGAGCACGCTGTAAACCCTAAACCTAAAATTAACACCTAAACCTAACCCCCCTAAACCTAACCCTAACCCTTAATCTAACCCTAAACCTAACCCTAACCCTTAAGCTAAACCTAACCCTAAACCTAACCCTTACCTTAAGTTGAATCGGCTTGCTTTCAAAGCGCTATTTAAAGCGCCCTTCTTTCTCCGCGCTGGCTGTTGTCTCCCTGTTGATGACGTCAGTGACACGGTTTAATCGGGCGCGATTTAGTCGAGCGTGGTTTTGACGGGTCACGAAAATAAAGCATATCTTAGAACTTTATGCAAGTTCAACTATTTTTATGATTCTTATAGTCAGTCATTAACAATCTTTATTCAGCAAATCTAAATACCATAGAACACAATCATTTTAGAAGTCATACATAGGAATACACTAAGACATCAAAATCATGATGTGTTTATGTAAGCAATGCAGTTTTCTACTTCAATCACAAATGACTGCCATTCCATGCAAATAACTTTAATTCAATCATTGGTGTCTTTAGAAAGATTTATTTCTAGTATACGCAATCTTGTATATGAGGATAAATGTGGAATCATTATTAACCAGTATAAACAGTACTATGCTAGGTGAACTGATTATCTGAATTTGTATAAGATATGGTAGATTCCTAATAGAAATACTACTGTGTGATTAACAGTTTGCTCCACCTCTGGGAACTGCCAGCACTAAGACATCAGTAAAACTTTCTACTTCCCCTAAGACTATTTGGCACACATTAAATGACAGTTTTCATTTACAGCTAAAAGTGTCAACTTTATATTCCACAACACTGATCTTAATAGACCTTGTATACTTACTACTTAATACTTTTAAAATTATTTTTAAAAATAATTTTTAAATTAAAAGTAAGATTGTCACTATTACAGAGTAAAATCTTCAATTTGTATCATATATGATATTGTCTTAATCCCTTCTACATTTCAGCTTTCAGTAATTGAGGATATTTACCTTTGAAGAAGATAGCTATCATGGGACATCATTTGACATGAACATTGCTTATCTGTGGTCTGTCAGTTAATAGGTTTCAGATTATTTATACTTGACAATGTTTAACTTATTTTTTCTAGTATTTTGAATCAAATCACATGTTATTCAAGAGATTTCAAATTATGGTACAATATGCTACAATTAACATGTTTGATACTTTTTTATTCCTGTCTTTCTTGTCAAAACTTCCTCTTAATGACAAGATGATGATCTTTTCCACTAACTTAGTTGTTCCATTAAGCCAGTGAAAAAAGGCGATTTATTTTGCTACAAATAACCAAACACCAGCTTGAGCCATTGAGTCAAAATCTGAACTAAGAAGAACAAAGTCTATACCCTTTGGCTACCTGTATATGCAAGCTTGTGGATAGGTTTTCATTCAGTTCCTCTCACTCCCAGCTCCCAGTGCATAAAATAAGAACTAAATATTATCCAATTACTCTCATAAAATTTGCCCTTTGTATTGTTCACTTTCCTACTCAAATTCTATATCATTGGCAGTAGGAAGGTTGGTGGAGGGGAAAAAAACTTGATGTCATACCAAGTCTTTCATTTCTGCACATTGCATGAAAAAAGTAAAATATAAAACACGTAAAACATGAAAACAGCTATTTTCAGCAAAATTTAATTTTGAGTTTTCCAACTCCAGATGTGCTTTACTTTAATTCCCCAAACTTCCAACCGGTATAGGTATCATAGGACATTATTAAACAGGACACAAGTTGGAAAAGGCTGATCTATCTTAGCTCTCTGTTTTAAAAAATCTGACATATCACACATAAGCAGGAAAATACATTTCCCATAATTAGACCATCATTCATGAAACATCAAATAGGTATTGAAATTTACTGATGATAATAATACAGAAGACTACCATAGTTGGTATTGGTCAAATTGGCACAAATATACACTAAGACTTAATTCAGGAAGTAATTTTATTCAGTGAGCAAGATACCAGCATGAAACAATTATCAGATTTGTTTACTGCAAGTTAATTATACAGTTGCTGAAGTACAAGTTCCAGCTTGTTAATCTTTTTAAAAGAGAGTCTGAGAGAGTGCATAATGCAAAAGTACTCAAGTAGTCATTTGTATGTAGATTAAATCTAAATCTCACTCAAACTTTGTAGAAATCCTATAGTCAAAGAGGCTGGTTTATGACTTTCTAAGTTTTAACACTTTTGAATGGCAGGGGCCTATTTTTATATGAAAAGAAAGTGTCAGCCCTTACCACATGGCTGTTAATTATCCACCATGGTTATTGTGAGTTAATACATATTAGCAATAGCAATAGCAATAGCAATAGCAGTAGACTTATATACCGCTTCATAGGCCTTTCAGGCCTCTCTAAGCGGTTTACAGAGAGTCAGCATATTGCCCCCAACAATCTGGGTCCTCATTTTACCCACCTCGGAAGGATGGAAGGCTGAGTCAACCCTGAGCCGGTGAGATTTGAACCGCTGACCTGCTGATCTACCAGTAGCCTGCAGTGCTGCATTTAACCACTGCGCCACCTTGGCTCTATATTAACCAGGGAGATAAATTATTATTTATATAATGCTATTTTCAAAGATGTTATCCTCTTCTTTCGGTATAAGACAGACAGTTAAGTCAAATGGAATGATAAATGATCATATTGGCACTAAAGATAGTGTCTACCAGTAAAATAGATTTATGACAGAAAAATGTGAAGTATTTGAAAGAAGTTAACTCCTTCAACAAAGAAATGCTTTTTTGGTCTATTGGTGTTCCGCAAATTGAAGCAGGGTCTTTTATGGGAGATTGGTGAAAAAACATAAGATGGCAGCCATGACTAAGAACTTGAAGTTCCATCCTTATTTGTATGTCTCACATGGATATTACTTATTAATGATACTGTATAGGCAGAAAG
The DNA here is from genome assembly GCF_009769535.1 of Thamnophis elegans. Classification (NCBI taxonomy): domain Eukaryota; kingdom Metazoa; phylum Chordata; class Lepidosauria; order Squamata; family Natricidae; genus Thamnophis; species Thamnophis elegans. The sequence goes on along the minus strand of NC_045544.1, from coordinate 91,982,730 downwards.
AATGGCCTTAAGGAACAACCAGATAAAAGAGGATCTGGTGAAGAGAAGGAATTAAGAATGTAAATGTTTCAGATACAACCCTCTCTCATTGTCATAAGGATAAAGGGATGGGGAGCACATTTACACTTGGATGATTCTTTTATTGCAAAATTGCAATAAAAAGTAGTACAGTATTGACCTACATGGCATTGGATTCTTAGTCTGATCTACTTTCAAAGGGCTGCCAGTACCAGGAAATAGTGCAGAGATAAAAAAGTTTCACAAGCTCAAGTAATATTTAATATTTCAAAAAGTCATGGAGTCCTGTCTCTCTAAAACAACCACCCAGAAAAAACTAAAGGCATAAAAACCAGTATGTAATATTGTATGGAAAAATATATAAAACTTAATGTAGGAGGGAAATTTCTGGAATCTTGAATAGGGAGCATTTGTGTTGAAATATTTTGTGGTATATCATTCTGATTAATATCAAATATGCTGTGTGATACTGATTTACTCAGAACTGTTCCTACCAGCTGCAAAATCAATTGATCTTGAGTTCACTCTCTGCACTCTAGTAGAAGGAGGTCATTGTCTTAAGCTTTTCACAAACATACAAATTGAATTTCAGAAAAATACAAGAGTCCCAGCATGAACACAGCTCTTACAGGGTAATAGTAATATCTAGAGTTTTTATGAATGATTTTCTGCAAATCTTGGCTTTTCCCGCACTCCTGCTCTGTCACTGTGACTTCAATTGACTTTATAAATCTCCCATGTGGAATGTTGGATTAGCAGTATTCCCAGTGGTATTGAGACTTGGCTTGAGTTCAAAAGCTTGAGGCTTGGGATATCAACAATTGCTATTCTTGCTGGCAAAGAACCATTGCCCTGAGTGATTATTTTTGAGGAATAAAACAGAAATAGCAATACAGTAGCCGGATTTCATTCCAGATAAGATTACAGTGCATCAGATACATAATATACACTAAACAAATGAAGAATATCTCAAAAGACGCTTATATCTCCATGTGGTGACTAGTTCCCTACCTTGCAAATTCAGTTTAATTTAGGAATAAATAATTTGGAATGATCATTCAATTCCATCTACCATACTTAAAGGTAGGAAATAATGAGAATACCTACTCTTGAGTGAAATGGGATACTCTTCTCTTTCCCTGAACTTTTTTCCACTTCTCCTTTTCTTATAATGGAATGATTTCAAATCAGTTTCCTATAGAAAAAAGGGAGGCAGATAGATATAAGTCACAATGCTGAATGCCAAACTGGCTATGATACAATAATCAGTTTTTACATATGTTTAATATTGGGCTGTTCTTGTAAATAAAAGACTGCAGCAGGAAGCAAATGCAAACAATTCTTCATTATTTCATTTATTTATTTAAAAAAGAGAAATTAGATTGTAAAAACCTCAATAGTCTTATACTATCTAGTTATACTCCTTATAGCAAAATTAAATCTAAATTAAGTTTAGAGGATTACTTAACTTTCAGCGCAGGAATAATACTAATAAAACCAGGGTATTTCATTAATCCAGTAATCTTTATCATTAAGCATTTCCAGTAATCTTTACCATTGACCAGGAGTTTCTAAACCCTGACCTTACCATGCCATCCAATTTCATTTTTAGCAACTAAATGCATAGCACTTCAATGATAATACAAAGTACATGCTGCTATAGCCTCTAAAGTTTGACCCTGTAATACTCTCGTCAGTTGCAAAACTGTTTATCTGCATTCTTTTTCCTGACCCAAGGGTTTTTTTATATTTATTTTTTTGAAAGCTATATGTTTTCATTTCAAAAACCACAACAAACAAGATCCAAGGAACTTGATTTGCTAGCTAGTCTCTCGGCATATATTTCAGATATGCAGAGGTATTTTTGCTCCACCCAAAAGTAAATCTGGAATGAAAATAAAAATATGGAAGGCCACCATCTATTGTAACATACAGAGTGATCCTAACTACCCCATGTTAGCCCTCAGGCTGCCATCCAGGGGGAACCTGTCATCACCATGCCCGCTCGGCCATGCTTACACGCCACTAACGCTGCCACGTTGATGTTGCCTCTCTGATGTCGATTGAGCCTGTAGCTGCATGTGGCTCTTCTACTTGGGTGCAACTGCTTACTCTGATGTAACTCTTTTGCTTGGATGCGGCTAACCAGGAAAGAGGCTATGATGACACTGAGTGGAGGTGAGGGTGTGGGTCATGGTGATTGGTGATTGGTGATGGTGGGTGGGTGTCATCTGGGTGGAGTTGTGAGTGGAGCTGGGTGGGGTAATGGTATGTGTGTGTGTGTGTGTGTATATATATATATATAGTGTTAACTTGGTTAGAACTGACTTGGATTTGATTACCTTTGTATCATTGTCATTTAGTGCTGGTTATCACTTAGTTTCTTAGATAGAGATAAAAGTTTTTCACCAAAAAAACTGAATCTCTGTTTGTATGCAACGTGAACACCGGAACGTGACAGAAAATTCAGTTCTCACCCCCTATCAATACTTTACTTCGCACAGTTCCTGTTTGGTCTGAATGATGTCTGAAGGAGCAGAGGCGGCAGCAGTGGTCCTACCTGAGGTCACTCCTTTGGTCATTCCAACACAGGAGGAGGAAACAGAGGTAGCTGTAAGACGTAAGGAAAATCCCTTAGTAGACCAGGCCTCTGCCACTGGGCTATTCCTACATATCAACCAGTGGTGCCAGTGAATGAGTGGTGGAAACGTACGGGGTTAACAACCATGAGGAAAATGCCAGAGAAATCTCGGGCCATTCAGCAAGCTGCCACTGAAAACTCCACAGTGGGGGTGATTACTCTCGAGACCTGGCATATGCAAGTCCTCCAGCGGAAGGGTGCAAAACTGATGAAGAGGGTGTAAATGACCCTATGGTGAGTAGGCCAATAAAACCCTTCTGGGTGCCTGTTATCCTCACTGCTCAGAGGTGTCGGATGTATGATGCCTTAATTGATTCTGGGAGTACTCATTGCCTCATAAGTCTAAGCACGGTAAGGGAGCTGGAGATAAAAGTTCGAAATCTGTCCCATCCTCTACAGTTTGAACAAGTAGATGGGTCAGTGTTGGGTGGGGCACCAGCTACCAAGATTACAGAGAAAATCAGACTCGAGCTTGGGGACCATTGGGAGTTAATCCGGTTTATCGTAGTGCCATGGATGACAGAAACTGTGATACTTGGCCTTGCATGGCTGGATAAGTGGAGCCCCCTCATATGGTGGGTGTGTGTGTCGGTGTATACGCATTGGGGTGGGCCCTGAACCACCGCCACATGAACAGCTAAGCACAGGAAGTTGAGTCACAGGGAATCGTCAGCAGCAGGAGGTAGAGATGTTGAAGGGTGTAGACCAATTGGTAGGGGTCTCAGAGGAATACACCGATTTAGCTGAGATTTTTAGTGAAAAAGAGTGCAACGTCCTCCCTCCACACCGTTCTACTGACTGTGCTATCAAAATCGTGCCAGGAGCCAAGCTCCCCAAGCCAAGGATGTACTCTATGACACCCAAAGAGTTAGAGGAGATGAGAAAATATATTGACAAGAACTTGGCACGGGGTTTTATACAGCCAGCAAGATCCCCTAATGCAGCCCCTGTGTTATTCAGAGAGAAAAAGGATGGCAGTCTTCATCTATGTGTAGACTTTCAGAGTATAAACGGAGTGTGCGTAGAGCATATGTACCCGCTGCCACTCATAAAGGATATGCTGACCCGTTTATCTGAGGGAATGATTTTCACTAAGTTAGATCTGAGGGAGGCTTATTATCGTGTCAGGATCCGAGAAGGGGATGAGTAGAAGACAGCCTTTAACTGTCCCCTGGGGAGCTACCAATATCGGGTGATGTCATTTGGGTTACAGGGGGTATCGGTGGTGTTCATGCAGTTAATAAACAAGGTACTGCATGAACATCACTATAAAGGTGTATTCATTTACCTGGATGATATTTTGATTTATACAAAGACCATGGATCAGCACATAAAATTGGTAAGGGACGTTCTGACCAAATTGTTAAAAGCCCAATTGTATGTCCAAGTATCTAAATGTGAATTCCACCAGACCCGTTTGGACTACTTAGGCTATAGAGTTTCCAAGGCAGGAATAGAAATGGATCCGGCAAAGATACAGGTGGTAATGGACTGGCAGGCTCCAAGAACTTGGAAACAATTACAGAGCTTCTTGGGGTTTGCCAACTTCTACTGTCAGTTCATACCATCAGTTGCCAAGGTGGCTTTACCCCTTACCGATCTATTGAAAACAAGACACCTTGCCGGAAAGCCTCGTCCAAGTCAGTCCTTACAGTGGGATCTGGTTTGTCAATAAGTGTTTGAAACATTGAAGGGATTGTTCACACATGAGCCAATATTGAGACATCCTGATCCAGTCAGGAAATTTATAGTGCAGGCAGATACGAGCAATGTAGCAGTGGGAGCTGTCTTACTCCAACTAAATGAAAAAGGAGAGCTGCAGCCATGTGCCTATACCTCCCGCAAACTAAGTGACACAGAACAACGATGGGCTATATGGGAAAAGGAGGCTTTTGCGGTGCAATGGGCGCTGCTTACATGGAGGCATTTACTCGAGGGGGCTTTGAGGTATGGACTGACCACAAGAACCTGGAGGCTCTACAATCTCCCCGGAAGCTGTCGCCCAAGCAAGTACGATGGGCGCTCTACATCCGTAGGTTTAACTTCGAACTGAAATATATTCCTGGTGGGCAAAATTTTATGGCAGACGCTTTGTCACCGAAACCACAATTTAATAGTGATCGAGAGCAGACCTTCCATCCTATGTTTCCCCAGTCAGCGAATATAGCTTTAGCGGCCAGCAATCAGGGCAGAAAACCTCCAGTTGATATCACACAGTCTATTAGAGATGCACTTCCACTAGACCCTTGGTTCCAGGTGAATCAGCAGACTCTAACCAAAAGAGATGGTTTAGCCTGGAAAGGGCCAAAAATATATGTTTCAACACAACAACGGATAGCAGTTTTACAGCGTTGTCATGATGCATGGGTAGCAGGACATTATGGATTCCTGAAAACACTGCATTTGATGAATCGGCAGTTTTGGTGGCCAAAGATGAAGCGGGATATTGAGGAATATGTTCAGGGTTGTAACATTTGTGCAACTATGAAAAGCTGGCCAGGAAAGCCACCTGGCTTGTTACAATAAGTAGCAAAGCCCACTCGGCCTTGGGAAGAAATAGCAATGGATTTAATTGTGGAGCTGCCAGAGAGTAGGGGGAATACCGTTATCGGGACTGTAGTTGATTTATTCTCAAAACAGGCTCATTTCATTGCCTGTCCAGGGCTTCCGTCAGCTAAAAAAATGGCCAAACTATTCCTAGTACATATTTACCGTTTGCATGGTGTACCTAAATGTATAATTTCAGATTGTGGGGTACAGTTTACTGCTCAATTTTGGCGCAGTTTCCTGAAGAGGGTGGGGTCCTCTCAGGGTTTGAGTTTTGCGTTCCATCCGACTACCAACGTCACAGCAGAGAGAACTAATGCTGCAGTGGAACGGTATCTCCGTTGTTACGTGCATTACTAACAAACTGACTGGGCGTGTCTACTGCCATTTGCTGAAGTTGCACATAACAATGCAGTACATAGTAGTACTGGGTATACCCCCTACCGTATTGTGAATGGGTTTGATTTCATGGCTATACCTGAATGTCCTCAAGCCACTGCTGATTACGGAACTATAAAGGAATGGATAGACTACATGTATCCAGTGTGGGAAAATGTCCAAAAAGCATTGCAGGTTGCAGCAGACACGTACAAGAGACACGCCGACAAGAAACGCAGTCCACAACCAACATTTCGGGTCAGGGATAAGGTATTTTTATCTACCAAATATATACACCTTAAAGTACCCTGCCGTAGGTTGGGTCCCAAGTTCATAGGTCCATTCCCAATCGTCAGAGTAATTAATCTGGTCACAGTAGAATTAAAGCTGCCTCCCATGTTGGGGAAAACCCACCCGGTGTTTCACAGCAGTTTACTCAAACCGGTGACCACCACTGGGCTGACTAATCTTCCCACACCACCGTCTCCAGTGCAGGTTGATGGTGAATGCCATTAAGAAATCGAACAGATAGTAGATTCCCGTTGTCATCATGGCACTTTACAGTATTTAGTAGTTTGGAAGGGATACCCGTTTACAGATGCATCGTGGGTGAGGTCATCTGAGGTGCGCGCATCAGGCCTGATCACCCGGTTCCATTGTCGATACCCTGATAAACCTATAGAGGATACTGCTAATAGCGCTTTTTGTCTTCCAGAATCCTCTCCACTGGTAGGGGGGGGCGGCATGTCAGCCCTCAGGTTGCCATCCAGGGAGAACCTGTCCATCACCATGCCCGCTTAGCCATGCTTACACGCCACTAACGCTGCCACATTGATGTTGCCTCTCTGATGTCGATTGAGCCTGTAGCTGCATGTGGCTCTTCTACTCGGGTGCAACTGCCTACTCTGATGTAACTCTTTTGCTTGGATGCGGCTAACCAGGAAAGAGGCTATGATGACACTGAGTGGGGGTGAGGCTGAGGGTGTGGGTTATGGTGATTGGTGATGGTGGGTGGGTGTCATCAGGGTGGAGTTGTGAGTGGAGCTGGGTGGGGTAATGGTATAATATATATGGGTGTTGGTGTTAACTTGGTTAGAACTGACTTGGATTTGATTACCTTTGTATCATTGTAATTTAGTGCTGGCTATCACGTAGTTTCTTAGATAGAGATAAAGGTTTTTCACCAAACAAACTGAATCTTTGTTTGTATGCAACGTGAACGCTGGAATGTGACACCTAAGGCCAATTATGGAAGGCCAGAATGCTTTTTTGCTGCAGTCCTAAAAAGCAAAGCCAGAAATCTGGACCTACACTAGTATTTCTAAGTATTAGTAACTTGAAGGTGTATGGACTGCAATTCTCAGAATTCTGGCTGGGAAATTTCTCAGATTTTATCCTCTTTTAGTATAAATCAGACTGTTAAGCCAAATGGAATGACAAATAATTGTAATGACAATAAAGTCAGTGCCTATCAGTAAAAGAACTTTATTACAAAAAAATGTAAAGTATTTGAATTAAAAATCTACATATCTTAAAGTTGCCCAGGTTAGAGATGGGTTGCCAATTTTTTTACTACTACGCGGGGCATCCAGATGGGTGGGCAAAGCCTCCTGCCGCTACTACTGGTTCAGCCAATCCGGGCCGAACTGGCAGCAACCCACCTCTGGCCCAGGTTAAGAAACACTGACCTAGACTGTTATTTGTGCCTTACTTCTAACCAATAGATCAAACTGATTTTGATCTAAATTCTTGTCTAGGTCAATACATCTGAATATGATTATCCAGTTATAGATATATGTTACTCCTTTCTCTAGTACTTTTAAGCTTTTTAATAGTATTTTAAGAAACCTTTTCCCCCACTTCACACAGCCATGTTCCTTCTGCTTTAAAAAAAACCATCCCCAATCAGCATATATTAAGGTTACATATTCTCAATTTTTTTTGGAAATAATGCTTCTCATCTCACATACAATTAGCACTTTTCCTATTCTTTTATTCCTTTTATTCATGGCTTGGATACACAGAAGATAGATTTTTGTAGCACTCAACATACAATCATGGAAACTTCCATTGTGGACATGGTAAACTAGAAATCCCTGAAGGAGCAGAGACAAAATTATGGCAGAGTTTGGCATCCAGGGGGTAGGTCCTGCTTGCTGAAGGCTCTCCAGAGAGAGATTGTGGGATTGCCTGCATGTTCCTAGGCAGTTGCTCCTCATGAGTAAACTGCAGAAACTAAGATTTTTGCAGTCAGATGGTGAATTTAACACTTGGAAGTTGACTGATTTTACCTACGTTGACAGTCATAATGTAGCCTATATGAACATAAAGTTCAGCCAAGCCTCATTTCTTAATCATCTTTGGAATTAATTTTTTACTACTTTTCAAATATTAAGAACATTCAGAACAACAAGTTTTATGGCAATTAAAGTTTACAGTTAAATTCAACTTGCTAATACAGAATGGAACAAAATACTTTAATGTCAGATATATTGAAGGCTATTTGTGAAAAATGGGCTCAGAAGTTCATTTTAAGAGCATAGTCTACATGTAAATGATATTATGGAAGAGGAACAAGTTGTACCAGACAAAACTGAAATTGATTTGAATGTGGAATTAAAAATGATAATTACAAGTATCTAGAAAAAAATGATATACTATACAAATGAAACCTGATGTCCTAATAATTAAAAGGGACATACAAGTAACAAAAGAGAAAAAAATGACTTGGATAAATTTCTTATATTGGATTTACAAAACAGGTCTATTTAAGCTTTTAATGTTTTATTGAAAAGGGAACAAAGAAAAAAGGAAAAGAAATCAAATTGTAGGACACGACCTGAAGAAATTAAAGACCAAGATTGTTAAAAATAATGGAATATAAAAGTGGTTTATTTGAACAAGGTTAAAACAGATGTTATTTCTGGTAACCTTTAATGGACTTTTCTTGATCATATCAGCCCTCTCAGGTAAACCAAACAGGAAACACCACAAGATGAACTAATTTTACTTTATTGTAAGGCTACATTAAGAGTATCTTGCAAGTGTGAAGGCACAAACTTCCCAGCTTCACTTTTAACTGCTTGATCCATTAGGATGAGTACTTCCTAAGTTTCATTCTCTGACCACTAAGTGTTTACAGGCTTCTGACTCTCTTGTCTGAGGCAGCATCTCTTCCCCTTTTTCCTCAAGATAATTCATCCATTCCATTATAGATCAGGACTGAATGAGGAGGTTTTAAGGATCTGTTTATAAATAAGAGATGTTTGTTCTATTTAAGAGGTGATAAGTTGTTAAAATTGTCTATACTTTTTATGACATTTGAAAAAGCTACTTCTTTATACATTTTCTTTTTCTTTATTATATTTAATTTTTTTTAATCTTACCTTTTGTAAACTTTTCTCTCCCATCCCCACCCCCGCACTTTTCTTTTTAACTTTTTTGGTAGTTTTTATTAGTTTTTATCTGTACAACTGTAATGCTTAATACAATTACTAAATACTTCAGTTGTCTGGACTTTAAATCCCAGAATTCTCCAGCATGATCATTGCTGATAATCCTAGGATTTCAAGTTACATTTGGTGGATGCTCAGGAAAGAGAAGCCTGCTTAAAACTGTACATGGAATTGTGCACAGGTGTGTCTCAACACATGGAGAAAAACCTTCAAATATTTGGAATGCTAAATGGAGTATTTCATTTCTAAAAGTTGCCCAAGTTCTGAAGCTGTAGCAAGCTCCCCATACCATATAGCTGACTTTTCAGAAGGATCAGAGCATATGGAAATTAGGAACTAGAGTTTACATTAAAAAAACGTGAAAGAAAAGAGATGTACAGTAGTGAGTTAAAAATAGCCATAATCCAACAAAATATTAATCTGTTATCTATCCAATGATGCACTCTTTGATTTTGTACAAAGATAGCTGTTAACTGGGAAAGTAGAAAGACTTTTTGAGTCCAGTTGTGCCTTTCAATCTGACAATAGGTTGTCAATGCTCTGATTATTTGCAATCATACCATAAAACAGTAAAAAGAAGAGATTAGGGGTCCACCCCCCAGCATAGGACTCATAATCAAAAAGGAACCATGTGAGAGAAATGTTATTGGTCACTGTCACACATCATTTGTGAATAGAACAAATATTACCATTGTTATTCTCCTACAGCATATCCACCTACCAGGAGGTGTGTAGAAAGCTACAGAGATAACTTTGGGAAAGCTGGGCATGGGCAATGACAATTACATGAAAAAAATCATACTTTAAGTCTGGGCTTGAACCAAACATGAGAAAGACTCTCTTGTTGATTCCTTCCGAATTCCCTATAATATAAAGAGGGAGGGAGGGAACAATCCAGTCATTCTTTCAAGTTTCTGATTCTGCAATATAACCAACATAGATAATGTATATTTCCAGTCAAATTTGTGAAATCTATTTTCTGAGCTGGCCTACACTGAAGGGCTGACAATGTGCAGGTGATAACCCAGGGGCTAATGGTTTCTGTGGGAGTTCCCCTTCTTCACCCTGGCTCATTTTTATGGTCTTTCAGAAACTAGCAAAAACCTTCCTCTTCTTGAGGGTTAGAAAATTAGTTGCAGAGCCTTGGGTGCCTACATTAAGATTATCATCATTATTATTATTATAATTTGTTCTTGTTTTGTGTTGTGCTTTTTATTACCTATAAACCATCTAGAGTCCTCACATTAGTGCAGAGATAAATCACATGAATAAATCTGAATCCGTGGTGGCATAGTGGTTAGAATGCAGTACTGCAGGCTACTTCTGCTGCTTGCCAGCTGCCTGCAATTGGGCAGTTCAAATCTCAGGCTCAAGGTTGACTCAACCCTCCATCCTTCCAAGGTGGGTAAAATGAGGACCCAGATTGTTGGGGGCAATGTGCTGACTTTGTAAACAGTTTAGAGAGGGCTGAAAAGCACTGCAAAGCAGTATATGTCTAAGTATTATTGCTATTGTTTAGGTCTTTTGGGCCTTATTATCACTGTAAGGATATAATCAGAGTTTTATGATAGGTACAGTATAGCCTAACATTTTAAGGAAGCAGTCCTATTCAGATGGCTGATTAAGAAGAAGAAAAGATAGAAAGGTCATATCTTGATAATGTAGGACTGCTTCCCATCAGCTGCATGGGATTGGTCTGCACCTAACACCTCTGAATGTTAGGTGCTGAGCTTCTCATACTTCAGTGCTTGTCACCTTCATAAGCATTTGGCTAGCAAGGGATGGGAAGAGAAAACTGAATTAGGTAAGTCTTTGGTATGATCCATCAAGGCTTTTCTTAAAGTAGGTTTTGTATTAATGGACATCATTCTTTATCTTGCCATTATTGATTTTGGTTGCAAAGCCACTTATGTTAATTTTTATTTCATTATGTATTGTTGGCTTCAATATCAAAGCCTTTTGGCCATAGCAAAGTTTAAGCACTCTAATGTCAAACAATCTTTCACCACTGTCTTTTTGAAAACCTCAAATTCTCCTTAGAAGGGAAGAAGAGATCGGCATCAGCTTCCCATATGGGATCAGTTTATATCCATGGGCCAACTTTAAGCCAGCTCTCAGCCAGCTCTCACCACCCTCAAGTCATCCAGATGTGTTGAATGCTCTTAGTTCCCAGCCAATATAATCACAGGTTATAGGAGCTAGAGAACAACTTGAAGACAGTATTGTACTGTCAATATGATGTGCAACATTTTTGCCTTTGATTATCTTCCTTCCTTCCTTCTTCTGGTCAGTATCAAAGTGTAAACTGCAAACCCTTTGTACGGGAATTTTCCTTTTTCATAAGTTCATTCAGCAAATGGGTCATATATTGATGGTAATTAGTAAAAAAATAGCATACCCTTCCCCAAATCATGTAAGAAATCTCACAAATGACAGTAAATTCTAAACCTGAAACTAATTGAGACACCATCCACCAGCATCTTCATATACATCTTAAATATCATGGGGAAAAACATTGGTCCCTGAGGAATTCTAGTCTTGAATAGCTGTTCTTCCATAATTGCAACCTGAAACTGCCCAGTCAGGTAAAAAGAGAACCGCTACAAAAGAGTCCCTTCAACTGTGTAAAGGCAAGGAGTGTTTAATACTTCTCTGCAAGCTGATTAGGGTTTCTTTCCTAATTTATCCTCACCGGGTACCAGTGGTGGGTTTCAAAATTTTTTAGAACCTCTTCTGTACGTGTGGCCTGCTTTGTGGGAGTGGCTTGCCAGCCATGTGACTGGGTGGGAGTGGCTTGCCAGCCATGTGACTGAGTGGGAGTGGTTTGGCAGTCATGTGACTGGTTGGGCGTGGCCAACTTGTAAAATGTGGTGAAACTCACTTAACAACGCTATTGCTTAGCAACCAAAATGTTGGCTCAGAAACTCTGGCATTTGAAGCACGCAAGTCTTAAATCTGTCAAGTTACAAGACCCTTGCACCCCTAATCCTTTAGGAAAAAAACCCAGTGATGTACAAACTTGACAGCTTTAAGACTTTAAGATTTAGATAGGAGAGGCATGTGGGGCAATTGGTGAGCCAGCCAATCAATGAGTGGCGGGCGGGGCAAGCGTGGTGTGGACGGGCAGGGAGGGAGCTGGAACTGGTTCTAAACAGCATGGTAGATTTGTGGAACCTCTTCTATAGAAGAGGTAAGAACTGGCAGGAACCGACCCCTGCCGGGTACTATTACTTGCTGATTCCTAAGATAATATAGTATGCTTAAAAGAAGAAAGTATTTATCTTGCCATTGATAAAATCTGTAGGACAAGTAGACTTATCTATTTTTTGAACTGATCCCTGTGGAGACTACAGTAACTATGTTCAAACATTGCAGAAAGCCATAATGTAGCTTGGTTGCGGCTTAGTGTAAGTATGTGAATGCAACCATTATGGTTTATGAAATGTGTTATATGATCATGTAGGTCCTTCATCAAGCAATGATGTAGCTAACCATGCAGGTACAACTTGAAGCCCCTCCCCAAAGCAGAATGTTTTCAGAAGATTCTACTAAATTGTAATGTTTAATGAGGAAAAAAGAAAAAATATTAAATACATGGGGAACAATTGTATTCATTATGTTTGATTAAATCCATTTGGTTTTTTAATCTTTACCTTAGTTTTTGGAGTCTAATACTTCCACTGGAAAAAAGTTGTCTGAGTATGTACATTATTTCAAGTTCAGCTGCTATCACAGCCACCAGAGGGATTTCCTTGTGCATATTCTTCAGAAACCCCACTTAGAGCATATAAAAGAATTACTGTAAATGATCACCAGGGATTTCCATTATCATCATTCTATGCCACAAAACTTTTTCTACTTCAAAACATATTTTTGCTTGATTTGAGTGGCAATTACTATCTGCTGAGCATTTTGCTTCTGAAAACAAAGTCATGGATCAGATGTGTGGAAGAACACCACACAGCAAAGCAGTCTCTGTTTATGGTAGGTTCAGATAGTGCTGCTATTATCTGATCACTGTATAGAGTTCCTTCTTTGATTTCATACTCCACTGATTGAGAAATTGTAGCATTGTTTGGCATCTCAGGTATCTGAAAACTATACCAGGCTTGTCACTAACGTCCCTTCAAGGCTTTAATATTGCATAGGGGTACAAATGAATCATGAGTTGAAGCCCCATTCTGCCTTTTGACCATAAATTATGCATTTGTTTTTTATATTATGAAATAAAATAAAGGTGACCAGTTTTGGAATCTTTTGAATCACTTTTCTATTATGTTAACATCACAGGAGTTGACAAATTATATACTTTAACATTTCAAAGTTACTGTTTTTATTTATAAACTATTTTTGCTCCCAAAGGGGGCCCTGTTTTGAATTCCACGAAGGATTTCAAATAAAGGAACATTTATTTTTTTCCTTGTAGATAGACATTTTCCCCAAATCTTTTATGTTTTCTCATCTGTGGTGTCTGATAGGTAATCTGGTAATGTGAAATAGTTAGTAAATATATATACAGGTCCTTTGCAAAGAAAAAAAAATACCACAGTTCACCCTGACATGAATACCTGAGAAGATTCTGGAAAAAATAATTAAGCAATGAATTTGTGAACACCTGGAGGCAAACAAAGTCATAACCAGTAGCCAACATGGGTTTGTCAAAAACAGATCATGCCAGAAAAATCATTCTTTGACAATTTAACAAAATTAGTGGAGCAACAAAATGCTGTGGATATAATTTAGTTGGAGTTCAGTAAGGCATTTGATAATGTAGACCACAACTTACTACTTGATAAGAGAAAAATGTGGGTTAGACAGCAACACCACCAGATGGTGTCAGACCTGCCACAACCTAAACCTCTAAGTAGAAACCAAATTATTGGCACCATTTATTGAGGAAGGTATAGTTTATTAGAGATCAAGTGTATTGCAGTCGTGCAAAGCTGGAACGGAAAATTGTATGCCAAAATCTCTGAGTTCTACTTTGCCCTCCTTTAACAATGTCTCATTGACCACCCCAGTGTAATCAATTAGGCTCAGGCAAGATGTTTTCCTAACAGTCAATCCAAGTGTAGTTTGATATGCAGCCCCTCCTTCCAGCTATTTGACCTTGAAGCAGTATCCCAAGGAGCTACAACACTTACTTTCTTTTCCCAAAGCATTCTCTTCCTTCCTCCTTCCCCTCCCCACAGTTCATGGCAGTCTGTCACCACATAACAGCAAAGCACAAGCAAATGTGCTGACAAATGGATTCATAACTGGCTGACCAACTGCACTCAATATATAGTTCTTAATGGAACTGCATCTACATGGATGGAAGCATACAGTGAAGTACCTCAATATCTTAGGCCCTGTACTCTTCAATATTTTCATAAATGGTTTAGAAAAAGGGATAGAAGAGGAACTCATCAATTTTGCAGATGACACCAAGCTGGCAGGAATAATCAACACTTTAGAAGATAGGCTCAAGATATAGAGCGATCTCCACAGACTTGAACACTGTCTATCTAATAAAATGAAATTCAATAATGAGAAAATATAGGTTCTACATTTAGGCAAGAAAAACCAAATGTGCAGGTATAGAATCAGTGGTACCTGGCTCAACAGTATGGTAGTAACTGAGAATCTTGGAGTCCTGGTGATAATCTCTTATTATGAGCCAGCAGTGTGCTGCAGCTGCCAAAAAACAGACATCCTTAGGCTGTTTTAGCAGAGGGATAGAATCAAGATAACATGGTTAATATCACTTTATAATGTTTTGGTATGAACACAGTTGGAATATTGCATCCAGTTTTGGTCACAATGATATAAAAAAGATGTTGAGACTCCAGAAAAGGGCAGAGAAGAGGGGAGAAGATGATTAGAAGACTGGAGGCTAAAATCTATAAAGAATAGGGCAGTGATGGTGAACCTTTTTTGGCTCATGTGCCAAAAGCGGGGGGAACACAGGAGGTCGTGCATGGACATGCCACACCCATAATGTTATGCGCATGACCACAGTGCACATGCACACATGAAATCCCCCTATATTTGGCTTGCTTTTTTCGCCCTCCCCAGCTCCAGAATCTGGGGAGGGCGAAAACAGCCTCCCCACCGGAGGCCCTCTGGATGCTTCAGGAGCTTCCCTGAAGCCTCTGGAGCATGAAAAAATGGCCCTAAGGGCAAACCAGAAATTCGGGAACAGACTTCCGGTTTGCTCGTAGGGCCAGTTTTAGCCCTCCAGAGGCTTCAGGGGGCTTCCCTGAAGGCTCCAGAGAGGAAAAAAAATGACCCTATGAGCAAACCGGAAGTCACTCCGGAGCGTTCAGGGGCCTTCAGGAGGCTTCCCTGAAGGCTCCAGAGGGCAAAAAATGACTCTACAAGCAACCTCATAGTGTCATTTTTTGCCCTCCAGAGCCTTCAGGGAAGCCTTCTGAGGGCAAAAAATAGTCTCAAAAGAAGGCTGAAGTCAGCTGGTCAGTGTGCGTCGGCGCATTGGCCAGCTGACAGGGCATGCCTCATGTGCCTTGACAAATGGCTCCACATGCCACCTCTGGCACGCATGCCATAGGTTCGCCATCACGGATGTAGGGTCTCCTGCACGAGCAGATGGTTGGACTAAAAGACCTCCAATGTCCCTTCCAACTTTGTTGTTCTGTACTGTTCTGTTGTTTTCTTGGCTCTCCATGGTATTGTCATGAGTCTTTTCCAACACCAAAGTTCAAAATAGTCAATAGTCAATACCAAAATAGTACTCCTGCTCCTTCAAAATCCAGTTTTCATTTCCATACAGTGTCACAGGAAATAAAATTGCATTCCCATCAGAATACTGTTAGTCTATGATGTATTGTATATCTTAACTGTTTGTTTCTTTACTATTCAAAGGAAGAAATTATCTACTAGTTCAGTATTGTCATTGTCAATTCTCAGACCGGTTGGTCAATCTATTGTTATTAGTTGGTATTCTTTAATTTTAATCCCATTATTTCACTGTACTCCTTGATTTTTATAACTAGAGTTTGCAGATAGTTTGTGTTTTCAGCTATCATAAGGTAAAGGTTCCCCCGCACATGCGTGCTAGTCATTTCCAGCTCTAGGGGCAGTGCTCATCTCTGTTTCTAAGCCAAAGAGCCAGAACTGTCTGAAGACGTTTTCTGTGGCCATGTGGATGGGAAGTCTAAATGAGAAAGGAGCACAGAACACTGTTACCTTCCCACCAAAGTGGTCCCTATTTTTTTACTTTTTCTACGCATTTTTTACGTGCTTTCGAACTGCTAGGTTGGCAGAAGCTGGGACAAATAACGGGAACTCACTCCGTTACACGGTGCTAGAGACTCAAACTGCTGAAGCGTTGACCTTCTGATCGACAAGCTCAGGGTCTTAGCCACTGATCCACCGCGTCAGCTATCATTACATAGCACAATTTATTTGTGCTTTTTTCTCCAATTTTAAAACACATTTATGTTCTTCTAAGCCAGCTTCCCTTATTTTAGTAAAATCATAGCATATCATGAAACATACTAAGCACAATTCATTATATAGTATAACAAAAGTTATTATACAATATTTTATGCTATACTATAAAGTGATTTGGTTGGAGGTATTTTTTTAGGGTAATGGATGTAAACTATTGCCAAAAAAAAGTATGAGAGGGAGAGAGAATGAATTTAGTTTTGTTGTGCTCTGGTGCACAGGTGTCAAACTAATGGTGTTACATTGCCATGTGACATTTCGTGACATTTTTCTCATTAGCAAAGCTGGGGTGGGCATGGTTTGTGCGTGACGCATCTGGCCCATGGACCGCCAGTTTGACACCCCTGCTCTGGTGTATTGTGTGAACCCAGACACTATAATTTGCAATGCCTTACCTAGGTTGTATTCAGCATATTCTAGGATATTTAGTAAGTCATTGTAAACAAACAGTGTAATTCTCTGGCCTTGAGCCAGAATTGCTTCTTTTAGAGAACCAAATGTTTTATGGAGTCTTACACACACAGTATGAGAGTACTCCAATAGATATAAAATATATGTTATATATAATAGTACCAAAGGGACCTGATTTCTAATTTGTTAAAGATATTACAAATTAACATGAGGTACTGCAATTCTACATCAATCACAAGGCTCACGGAGAGCAATAGCAATAGCAATAGCAGTTAGACTTATATACCGCTTCATAGGGCTTTCAGCCCTCTCTAAGCGGTTTACAGAGTCAGCATATTGCCCCCAACAATCCGGGTCCTCATTTTACCCACCTCGGAAGGATGGAAGGCTGAGTCAACCCTGAGCCGGTGAGATTTGAACAGCCGAACTGCAGAACTGCAGTCAGCTGAAGTAGCCTGTAGTGCTGCATTTAACCACTGCGCCACCTTGGCTCAATACCTATTTCAAATGCTAACAATTCCTTCCCACTCTTATATGCTAATAAATATATTGTTGGGTGTGATTCAGATTTTCCACACAGAAAGACATGATTTTTTTTGTTTTGTTATGCAAGAGAAATATGCCATTGGAATTATTTAAAGAGAAAGCTCTCCAGTACTAACCTATGACCTTGCATAGTTTTTTGCATTCATAAGTAAAAGCCTTTTGTCTTCTTGTTTGAGAATTTTATCCAAGGAGAAGCTAGTGTACTTGATTTTCTATTATAAAACATTAGACATTTCTTGACACACATAAGATACTATGGACCTCTGGTAGGATATCTAAAAGAGATGCATAAAATTTTAAAGATGATGTAAGGATTGAATTGTATTGTACAAAATATTAAATTATCACTGAGGTAATTTTTTCCACCTCACCTAACTATGAACCGTGGACATCTGCACATCTACTCTGTCAGCTATTATTCCAAATTAATTAGACAGAAATTATTGTTGTAGTCCTAATGCCACACACAAATTGCAATGGTCTGTGCTATAAATGTACATCCCAGAACCAAATTTTTTTTGGAGAACACTGCAATTAATGTTTATTCCAGAACATACCACTCCAGCCATTCTGGATGCTGATCAATTTTTTTCTGGAAGTAAATCTTTCAGAACAGAAAGTCATTTACAGTGTTTAGAATGATATTGTCAGGTCTGATAAGAGCACAGTGGCTCATATGGTGAGGACACTAGGCTGGCGATTGAGACCCAGTTGCTGCCATGAGACAGTGTGAACTCCTGTCACATGTTCAAGCTCCTGCAGACCCAACAGTTTGAAAGCAGGCGGCTGTGAGTAGATAAATGGTAGCACTTTTGGCTGGCAACTTAATGGTAGTATGAAAGGAGCCCCCAATTGGACACTTTCCAAGCAAAGGTGATGTCACTGCTGTATCAACCTGGAAGTGCTTCGGTGCTCTCGACACAACTATAGTAGCTACACTATATTACCAAAAGTATTTGCTCACAACTGATTCTGATTATGTGGATGGGTGAGAGAATACTTTTGGCAATATAGTGTATCTGAATGGATCACACAATTTTGTTTGGATCCCAAGTGCGCTGTTTCAAGATGGACTACAACCAGTATATAGCAAGCTTCTTATTTTGGAAGATTATTTCCAGAAAACAATGTAATCATAGTTAGAAGGAACAAATGAGAATATTCTGGAAATAAAATGAAGTGTGTTAGTGTTCACTGGAATATTTTTCTCCCCAAATGGTGAATTTTACAGACAACTTGTCTCCATCATCAAGAAGGGGTTCTTATACAAATTTAAACAATGTACACATCAGCAATATGTACTTGACCTTGCTGCTTGGCTAAGTAAACCAGATAGATTTATTGTCAGGCTCTTGGCAGAAATAAAAGTAATTCTTACAAGCAAGGCATTTACAGAGCCTTCTTTAACAGGATTTATTGAGAGGAAAGAAATGGGATTACAAGAATTTCATCAACCGAATTACTTCTAATTTAGAAAATAAAATATTCTCCAATGCATTAGGACAAAACCCTTTTTAGTTTCTTTCTGTAGGAATGGATTTTGTGAATGGAAAAAAAAGAGAGAGTTCTTTTCACTGACAATAGAGGAGTTTGCAGGTGGCTGTTCACAAAACTGTCTCCTGAATCTTTATCAGCTTCTAAATTAACCTTTACAGTACACATCCTCTAGTAATCAGCTGCAACTGAGGTAAAGCTGGATGATAATCCTCAAAATGATCAGTTTCTACTACATCTAAAAATCCAAATCTAAATTGCATTTAGGAATAGCTAGTAATAATATGATTAAATCTTGACTTACCAGTGTGCAAAGCCCGTCCTTCTCTCTCACTGCCATGGTTTAACAAAAATTACTTCTCTGAGGCTCCTATTTACATTTCAACTACCATTGATGTTAAGGCAAAAGGGCTTAATAAGGATTAGATCAGAACCAGATAAGAATGGAATACAAACTTTTAAAAAATATTTTAACTATTTTTACATTCATAAGTGGCATTATTCATAAGTTTTAAAAAATCCACACAGAAAAACTTGTCCAACACAATTATTATTGATGGAAATCAAAATATTATGTATATATGTGTGTGTGTGTGTGTATATATATGTATATGTATATATATATATATATATATATATATATATATATATATATATATATATATATATATATTGAAATAGATCTATACTAGTCTCCCTTTATTTATTTATCAGCATAAATATAACAAATGTAAGAAAAAGGCAACAGTAAAAAATATTGGGTTTCTGTCTGGATGGTCTCTTGTGACGAGCCGAAGACAGAGAGTGGAAGTGTGACCTTCCTCCCATATTTGGGCATACCAGGGGTTGTGACTTTAAATATATACCTCTCACCCTGGCTGGCTGATAAGGAGTCGAGCTGTGCAGCTCAATGGTTAACACATCTGCCTAAGAGGCAATAGAGCACAGGTTCGATTCCCAACAAGGGTGTGGCTAGCTGATGAGAGCTAAATAGCTTGAAATAGATCTATACTAGTCTCCCTTTATTTATTTATCAGCATAAATATAACAAATGTAAGAAAAAGGCAACAGTAAAAAATATTGGGTTTCTGTCTGGATGGTCTCTTGTGACGAGCCGAAGACAGAGAGTGGAAGTGTGACCTTCCTCCCATATTTGGGCATACCAGGGGTTGTGACTTTAAATATATACCTCTCACCCTGGCTGGCTGATAAGGAGTCGAGCTGTGCAGCTCAATGGTTAACACATCTGCCTAAGAGGCAATAGAGCACAGGTTCGATTCCCAACAAGGGTGTGGCTAGCTGATGAGAGCTAAATAGCTTGAAATAGATCTATACTAGTCTCCCTTTATTTATTTATCAGCATAAATATAACAAATGTAAGAAAAAGGCAACAGTAAAAAATATTGGGTTTCTGTCTGGATGGTCTCTTGTGACGAGCCGAAGACAGAGAGTGGAAGTGTGACCTTCCTCCCATATTTGGGCATACCAGGGGTTGTGACTTTAAATATATACCTCTCACCCTGGCTGGCTGATAAGGAGTCGAGTTCTGTAGCTCAATGGTTAACACATCTGCCTGAGAGGCAACAGAGCACAGGTTCGATTCCCAACATGGGGTATGGCTAGCTGATGAGAGCTAAATAGCTTGAAATAGATCTATACTAGTCTCCCTTCATTTATTTATCAGCATAAATATAACAAATGTAACAAAAAGGCAACAGTAAAAAAATATTGGGTTTCTGTCTGGATGGTCTCTTGTGACGAGCCGAAGACAGAGAGTGGAAGTGTGACCTTCCTCCCATATTTGGGCATACCAGGGGTTGTGACTTTAAATATATACCTCTCACCCTGGCTGGCTGATAAGGAGTCGAGCTGTGCAGCTCAATGGTTAACACATCTGCCTAAGAGGCAACAGAGCACAGGTTCGATTCCCAACATGGGGTATGGCTAGCTGATGAGAGCTAAATAGCTTGAAATAGATCTATACTAGTCTCCCTTCATTTATTTATCAGCATAAATATAACAAATGTAACAAAAAGGCAACAGTAAAAAAAAATATTGGGTTTCTGTCTGGTCTCTTGTGACGAGCCGAAGACAGAGAGTGGAAGTGTGACCTTCCTCCCATATTTGGGCATACCAGGGGTTGTGACTTTAAATATATACCTCTCACCCTGGCTGGCTGATAAGGAGTCGAGTTCTGTAGCTCAATGGTTAACACATCTGCCTAAGAGGCAACAGAGCACAGGTTCGATTCCCAACATGGGGTATGGCTAGCTGATGAGAGCTAAATAGCTTGAAATAGATCTATACTAGTCTCCCTTCATTTATTTATCAGCATAAATATAACAAATGTAACAAAAAGGCAACAGTAAAAAAAAAAATTGGGTTTCTGTCTGGATGGTCTCTTGTGACGAGCCGAAGACAGAGAGTGGAAGTGTGACCTTCCTCCCATATTTGGGCATACCAGGGGTTGTGACTTTAAATATATACCTCTCACCCTGGCTGGCTGATAAGGAGTCGAGTTCTGTAGCTCAATGGTTAACACATCTGCCTAAGAGGCAACAGAGCACAGGTTCGATTCCCAACATGGGGTATGGCTAGCTGATGAGAGCTAAATAGCTTGAAATAGATCTATACTAGTCTCCCTTCATTTATTTATCAGCATAAATATAACAAATGTAACAAAAAGGCAACAGTAAAAAAATATTGGGTTTCTGTCTGGTCTCTTGTGACGAGCCGAAGACAGAGAGTGGAAGTGTGACCTTCCTCCTAGTTAGTTATATATTGTTATATATTGTTATATGAACAAAATATAGTTGCAGAAAAGATGCAGGGACAAACTGGCTTGTTGAGCATAGGACAACCCTGATCACCAACCATGGGGTTAAGGTAGAGGTGCATCACCACACATTTTATTTGCTTATATTCAGCTGGCAATTGAATATTTTGCCATGTTCAATAAGCAGAGATTTGTCTGAAGAAAATGACCAGTGCTACCTGTTCTGAAGTTTGACTACCAGTTAAACACAAAACAAGCTATCATCACAACATTTAGACCAGTGTTTCACAAAGGAACATTTTGTAACAATTACACATGAAAAGGTATATTAGAGACTTTCCATTGGCACCCGATAGTGGTTGTAAGAGAGAAGGTTAAAGGAAATGAGTCAGAAGAATTACTAAAACAAGCAAATATGTGTTGCCATTCAACACTCATTTTTTCATTTTATTTTTGTAAGAAAACAAACTGCAAAAATGTTTATCCTGTTCAGCAAGTCTCTGATGAATACACTTCCAACTTATTTACTTATTCTGGTTCCATTGTCTTGGGCAACCTGAGGATTTAATAATATGTATGTGCCTACACCATTTGAGCAGAGATGGGTTGCTAATTTTTTTACTACAGGTTGGGGCACGGCACGCGATGGTTCTGCGCATGCGCAGAAGAATCCAGGCGGGTGGGCGGAGCCTTCCACTGCCACTACAACTAGTTTGGCTGATCTGGGCCGAACCAGCAGCAACCCACCTCTGCATTTTCCCATTGCTCAACTTTTGAATCTTTCAAAAATATAGTTCAAAACCTTCATATTGCCTATGAGGGAGAGAAGTTGTTAAGTGAATCATATGGTTGTTGTTAAAAGAATCCTGTTTCTTCATCGACTTTGTCGCAAATGGCAACCATATGTCCCTAGGATGCTGCCATCTTCAATATATGCCTATTGCCAAACATCCCACTTTTGATCAGGAGACTATGGGGAATATTGCAATGGTCATAAGTGTGAGGACCAGTCATAAGTCACTTTTTTCAATGCAGTTAAAACTTTGAATGATTGCTAAATGAATGGTTGTGAATTGAGGACTATCTGTAATATGTATATGCATGAAACTTCCAATCAGAGCAGTTCAACTGTTCAGTTCAACCATTTAAAGAGCTTTCCTTCACTGGATTTGTGCAGGCAAAGACCAGACAGACAACTGATGAGCATGTTTTTGAACACTTCCACTGACGGGAATTAGGGATTCACTTGCTCTTTCCAAAATTATTATTCTACTAGTAAATATTTAGAAATAAGAACATAAAAAGGGTTAACCAAAAGCTGGATTTTTTTTCCCATAGAGATAAAGCTCTTGAATTAATATCTTGAATGGATGCCAATTTTAGAAACATGTTCTGTATTGATGGCTGAAGGCCAAAGCAAATGCTAAATAATTTGAAATCTTCACCATGAAAGAGATAAATGCATAAATATATATGTGGTACCGATAGTATTGCCTCAGGCTTCAAATGAGTGTTTCATGTACAATATGCCCTCCCTTTGCACATAAGAGTTTGAGATTAATTATGCAGTCAAACAGACCTGTCTAGGCTGGGTCTTCTGAACTGCTCCTACGAAATGAGGTAAATTAATTACTAACTTATTCAACTCATTATTCAAGAATGAATAAGAGTCTGAGAGTAATCATATAGCTCAGATCTATACAGTGATCAAACCTACTACCAGTGTATATTATTCTTGTAAATGTTTGGTCATATTTGACAGGAATTCTGGGAATTGTAGTCCCATCACAGAGAAGGCTGCTCTAGGCTAGACTATTTGCACAACCCATGGCATAGTTCATTCAATGTCCTGAGTTCACACTAAAACATAAACAAAACCATATGAGTTGTCTTTGTGCAACATTGCCTTGCGCCAGCAACAGCAATTGTAGGAAGTCAGAGTTCTTTATGATATAAATCTCACCACAGGGCAGGAATGCAAGAGCTCTGGAAAATAATACATGATTATCCAAAGTTCATATCTACAGAGGGCGGTAGATAAAAATAATTGCTTGAACAATCCTAATTACATTGGTACATATTGGACCAATGCCAAATAAACCTAGTTTGCCTAATGTCCTATAGGTGCTTTTTTCCCCAAAAGGCAACTGGATGTTCCTGGGTTTTTTCTTTGAAAATATTTTGGTTCTCCTCCAAGAAGCTTCATCAGCTCAGAACTGAAGAAACATCTTGGATAAGAAGTGAAAATTTTCAAAGGAAAAAATCAAGAAAGTCCAGTTGCCGTTGGAAAATCATGATCTGGATGATTGAGAATACCCATAGATATTTTGCTTAATAGAATTTGGTATAAGCGGCACACTAACATGTTTATTTTATTTTACTTATTTATTAAATTTAAACATGTTTATTTACTTGTATTTATTTATTAAATGCCCGGTAAAGCCACTTGGGCAACTTACAATTAAAATCATAAACATCAAAAACAATAAAAACATTAGAAGTAGAGACAAGTTCAGTTCAATGGGGGCATCTTCTCTTTTAGTCCACCAGCCATCTCCAACATGTGTCCCCATCAGGACTCCAACCCAACCAGAAGAGCCTGGTTTTAATGCCTCTCCAGAGGGCCAAAGCGGGGAGCATACCTCATTTTAGGCAGCAAGATATTCCAAAAAGCGGGGTCCATGGCAGAAAAGGTGACCCTAGATTTCAGCAGTTGAAACTCTTGACTAATGGTGACATCAGCATGCTGTCTGCTGGATTAAGTGTAGTAGGCTGATATCATTGAGGTGTGTGATGCTAACATTGCTCAGTCACCAAAGGATTTTATTTATTATGTAAACATTGCGACACGAAAATGGATATTAAATGAGTTAACATCATCTAAAATCTGACTTAAAAGAGCATTCCAAGCTGTAGATAATCACTTTGTACTACTAAGAGGTGGTTCAGCACAGCTTCTGCTTAGAGAGTACATCTTGCAAATATACTAACAATCACAAGTACTCAAAGCACATCAAATTTAGAATGAGGGTTGGCATCAACAAGAGATAATGGCAGTAGCTTGGTTGGGAAATCTTCATTATATGCAGTGAGAAGACATCTTATTTATTTACGTAACTTAAATCTTGCTCAAT
Source organism: Thamnophis elegans (assembly GCF_009769535.1). Taxonomy (NCBI): domain Eukaryota; kingdom Metazoa; phylum Chordata; class Lepidosauria; order Squamata; family Natricidae; genus Thamnophis; species Thamnophis elegans. Next base: position 91,957,878 of record NC_045544.1, on the reverse strand, counting down.
TTGAAAGATTTATATCTCCTGCCCCATCTTAGCACACAGCTAAAATGTGGCTCAAACTACATGAAACTCATGTGCAAAAATTCTTGACTCTTCCTTTCGGAAGAAAGTAAATTTCTAATTTTAGGTGCTCTGTGTTTCAGGTATCTAGCACTAGTGAAACTCTTATCACCAAGGCAAGCTGGATAGTGGAAAAATTGGAAAGATGATGAGCATTTAAAGTTGCACGGTATTAGCACAATGGACTATTCCTGTGATGCCAAACCTGTGGCACACAGAGCCATTTCTCCAGGCATGCGAGCCATCCTGTTCCTTTTCCAGGTTCCGGCACACTGGTCAGCTGGTCTTCATGCACGCGGGAGCACCGGAAACTGGAAAAGTAGCTGTGCGCACCGGGCTTCCAGTGTGCGCATGAATGCACGAAGACTGGCCAGTGCATATGCACGCACTGGAAACTGGAAGGTCATCTTCCCGGCACACACATGCACCCGGGTTGTGTGTGTGCTCTAACGGTTTCTGGCACGTGCTGTGTGCATGTTCCTGTTTTGGCACTCGGTGCCGAAAAGGTTCGCCAACACTGGTCTATTCCAAATGAACATGCTCATTCACATTTTTAAATAAAGGGTAGTCCCACCACTTAAGATCTTTTTCAGCTGATTATGGCAAGTAATGACTTTGCAACTTCCCCAAAGGTGAAAAAATATTAAATCATGTGGTATAGGTGCAATATGTCCGAAAATGAAGAAAGGAATTTTGCAGGAAGCTGTAGTCTTAAGCAGTGGGAATAACTTTTGGAGGCCACTCCCAACTAGGGAAAGTCAATCTAGGTCATGCCACTAATGATTTCTTGTCCTGCTATACATAGATAGAATTAACTAGAACAAATCAATCTAGGACAGAACATGAGTTTCATGTTCGAGGCTTACAAGCATGTTTGAGCATGTTGTTGAGTAATCGTGTTGAATATTCCACTCAGCCAATCACGGTCGTTCCCAAGCATGATCCATTCCATTCTCTATTCGAGTTCTCTGCTTTTACACTGAAGTAAAATATGTACTCACTGATACCTAAATATGATTCAGACTTCATTAAATCATTTTTTCCCATTTCACTGGTGCTTTTCTCTCCCAACCCCTCAGTAATTAGTGTACTTCGGATAAAAAAGGGGATTCATTTTGTATTGGTAAGTTTTCCCCAGTTTAATCAATACCGTTTAATCAATACAGTAATTTTACACCAAAACTTACTCTCAGTATTTTTAATCCAAGAATGCCTTGTAAACCAACTTTGTGTTGCCATTCAACTTATTAGGATGTATATACATTATATTGACACACACTTATTATATGTGCTCAGGCTATCACTCTCTCTAATATTTTTTTCCCCTTTGTACAAAAGAAATGTATGCAAAGAGGCTAAATGTTCTCATTCAGAGTTTATCTTTTGGACAGTCAGCATCATTATTTTGAAGGGTTTCTTTAACCCTTAACTACAGACCTTAGGTTACACTGACCCCAACAGTTTTCCAAAATGTTCGGAACACCTCTATTTTTAGAAATGGACCATTTCAGTTGCGAATAGGATTTATAAAATCTGTTAATTTGATCAAGAAATGAAAATTGTAACTATACAAAGTAAATTTAACAACATATCCCACCTATTATTTTCATAGATTAAGAAAATTGTATGAGCGGTCATTATGACCTCATATCTGTAGTAGTATAGCCAAAATAGTACATTTGTGGTTAAGGGTTAAAAAATGTTTAAACCTTTTTTGCAAATTTCCTATAATAAATAACATGCTTCTAATGTTGGGAAAAGGAGACTTTGAACATATTACACAATAAAAGTAATAATTGTAAAATTTGGTAGCCGTGGTATGTATATTCATAAAACAATCCTTCAGTGAGCTTGAAAAGAAACATTAAATACGTCTTTACATCTGCGCTAGATTTAAAGCCCCCTGCCCTTGACTAATGATTAATAAGATAATTGCCAGGATAAATTTGTCTCAGGAAAGACTTCTACTTCTAGATAATCTTATTGACTTTTGGCCAGATGATCTAGAACAATCTTGTTGAACTCTAGACTATAATTTCTATAGTATTAGGTCCAAATAAGAGTCACATGGAGAACAGAGATTTCAAAAAATTAGTCATTCAAGACATGGGATGAGAACATCGGAACAGAGATGGAGAAGTCTGGATCAATTTATACCATTGTGAGATAGCACATTAGACAGAAGTTTCCAGTGACACTTACAACATGTGCTTCTGTTGAGGCAATTTCTACATTTGACAATGAATCATCATGTTGAGAAATCAAGACATGAAAAATAAAGAGACATATGTATCACAGACAAGATTATTAATGGTTGTAAGCTGGTCAGATGACAGCTTGGAATTTATATGGATCAACACTATAGTAATAGATCTGGGTCTTCTAAAGGAGAAGTCAAAAAGGTCAGGAAGCCAAGCATGACAGTGCGGCTGAAGCCCCACCTCTGTGTACATGTGTGCCATCAAATGCATACAGGAATGAGGAAAGTTGATAGCCGAGGAAGATCAACATGAAAACAATCACTTTTAAGACACTAAAATACATTATTTTTAGGGCTTGGTGTTTCATGGGACATGGAAGCTTACTGCAGTGGCTTGCCTGTGTGATGCCACCAATTAACAATCTGAAAATAATCATTTCTACTGTCAAACGGCTCTTCCTGATAAGAAGGGTTTTTTAAAAATTGGACCATGCCTTCACTTTCAATTTGCTGAAGTTCATCTAGTCCAGCACTGCATTCAAGCAAATATTTAGGTACACAATAACCATTTTTGGTGGTTCCCCCCGCCCCCTAGTATCAGGAAATCAGACCTGGTTGTCAGCAACAAACAGGTGATCTAACTCAAATTCCCTCACAAACAACATGTACTATTCTGCTATAAAGCCACTGAAAGTTGCTTACTAATAATGTATTAAATTAGCAACTGTAAAATTTCAATTTTGGAAATTTTCAGAATTTTACTGAAAATCATGGGCAGAGTGTGGTGTTCATGCCCTTATTTAATTACAACACAGCTAAAGGGTGCATGTATGTTCTTCCTTTTGTTTACATTAATCTCTCCAAAGGCCTACAGCCTCCTTTCCCACTCTTCAGTTCACTCCCCAAAAGAAGACACCTTGGGGGAATTACTTCCATTGTTTGTTTTAAGTTGCAAAAAATTCTTCTCTTGCTGAATTTGTGGAAAAGGAGGTCTAAACGTCTTCTTAAAACATAGAATGGAAATCGGTCTAACATCTCTTATTTTATGAACCATGAATAATTATGACAATGCTTTATCATAAACTAATGGCTGGCTATCCCAACAGGCCTGGGGATAAGCCTCTAATTTGCCCCACCCGAGTGTTGAATGTTGAATGCAAGTTGTGTTTTTATTATTTTATTTTGCTCACATATTGTTTATTTTGAATTGCACCCCCTCCCTAATGATTGTAAGCCGCCCTGAGTCCCCTTAGGGAAAAGGGCGGCCTATAAATCCTAATAAAATACTAAAAATACTAAATACTAATATCCACACCTCAGCGGGGGGAGGGAGAAATGGGCTAGAGACAAGAAGCAAAGTAACTATTGGATCTAATAGTGTGAAGCAACATGGTATAATGGATAAGGACTTGAATGGTTGGACTTGAACGGGGTGACTCCATTTCTAGTCACCCTCCTCCACAGAATCTTATTGACTTTTGGCCAGTCAGTCCCCTTCAATTCATTCTACATCATAGGAGTGTTATTGTGGGGAAAGTATCTATCTATATGCTGTGAGCTGCTGAATGAAAGACAGGATATAAATTGAATAAATAAATAAATACTGTATTTCAAAATAATCATACCAAAGCAGACTTTTTCTGAAGATATGAAAATTAGGACTGTACTGGTTCTGTCCAGATTCAAGAGTTCTTAGAGCTGCAATATGCATTGGGATGTGGTATTTATTTCATTATTAAGGTGTGTGTTCAGCAGGGGTGGGTTGCTGCCGGTGTTACTGTTGGTTTGCTGTGCGCACGCTTTGCGTGCATGCGCATTTGCCTATAAATTGTTCTGCGCATGCACAGAACATTAAAAAATGACTTTAAAAACATGCTGGCAACAACATGGGTGACCAGGGAACTGGTTCGGAGGTCTGGCCAGACTGCCATCCCTACCAGTTCAGCGACCCAGTTGCAATTTCCACTACCGGTTCGCCCGAACTGGTGCGAAAATGTAGCAACTCACCTCTGATGTGCAGGTCTGTTGATTGGATAATGAGTACATGTATAGGGATAAGGTATAATGCCTTTTTTCTTCACAAATAATACCATTTTTAATACCCAAATGAAAACTGAAAACAATTTATTAAACTGGCATGTACACAAGAAAAAGGCCACATAACAATTTAATTAATAAAAACCTTTTTAAGTAATTTCCCTACCATCAGTATAAAAGGCCCCTCTCACTAAAAAAAAAAACAAAAAAAAAACACACACACACAAAAAACAATTACCGTATTTTTTGGAGTATAAGACGCACCAAGATTTTGAAGAGGCAAATAAAAAAAAAAGTTTTTGCACTCTGCAGACCTCCCAAAAATGGGCCGTTTTTCGTGAAAACAGGCCTGTTTTTTCTCAAAAAAGGAGCATGCTCAGCCTTTAGGAGGCTTCCAGAGTGCTCCTGGGGGCTGGGCGGGCAAAAATGAGCAAAAAATGGTCCGTTTTTCGCTCATTTCTGCCCTCCCCAACCCCCAGGAGCATTCTGGAAGCCTTCTAACAGCTATGCATGGCCATTTTGGTGAAGGGGGCAGGGTTTCGGGAGGCAAAAAATGCTGTATTCAGTGTATAAGATGCACCCAGATTTTCACCCTCTTTTTTGAGAGAAAAAGGTACGTCTTATACTCCAAAAAATATGGTACCCCATCCACCCACCCACACTCCCTAACTCACTTTAACTGAATAAGACAGTGAGAATCTCCAACATGACTGTAACTCTCCATAACCGAACAAATAATTATCAGTTAAAAAGAGGCTTAGACCCATTGCAAAGGGCAATTCCTTTTTTGTTACTACCATTCATGTTATGTGCCCATCAGTGTTCAGAGCCACTCACTTCTTTTTATATCAGCTAGTTTTTATTCATGAAGTAGGTAACGCAAGAATCTTCTCAACAGGATACCTATTAAGCCTGTATAAGGAAGGAACTAATAATAGCAGGCAAAATGCATCACCTTCAGATTACAGGTTAGCGGTCATGCATTGTCCGTTCTACTTTAGAATGTATTCTCTTTTTAAGGAGTACTGCCACCTTCTCAATGTGGATGATTGTATCAAAATTCTCTCATTTTTAGATGCATTATATTATATATTTACTTTAAATCCAGATAGCATTATTTTGAGGGGGAAGGGGAATACTTCCCAAGTATAAAATCAAAATCATAGTGTAATAAGCAAAATCATATACAGCAGGAAATGGGAATTGGATGATTCAAAGAGCTATTATGATTGTAATAAAAAAATTCTTATAGATCTACTTGCTCACTCACCAAGAAGGATTTCTCATAGGCAGTGCAAATGAAGATGGATGAATTGGGATACCAGTCAAAACTATTCTTATCTCAGGCTCCATAATGATCTTCATAAAGACATAATTCAGATAATATATTCCTTAAGTAGAACATAGCTGAAGAAAGGAGAAATGAAACTAGACTAATGTGACTGGCTGTGTTATGTAATGCAACTACACTCCAATTCATCACATGCACTGAATCTTGGTTAAATGAGCTGCTCTAGCAGAAAGCTATCGTAAGAAGCTTTTAGATAACTTCAGTCCATTCCGTTCTTTTAGTGACTGACAACTCTGTATATGAAAGACATGAAACTGGGGATTTTTTTAAAGATCAACTAAGATTTGTACTACATCACAAGGGCAAAATTGTAATGAAGTGAGATGAAGATGATAACTGGAACTTCAAGCAGAACCACTTTACATAACCGGTTTGCTACATGAATTGCCTTAATCTACTGTCATATTAGCAATCCCATAGCATTTCAAAGATACAAATTGCGCTTAAGGAAACAAAGAAGAATCAAGACTGCTGCTGTTATAGAGGAAGAAATGTGAACCCTGGGGAAAGGAAAAATTTCCAAACAAACTGTAATGCCTTTGACATAGGGCCTTGACTGATATATGAGAGCTAAAAACGGGAGTATGCTGTCCGTGGCTGTGGTTGCAGCTGCTGTGGTTGTTGAGACAGCTGCTGCCCCTGCTGTTGCTGAAGCCGAATCTGCTGGGAGTATGGATCTTCAAGAGATTTAATCAATAGTGTGGTTTTTGGCCCTGTCTTCCATATAATGCCATTGAGATCTCGAACTGAGGACTCCACTGTGATACTATGGGTGCCAACAACAATGAAGTTCAAGAGAAATTGTGTGCTGAAGTAATCATTGTGAGGCTCCACCATTTGTTCCATCTCATTAGTTAGGTTGTCAATGGGTATCTGTAGAAGAAAACAAGCACTAGGCAACCAAGTATTTAAAGAACAGTTGAGAATTTCATTTAGTTACAAATAGAGACTATGTTTTTGGAAAACACTATTAACCAGAAATGACTCAAATAAGCAACAAATGCTCCCTATATTCATTTAGCATATCTAAATAAAATATATGAAGTTATTTGTCTATATTTTCTAAGTTACAGTATTTCAAATCACTCACTGAGCTATTCCTACGTCTTCTTTCCCACCCCTGAGGAATAGTCCTCTTTCACTTGACTAGATTTGTTTCTTGTTGTCAGACAGCTGCACATTTTTAAGCTTGTTGGAATAGTAGCAACTATTATCGATTGGTGTTCCTGTCAATGGAGCAAGTGAAGACAAGGATTATCTTCCCAGGGATGTGATGCTCATCATGGGGATATGAATTTAGCACCACGATCAGCATCTTATTCAAGTGTCTCATTTTCAAAGGAAGCCGAATCATCACAGAAACTTGCACTCATGTTAAAAGACAAGAACATATTTGAAGCGTAAAAATTTCTTGCTGTCTAGTGGAGTGAAATTCTGTTCTAATTGTGCATGGGTTTCAGGAAGCAGAAATGTTGACAGTTCATGCTGTCATGCTCTTTTTTTTTACCTTGTATTCTTGTCCAGGTTTGCTCTGCAGGGTTGATGACACATTTAGACAGATGGATTGAATCTTTCGAAAAAGACCTGGTTTGGAACCATGCTGGACTACTCCCTCTATTTTTAATGCCAGTTGCTGGTTATTTTGAACCACAATGGGCTCAGCAGGGTTACGTGGAGAGGGTGACAGGGCAAGCTGAAATAGACAATGTTTATTATTTATTAATTGGTGTTTTTCAAAAGAAAAGAAAACATATAATACTACCATAAATTAATTAGAACAAGATACAAGTGGAAGAGAAGAAAGTAAGCACAGTACTGCAAAAAGTATTGGTCAAGAGAAGGACATTAGGGACCCATTCTATTATCAGTGCATTTACTATGTGAGTAATGCCCTATTTAAAAGAAGCAGGAGATTCCAATTTGTAAAAACCTCACCCAAATTTTCATTAGTGTCAGATCTGCCATTACATAACTTCAGCTCTGCTTCACTTTGATGACAGCCAGCGATAAACTATGGGGAGGAAGGGTAGAGGGATGGGGGGCAGGGGGCAAATGACAGGAACCAGAAGTGCCAACCAGAGATAATGGTTGAATGATCCAAGGACACAAGCATGAAAACAGAATGCAAAAGTCCATCAAAGAGGCACCAAACTTTAGAACTGTTACCAAAAGAACTAATTTGAACCTCAGTGGACACCAACATGACGACCAGGTGGGAGGGCCTGGGAGAAGGGAAAAATATCAGGTTTATGCAGGAAATATCAGATCTGACTTTGCTTTGGCTGTAACCACTTGGCATTAGTAAAATTATACCTTTCACTACAAATGGAGTTCTTTCCTAAATGCCCTAGCTGGAACAGGTCTGACATTTAACCAGAATTTCAATAAATCTCTCTATTTCTCTGAATATTATCTCAGCCCACACGGATATGGGAAATAATGAGATCTGTAATCTAGCATGGCTGAGAGTGCTGAGTTGTAGAGATTGCAATATTTCACATCACAGCTTCCAAAATTATATAATCTATTTCATGAATATTTTGTTGTACGTCTATTCGGAACCATTGTTTATATAGAAAATGGACTCCCATATGAAATAGAAAAGTATCTAGGACATTCAGCTTAGGTGAGATAGGGAAGAGAAGGACCCTTCAATTAAATTTAACATTCTCCCCACCCTGATTTTGCCAATTTAAAAAATATTTTTGTAGAAAGTGAGAATTTACTTATATCTTGCCTAAATTTTTTACAGCTCAAAGAAGCATACCTAATGTTCTGGCCTTCTCTTTTTACCACAAAAACAACCCTATAAGATGGGTTGGACTGAGACAACAGTGACCAGGCCAAAATCACTCAGCCATCTTTCATACCTAAGGAACATCTAGAATTCATGACTTCACCATTACTCCATCTTGATTACTACTCTCCCCTTTTTTGAGGAAGAGAACATATAATCTTAAGACAGATAAGCAACACAAACCTGTCCATTTCTGTGCAATGAGCAAAACAGAATGAAGTAAATCAATTGCCTTCTTCAATTTCAAGTTCCCTTTAAAAATTTAGCAATGCTTTATGACATTGACATGGAAATCGCATGTGAATAGATTCTTTCCATTGTATATTAGTGTTGAATCATTTAAAAGCCCAGCACTACAAAGATGGTCAACTGATGGACCTCTTGTCACCTAATCTGCATCGAATAGGCCTTCATGTGTGTGACCTGTACATATTTGAAGCTTTAAATATTAAGTGCAGCATCAAGGAATAAAGCAGGGAGGCCTCCAGTCTACTACTACTATGCTATACTACTTACTATAAAAAGTACCTCAAAGATCTCAACTGAAGGAAATACCTATGCTCTTAAACATGACTCTTACAGCATTGTACACAGTTTTAAGTAAGTTTCCTCAGTTGTCAAAAGCCCTTAGGTTTTGATTCTGATAATCTTAAGTAGACACACTCCAAGCAAATTTAAACAGACATGAACTTAACTGTTATTGACATAATCAACAAATTACCTGAAAGAGACCTCAAGATTTCCTTACTTTCTGCAAACAGTAACTTTTGTGCTTGCAACTGTGCTCTGGAATTATTTTCATGAGAGATTTATCAGCTAAACCTTTGAGCAAGATGCAGCAGGGTGGGAAGAGCTATCCATTTGAGGGAATCGATTTAAGGAAAATTCTGAATTTTTGAGCACACTACTGAATTAATTTGTTTTGCATAATCTTTTCCGCTTATGCATTGATTTATTTTAATTTTGGTTCTTTTTACAGTACTGAAATATTTATGCCTAACTATCATGCTATTGCCTTTCAGGGAAAGCAACATAATGCAAACACATAAAATGAATAGGAAGTCAAAACCAATAAATAAATAAAGGGATAAAGAAAAAGAAATGGAAACATGACTAAAATTAGAGCACATAAATACTACTCACTATACCACTCTATTATTTTCTATTATTGCAAATCCTCATTATTTCTACCACATCCATAAACTGTTTCATAAATCTCATCAATTCTATCCAACTTTCTTAATCCTCCTTTTTCTCTTAAACCATACAATTTTCCTTCATGTTAATTCCTTTGTAAATTGATCTTGTTCATTCTCTCTATATAACCATAGCAAATCAATTTGCTATTTTCATATTGGTCACTTGCTTTTATATTCCAGTTATATTCATTCCTCACATTCTTGACCTTATCTCTATTTTACCATATATATTTCCAAGTAACTCACTCAATGCATTCAACTTTTTTGTAACCTTCAAATAAATACAAACATAAGAGAATATGTCTTTTGCCTCCCAAAATAATTGACCACCCAACCTTATTCTCCACTTTGATTAACAGAAGTATGCAGATGTTTTATGCACCATCTGCTATGAGCCAGGAAGTTAGCCTAGAACCTTCTACATTTTGCCATTTACTACTGAGTTTATCTACTGCATAAATTAAAGCAGTATGTAAAATGTATTGCAAGTATTCCAAAACCAAACACTACACCAATTGTTTACACATACTTTTATGGGCATGAAAGATATTTCTTAGATCTGCTTGTTGTGAAAAATTTTGAATTCATGGACAGTTGCTTTTAAAAACATCACTAAAACATTCCTAAAGTCTCATCCTCTGTGCACACCAATCCATATGCCCATGACCTATTTATTGAAACTGTAGCAGAGCACAACATGAAATATTTCTTTGGGAAGGCAAATAGTCTTGCTCTTGGGTCTGCTGGCTGCTCATTTTCCTTAACCAGTTTCAGTTTCAGTTTATTGGGATTTATATGCCGCCCTTTTCCCTGAGGGGACTCAGGGCGGCTTACAACCACAGGGGGGGGGGGAGGGGGGTGCAAGGTCAAAAACAAAACAATATGTGAACAAAGAAAGATAGTAAAACACAACTTTCATTCAACAATCAAACACTCGGGCGGGTGAATTGGAAGCCTATCCCCAGGCCTGCTGGGAGAGCCAGATCTTGAGGGCTGCGCGGAAGGTCTGGATAGTGGTGAGGGTACGGATCTCCATGGGGAGCTCGTTCCACAGGGTCGGAGCAGCAACAGAAAAGGCTCTCCTCCGTGTGGTCGCCAGTCGGCATTGACTGGCAGATGGGATTCGGAGGAGGCCCAGTCTGTGCGATCTAATTGGTCGATTTAGGGAAGTAATCGGCAGCAGGCGGTCTCTCAAGTACTCAGATCCACTACCATGGAGTGCTTTAAAGGTGGTCATCAGTACCCTGAAGCGCACCCGGAGACCAACAGGTAGCCAGTGCAGCCATTCTAATGAGACCTGTACCTTGACACATTTTTCTCTCTACATATGCAAGCATCAGAGGTACCACAATATCTAGAAAGAGAACTGAAGTGTAGCATTTAAACTGGATGTTAGCATTTACTTATTTACTAGCAGACCTTTTATTTAGGAGAAAGATTGCACTATTTCTCAATAGAAATAATATACAAAAATCATATCACAGAGCACTATTTCACTGTATAATCTTGATAAAATACAGCATGGAAAGTAAGCAGAGCATGACTTCAGGAATTCTTTCCAAACCTTTGTCACGGTGACCATGTTTGTGTTTTATGTGTGCCCCGGGAGGCAAGGGCTGCATACTGCATACGCTGTGCTCTGGATCATATGATCCAAATAGAGGAGATGCTGCTTAAAACAGAGCAGCTGCCAAGATTCCACATTGCTAGCCAACTGTTCCTTCCACAAGACTGCACTGTGGGAATTTTTCAACATTTTTTCCTTGCAGCCCCTGGCCTGATCTGGCCCCATTTACAGTATCAATCATGCTTTTGCCAGCTTCTCTCCCATACCCATTTGGCCCTCTTTGGTTCAATTTTCGAAGAGGTATTTGGTTGACAGACAGAGCTCTAAACCCAGATACTTTCTATGCAATCTCATGTTGGATTGAGGAAAAAAATTAATACATAAATATTTCTTTTGCATGTCTACATCAAACATTTTTCATAGGGAAAGATATGCTCTCTCTGTGACGTAATACAAGGTGACTAAGGTCTCTACCGAACGTGGAAAACAAGCATGCATTGACATTAGACAGTAATTGGAAAACAATTTTGGCTATATTGTATCCAGGCGCTCTCCATTAATGAATGATTGCCTTTAATGTATGATCCATTTATAGAGAACATATTTGTCTAATAGCATGATTATTTTATAAGCAGGATATATGGTTAATAGACTAGAGGCATCTGACGCCATCTTATACCAAATGGATAATCAATAAAGCAACCATGAAGCAGCAAAATAAAGCAGTAAAAGAGACCACAAGAATTTAAAAGATCAACACAAACTATTGGAAACCGTCAAGCTTGCAAACAGAAATCAAAATCATTGTGCCAGAAACTGGGTGCTCAAGGGGAAGGAAGGAAGGAAGGAAGGAAGGAGGGAGGGAGGGAAGGAAGGAAGGAAGGAAGGAAAGAAGGAAGGACATGATCCAACATCCAATATTAATTCTGTGATTCTTAATTATACAGCAGTCACTACTATGTTCCATCATTTTTTCTGTGGGTCTACTTTCTACTCCATCTCCTTCCTTCACCATAGTTTTCCTGCCATCATCAGCTTGGGATGACAAAAACCCAGATAAAACCAATATAATTTTCCAGTTTGGAGGAAGCAGAAGCACAACCCTACTAATGTCTCACTTTCTCTCTGTTCGGCAGTGAGACTGATTAGCCTTCTGAAATTGTTTTCTGTTAAAAACTACTACTTATTCTGTGAATATTATATGTGTGAATAGTATATTTTACATAGGCTTCATTCAGTCTTTCTCATTATTACCAGAGGTTAAAAAAAAAAGTAGGGCAACCCCTCCACTTAAAAAACAAAAAACAAATCAGAGAGGTGACCTAGACCTGAGATACTCATTCAAGCTAAAGAAACCAAATTGCAAAGTGCTACATTACTCTATTTATGTAAGATAGTTTTATCTTGTTTTATTTTGCCATATATAGTTTTTCAAATAAAAAAATACGATAAAATGCATTAGCCAGCTAACGGAAGCAGCAAAACAAAAACATCCCCAACATCAATACATTAAAAAAGCACTACTTGTTTTAAAAGAAATATCTTTATTTGCTAGAAAATGTCTATGTCTATTAAGCCACAAGGCAACAATGAATTGTAACTGAGGATCTTCATAAAACTATCTCATAACCCAAAACAGAACACACACTGATTTAATATTATTTTTTAAATCAAAACTTTATTTCAGATATGAATTCTAGTTTAAATATTTCATTAAATGTCTAATCTAACATCTTTCGTAAATCAGAGCTTAGGCAGCAATTGGTTGTCCCCACCTCATTCCAATCACTTCTGCTAGCCTGCTTGTCTAGGAGTTATAAATAACATTTCTTCTCCCAAACTGCAATTATAACTAAATGCAAATATAGCTTACCTTAATGCTAGTTGATTGTAGCTTCTGAAAAAAATACCTCTGAAATGACAAGGGGACCTTCAGCAAGGCAATGACTGCACTGCATAAACAAGCGGTATGCTAGAACAAAAGAATGGCAAGTCCGATCATAATTATTTGTTTTACAAAAGGAATATGAAATATCATGAACAAACTCTGGGCATTAATACTTCAGTTCCTGGTGCTTAGGAAGCCAAGACACAACATACTATTGATTCAAAAAGCTCCAGAGATGGGAAACTGGAGATAGAAGAAATCTGGAAGAAAATTTGCAAATCCTAAGAACACCCTTGTCTCTGACACTGAACTGGGCATACAAGAGAATATCTGATGTTGACAGTCAGCATCAATTTGGTGCTTATCTTGACTTATTCTAATAATCCTCCAATTAGCTAAACTATTTCCTTGCTTGGCTGGAAGATTATAGAAACTGAGGTCTGAAGCATGCCAGCAAAGGTTGCATTACAGTCAACAAAAGTGGCCAGCAAGATATGGACCTGGAACGGAGACCAACCTTGTTGGGTCAGATCAAAAGTCTAACTAATCCAGTATCCTGTTTGGTCAATCTGATGGTCTTTAGGAAGTATGCAAACAAATACTCAGGTAATTGTCCTCCTTCCAGCTGTTCAGGTGTTACTGTAATTGCAGTTTTTCTTTAGAAGTCTATGCTTTTTTTATGAACATAAAAATTCAAATCTATATGCACAATAGGCAAAAAAAAATCTCAAAATATATGCTGTCTTTTCAAGGGATTACATAAAAATGGCTTGAAGAACATCTAAAACCTTGATTTTGTTCCAAGTACGGAAAATAGAGTAAACTCAATGCAACATTGATTATTTGCCACTTCGTTTTTGGAACACGTAGAAATGGGACTAGTATTCATAGATGACTTAGCCAATAAAAGAAATACTAGACTGGTTAAAAGCTGTGCTGAAACCCAATCAGTATTACTGAATAAAGCAAAGATAGAACAATTATATAAGGTCTCTGGCATGTCTCTACAACTAAACCTTTTACACAATGCCTATCATAGCATGAGAGCTTGAAGTATATTTTTAAAATGCAAGTTCTGGAAAATGAAATAAAATTAGGCAGAAAACAGTAGTAGTCTCACTCTTACTTTTCTATTGAAGAATATTTTGATTAAATATATGTAAATACAGTACACATAAAAACCATATTTAGCTTTTCAGTTTGAGGATTCTGTTCCTTTATCTGAGGCCAAAAGCTGGAGTGTTTTCCATATAATAAATGATAATACTTGCCATGTAGGATACTGGGGCATATTTTTGGTTCAGGGCTTCCACTTCTTCCAACACATGGCCAAACACAGACATCATTCTCCTTTCATATTCACTTGCAGCATGGGCCACTCCAGTAGAACCATATTCCTGAAAGCTGTTTAAAAAGGTAGCTATTCAAACTCTATTTTATCTTTCTTGCAGAGCACTTTAGGTACAGACAGACTTTGACTTACAACAGTTCATTTAGTAATTGTTCAAAGTTACAGCAGCAGAGTGACTTATGACTATTTTTCACACTTACGACCACTGCAGCATCCCCATGGTCACATTATCAAAATAAAGACGCTTGGCAACTGGCAGGTATTTATGACTGTTGCAGGGTCCCAGAGTCATGTGATCACTTTTTGCAACCTTCTGACAAGCAGTCAATGGGGAAGCCAGATTCACTTAACAACCACAGTGACCCACTTAACAGCTGTGGCAAGAAAAGTCATGCAAGGGGATAAGTTCACTTAAGACCTGTCTCACTTAACAACAGAAATTGTAGCTCAATTGTGGTTGTAAGTTGAGGACTACCTATATTTACACATATTTGAAGCATCTAGTTGAAAAGGTTAACAGAATAAGGAATATCAATTATATTACTTATGCAAAATTAAACACAGAAAACACAATATACCAAGAGTAATATTCCTGGATAGTTTCTTGTATTCTCTTCAATATTGGAGCCATTATGTTGCTTAAATCTTCATAATAGTTTTCTTTTTCACAGTTAACATCTCATTTTCCTGAACATTTAAAATTCTCCAAACCATCTGCGGTATATCTCCAAGTCCAGCCTTTTAAATAATGAATTGAGTAAGTGGTGACTGCTCTCAAATCACCCAGATTTTAGGCTGAGCACTAGATTTACATGGATTGATTGATGATGAAGTCTAACAGGACTAAATCAGGGCTGAATGCAATGTCTCAAATGCGCTCCAAAACCTTTTCTAATATTGCACAGGAAATACGCAAATGCTTCCTAGCAGGAAATAATGGGAAAAGCACTTCCTGAACCAGGACCTTAGAGCCATGTTTCTCAACCCTGACAAATTTAACATATGTGGGGTTCAGTTCCCAGAATTCCCCAGTTGCTAAAGTTGAGAAACACTAAACTAGAGATAGTTTGCTCTTTAGATTCAAACTGAAAAATTGCTTGTATATGTATGAACTTTGGAAAAAATAAGGCCCATGTCCACTCCAAAGCATCTGTGCGGCTTTAGATCAAAGTACAGCACATCCCCAGAAGAAATATTCATGTAAGATAGCTGTTTTCCATAAGTGTACTTGAGGACCCAGATTGTAGGGGACAATATGCTGACATTCATTAACCACTCAGTGTGCTGTAAAATACTGTGTAGCTGTATATAAAAGTCTAGGTGCTATTGCTACATTGCTTTCATAAAGAGTTCAAGAAGCAGCTGTTGAATGCTTTTTTACAGAAACTTTGTATAGCTTTTATTTTATAACAGAACTGCTCAGATGAGCTTTCCCCAACCTGCTTCTTCCACATAGGCTGGACTTTAGCTCCCATAATATCCAGCCAACATATGGCAGGAACATGAATATTAATGAAAAGATTAGGAAATAAAAGAAAGACAAAAGGCAATTAGGTATACCTTGCAGATTCAGGATCTAAGATCAGAGCTTCAATTGCATGTGATATTAATAAGCAACTCTGCTGCTGCCTGAAGTAATGTTAAAGAATATTAACAAAGAAAAGTTACGACATACATTTTATATTATCTTACGTAGAAAAGGATTTGAATAGTGATGGGAAACTGGCATTTGTTACTCATGCATGATGTATCCTATAGCATTGAAAAGTCAGTCTATTTATTTGAATGAGACACAAGTATTCTTATAACCTGGGGGCATTTTTCTCTTTTAACAGTGCTACAAAACCTCAGAAGAAGTTAGCAGTTGGTGATACAAGACATAGAAGGTCTGAATGAACAGTTCACAGGATATGGCTAGCAGCCCAGGGCAGACATATGTGCAAGCAAAAAGAGATCTATGCACAGTTGGAAGTTCATTTGTAGCAGCAGTTCCCATTGCCAAAAGAATAAATGAAGCAAATACGAGTCTTAAATAACAAAGTGGAAGAAATGGGAGAATCCTGCTTTCCCAAAGCAAAATTAAACATATAATACTGCCTTTAACAAAAATAATTTTACACTATTTCCTCTTGGGTTAACAGAAAGCATATTTTGCATATACAAAATTGCCTTCTCAATTATTTGCACATGTAGCTAGAGGAAAAAGAAACAAATCTCAAAACTAGGAAAGAAATATCTGGGCTTGTGATGTAGGGTAGAGACAAAATGGAAAAAAAAACCCTTCAGAATAGTTCTACTTCAGATATTACAATTCTGAGTCTTCCATGTTTTGACTGAATCACATTCAAAACACTATTGAGTATTCTTGAATAAGGTACAATGGGGAGCTCCCTCATGCTTTCTTACTTTTTGTCCTGGGGCTACAACAGTACTGGTAGCTATGCTATGTTGTCTATCAACTTATGCGCGGAAAAACTACTTAGAAGGTGACTTTCTAAAATAACTTCAACATTTTAAAAAAATATCCAGTCAAACAATGACAACTTTTTCAGATCCTCATGCAACTGAGCCAGGAAATGAAGCAAGCAACAATAATGGATTCACCTTAACACAACTGCAATTTGCCAGCAACCTGTGCTCCACAACACAGCAACAGCAGCTCTGTTAATGGGTAATCCCAAGGCCCAATTTTTCACTTGGTAACTCATCAACAAAACCCCCAACAAATAAATGAAGAAAACATGGTGGTTTTTATATTTGGCGATTGGAAGAAACCGTATGTACACTATTTGAAGTTCATGTACAAAATACATTTTTGTATCCAGCAACGTATCTCAAAAAGAAAGCATGATTCACAGAGAAGAAATAGCAAAAGCAGCGTGGCATTACTATCTGTAAACTATTAACTTTCTAATATCAGTAATGGAATTTATGTCTCAAGTTTTAATGGCTTTTGTACTCTCCAACCTTTGGAGAAATGAGAACAACAATATGGAATGGAATGCCCTGTTTTGCTCCCAGCTCAGAACACAGCTCTGAAGTACAGAGTATTTTGTCCCAAAGATACTTTTTTCAAGAGGGAACTGGATTTTTTGGTTTTTCTTTGAAGATATTTTGGGAGAGCTGAAGAAGCTTCTTGGATGAGAAGCGAAACATCTTCAAAGAAAAACCAAAAAGTTCAGTTGCCTTTTGAAAAAAGAACTTTTGGGACAACCATGACCTGGATGACTCAGAATCTTCACAGAAACAGAGTATTAGTTCTGGGGCAAAGAAGACACTTGATTTGGCAATCTTACTTGTGATAATCAAATACAGTCACTAATAGTAAGAAAATATGGGATGGGCTATATCAAATGGAACAGAGCTTAAATTTTAAATTAAATTAAAAGATGTACTTTCAGTGATGAATTCTGGCAGACTAACCGTAATGATGGTCTGTTTTTAACTTTAAAAATGAATTGGCATATGCAAACTGTAAGTATCTAAGAATTGCCTGCATAAATTTACTTTTCCCTAGCTCCCATAATAGGTTCAAGGGAGCCTCTTTGGGGGGAAAACACCCAAGCTCTGGTTGTTTAAGAAACAAGATAATCGAATTCAAACAAGAATGGCTGCCATATATACAATACATTATAAGGCAAGGCAAATCCAAGCCCTTACAGTAGGGTTTTAAGGGGTTAAATGTTTATAAAGGTTTTAAATTGATCAGGGTACAGTGAAGATTAAGTTTTAAGTATAGTGAAGTTAAGACACCAAATACCTGTCTACATTTTTCAAGTATCTCTGTTCTTTTCTTTTAGTATTCATAAATAACAATATAATAGAGGCTCTTGTATTAAATTCCAAGATTTAATTTTTTTTTCATACTATAAGAAGCAGGATACAGTTCCACATTTCTCAGAGTTTCAGAGTCTGCATCAAAAGAAGACTGATAGAGATCGCTGTATCTTGCTGCAAGGTTTCTGAATTCTTCCATGGAGAGTTTCATCTGCAATAGTACAAAGTGTAGGCAAAACAGAAAAAGAAGCACAAAAAAAGGCACTGGCCATGATTGAACATAATACATACAGAATTCAATTAAGAGGCTTATATTATATTGGCCTGACCATTTTCTATTGCTTATTTTCACTTCAATTATCATACATCCTTACACCGTCCACTTATTCTTAGATCAAAGGAGAGTTTCTGCTGCAGAGACTCCTAAACGCTATCCTAAAATTCTTTTGGCACTTGGCTCTAGTTGTCTCTTATAGATCCCTATAAAATGAAGCAAGATGAGATTATTGGCAGCAGGATCAGACTCAAATCTCAATTCATGCTTCTTTGTAGACTCTTTGTAGACTTTACTTCAGCATTCAATACTATTGGACATTCTTCTAACTAAACTAAATCAGCTAGCAGTACCTGAACACACTTGTAAGTGAATCACAAGCTTCCTAACAGGACGCAGCAGGTGAAACTAGGCAAAATCACATCAGATACCTGTACAATTAGCAAGGATCCCCCCCCCAAGGGCTGTGTGCTCTCTCCAGTTCTCTTCTCTCTATATACCAATGACTACATCACAAACAATCCATCTGTTAAACTACTGAAGTTTTCAGATGATGCAACAGTGATTGGTCTCATTCAAGACAATGATGAAACCGCATACAGATTGAAGATTGAACAACTAACCTTGTGGTGTGACTGGAACAATCTGGAACTGAACACACTTGAAACCGCAGAAATGGTGGTAGACTTTAGGAGAAACCCTACCATACTACCACCTCTTACAATACTAGACAACACAGTATCAACAGTAGAGACCTTCAAATTTCTAAGTTCTATCATATCTCAAGATCTAAAATGGACACCTAACATCAAAAACATAATCAAAAAAGCACAACAAAGAATGTTCTTTCTGCACCAACTCAGGAAGTTCAAACTGTCCAAGGATCTGTTGATACAGTTCATCAGAGGAATTACTGAGTCTGTCATCTGCACCTCTATAACTGTCTGGTTTGGTTTTGTGACCCGAGACAGACACACACTTCAGAGGATAAGCAGAACTGCAGAAAAAATATTACTGCCAACCTGCCTTCCATTGAGGACTGCATGAGTGCATGAGTCAAAAAGAGGGCCATGAAAATATTTACAGACCCCTCACATCCTGGACTTAAATTGTTTCAACTCCTACTCTCAAAACGATGCTAAAGGACACTGCACACCAAAACAACTAGACACAAGAACAGTTTTTCCCCGCACGCCATCACTCTGCTAAACAAATAATTTCCTCACCCCTGTCAAATCATTCACTATGACTGCAGGACTGTAACTTTGTTGCTTGTATCCTTACGATTTATATTGATTGTTTCCTGATTGCTTATTTGTACCCTATGACTATCATTAAGTGTTGTACCTTATGATTCTTGACCAATGTATATTGCCTTTTTATGTACACTGAGCATATGCACCAAAGGCAAATTCCTTGTGTGTCCAATCACATTTGGCCAATAAAGAATTCTATTCAATTCTATTCCATTCCATTCTTCCTGTAGCTGAAAGTACCTTACTTTGCTGAAAGTAGTATTTGCCTTGTCCCTTTGTTCTGCTATTAGCTTGTATATATATTCTCTTTGCTACAGATCCCACATGTTGCTTTCCTATTTCACATGTCTCCAGCGGTGGGATTCAACCCACTTAACAACCAGTTCACTGAAAATGTGAGTGCACACTCATGCTTCCGCCATGTGGTAAGGGTCAACCGAGCAGCCTTTCGGGGCCTGCTCTGCTCCATCTCTGCTCTCCAGGCAGCTGCTGCTTCTCTCCGCTGCTGCTCTTGCAGGAGAGAGCGCATCTCTTGTGCAATTTAGCAGCTGTGAGACACCGCTTTACTCTAAGTCCCATTCGGAAAGCACACAGCACAGAGAAGCAGCAGCCATGTTGAACGCTGCTTCTCTGTGCTGTGCGCTTTCCGGATGGGAGACTTAGAGGAACAGGGCGGCTCACAGCTGCTAAATTTCACAAGAGATGCTCTCTGTCCCAAGAAGAGCAACAGCAGAGAGAAGCAGCTGCTGACCCAGAGACCACATGGAGCATCTCCGCGAGCAACCAAGCCTTTGCAAGGGACAGCTGTTTCAATGCCCTAATGTTTCAGTGATATGTTTATATACTGTATATGTAAAATGGTATTATTAGGGATATTGCAGGGATCTAATGTCTTTGAACATAAAATAGTTATTGATTTAAAATATCAGTATACCACTTTTCAATAAATTCCAAAACAGTTTAATAATTTTCTATATATAACTTATGATTCCATGCAATTTCAAAACAAACAATTAAAGAAAATTAGATTACACAACTGAAAACAAAATTAGATGACAAAACTATAAAGTCTTGGAGTGTTTTAAGAAATTAACTGCCAAAGACATCCTGAAATGGCTAGCATTAACTTGCCTTCTACATAAAAATGCACAAAGGGGGAAGAAATATTTTATGGGAATTCTTCAAATGTTAGACCTGTAGTTGACAAGATCATGTTTTTTATCGATGTCATTCCAATTTCCATTTAAAGGGGAATATCCAGCAGGATTTCATTAAACAGATGTTTAAGTGGTGATGGAAGTAAAATCTAGTCTGAAACAATAATGCCTAAATAAAGATGTGACAGCCCTTGTCCACACACTGCAAGAAATGTGCCGCAGAAAACAACCATCAGTTTTTTGCTCTCAAAAGCGTTGGGTATAGAATATTGACCATAAGTTATAAGAAGGCAGATCTCAGTTGACATTAAAATTTGCAAACAACAGGGATTTTATTACAGAGCTACTATAACTCTTAGGAAGCATCTGTCTTAGATTCCCTTTTTCAGGATTGATTTCTACGACTGAAGAGCAGGTGATGAAGACTCAGGCTCAATGAGTGGTGAAACTGGAAGTTACAGATTTGGAGAATGCCACTGTGTGAAAGACCGTATGGCGCTAGAGATGGATTGGAAAAGTGATAGGCTTTTATCCCTATTTTTCATTTTGCCTTGGTTAGAATGAGGCAAAGCAGGCCTCACAGAACATCTTGAATCCTTAATGCGTCACTTCCCCAGTACCAATAATGACAGCAGAGAGACTTAACAACTCTCTGTAGGCAGTGGAACATTTATTTATTATTAGAGTGGTGCATATAGCTACCCATCTTATAAATGTAACTCCTGATTGATATCTTAAAAAGATATGGAAGCCACCATATAATTTGTAGGGCATTGTTAGGAATATAATCTAATAGATGAGTTGGCAATATATAAATCATGTAACAATGCTATACCTGTTTCTTTAATCATACTGTAAAATGTGATTGGTTGCTGTTTTCCTCAATCGGCCATAAGAGGGAGCCAGAATGACTGTTAGCTCTCTCTGTTGTTAGATGCTGGGCTGATCTGATCTGAGTGCCATGAGCTATTGTAAATTTTGCAACTGCTAGCAAACTTTGAGTTCTGAACTGATTATATGATACTGGACTATGTTATTTGGATTATCCCTTAACTGAAAGACATTGATAACTGACTGTCTTATCCGTGTATGACTTGAACTGTTTGGTGGACTCTGATACCTTTATTTCCACGAAAGTAAAAGCCTATTTAGACTGCAGTGTCTCTGTATGCTGGTGTGTGTATTCTCCAACACAACTCTCACAACGCTTCGCTGAACGTACTCGCTCTCCCAATGGGGAGCTTACCTAACAGGCATGATAGGAAGCTTGGAGAAAGATAAGGAAGTTATAACAGTTTTGATTCTGCTTTGATTAAGGCTTGCTTCAACCTGGTGGCTCACAAATTAAATAAACAATTACGACAAGCTTTTCAGTAAACAAGTAGCAATGGTTAGTATAGTACTTTCAGCAAAGAAGAACACTGTTAGCATACACTATAGGAAGAAAATTTGTTCCTATAATTCTACTACTTGTGAAAGGGACTCTTGGAGCCAAAGGGCCAAAGATGCCCTCATGCCCTCGTCACCTCAAGGCTCGACTACTGCAACACACTCTACATGGGGCTGCCCTTGAAGAGTGTTCGGAGACTGCAGTTGGTCCAGAATGCAGCCGCGCGAGCAATATCAGGGGTACCCCGGTACACCCGTGTTACACCTATCCTCCATGAGCTGCACTGACTCCCTATTAATCTCCGGACGCGCTACAAAGTGCTGGTAATTACCTTTAAAGCCCTACATGGCACTGAACCTGGATATCTGAGAGACCGTCTCCTGCTACACACCTCCCAACGTCCGATAAGAACTCACAGGTTAGGCCTCCTCCGGTGCCATCTACCAGACAATGCCGGCTGGCGACCACTTGGGGGAGAGCCTTTTCTGTTGCTGCTCCGGCTCTGTGGAATGAGTTACCAACAGAGATCCGGACCCTCCCCACCCTTGCAGCCTTCCAAAAAGCCACCAAAACCTGGCTGTTCCGGCAGGCCTGGGGTTGCTGACTCAAATCAGGTCAACCCCCAATTAAACCGGATGTATGTTGTGTTTTTAAAATGTTTGCATTGTTTTATGTTCTCCCCCTGTATGTTATTTTATTTTATTCGTACTTGTAAGCCGCCCTGAGTCCCCCCCCCCCGGATTGGGCGGCATGTAAACCCATTAAATTGCTAATTGCTAAAGATCTGGCAACAGCAGTGGGAAGACTAGTTTGCCTTATAAATCACTCAGGGAACCTGAAGATGAATTGAGAGAAAAATAACACAAGAACAATTTATTTTAACAACCATGGTAACACTTTTGTGGTGTAAAATATATTTTAAGAGGCTTTGTGGGAACTATGTCTAGTGATGTGATACTTGTGGGGGTAAAGTTCCCACCAAACACAGGTAATCCTCATTTAGTAACTACAAATGGGACTGGCAACTTGCTTGTTAAGCGGTTGCTATGTAAAACTGCCTGCACTTACTTCAGCTTTCCTTCATCCCACATAACTTTAAAGGTTGTAAATGTGAGGATTGGTCATAAAGTTACTTTTTCATCACCGTTATAACTAAAAACAAGCATTAAACGGGGATTGCCTGCAATTCTCTAGAATCTGGAAGGTTCAAAGGGGCTTTGCATAGATGTATAACTCATGTGGATAATCACAGAGAATAATGATAAAGAAGTATGTTCACACAATAACAGTGCAGGTAGATCAGGTCACTTGCCTGGTTGGAAATACGACCACATCGCTGGAGATCACTGCCTGAGGTCATGGCAATTGTTGTGGCAATGGCAGGTGGGGGACTAGTCTTCAGGCTATTACAGGTGCAAATGAGCTGAGAGAAAGCCTGGAGAAGGTCAATTCGTAGTTTAACAAACCCACACTGAAAGCTCAAAGGGTTAAGTGGTGTGCTGGCAGCCTGGGAGGAAAAAAAAAATCTATCAGGTAAAGGCATAACTTGGGAGAGTCATAATCTGAGTCCAAAGTAAGCAAGTTCATAAATAATAATCTAGTAAATGGTTGGAAATGATTTTCCAAAGAGGAAAGGAGGGCTTGTCTAGATAGTGAGGGATTATTTATTAAAAGCAGCAAACCACTTACACAAATGACTGTGCAGATGGTAGCTTCTGCTTATGTTTTGAGATTGCTGCAATTTTCATTAGGGGTGGTGGACTATATTTAACATATAGATTACTAAACCAATATCATTTGCATAATGCTCTGGTTATGGTGGCCTAGTATAGTAGTTCTTCACCTACTTCACTGAGCCAATTAAATTATCTTCAGAAGAGAAGAGGAGGTAGGGAACAGGACTTGTTCTCCAACAAGGAACGAACAATTAGTGAATGTACTATTTCAAAGACAAGATTACTGTCCTGTTGTTATGAAATATGTTATGATACTATGGTTTTGTAACATTTTTAAACTCCAATTACCTAATCTGAATCTTGAATTATCCTTTGAATTCAATCTGAGGGAGGCAAGATAAAAGAAAAGAAACACAAAGAGAGAAAATGCCAAGAGGGCACTTGTAAAGAACATCTAGGCATCAGATCAGATGCTTTTTGCAGTGATGAACATCTTATCAAAATTTTGTTTGTGTTGACTACGACACTTTATTTGCCCAGTTTTTAAATATCCTCTTAAAGGGCAGACCCAAAAATGCTCCAAATAACCAAGCAAACATTTGTCCAGTGGGAGGAATAATTATATCAGCTATCCCCAACCTTTCTGGCTCCACTGACCAGTGGGGGATGCAGAGGGATGGTTTCACATGCACAACCTAGATCCCCCACATACTCAGATGAAGCTTCACTTGTCCGCCACTCACACAGCAAAGTTGGGGACCCCAAAATTATATGATCACATTTGTATCAAATAAAAAGCTACTACAAGGTTAATAAAGACTCAATCTCACACTTGTAAAAGTCTTGATGTTCATATATTATTTCTATTCAAATTATTCCATTTTCATAGCATTATGCAATTAAATACAAACTGTATTTATAAACATATAAACTGTTTCATTTCTGCTTAGCTGAGGTTGACAAATTGCCTTGTTCTGGAGTCAATTGTACAACACAAGAATGAAGGAATTTAGCTAACCTAATTAAGTAAGCCAGTTACCCATTCTTTTCTTTTCTCTTCATGATTTGTAACTCATCCTTTAGGTTTTGTCAGTCATACCGTCCTATGGTCATGTGATTGCAATTTGGGTGCTTGGCAACTGGCTTGTCTTTAAAAATGGCTGCAATGGCCTGTAATCACAATTGCAATATGTGACCTTCTCAGCCCGCCTTCAACAACCAAAGTCAATGAGGTAAACCAGATTCACTTAATGACCACATGATTTATTTAAAGACTGTGTGATTAACTTAAAGATGGTGATGATTTGCTTAATGACTGCTGTAAAAATGGTCATAACATTGAGCCTAGCCATGTGATGACAAGTATATCCCTTAGGTTATATTCTGATCCCAACTATGGTTGTAAGTTGAGGACTATCTGTGATGCTTATATCTATAATATGGATTTCAATATTTAACCATCACATCTGTACCTCATTTTTCTTTCATGGAACTTAAGAGCCCAATAAAATGGGAATATCAGAGTAAACTTGGGAAGCAAATAATAGGCCCAGCCTCAGAGGTAAGTGAGAATTTGACCACAGGGTTTTCTAATTCAAAATTTAGTGTTCTAATTTACACCAAATTGGTTGATGAGTCACTTTGCGAATGAAGCTTTATAAAGATATTTTAAACCTCAAACCTTTCTTTTCCTCATCCGCTTTACTAACGGATCTCAAGATTATGTGGCAAATCCAGCATTTCTGAGATGAATAATTATTTATGCCAAAGTATAATTTGGTTGCCAATCTTCTGCCTCGTTAGAATATATGCAACAGGCAAGTTAATCTTTTTTAAATGCTTCAGGAATATGGAACTTAGTTCTATTGATGCAAAAGTCACATTTTTATTAATTAAAAAAAACAAGCTTGTGGGGAGAAGGATCTCTCTTTGCAGAAAGGAACTTTGGCATTTGACTGATTATACCAACAATCAAAGATTGCTCAAATTGCAGTAAAAAATGTTAGTGTTCTGACTCTGCCTCCTCCATACTCACTCTTGGATGAAAAGTTAATGCAATTCATGATGTGCTCACACCTACACTCTTACACAGCAGTATTTTGTGGCTGAAATTACTGTGGGAGTAAACTAGCTCCACAATAAATGAAGTTATTGAAAGACTAAACACTCCTCCCTCCAACATTTCCCACAGCTAGTTCAATGAGGGATACACCCTTGAGTTTGCTTCTGCAACAATAAAGAATTTTATTGCTAAAGGTGCAAGTTATTTTTTTCCTGTTCTTTTTAAAACAGTAGGTGTATCTGGCCTTCAAATAATTCATAGATTGTAGAATGTAATCCAATGATTACAGTCTACCAGGAGACTACCAGTTTGGCCAGCCTTTGGACTATGGATAAAAAGGAAGACTAGAGAAGCGAACAAAAGGATATATCAAATAGGATTTTCACATGCACCATTGGAATGCCCCATTAACTGTACGTGGTTCTTCTTTAGAAAGGGAGGAAGCTTATGGAAGCACCTGAGCCTACCAAAGGTCTACGAAATGGTGGAATCTCCAGCTCCTAAATAAGAACACACTGAATCACTGCTGAAATCTCAGTTCCAGCCAAAGCTTTTTCTGAACCATGAGATATAAAGCTTCTATTGGTTTTCCAAGGACACAGAAGGCTATAGCTCAGAACAGAAGAAATAAAAGATTGTTATAGGTAGTCCTCGACTTACGACTGCAATTGAGCCCAAATTTTCTGCTGCTAAGTGAGACTTTTAGGTGAGTGTTGCCCCATTTTACAACCTTTCTTGTCACAGTTGTTAAGTGAATCACTGCAGCTGATAAGTTAGTAACCCAGCTGTTAAATCAAATCTGGTTTCCCAGTTGGCTTTGTCAGAAGGTTGCAAATGGTGATTGCACGACCTTGGGACACTGCAACCGTCATAAATGTGAATCAGTTGCCAAGCATCTGAATTTTGATCACATGACCATGGGGATACGGCAAAGGTCCTAACTGTGAAAAAAGGTTATAAGTCACTTTTTTCAATGCCATTGTAACTTTGAACGGTGACTAAATGAATTGTTGTAAGCCAAGGATACTTGTACTTTGACCAACAGCTCTGCAAAAGAAAAAAAAATACTGACCGTTAAAGAAGCTATTCCTTTGTGATAAGATTTTAGTGACTCAGCAATGCAAGAAAGGGCAGAGCTATAATCGTCCTCTTGCAGCCCGGTTAAGCACTGCTCTGCATGGGAGAACTCCTTCAGACTGTTCAGCCAGAAGTAGAAGTGTTCCGAAGCTACCTGAGTCAGCAGGCTTTGATAAAGCTCTTTGGCCATGCCATGATTGCCCTACAAAAGGTAAATGCAAACAGATGCAATTTGCAAGAAGGCAGCAGAT
Source organism: Thamnophis elegans (assembly GCF_009769535.1). Lineage (NCBI taxonomy): Eukaryota > Metazoa > Chordata > Lepidosauria > Squamata > Natricidae > Thamnophis > Thamnophis elegans. The sequence continues at coordinate 91,930,511 of NC_045544.1, read as the reverse complement.
ACTTAACATAGGACATAGCAATAAACATATATCTGAAGCAGCCTTGCAATAGGTAACTCGAGTATAATCAAACTCGTTGGCAGCCTTCTCTTGTGTGCTGTAATAGTGCCTGTGCTAGAAGCATGGCATCTCCCCCCCCCTGCATGCACGAATACACCCTGCCTCTGCCCCCGCACATGCATATATGGCCCCTCCACACACACCCCATGCCCCACGCACGGTAGAGACCCGACAACAAGCTGATTGGCAGAGGCATACGTGCATGCATGGTGGAGCTGAACTAGGGTGACGGCTCATGTGCCCTCAGAGAGGGCACACGTGCCATAGATTCGCCATCATGGCTCTGTATGATTTCCTCTGAAAGCAAAACTTCTATAAAGCATATAGAAAAAAAACACAAATAAATTCCTGTATTAAGAAACCTGATTTAGAACTATGGACCACATACCATTCTTGAAGCTTGCCTGGCTATCCTATAAGCTGTCCATCCATTCGAATCATTTTCAAGCTGTTGCTTGATAACAGCTTTCACTTCAGAAGATAATGTCTTCTGACTGGCAACGAATATCACAGTAGCAAGAGAAACCTAATGAGGAAAAAAAATTAAAAGCAAAAAGTTGAATAAAAAGTAATCCATGTAAGGGCTTGACGGAATGCTGAATTGGATGAACATCAACTATTTGACTATAGGTAGCCCTTGACTTACAACAATTAGGACTGGAACATCAATTGTCAAGTAAAGCAGACATTAAGTGGATTTCCACCCAATTTTACAACCTTCTTAGCTGTGGTTAGGTGAATCACAGAGGTCGTTAAATGAAACACATGGTTAAGTGGAATTTTCCTTGAGCAGTGGGTTGGACTGGAAGACCTCTAAGGTCCCTTCCAACTCTGTTGTTTTGTATTCTATGAATACACTATCCAGTATAATTTTCAAAGTGTGGTCAAACCCAAATCTGAATAAAATCATCATACTGAGAAACACATTCTCATTTTCTATAATGATTCTAATCAATCCTTATAATGAGGTATAGGACTATTTTCCCATGATAGAATAAAACTTCCTTTCTTTGCAGCTGTCAAACATTATGGCAATTTTCTAACTGAAAAAAAAATCTCTTGTGATCTCAGGATAGGACTGACTGAAACAAATGTGCACCCATTTACTTTGTATATACAGGCATTCCTTGACTTATGACCACAATTGGGACCAGAACTTGCAGTCACCACAATCATATATCGAGTTGGACTCAATTTTATGATGAGTTTTATGGTGGTCATTAAGTGAATCCCAGTTGTTAAGCAAATCATGCCTCCCCATTAGATGTTTTTTTCTGGAAATTCATTAAAAAGTTGCATATCACAATCATGTGACAACAGGATGTGCAATTGGTTGTAAATGCAAGCCGACTGCCAAGCGCCCAAACTGCAATCATGTGACCACAAGGGTTGTGTAATGGGCAGATTTTAAGTCACTATTTCTAAGGACATTGTAACTTTGAACTACTATTAAAGAAATATTCAAAAGTCAAGGACTACATCCAAAGTAACACAAGGGTCCCCGACCGCTGGGCCGCGGACCACTACCAGGCTGTGGCCTATTCACAACTGGACCGTCGTGTGATTGGCAGGCTGGCATGCACACATTCGTGCGCATGTCAACTTGCAGTTGAGCTGCATGTGATGGGTGCCAGCCCATCATTTGCGCAGCTCGGTTCCCCTCTCCCCTCCACCAGCTGGGCCACCAAACTGCAAGGGTTGGGGACCCCTGATATAACACAATTAGCATTTGCTATCCATTCCTCCAGTAATGTTCTTTGCAACCTATGTTCATTTTCCACATACTAAACATCAAATTTATGACTAAGGTAAAAGTTTCCAAAGAACACAGAACTTATGGAAGAAAATCAGTTATACTTGTTAACAAATATCCGTATATTTTTAAGTCAGGTTCCATAGCATGTTAAGAAGTGATTAAAAGAGTCAGCAATAGTGTGAAGTTCTCACATTTTCCACTACATTTGTTAAGGCCAGCCAGGCCAACCATGTAAAATAAGTGCCATCTACTGGGCAGAACAAGGACTGGGAACAGTGATACTGTTGCTTGTTTTAATAAAAAGTTATATTGAAATGGCCTTTTACATTTCCATTGTTGGCTCAATGAGAAAATTCACGTAACTCTTATTTTCTACATGGGTGTCGCTTTATTACCTTCATTTTAAAATGCTTTTCAGGATATTATTTTATTTTAACCATCTTTCTGATTACACACTTTCTCATTTGCCAACACAGCCTCAAGATAATTTTCTTCTCTTACATTTCTCAGTCTGATTTTTTTTACAGTGCTGATTTCTTCTTGGGCTCTTCACTTTGCTCTCTACTGCAGACATAGGCAATCTTCCCATGACTGAGGCTACTCAATATGTGAGGAGGATAGAGTACTTCAAAATGGATGGGGCTATTTCACATATTTATTTATTCATTTGAATTTATCCGCTACTCAAATCCAATGGACATATGTTGGCAGGGCTGGGGTGTGTATGTCTCAGTTGTTTTTCAATTGTGATTTATTTCTAGGGATTACATTATATTTTTCATCTGCTTCCCTCCTCTAAAATGAAGGAAAATATGCTTTCAGTTTTCACTAATTATTGTCAAAGGCAGCATACCCAAAAGAAGACTCAGGGGCTATAATCAGCCATTGCTTGGTAGCAATAGCAATAGCACATTGACTTATATAACACTTTACAGTGCTTTACAGTCCTCTCTAAGCAGTTTACAGAGTCAGCATATTGCCCCCAACAATCTGGGTTCTCATTTTACCCACCTCGGAAGGATGGAAGGCTGAGACAACCTTGAGCCTTGTGAGATTTGAACTGCCATATTGCAGGCAGCTGGCAGGCAGCAGAAGTAGCCTGCAATACTGCACTCTCACCCGTGCCAGCACAGCCTGGTAATGTTCCCTTTCCCCATTCATTGCTTCTTCCTTCATTATTCTCTTTCTTTCTATGCTGCATCTTTCTGAATTATGGGCCTCTTCAAGTAGGGCCTTTTGGCTTCAATTGTTTTGCTTTGCTTCCAACACAAAATGTCTAGTCTGTAGTCACTATGCAAATAATATTGTTTTTTAGACATCTTACTTACTTTATGGGATTTCAAAACATCCAGTGATATCATTCATTAATTTAAGTACTCTCTGATGTTTTGTTTACTGGAATGACTTTTGGAAAGTTCAGCACAAAACTAGCTGGTGAGTGCAATTCTTTGCTGTTAATCCCTCAACTCAATTGGTAAGGATCGACAATCCTAAATTAAAACTCCTTATATCCTTCCGTTTCCCTGAATAGGAATAAAGCATTTGAAAAGCCCTAGATTCCTCATGCCTATCAGGTTTGGGAACAGGTTGTCCTTTTGAAGCTCAAGGTGTGTAGGAATAATTTACCAATCTTCGTGGCATCTCTAGGGGTTTTTATTAGCAAAGATCTGTCAATTTTCTCCTGGAAGAGCTGGGGAATAAAAACAACCTAATCATAGAAAAGGTGTGGTCAAAGACAGCAATTTTATAAGGGTGTCATGCTTTCCATTCCATTTATCAATATAAAGTAGAAGAGCCAAGGTGGCGCAGTGGTTAAATGCAACACTGCAGGCTACTTCAGCTGACTGCAGTTCTGCAGTTCGGCTGTTCAAATCCCACCAGGCTCAGGGTTGACTCAGCCTTCCATCCTTCCGAGGTGGGTAAAATGAGGACCCGGATTGTTGTTGGGGGCGATATGCTGACTCTGTAAACCGCTTAGAGAGGGCTGAAAGCCCTATGAAGCGGTATATAAGTCTAACTGCTATTGCTATTGCTATAACAATTTAAGTCAGGGATATCCAACCTTGGCAACTTGGACTTCAACTCTGGCTGGGGAATTCTGAGAGAGTTCACAAGTCTAAAAGTTGCCACCCCTGATTTAAGTATTGAATACATTATCAGATAGCAACTAGTTCTACAGAATGTTCATCAAACGTTTATTCTATCTATATTCAGATTCATTTGTTACCGAGAAGAAATATTCTTAATCTGAGTTTCTTACCAAAAGCTCTTGCTGTTTATTGGCAGCAGAACAGCCAATCACTTTATAGAGATTCATTAGGTCTCCCAGCATTCCATCTCCTAAGACAGGTAGCTGCATGGCAATGGCTGCCAAACAATGGCATATGAGAATTCTAGCAGCATCCTGAGCACGAGGCAGCTGGGTCAACAAGGACTCCACGATGGATTGGCTCAGATGGGGGTGGCTCTTGGCCAGCTTCACCATACAAGTGAGTACTATCTGCATGAAAACAAAATGACACTTTTTCAGCTTTCATGATACCCTAGCTGTTTGTTTTAAAGATAATATCTACTGTGGGTAGTCCTCATTACAACCACAATTGAGCCCAAAATTTAAGCTGCTATGTGAAACTTTTGTTAAGTCCTTTTTGCACCATTTTATGACCTTTCTTGTCACAGTTGTTCAGTGTATACTGAAGCTGACAAGTTAGTAACATAGTTGTTAAGTGACTCTAGTTTCCCCATTGACTTTGCTTGTCAGAAATTCGCAAAATGCGATCACATGACTCTGGGAGATGACAACCATCATAAATATGAACCAGTTGCCAAGCAATGGTCGTAAGTGTGAAAAATGGTCATGCCACTTTTTTCAGTGCCATTGTAACTTGAACAGTCATTAAATGAATGGTTTTAAGTTGAGGACTACTATCACCGTTTTTATAACACAAAATAATCTGAAGCAAACTGCGTATTAATTCCTACATAGTTAGTATTTGGGAATCAATGTATCAATTTGGATTTAATTTTAAGCCAAAGTTTGGTGTTACGTTGATAGTTATAAGTTGCTATTCCCCTCTTTTTCGCCTCTGGCTAATCAAAAGGCAATTAGAAGACTCCACATTTAATAGTTAGTATAATAGCAATGTCTCTGTAGATATTAATAGTAGGTAGGAGTGCCTCTGCAGACACTTCCTTGGGTGTGCACAAGCCATGTTTCTCATCTAATTTAAAAAAATATTATTTGACATTATGGTCCTCTCATTTATCTGTCTACCTGACAATGTCAAACTACATAATCCCAAAATTTGGATGAAGAGCCAGGACACATCTTGGCATCAAAATAAAACCAATATTGGCACCAGGCAGAGCAACATCACTAACTAAGTTCTCTCATATGCTCTGCAAAACATGCTATTCCCCCTTAACAAAACCTAAAAAAGAATTTCCTTTGAAAATCCTGATGACTGCTTCAGTCTGTATAATGGAAAGAACACATTCTAATATAAAGGACTCAAAAAGCATTAACTGGTTTTTTTAATCTGGAAGCAGATTGGAAATAAATGCAATTACTAAATTTTCTTTCAAATAATAGTGTCCTTGCTTGTTCCATTTTGTGTTATCTAGGACAGCTGCAAATACCAAATAGTGTAGCAACAAACCACAAAGTTGTCTAAAATAACAAATAACAATCAAAGTAACAAATAATTATAATAAAACAAATATTCAGGAAAATCCTCTTACATCAATTAGTATGAGAGACAATATTTTTAAAAAAACTTACAATTTACCTTTAAGGTTGCTTCGGGAGATGAACTTGGTTCTTGGCTACAAAGAACAAGAAGAGATTCAAGGCCAAAGACTGCATCTTGTTCCAATGGCAAAAGTTCTAGGGAAAAGATAGATTATCTTCAATCAATCAGAATAGAGCTGGAAGGGACCCTGGAGGTCTTCTAGGCCAATCCCCCCTGCTCAGGCAGGAGACTCTATACTATTTCCAATATTTGGCTGTCCAGTCTTTTCTTAAAAACCTCCAGTGACGAAGCACCTACAAATTCTGAATGCAAGAGTTCCACTGGTTAATTGTCCTCACTGTTAAGAAGTTTTTCCTTAATTCCAGGTTGCTTCTCTCCTTGATTAATTTGTATCCATTGTTTTTTGTCTTGCCTTCTGGTGCTTTAGAAAATAAGTTGACCACCTCTTCTTTGTGGCAACCCCCCAAATACTATCATGTCACCCTTAGTCTTTCTTTTCTTTAAACTAGATTATTATTCTTTATTCTTTATATACTAATCACCCTAGTCACTATTATACACAGGACTATGGAAAATTACATTTACAATTATTTATATTAAGGCTCTGCCCTGGAGTATAGAACTTTTATCACAGCAACAGAGCATAGCCAAAATCACTCCAAAAACAAATATATTCTAATCTTTCCAGACTTATTGGCATGTGTTTCCAGCAAAACACAAACAATTTAGTCTGTGTTTTCTTGCCTGGCACCCAGCCAAAGTGTTATGAAAAAGGCTATAAGATTTGATTAGGAACTGGAAAGCAACATTATTGTTTATAGTTTCTTTTTCATCAAATTAGCAAAGAGGAAGAAGCAATAGAAAACAATGGAACTTAGGAACATTTACACTGCACTCTCAAATGAGAACATGACATGCTATGCTGAGTGTCACAAACTGTTCTGCAAACCATGCTCCTTCCACACCTTTTGGAATTACCTTTTTCTTGACAAGAAGCAGCTATATTTGTCAGAACACGTACTCCATGTGCTGCAATATTCTGATTATTATGATAACAGCTTTCCTGGGCAAGCTTGACAAGATTAGATGACCTTGCTGTAGTAGACTTTGTTCCTAGGTGAGAAAGGGTCGTTTTTAAGCAGTATGGTACCATTTATTAAATGAAACAGGTTTTTTTCTGCAGTTTTCAGAGGAAAGGGGAAATTAAGAGGTTGGTCATATTAATAGTAATGGCAAATCTCTAGGGAAGAGTAGATGAAAGCATCCAAACTATAAGAGTCTCTTGTCAACAAAGAAGTAAGAGCAGTATCACAATTTCAAAAGACTACAAGCAGTTTGCACAGAGAATTTTCTGGGAAGATCCAGAATGAATAAAAAATAATGCTGATTAGTATCCCTGTATAATGGTACAAACTTTTTTCAAGATAAATTTAATTGACAACAATAATAACAACTGTATTATTGAAATATACTTATTCAATGTCTCGGTCACTCATCATCACGTTTTCTGGATATATCCTATATCTCAACTATCTAAGCTTTGAGCTCTGCACACTGATAAGCCTGAACATTACTGGCATGCCAATAATTATACACATATAAGAGACAGATACACGCACATCCTATGTGTGTCAGTATACTGAATCTACACGTAAGTGGTGAAAGGTAGATAACAATATAGTGGCTGGCAGGATAATCTCTAGATTAAAAGTCCTAGCTTAATTGGGATAGCATGAAGTTACTTGGAGAAAAAGTGGATATTGCTTGTATTTGGGCATGCCACTCAAAATCTGACAAAATTGGCCAGTATACTTAGCAATGGGTACAATTAAGGCTGGTAACCTACTCTAGATTACTGACATGAGGCTGAATTGGGAAAATGGAGCTGGAAAAAGTATTTTAAAGATTTGTTTGGGGACCACACTGAACCTTGAATAATGAAAATAATGCTATAATTATTAATGTTAAAAAAAATAGATACAAAGAAAATCATGTTTTGAGAATTTATGAAAATGCTAATAGAGCAACTATGGATGGTGCAACTGGAGAAATATTAAAATATGCATTTGGCTTGCTTATGGATTGGCTGTATAAGTGATGGGAATATGTGGAATAAGTCTTATTTTAAGCATGGCAATGGGGAGGATGTTAATTTTTGTTTGTTTGTTCTCATAAACCACCTACGGGGAACAGCTTATAAAGAATGGAGGTTTGGTGAAATTCTGCCTGATTAGATACAAGAAATGCAAGGAAATTGATCTGTCCAAAGGAGATATTTCAATACATCCATAGCTTTTCCTAAGGTTTGTTGACTGTAGCAATTTCTAATAACAACCAGAAATGCAGTTGAAAATTTCAGTCACAAATGTGGCTGAAACCCTGCAGTATGATTAAAATAAACTGGACACTTTTCAAGAAAAAGGACTACTCACTAACAGTATTTTTTATATTAATGCCATAAATAAACACATAAATAAGAAAAGTACCCCAGGATTAGGCTGATGTAATCTATTCATACCTGGAGCAATGCTGAAGTACTGTTTGATGGCTATTGTATCTGACAGGGTAGAAAGTACAGATAGCATGCCTAGTTTCAAGCTGTCATAAGGAGTTTGAAGAGCACATTCACACAGGGTCTAAAAGACAGACAAGAGAAAAAATAATTTTAAAGAAAACAAATCTTACATCAACTCTCAGACAATTTACATATACCTATTTACTACCTGACAATTCATAGCTAAGTCAGTGAACTACCTCTATTGACAAGCATTTTATTGGCCACCTTAAACAATACTTTGAGGTCACATAACAACTGAGCGATCAAAGCCCACCTGCACATTATAATTGGGTACTGTAACAGTTACCCTGTACACAAGGCAATATTGCGATGACAAGCAAAAGTGAACAGAGCAAGACAATATGGGTTTCTCTGTTAGGCATAAAGTCCTTCTCCATCCTGGTTTTCTCCAAAGTGTTGGATTACAATTACTATTCCAAGCTATATTGGAAAAAACTGGCATGCAGGGCACAGAGATTTTAGAAAAACCCTCCATTTTCAAATCTGAGCAGTGCAGAGGCACAAAGCCTATACATCCGTGATGATGAACCTGTGGCACGTGTGCCAGAGGTGGCACATAGAGCCCCCTCTGTGGGCACTCATGCCATCGCCAACTGCTCTTCCAGGTTCTGTCACATGCATGCATGCAGGACAGCTTGTCCGACACGTATGCGCACTGGCCAGCTGCTCTCTTTTGGATTTTTGGATTCGCATAAAGGTCAGTTGGTCGCCACGCATGCGCATGACAGAACCTTGAAGAGCAACTGGCTGTCAACATGCGTACCGGCCAGCTGCTCTCTTCCGGGTTCTGGCGCTCAGGTGTGCGCTCCAGTTTCGGCACTCAGTCCCGAAAAGGTTAACTATCACTGCTATATGAAACTGTACCAACACACATAAAGGATGAAAGCAAGCCACAAATAAATTCTCCTTGATTGTTGCATTTTGAAGTATTTTAGGTGAACATTTGAATTTTTTAGTGCAAAAGTTTGGTTTATAAACAGTATTTTAAAAGAACCTAATTGGGGGCATTATAACTTTATTCATTGAAATGTACAAATACCCCAATTAGGATTTTTTTAGGTTTATAAATCTCTACATTTTTGTAAAATTCTGGTGCTTTTTTATATTCTGCTGATCCAAATGCCACAACATAAACTCTAACATCCTCATCTTAAATACTACATTTTATTGGGCATTACTAATTATTACCCAATTTCTAGGGTTTACCAAAAGAAGAATTTTATATAAAGTAAGATTTTCTTTCTCACCACGCACAACTGGTCCATTCAGGTAGTGGATTTTTCCAACAATGGAAAGAACTGGTCTCAGAAGGTTAAGAGAAGAGTTCCAACACTGGATTCCTAATTTCAAGATCACAACTTCTGCAATCTTGGAATGGGAAATAAGCCAATACAACCTAAAGTGTCTTATAGATTTTCCAGGAACTTCAGAAGTACAGCCTTATAATATGTTTTAACGATCAGCTGGATATTTTTCATTTTTGCAGCAGCATTCACCTCTGCAGCCAAAATAAATCTCATGGGAAGTTTCAAGGTTTTCACTTATTTTATATCTTCCCTTCCCTTCCTTTTGCTTTTATATAAGGAAACCACATTACAGATACTTTACTAGAAAGCTATAAATACTTAATAAATCTTCAATATAATGACCAAAAGACGCAATTACTGAGATGAGTTACTGAAGTGAACAAAATGAAGACGGTACCAGATGGATGTGTTTTTTATAAAACTGATTCTGATCTACATAGTGATAACCTTATGTTCCTCTTCATTATTTATTGTCATGACAAATCAGTCATCAGCTTTGTTCTAAGCATCCTTGCTTTAAAAATTGTAAACTAATTTGTAATCCTTTCCTGACAAAATTTTCCTATTTGGAAACTTAACACAACAGAGTGGCAAAAAGTTCTTTTAAAAACAACCACAACTAAATGATACTGGCTAAGGAACAAATTCCAGAAATAATGTGACCTTCTTGGATCTCCTATGAATAAATAGTGGGAAATATTATTTTAAATAATTGACTTATAAAGGAGAACAATGAAAGGCAGTAAAGCATGGAAGGAAACCTTGCACTTTACTTCTAAGATCTGTTCGCTACAGCCACTTATTTATGGAAGAACAAGACTATGAAACCTAGTTGAAATGCAATCTTAAGCAAAACTTTCAAAAAAAGCAGGTTATACACCCTATATTGCCAAAAGTATTTGCTCACAATTTATTCTGATTATTTGGATGGGTGAGCGAATACTTTTGGCAATATAGTGTATGTCTATTTAGTAGACCAGTCATAATATTTTTAGTAATTTGCAACACTTAAATGTCCTGTATTGAGAAAGGTTACGTTATATATTTTTCAATTTCAAATGCACTACTTAAATATACTACAGAAACTGTGTTCAGCCTGCACAGGAAGTTTAAGCAGACGTTAGTGGCAAATATAAACAAAACAATCCTTCTCAGAATCCCTAGTCTATCCAGACACTTAAAACGTTCAAGTGCCACATCAATGACACAAGGTCACCTGAAGAGTGTAGTGTCTTATAAGATTAAAAATAAGCCACGAACTAATTCAGTCAGTTGCCAAATTCAATCCAGGGGTTTTAAGAACAGCATGTTATCTCTTCCTAATAACTCTTATTACTGGAATTAATTCTCATTTGCATAGAGAATTTATAAATTACACATTAGAATCTGCATAACAAAGTGTTCCTTTTCAATGTTTTAACTGAACACCATTTGCGCCCTCTGTAATGCATTCTCCATTACATTCTATTCCTGTTCCTGCTACGCCCCAGCAGGAATTTTCTGTACTCCTGAGATCATTCTTTAGATGTTTTAACTCGAATGTACCTCTTCAAAGGTTTTCTCTATAGCTTTTTATAGTTCTGCAAAACTGGGAATTTCCACTCCCATCTTCTGATTATGATTCTCTAATCTAGTGTACTGAAAATAACTTTTTTTCTTGCAGTTCTTACAGTTTGAGCTCGGGAAATATTAAAAGCACATTCCACACTTAAGAGTACAACAGGTGAAAATCAAGTAACTTCAGAGCATGTAATATTTCAACTGAGAGGAAAGGAGCCATCAAATAACTACTGTACATAATAGTTTCAGAGCTTAGAGAATAAATAGATACGTCCTTCTACAGGTAACCCTCGCTTAACAGCCACAACTGGACCAATAATTCCATCATTAAGCAAAGTGGTTGCTAAGTGAACCCGTGACTGTGTTCGCAATATGGTCTTATTTAAGCTTTTCTTTGCTTTACAGATCCGTAAAAGTTATAAATGCAAGAATCGAACACAAAGTTACTTTTCCATCACTGCAATATCTGCAAATAGTCACTAAATGTAGCAGTGACTAAATGGTGATTACTTATAAGCAAAATAGGATTGAAAGCTAAGAGAGCCTGGAAAGAGATAGAGGGAATGAAATAGGAGAGGGACAGTTAAGACAAAAAAGGAAGAAAGGAAAAGAACAGGATGGATATACATGTAAAATAGAAAAATACATTGGTATTCATTGTGGGAACAGTAAACTAACACTCTTTAAATAAGCATGGATTCTGAAACTTTTAATAGAAAAAACTTATATCCACATTGATACTAAATGAAATTGTAATATTTATAAACAACTGGTTCTGTGAGTAAATAGGGCACAGATTATAGTATCTCTCCTATGTTTAATACTTTACATTACATTACAAAAAATGATTAAGAAAAAATAGTCTGGATCCCTTTCAGTCAGGATTCAGACTTGGGTATGAGATAGAAATAGCACTGATCACACTTTTGGATGATCTCTGATGAGGGCAAGATGGCAGCTGTGCATCCATCCTGCCCTACTTGGGCTCTGTGGCTTTCAATACCATTGGCCATGATAACCTTTCGGATTGGCTTAGAGGAATGGGAGCGTGCTGGTGGCTTGCCTCTTTTCTCTGGCGCCAATACCAGTTGGTGGGGTAAGTGGAGAAAAGATCCTCAGCCCCAACTATGTGGACTGCTGAGGATTCAGTGCTGTCTCCACTCCCATTCAACATCGATATGAGGCTACTGGGTGAGCTCATGTATTAAAGCTACCATTTTTGATGAAGTCAGCAATATTTTAAACTGTATTTATTTATCCTTCCCCCCCCAAAAAAAGATTCTGTGCCACTTTTGTTACTATATGGCATCACAGTGCTGAAGTTGTACAATGCAGGACCACAGAATTTTAATTCAACAATAAGAAAACAATAGCTGCAGATCAGCATAAATAAATAAAAAATTAAAAATCTCTTTTTTTAAGAGAAGACCTACATCAAACATGAGCAAAGAAATAACACATGTAGAATATGTTTGTATAGCAGGCAAACCAAAACACTGTATGTTGAAAAAATTCACTGTTGTTTCAAAATTTATATTGACTTGATATATTAAGCAAACATTCATAAACACAATTCTATGCATATTTATTTATATGTAAATCAAATCATTTCCTGTCCAATGCAAGGACTTAGGAATGCAGCTTTTAATCGTCAATCCCAAAGCAAGCATTTCAGCCTAACTAGATGGACCAGATAAAAAATTACAATCAGATGAGCTAATTCTATTTTATTGTAAAACTACATTTTACAATTTGCAGACTTGAAAGTAACTTTCCTGCTACCTCAACCCCTTTACAGCCAGAAAACTAGGGAGGGTCTCTTCTGAGCCTCCTGCCCTCCCACATTCTTGCAATGGGTTCAGCTGCCTTTTATCTGATCATTCCCTTGGTTACATCTCTTTGCCCTGTCTCCCGAGGTCATCCCCACATACCGTTACAAAACATGGTGCTGTTTATATACCTCAATGTTCTCGTTGTTCCAAGTATGTGGTGTCTTTTTTGCAAGCAGCTTTAAATCTTGGATAGCAAGCCTCTTTACAGCCTCTCTTCGATCATTCTTCATATACTGCAGTAAGAGTTCTATCTGTAAAAAAAAGAAGACTTTAAAATGAAATTTCATTTCATTGGATTTCTTAAGATAATGGCAAATACAAGCAAGTCTCCCCTTTTTGGAACTCTCCATTTTTTAAAATATTTTTTGGAATTTTATAATGTTTCACTTTTTTTAATGTGAAATTATTTGGTTTTTAATGTTTTATTTTACAGTGGTACTTGTTAATTGGTTCCGGGAGACGTGATAAGTACTAAAAATGATGAGTACCAAACAAACCATATGACTTAATAAATGACTGTTTGTTTCAGGTGGAAAGAGTAGTGAGTCACAAGACAACCAACAGTGACACGTTCTAGTTTGCCCATCAAGTACCCCAAAAAATGCTGTATGAGGACAAAATTTTCACATCAAAATGCATTGAGTACCAAATTGAATGAGTTTTACAGCAGTTGAGTACCAATGTACTAATGTGGTGATTAAACTGTATGCCGTCCAGAACCCTAAAATTTCTTCAACTTATCTAGAATGTTCACTTATTTTGTGCATCTAAAAAGTACATGCTTTCAAAAGAAAAAACAAATCAGCAAAAAAAAAATGGGATTACCTGCTTAGGGATATCAACCAGAGAAGAGGCAGCAAGCAAGGTAAATGTGTGCAAAGTCACAATGACCATCTTAGTAGATGGATAGGATGTCACCAATTGTTGGAGCAGTTGTCGTGCACTGGAAGCCAGGCTGGCATCATGGTGCATATGCTGCAGAATGGGGATCAGCTTCAATTTCAAGTCTACAGGAGTCACTAAACCTGTTTAAAATAAAATAGCTTTCTGTATAAACCATAATCAAATTGGGGGAAGGTGCCTATAGAGGTGTTATAGGACATGCCAGGATATTAGAAATGTGCATAGTGCTATTATTACAGGATTGCAGCTACAGGGCAATGACTATGCAGTTCAATTTTTCAGCCCACTGCTTCCACTAAAATTAGGACTGTAGGGGTGAAACAATAGGTATTCAAGGACACAGCCTACACTGTTGCTTGTGTCAACAGTGCACAATGTATACACATTTTGAGATATATATAAAACAATAATAATGGGTAATATAAACACCTATTCTAAAATGAGTTGGCAGAGTCAGTTACTCAGAAAGAAATATGTTAAGGTTAAAACTAAATATTCTACCTTCTATGCGCCCAAGAAATTCAAATTTCCTCCTTGGATGCCCTCAGGTTGTGTTCGTATTTAGATGCAAGCTGAAATTACCACATTCCCACTGTAAGACTATTCAATAATTATTTTACTGATAAGCAAGTTAAGACACAAGCCTTCAAATAAACATAATATCCACACAATTTACTATTCTCTCATGTGGTGTTAGAAACAGGTAATTTTATCTGTAATTTATTGAAAGAAGCCAGCTTCATAAACAATGCTTTGAAGTTTAAAATGGATTCCTGTTTGCTCAGATGAAGTTAAGAAGCTTGCTTAATCAAAAATGGGCATTTTTTTCCTCATAGCCATTCTGAGTATGTGGAAGTTAATTTCCATTGTAAATTACTTGTGACATCTGAATCATACTGGAATTTTCTTCTTTCTCTAGGTCCTGAAACTAACTTTTGAAGCATTAATAAATAACAGTTCTAAAAGCATTTCTACGATACTATATATCCAACTAGGTGATGAGAAGGTTTGTGAACCCTTCAGAACTATCAGTAAGCAATCCAGAAATATGATTAAAGTGGACAAAACCCTTATCCAGCAAACCTTCACCCCTTTCATTAAACTAGCATTTCCAAAATTTTAGTTCAAAATGGAAATATTTTAAATAACAGAATTACCACTTTTTAAAAATTCTCTCAAAGGCACAGATATAAATATACAAGGAGAAAATTCAAAGGGCATATACCTTGAATCATTTCACTTATTTTGTTACATATTCCTCCTGCAAAATCTCTGTGAAGAAGGAAAAATATAATGAATCAAAATCAGAATAAACTCTGAAAACTCTGGCAGGGTCATATTTTCTTTTGCAGCATACTATTAGAGCTGATATTATTAAAGTTTGTATGTTTCTTTACAAACAAAATCAGTGTGTGTAAAACAATGAATACATCAAGAACACCAAAGAAAATGGTAAGTCAACCATACCAAATTGTTGCATGAACTGGACTTTGCATGTAGTTTTCCTACATTAAGCCTTAAAAAATAAAGTAGTTGACTATTTAGTTACATTATTCGTTCCACCTCCCTCTCTCTCCCTTTCTGCTTGTAAAGATAGTGAGAGATTACCAAGCTCCCAAGAATGCTATACTATATTTCAAGATTTGTACTGCTGCTACTACAGCAGAGTTAAATGACTGTTGGCATTAGTGGTTTTCAGTGTTCAAAAAACTACAACTTTATAGTTGTACAGTACAAACTACTATGAACTATACTCATCTCTAAACGTTAGTATGAACTAGTGTTGGGCAACAGATAAGAAATTAATAAAATATTTCTATTCCTAACATTTGAAATATGTTTCATGAAATTTTGTGGGCTTTAGTTCTAAATAAGAATACTATTTCAGTCAAAACCACAAAATTATTGGTTTATATCTTGTTCATTTCCTATACGTGACTCAATCTTAATTAGCAGTGTAACATATAATACTGTATTTTAATTACAAAACAATCTAAAAACAAAGTACTGTTGAGCTTCATTCTTTTAATCTCCCCTTGCCACTCCTCTAAATTACACGGAACGCAGCAGTGAAAGATCAATACTGGCTTCCCCATTGACTTTGCTTCTTAGCAGGTTGTAAAAGGTGATCATATGACCCCGGGAAACAGCAACTGTCATAAATATGAGTCAGTTACCAAGCATCTGAATTTTGATCATGTGACTGTGGGGATGCTGCAATGGTCATAGCTGTGAAAAACTGTCATGTCACTTTTTTCAGCGCCGTAAAATTGAATGGTCATTAAATGAACTGTTGTAAGCCTAGAGTTACTTGTACTAACATTTTTGCAAAAGTTGCCAAACTTTATTTTATTTTATTGTTTATATTTCATATCTCTAAACCACCCATCTCCCTCAGACAAAATGAAAAGAAAATGAATAAGAAAATAATGTAAGTAAAAGTCTATTTAGATTATTGATTAATTGCTTGCTATCTTGGGAACAAGGAACACATCTCAGGTGTTGTTCTTACTTGGATTGGGCAGAAAAATTGGCTGCAGCAAAAATGGCAGCTTCAACTTCAACGTTGTCATGCGAATCAAGGCTTTGGCGAATACTGTGATGTGCATTCTTCCTCTCAGGGATAATGGAAGCCATACTGCCTAGCATCCTGGAGAATAAAACAGAAGAATTCAGTATAAAACATTCATAACAATAAGCGATACTGTGGAAAAGTATTTTTCTTAATCCTATCTTAATTTTAACGTTGATTTTTAGATTTTGTTTTATTTATCAATTATATACATTGCACACTGGCCAGAGCACCTCTTTGAGGGAGATGGGTAGTTTAGAATGAATGAATGAATGAATGAATGAATGAATGAATGAATGAATGAATGAATGAATAGGCAGCATCTGGGCAGCCTTCCTTGATAAACAGGCATACCTTAATGTGATTGCTCGAGCAACTGGATCATTGCTATGAATAACTGAGAAAATTCTTTTCACAAATTCATCCACGTTGAGGATCTTTTCCAAGTGCTTCTCACTTTGCTGGGTCACTTTCAGAACACAAAGCCTCAGGAAGTTGTTACTGTTTTTAAAAATATATTTAATGTGTTAATTGATAATTGTACTGTTCCTTCCATGATCAATTTCAAAGTATTAGCAAACTTAATGAAAGAGTGTACATCAAATAAAATAGTTTCAGAATTAAATATATTTAAAAATAGTCAAAATTACAAATACATAATAACACATAATAAAGGGGGCTTTCTTCAGTTGCAAACAGTTTCTTGCTCGTTCTATTCAAAAAATAACAGAGGTCCATAGAACAGGACCGCCACTGATAATTTTACAATTTTTTTTGGTCTTTTAATGACTCCATAATCCCTTAAATCGGGTTGGAGTCGGGGCAACTGAATGGAGCTGAGTATTTACTGACCATCTGGCAGGCCCTTCCTGTCGCCAATGTGGAGTTCGCTGCAGATATTTTCTCATTGCACCCAAAGAGAGAGAAACTATCTACTGCTACCTAGTATTGAACTCACAGTCTCCTGACTGTGAGGCAAGAGCTCCACCTCTAGGCCACTGCACCACTCAATTTTACAAAGAATACAAGACTTAAAATGAAGAAGCCTATCTTCCAAAGCAGCTGAGAAAAGATCGCCATGGGTCAAATAAAAAACAATAGTTACTAGAGTACTAAAATTAAGAAACAAAACATATTCACTCACCCAACTCTGAAAACATCAGCTAGCTTTAAAAATGCTGAATTAATTAAAATTGGGAATGGATATTTCTGAAAGAGTCTTGGAAAACGGACAACAGCCTCACATTGTTCTCCCAACTTCCCAGATCGAAGACCTATGAACAAATAATAACAAAGTACAATGTTACAGCCTACAGAATCAACAACAAAACCCCCAAAAGAATCATGATAGTGTGTTCAAAATATTTGTCTAAGGCAGTGGTTCCCAAACCTTTTCAGTCCACCGCCCCCTTAGTGCTACAAACTGATCCTCAGTGCCCCCCACCCAGTGGTGAAATTATTATTTTTTTACTATCAGTTCTGTGGGTGTGGCTGGGGGGTGGGTCATGTGATGGGGCGGGTTGCACGATGGAAGGAAGATAGTAATAGTAAAATTCAAAACTGTAACAATTAATTGCACATTTATTCAAAATCCAATTTAAAAACATTTTTAGTTAATGTTAATTCAACAAAATTGTTGAACATGATCCAGCGATACCAGGTTTTCAAAGTCTGATAGTAATTTATCAAGAACCTTAGTAACTAGTAACTTAGTAAACTCAGTAAAATTTAGTAACCACTTCACTGTTCAGTAAATTCTGTGTAATACAGTACATGCTTGATCATTCACACACACTGCTGCCTTTTGTTTTTTTCAAAATAACAGGGAGGGGTGGGGGTAGAGAAGGAAGAAGACTTTGTTCTGTGGTATCTGCCATTTCAGAAATGCTCATTACACTGCTCCACATTATCAGTCTTTCCGTATTCCTCAATTTATTGGTGCCCAGCAGCTGGTCAAAACCCTAGTAGTACTTATGGAGCTGTAGACGATACTATGGCAAAATACAAGCCTTGCAGCTCATGTATACTCATACAACATAAGAGTGATGCCATTATCCAGATTTATCTGTGACAAAGGTCTCACTGTGCATAAATATCAAGACAGGAAGGGCACTTTATTAAAAAAAAACTGCAATGTTTTGACTCCATTTGGTTATAAAACATCTTGTTTGGCATACTGGAACATTTAGACAGCATTTTCTTCTAATATGGGACGTTGTTCTATCATAATTTTGTTTTGCTTTGTTTTTTCCTGTATGTTACAATATCCAACTTTAGACAGTAATTAGACCACTTTTTATTTACTTTTTTAAAAACAGCATATGTTGGAAATGCTTATCTCTTTTCCACAACATCCCCTATATTTCAGCCTTCAATGAGATTACTTTGCAACTCAAAGTTTGAGAAACCACCCCAAGTGCCCTTCCTCCCAGTCCTCGCTTTTTAAGCCCACCTCTACGAATGGAGCGAGGAGGCAGAGGGGGGCTAGCCTCCCCCCCCCCCGCTGCATGTTTACCTGTGCATTTCTAAGGTGGGAAGGGTAGAGATAGGCGAGAGTGGTGCATCCGTGTGGAGCGGGTGCAAGAGGGATTGGAGGAGGCTCCATTGCATAGGCGCACCATGGTGCAATCCTCGCAGAGGCGGCTCGCAGCGCAGCCCCGGAAAGGGAGTCAGAAGTAAAGCCATTTATAAAAGCGTGAGAGGCACAATCTTGTGCAGTGACATCGCACTCACTGCATAATGCAGTGCCAATTCCCAATCCCTGAAATGCAGGCCCAAGGACAGCCCCTTTCAGTCCCGCATCTCTTCTCCATGCACAGCACATGCAGTGTTGTATCAGAGGAGAAATGTAGGCAAAAGGCTCTTCTCTTCTTTCTCTGTCCCCCCCTTTGCCTCCTCGGTCTGAACATGCTTGTATGCCTCCTGAATGAGCGAGCGAGTGAGCAAAAAATCCTTCCAGTCTTTGGGACGTTAGACTGAATTTCACCCCTGCCGGAAGTGCTCAGCTGACTGGTGGCCAACAGAACCCCAGGCAGAATTGTGCCCTATGAGGGGGCCACCTCCAGCACTTTCTGCCACCTCCCTTGCCTCTTAGCATCCCCCTGCTGCCCCCTTGCCTCTTAGCGGTCCCCTGCCGTCCCCTTACCTCTTAGCGCCCCCCCCCTAAGTCATCCCACCGCCCCTCAGGGGGTGGTACCACCCACCTTGGGAACCACTGGTCTAAGGGATCAACATATATCACTTGAGCATGAACTACATTTATAAAGCAATACATTCAGTTCATTTAATTTACAAACTCCACACAATTCAGTTCATTCACTGAAGAAACCTGCAAAGGGCACAATTTTCAGCCCTATCTCCACTGTAGAAGCCCTACAGCTGCGGGGGGGGGGGGGGAGAATCCTCACTTCCACATGGAACCTGGTTCCCAAAGAATTCCCAGGGAATTGCATTCAAAGCCTTTTCAATGAAAACATTTTTTGGTGGCAGCACCATAATCCCCTACCCGATTTCAAAAATGTGCATGCGGAAGCCAAAAAAGTGTATCACGTTTTAGGTGGCAGGTGGTTCCAGCACGTGCTGCCACATCAAAATGCTTTCCTTCCCAGTTCCCCAGTGCAACTGTAGAGCTGTGCACCCTCCTCCTCTGCAGACTTGCCTTTTCTTTTCTCCTGGCCAGCACTGTCTGCCAGGGGAGGCAGGGAGAAAAGGGAGAGGGCAGCAGGGTTGTGCGAGGGCGCAGGAGCCGGATGCGGACACAGGGCAGGCAGATCAGAGGCAGCTGGCTGACTGTGGGCTTGCCAGCTCAGCTCCTGGCCCACGAGATGGATCTAGGTAGGAGGAATGCATGCCCATTTTTGCAATCGGGGAGGAAAAAGAGCGTTTCAGGTGGCGGGCGGTTCCAGGCTGCTCTGCGATCCCTGCAGCTTGGAAATGCCTGTCACCTGAAATGCTTTTTTTTCCTTTCTGATTGCAAAAATGGCTTTTCTCAGGACACTACATTGGGAAGTTAAAAACCTGGAATGGGATACAATCAAGCTTCTGAGATCGCTTTGCCGCCTGCCACCCAAAAACGCTGTTACTGTGACCTCTGCTGCCTGGAACTGCCCGAGAAGGGGCAGGTGAAGTGGGATCTGCAGAGATCGCTGTAAAAGCATTTTTGGGTGGCAGCACAGCGAGCCAAAGCCTTTGAATCAAGCCTGATTGTACCCCATTCCAGGTTTTTAACTCCCCAATCTAGTGTCCTGAGAAATCTAGTGTCTTTGAGGCACCTCTCATTTGCAGCAGCAGGAGGAGGGCGGCATATGCAAAAGCCTCTGAGTAACTGGGAAAGAAAGCCACGCTTGGAACCTGCCGAAAACCGCCGCCCGAAAAGCATAGTGGGGTTGGGAAGAGGGCTGTGACAAGCCCGGTTTTTCAAGGAGGCAGTCTTGCCGGGTCGTCTTCTTTGGGCTTCCCTTTTGTTGCTCAGGTACCACCACGAGGAACCTTTAATCCAAATGGCAGGGATCCCCACCCCTCCTCGCCCAATGGGCCGTTCCCGGTTGAGCACAGTGGCGGCCATTCAGCAGCCCCCACATGTCTTTCTGTCCTTGCTGAAAAGAAGAAGCGAGCTGACTGCCACTCTTTGGGCCACTCCTTGGGCCAAGTGGCACTGCGTGGTCGCTGGTCAGAGAGAAAAAAATAAAGTGTGGAGAGGTATGTTTAGTCCTGCCCTGCCGTAGGGAAGGGTAAAGAAAAGCAGATTTGAGATTGATAAAAACCTTACCCTTTAGGAAGATCAAGCACCCACACCTCATGTTTTTGCCTTCCTCAGCCCCCAGAAGCACTTTGCAAACCTCCCAAACTCTCTGCATGCCTCATTTTATAGAGAGTTTGGGAGGCCTGCAGAATGCTCCTGGGAGCTGGGAAGGGCAAAAACTTTTTTTTTAAATGTACCTCTTCAAAATCTTGGTGCGTCTTATACTCTGGTGCGTCTTATAGTCCGAAAAATATGATAATATATCAGAAAGACCCTTCCACCACGCCTCCTAGAGAGGACTAGAAATAGAAATCTGATGTTTCTCCAACTGTTGCCAACTGGATTACTGTCATGATGCAGAAAGAATTCAAACAACAGTTGCCTCTTAAACCACTGTGTAGCTGTATCGTTGTGATCACTTTATTCTAGTTGGTGCACATGTATATAGTTGTTTGGTTTACTCTTTATCTTGCTAGTGTATTAATATTTACTAATAGTGCCAGTGTATTAATATTGGCTCTGGATTTTAGTACAGCACAAGAGCATCTACAGGTAGAATGAAGATCTGAAGGTCAAGACCTACATAAATACTAATCACTGCATATCAAAAGGGATGGAACAATCACAATGCCATGCCTGGCACCTTTCTGACACACAGTCCTTCCCTCAGCTTATGTTGTTGCTCCATTACATTCTGGGAATGAGAATGAGAGAGAGAGGGAGAGAAAAAGAAAGAGAGAAAGAAACAAGAAAGAGAAAATTAGAATTAAATGTTCCTAATAAAATGATTTCTGATAGTAGTTGGAAAAACCTGGAAAAACAACACGTCTCTGGTGATTGGAAAGGCCCAACAGAGACTTCATTTCCTTAGAGTCCTGCAAAAAAATGAAGTGGAACAACAGCTGATGACCTCTTTCTATTGATCCACCATAGAAAGTGTCCTCACATATTGTATTACAGTATGATATGCTGGTTTAACAGCTGTGGACAGGAAGGCACTACAGAGAGTGATCAATTCGGCACAAGAAACCATTGGTTGCCCTCTGACACCACTGGATGACATCGCCAGATCTCACTGCTTTAGCAGAGTAAGGAAGATACTCAGAGATGATTCACACACCCTAGTCAGTGTCTCTTTGCACTTCTACCATCAGGCAGAAGACATCAAAATATAGCCAGCCGAACAAACAGGCTTAAAGATAGTTTCTATTCTTGGGCTGTGAGACTTTTAAATACAACCACAATTACTCCATGCACACGCTAGGTTTTTTCTTTTTCTTTCTTTTTTCGTTTCTGTTATAATTTTGCACAGTGAGGTTAAAACCAATTTTGTTGTATTTAAGTACAATGACAATAAAGATTATACTTATACTTATAAGCACTGACCACACATGGAAACCTGGGCTAGATATCCGAAAACTGTCCTTTTTATTGTTTATACTTGTGATGATGGGGGAAATCATTTACTTATACATTTTTTCTTTCCTATATTATTTTTTCTTTCCTTTTTTTCTGCACTTCCTATTTTTCTTTTCCCTAATTTGTATTAATTTTTTAATGTAATGTTTAATAAAATTATTATTTTAAAAAGCAAACTATCCTGTTTATATTCTGGTTTATTTTAAAGCTTGGGGCTTAAGAATTTTAAGAGTGATGTTATACTTTTAAAGAAGCAGCTCATAAACAGAAAAAAGAATATGAATCCATAATTTGGTTATATAAATTTGAAGTGATTCAAATAATCATTGAGCAGTGATCTTTTACTCTCCATGCTCAAAAAATCCTTAACTCTTTGTATAATGCTACATTCAAATTTCTGGCCTTTAGCTCAAAAGTCAAAAATATATTAAATCTTTGTTATTCATGTAACCAAAGTAAAGCTGGCAAGAAATGGTATGATAAATTAACCATTGCATCCAAATTTATTTTCTGTAAAACATTTGTAAAGTCCTCCCTTCTTGCTTAATTTTATCCAAGCATACCATATTTTTCGAAGTATAAGACACACCTTTTTTCCTCAAAAAAGAGGCTGAAAATCTGGGTGCATCTTATACATCAAATGCAGCATTTTTTTGCCTCCCGTAGCCCCACCCCCTTCACAAAAATGGCTGTGCATACCCTTATGGAGGCTTTCAGAGAGCTCCGGGGGGGCTGGGGAGGGCAGAAATGAGCAAAAAAATGGGCCGTTTTTGCCCCCCCAGCTCGCAGCAGCACTCTATAAGCTTTCATAAGGCTATGCATGCAATTTTTTAAACAAAAAGCAGGCCCATTTTTGCAAAAACAGGCTGTTTTTTGCTTGTTTTTGCCCACCCCCACGAGCTCTCTGCAAGCCCCCCCAAGGCTATTCATGCTTTTTATTTGAAAAAAAATGGGCCCATTTTTGGGAAAAACTGGCCGTTTTGGGGAGGTTTGCAGAGTGCAAAAACTTTTCCCCCCCTTTTGGAAAGCTCTATAATTAGAGTGATTGATGAGAATTACATTGATCAAGTGCTGTGCCAGCAGAAACAAGTCTTATGTGCTGCAGGTTGTCAGTGATTTCCTTCTCCAGCACATGGATAAATACACCTGGAAACATCTACCTACTCTCTCTCCCTACCTACTTACTGTATTTCTTTCTCTCTCCCTATCCATCTACCTACCCTCTCTCCCTACCTACTGTATTTCTCTCTCTCTCTCTCCATCTACCTACCTACCTACTCTCTCCCCCTACCTACTTACTGTATTTCTCTCTCCCTATCTCCCTACCTACCTACCACTGTTCCCTCTAAGGTGCGCGGCCGCGCGGCCGCGCACGTGGCAAGAAAACACCATGCAGCCGTTTCTAACTGCGCGCAGTGATTTCTGTCACAGGCTCCAGAAGCTGAGGGGAATATCTGCTGCCGCCTCCTCCTCCTCCAACAGCACTGCCGGATTTGCCGCCAATGCTGCAGCTGAGGTGAAGCCTCCAAAGCTCCCGCAGGCGTCCCCGCGTTATCCCTTCCCCTTCCTCCTCCGCCGTGCTTTTGAGGAGCCATTTGGCCGCGGGAGCTAGTAGGAAGGCGGCGGAGGGGGCGGGAGCAGGAAAAAAGGCCTCATGGCTTCTCAAAAGCACGGCGGAGGTGGAAGCGGCAGCAGGGGTAACCCAGAGCCCAGCTGAGGTGCTCCGAGCGGAGGGGGAGGCACCGCCGCCACTGCCATGGGCAGGGGCGCCTGCGGGAGCTTTGGAGGCTTCACCTCGGCTGCAGCGCTGGGCAGCAAATATGTTGGTGCTGTTGGAGGAGGAGGCGGCAGCAGCTATTCTAGTGGTGGTGGGGGCTCGTTGGCATCTTCAGCGGCAGCCCTGCCCCCTGTGAAAAAAAACGAAGATGGAGCAGATCCACGCAGATGACGTTGCTGCAACATGACTGGAGGAGGAATTCTGGGAGTTGAAGTCCACAAGGCTTAAAGCTGTCAGGTTTGAAGACCCCTGCGTTTTTTTTTCCTAAAGGGTGTGCAAAGGTCTTGTAACTTGACAGCTTTAAGACTTGCATGCTTCAATGCCAGAGTTCCTGAGCCAACATGACTGGAGGAGGAATTCTGGGAGTTGAAGTCCACAAGGCTTAAAGCTGTCAGGTTTGAAGACCCCTGGGTTTTTTTTTCCTAAAGGGTTAGGGGTGCAAAGGTCTTGTAACTTGACAGCTTTAAGACTTGCATGCTTCAATGCCAGAGTTTCTGAGCCAACATTTTGGTTGCTAAGCAGGACCGTTGTTAAGTGATACTGATATTATATAACACTTTTAATTAAGCGGGTACCTTGAATAAACATAACTTTGAGTTTCAAATAATACTGATTTCGTCGTTGTCTTAGGTGACATCTGTGAAAAAAATTCAGGTGCTCAGGCATGAAAATATGCCGCTTCAAATACTATACTTTTCTGCTCACACTGAAAAAAAAAGAGGGAATATTGCTACCTACCCTGTATCACTCCCTCCCTACTCTCTCTCTCCCTACCTGCTGTATTGCTCTCTCTCCCTCCCTCTATCTACCTACCTACCTACCTACTGTATTTCTCTCTCTCCCCCTCTCTATCCCTCTATCTACCTACTTACTTTTTTTAAAAAAATGCCTCTTCAAAACCTTAGTGCATCTTATACTCCGAAAAATACGGTAGATTATGTATTTCAAGTTATGTATTCAAGCAGAGGCCCAATGCACAACTGTCTGGCATTTACCGGTAATCTAATTTTTTTCACTGCAGGGGGGGGGGGGGCCTTGACTCAATAGGCTCAGGCTGCTCTTTAGTAAAACACGTGACTTAATGTCATTTGCACCACACAGGATAGCCGTTGGCTGAGATAATTAGATAACTGGGGACGATCAATCAGTTTGGAAAAACTGGGAATTGCCTTGGAATGATGGGAATTGCAGCGATGGAGAACGCTAAGGTATGGGAGTTGACAGAGAAGCCCGTGGCATCTTAAAATACACAATAAAACCAGCAATATTAAGAAACCACAAGGCTTTCACTCCAATCTAAACCAACTTCATCCTTCTGCAAAGCTGCCCCAACACGTCGATTACACTCAAAGGAACACTAGGAGGGACTTCCTTTTTGAGTGCTAGGTTAGTACGTTATCCACGCATGCGCACATGTTGCCACGGGTCGTTTCCCCCCCCTTACCTTTATCCAGTTCCATGAGTGCGGAATTGGCATCCAATTCCTGCTCCCCATAGCCGGCATCAGCGAGGAAGGATTTGGAAACGGAAGCCATTCCCCGTTATATAAGGAGTTTCTGAAAGGAATCGTAGAATGACGCTTTATTACTTTTGTTTTACACAGACAGGAAAGGAAAGCCTTAAGTAAGGGTATCTCTTTTCCGTTTCAAACAGTAATTATCTGCGCTTGTGCAGAACCCCCAGGTTTAGGCACCTGCGCAGTCGCGCTCCTGCCAGCACGCGGATTATTACTCTTTCCGGAAGATCGCATGAGTAGGAGGCGGGGAAGTTGTTACGCATGCGCAATTTTAAAAAAGACCGGTTGGTTTATCAACTAATGCCTCGGTATAAGGGCGTGGCATCATCTTGCGGTGGGATAGGAAAAGCCAATGGAAAGAAGGAGGCGTGGCTTCTTGCCGCCAGGGCAGCCAATAGCTGTAGAAAAGTGTCTTTGGCGCGGACTTCGGGTTGGCGGGAGATCTAGTGAAATAAGCTATTCTTTTTCCCGCGGGCTTGGCGCGCGGTGATAATAGAGCTTCCAGCTGCTGCCGTTGTTGTGATGTTGTGTCGTTCGTTAGTCCGCCGCTGCCAGGATGGACCGCAGGGTAAGTGTTAGGAAGCCCCTGGTTCCTGAAAAGAGCCTGTTTGATATAAGCGGTTTGTAAACCAGGAGACTCTGAACTCCAAGCCTCCCTTAGGCTGGAAACCGGCTGGATAAATTTGGCTCGGGCACTGACTCAGCCCAACCCACCTCATAGGATTGTTGGGGAGAAAATAGGAAGGGATATCAGGGTATGCTCTCTGCCTCGAGTTAGAAGAAGACCGGGGTCAAAATATAATAACAATCCCCATTGCTCCTCCACTGGTCTTTTAAGACCAGCTCTCCTCTCCTTTTAAGACCATGTGTCCTTGAGGGAGTGAGGAAGGCATCCCTGCTCTTCTCTGTTCTCCCTTTCCCTTTGTGGTCATTCTGGCTTAAACAGAAAACCCTTTATCTGCTAAAGGATAAATGAATCAGATAAATCTGATGAACGTGTAACATGTTCACACTGGTGCAATAGGACTGAGTGTTTGTTAATATGATTTATTGGGTTAGGGATTTTCTGCCTTCACTGTGAGTTGTATTGTTTTGGGGTGCTTGAGGGAGCTCAACCAATCTCATTGTACATATGTTGCGCACTGACAAATAATTCTAATTGTCAATTAAATTGTCAATTAAATTTGTATAGCTGCTCTTTTCACCAAAACTGACTCTGGGTAGTCAGGACAACACAACTAAATGGCCCAGCTCACAAGCCCCAACCTGCCCCATTGAAATAAAGATAAATAGTAGCCAGACTTATGTTGATGTCTCAATCCAGGTGCGGTATATTGTAGACCTTGTAAAGCATTTTTAAAAAATACAGTACTTGGAGGGGGGGGGAGGTGGATCAGAGAAACATGCTATTCAGCAAACCCATGTTTGACAGCATTCCCATAGGATATGATCAGTGGAGACTGAGGATGAGGAAACTAGGTAGCCAATATACTTTGAAGGCATAGGTGGTTTAGGACAGTGTTTTTCAACCACTGTGCCGCGGCACACTAGTGTGCCGTGACATAGTGTAAGGTGTGCCGTGGGAGAATTACTTTATATATAGTCAATATAGGCACAGAGTTAATTTTTTTAAACATTTTCTAATGGTGGTGTGCCTCATGATTTTTTTCATGAAAAAAGTGTGCCTTTGCACAAAAAAGGTTGAAAAACACTGGTTTAGGAGACATATTGAGGGAGAATATAATGTCAAGCAGTGTTTAATGGTGATACATGAAGAAATCTTTTAAATCTGCTTGCAGAATTCTTGTCAGTTTTTCACATATCGCTTTAAAAATGCCCTTTGGAATACACTTCAAGGCATCTGACAGGCCCTACTATCCCAACCTTCCCAAAGATGTAAATATGTAAATACCTGGCTATTCCTGCAAGTCTTGGGGTTATATGAAGTTGAAGTTCAGGAAAGCTCTGCATTTATTTCTACATGTGGGTGTGTTGTGTTTGGGGAAGTTCTTTGTTGGTGTTTCATTGTTTTATTACTGTCAGTAAAAAAAATTAAAAATAAAATAAACGTACCTGTCTTTTTTTGTGGTAGGTTTGGCACCAAGATTTTCCCTACTCCATTTATTAGGGCAGTATCAGTGTATTAAGGAAGATGACCATCCTTCCTATGGAGACATGGGAATTCCAGTTCCTCCTTTTGGCTGTAGCTTTTCAACAGGTAAAGTGGTGCCTCATCTGTAAGAGTTGTCATTATGTTGCTTTAAAGGTAGACTTTTCTGATGTGGTGATTTTTAATTTTTTTTTTTGTACTATAATACAAAGTCATCATTGTCAATGGAAAAGTAAAAATCTGATTTGTAGTCCAAACAAACTGGCATATACTAGATTGTGAAAGGTTTCTTAGCCATAAGGATGAAACAACATGCTGGGCAACTTTTAGTAACATTCAGATCATTGGGCCTAATCAATGTGAAGGCTAGTTACTGTCATGCATTAGGGAGTTTAGGATGAGTAGTAAATCATGTAGAGTCAATTACTTTTTGGGTGGAAAACATCCTATACTTTTCTTTCCAGTGGTTTGCCATTACATTTTTCTGGGATGCTTTTTATTTTTCAGTTAGGCTACAGCCATCCATATATAAGTATTTCCATGACAAAATGAAGAAAACACACACTATCCGCCATCAAATTTGTTTTTGCTTGGTAGCCATTTTCCAAATTCAGCAAAGGTTGGAAAATTAATGCCTAAAGAAATTGATTATCCATTCCTCTTTTGAAAACAGCTATCAAAAGGATATAGGGAAAGAGAACTTGTTTATGTTCGTTACATGAATTCCCCTTGCCTAATTACAGTATCTGCCAGTCTTTCAAAGTAACTTGTTATTAAGTTAATCTTTTAAAATAGGTGATGTTTGTCTATTCTTATGATAATAAGAATGGGAAAAGTTGATATTTACAAGAATGTATTTTGTGTTTTATATGGTTAACACTTAGAATATATGACAGTAATTTTCTGATGCAGAAAAAGTTATGTACTACTAATAAGCATACAGCTTTTAAAAGTTTTAAAATACAAATATTTACTACATTATTTTTCAGCTTCAGATGTGCAACATGTTCTTGGTGTTGCCAATGAAGAGGGATTTGTTAGGCTGTATGATACCCACACACAACTGAACAACAAGAAAATTGTTAAAGGTAAAAAGAAAGCCTTATATTTGGACCACATGAATTGGATTATTTGATAAAAGCAGTAGCCTGTAGTTTTTTTAATACTGTATTTGTGGTACTGTTCTTTGTAAATTTGATGAAAATAATAGTCTTCATTTTTCATATGTGGATGTTTTATTGCAAAGAATTTGGTTTATTTAGATCTAATATATTTTACTTTCACTTCAGAATGGCAAGCTCATTTAAATGCTGTGTTTGATCTTGCATGGATGCCCTATGAACACAAAATTGTGAGTACTGTAAATCATCACTGTTTGTTTTATTACTATGGATACCACTCAATCTTGGGTTATGCTATTCCCTCTACTTATTTCTGTTATTTGCAATTCATTATTATGCTTTTTCTGGCTCTTAATATTCTAGCAAGATCATTAGTGGGCTTAGTAATATAGTACAGCTTAGAAGATAAATGATATGACCAGAGTCTAGGCCAGTGATTGCTAACCTTTTTGTCCTCATGTGGCAAAAGCGCATGCACACATAACAGTACACATATGCATGCCCACACCAATAATACAATGCATGCACGACATCCCCCACCATACACTGTTTTGGGCCTAGTGGACCTCCCTAAAGCAACCCGGCACCAAAAAAGGAGCGTGGGGAGCATGCACACATACCCCGCATGCCTACACTGTTACAGATGTTACGTTGACCTTGTATGTAGCTTTATTCCTCTCTATATAGCAATAGCAATAGCAGTAGACTTATATACCGCTTCATAGGCCTTTCAGGCCTCTCTAAGCGGTTTACAGAGAGTCAGCATATTGCCCCCAACAATCTGGGTCCTCATTTTACCCACCTCGGAAGGATGGAAGGCTGAGTCAACCCTGAGCCGGTGAGATTTGAACCGCTGACCTGCTGATCTAGCAGTAGCCTGCAGTGCTGCATTTAACCACTGCGCCACCTTGGCTCTAACATTCATCTCCATTGTTCAGTGATGCATTTCCTGCCTGTCTAGGATTTACCTCTATCTGCTCCTGTGAGGCACTTCCTGTTCCTGTTGGATGTATATAGTTATATTTTTGATGGCATGTATAGTATTTTGCAGAGACCTGAAAATTAGCTGGCTGGTGGGAGGTCCGTGGGCATGCTTGGTGGAGCTCAGCTGGGTGGCGGTTTGCGTGCCGGCCAAGAGGCCTCCACGTGCCACCACGGGTCTAGATCATGTATCATGAAATACAGAAGGGTTTAGTTTTAGCTCAGGACAAACTTTATATTGAAATATCTATGTTCTCTGGTTCCAGTGGAACAAAACATGAAATAGCTTGTGTTTTCTTAGTTCGACACAGCAAAACCTAATAGGAAACCACTGCAAACTTCAAACTAGCTGCTAGTTTGCTTACTTGTTACGGAGGTTCATAAAAGTAGGTAAATGGATGTTCCATGCTGAAAAAAGTTAAGACAATTTTTTAAAACAACTTTTAAATTTGGAGTTTCTGCCGAGGTATCCATTCACCACTGCCTCCCTGGCTTCATACAATATTACAGTGTGAATTTAAACTAGATGTTTATTGGTTTTGATGCAAAAAGTAGAATTAAAACTAGCAATTCATTCAGTATAGCAGTGAATTAGACTTCATTGAGAGTTTATCAATTTTCTCTCACTTTAACAAGAGAAGCTATGGCTATGAACTGCCTTATAATCTGCAGTGTTGCAGTTGGACCTTGCATTCTAGCATCTGTTTTAGAAATGGGATTCAGCAATATGATCCTTCTGAATTTGATTTTTTAATCTATTTGTGTTTGGCACATCTGTTGTTAGGAAGCATTATTTATATTTTAATCTACAGGTAGTCCTCGACTTAACAGTTCATTTAGTGACCATTCAAACTTCCATAGCACTGTTTTTCAGTGACCTATGACTGTTTTCCACACTTACAACTATTGTAGCATCCCCATGGTAATGTGATCAAAATTCGGATGCTTGGCAACTGACTCATTTATGATGGTTGCTGTGCCCCAGGGTCATATGGTCACCTTTTGCAAACTTTTGACAAAGCAAAGTCAATGGGGAAGCCACATTCACTTAACAACTGTGATATTAACTTAAGAACTGCAGTGATTCATTTAACTAGCAAGAAAGGTGGGGCAAATCTTAGTTAACATGCCTCATTTAGCAATAGAAATTTTGGGCTCAATTGTGGTCGTAAATTGAGGACCACTTGTACATCTCTTACATGTCTTATACTTAGTAAATGTACATGTCTTATACTTAGATGTCTTTAACCATCTATGTACCTGATACCTTCCAAAACAGGAATTGTATGTACTTTATGTAGGGACTAAGTTCCCCTGAACTTGCTGGAGTTTATTTTTGAGAAAATATACATAATATTGAACTAACATGTCATTTCATATATCTATTGAAAAAATGCTTTTGTTTCATAAGCTTATGTTAAAGGTACAATAATTTTTTTGCTTCCAGTGGTAAACTGTTGCATTTGTTTTCTCTAAGGTTACTGCTTCAGGGGATCAAACTGCAAAAGTGTGGGATATTAAAACTGGTGAACTCTTGGGAGTATGCAAAGGACATCAGTGCAGTCTCAAATCAGTTGCTTTTTCTAAATTTGAAAAAGGTAAACTTTAATATTCTGTTCTTTAATGAATTGGGGGGAATTACCGTAGAAACTATGGAGCATAGGAATTTGGGGCTTCTTCAGTGGTGGGTTCCTACTGGTCTGGACCGGTTCGGCCGAACCCATAGTAGCTTGGCGGCATGGACTACTGGAACCAGCAGTGACCCAGGCCTGCCACATCCCTGAACTGGTTCTCCTGGCGGCGGCGTAGTTTTTGGCTTCTGCACATGCGCAGAGCAATTTTCATTGTTTTGTGCAAGCGCGCAGCACATCCCTGAGCAAACCAGCAGTAGCGGCTGCTAGAACTCACAACTGGACTTATTATATGCAAAATAATACAATTACAGTGGCCATGGATATGCCAATGTTCATAGATCATAAATTGTGAAAAAGCTATGCTGCTATCATATGTTCTTAGATGAACTAGCTAGGATAATTAAGGTAGAAATCCCAGTCTAATACTCCATCTTTACGTTTACAAAAGCAATTATTTTTCAAGAATGATCTTTTGAAAAGCTCAAGATAAAATTGAAAAATCCCTCAAAAACTGCAAAGTTTAAACTACTGTGAAGTATACAACAGAACATCTGTGTTTATAAATATAAAATAGGTTTAGTGCTGGAAATAGTATTTCAGAAAAGAGATAAAGTTAGAACATGGTTTATCTACGTTTTTCAACTGTGGTCAACAAAGAACTATTAAGAAAAAGAGGCAACCACCTAACAATTACCCCTCCCCTACTTTTAAAGAAAAATTAAGAGCCTTGGTGGCACAGTGGTTACAATGCAGTATTTCAGGCTGACTCCGCTCACTGCCAGAGGCTTGATCCTCACTTGCTCAAGGTTGACTCAGCCTTCCATCCTTCTGAGGTCAGTAAAATGAGGACACAGTTATCAGGGGATGCAAGAAGTCAAGGGCTGAATAGATAGACTATGACTGGAGTGTGAGTGCCTTCCACGAAGTAAGGTTAAGGTGGCAAAGGGGTTCTGGCCTGTGAGCATACAAAGGCTGAAGTTAATGTCTATGGACTATTATTAGGCCAAGGAATGCATTTGAGGAATTACTGATTTAGGTCTAATCAACATGATCTATATTTTTTTAGTGACGTGCTCTAATTTTGTATTTTATAGCTGTGTTCTGTACTGGAGGAAGGGATGGAAATATCATGATCTGGGACACTCGATGCAGTAAGAAAGGTATGATGTGTCTGTTTATTCTCTTGACTCATTGCAATGGTATTATGAGATGGCAGTGACCACTAGATTTACCCCTGAGTTTTGTGGATATGGACTTGGCTTTCCTTATCTTCATTCCAGTGCTTTCCATTACATAATACATATTAATACTAGGTAAAATATTCAATTTTCATAAAGTTGAATGAATTTACAGTATGATTGTGGGTCATTTACCATATATGAAAAGCCAGAAGGGAAGGTCTTTTAAAAAATGTTTCCTGAACCTGTTTTACAGATGGATTTTACAGGCAAGTCAAACAAATAAGTGGTGCCCACAACATCATAGATAAAACACCATCCAAACTGAGGAAGAAAAAACAGAATGTGAAAGGACTTGCACCCTCAGTGGTAAGAATCTGGAATTTTAAGGCTGGATTTTGTCATGTTCTGTCTTGGCAGCTGTACTAGCTTGAAATTATTAGGGGGATGGTAGCAATTAAGGAAAACAACTGAATTAATTATATTGATTTATGTCAGGGCTGTCAAACTCATGGCCCGCAGGCTGGATAAGTCAGGCACTGCCCACACCCAGTTTCATGAAGGGGGAGAAATCCCAATACGTCACGTGATGCTGCTGTGACAACGCGAGTTTGACACCCCTGTTTTATGTGACCCTCTACTAATATCTAGGGAGTCAGCTATTGAGATAGAGCCACAGTTTTTGAAACATCAATAAATAATTACCAACTGGGTCAAATGGGAAGCTGTTTATAGGAAATGTACAAATCAGTTGAAATTAACTTTGTTATAGTATTAGCTTGTTGAGAAATGACCTCTTTTCCCATTTCTCTTCTTAGGATTTCCAGCAGAGTGTAACAGTGGTACTACTTCAAGATGAACATACCTTAATCTCAGCTGGGGCTGTTGATGGGTAATAGTCAATATTTCTATTTCCAACAATTTTTAAAAATTCTTTTGAGAAGCATTATGGATTTCTCATTTTGGATTGTATGCTCATGTGAACATGTAATGAAATTTCATTGAAATTGCATAGAATGCCTCTTACCTAAGGAACAAGGACTCTCTTGGGGGGGAGGACCACAGCATATTTTCTTATTTAGCTATGTTGTTATAAGCAAGCCATTTGTCAAATAAGTATCCATCCTATAGCTGAATTATAGCAGAACATGGTGAAACACACACACGCATTGTCTAGGCTTTAAAGGCATGATGTAGCTGCTGTCTCTCTTAGAAATTAAATAAATTAAGAAGATAATTTCTCAATCTTTGGGTACTGATATCCGGATAGTAGTAACATAATATTTAATATATTTGTATTATATTTATAATTGATTAAATCCCTCCAAGGTTGCGTTGCTGTATATCAGCAGATGTCATTGTAGTAACATAGGCCATTAGACAGGGTCACATTGCCCCATAAAATGTGACATGTGCCTTGGGGATATTCTTCGATTTACAGCTGTTTATAAATAGCAAGTGAAGGCCATTATTGTGGCACCTTTGCCTAGCTTTATCTGATGCACAAGTTGTAGCCCTCCTTAGATGAGGATACACTGGCCTTGATAATTGATACTTTGCTGATTACCTGCCAGGAGTACTGTATTGCACTCAATAGGAAGGGGGGGGGTTGTAAATGACCCAGAAGCTACAATTTGTCTACAATGTATAAGCATTCTTTATACACAATTGTTATATTAATTGTTGAGATAGAACCACAGTTATTGATAGATCAGTTTCTTGCAAGGTAACAACTCTCCTGTTGCGGCACTGACTATCACTAAACCTCTGGGCTCAATGCAAAATACTGCCTATAACAGCAATATGTAATGTAGTACAGGGTTGCATCAGACACTGCCTAATCAGACTTGAAGCTGCCCATTTGAGAAGAACATCTTGGGAAGTACGGTTAAGAATTCTACTTTTGAAGTTAGGGGAGCATGAAAAAGTCAACAGGCCTCTGTGGGCAGCCCCCGCACTTGACCTATTCCCCTTGGTTCACATATTTCTCTCCTTCATGGCATTTAGAAAATTACTGAAAATAATTCAATATTTTATTATTAAAAATTTATTTCACTGAGTTGTTGAACCTAGCAAAGTGTTAGTGATGTTTGTCTTTGGAGAAGGTTGGCTTATTTTTTTAAAATATCTTGTAACCCATCCATAATCTTTTGATTTGGGCTAACTATAACTTAAATAAATTAAATAAGTAGATATTCATAGTATGTTTGCTACTATTATCTTTTTCAATTTATGTTGTTCCCCTGCTATCTGAACAAATGTGTAGATAAAGGTATCTCCTATCCGTCAATTAGTGTTTTATTCTTGCTCTGAGTATAGCAAGCTTCCTTCCCATGTTTTGGGACTATGATTCACTGAATTCATGTCAGATATATTTGGAGATCAAAATGAGGAAGGCTTGATCATGGTATGGAATTCTGAAGAATTTTGTTTTCTTAATTTTAGTGTGATCAAGATATGGGATCTGCGCAAGAACTATACTGCATACCGGCAGGAACCAGTGCCCTCCAGAGTTTTCAGCTACCCTGGGAACAGTACCCGTAAACTTGGTATGGCATAACTGAATATTCAAGAAGGAAGGCAATCAGGGTCATTCCAAAACAAAGCAGATTTTTTCTTTGCTTTTGCTGTGTTTTGTATTCATACATTAGAATTACACTTTGTGCTGAGGTCAGTTACCAAGATCTAGCTTAGCCTGATTTCAGGACTAGCTTTAATAAAATAAGGGAATTAATGGCCCTATTTGGTTACCTGTTTTGAGAGGATGGGCAGGGTAATTCTCTAGGTGTTAATAGTCTTCAGTGCTGCCACATTACTCTTTGGGATGGTCTGTGTAAACTGGAGCTTAAGACTGTTTCCGTGATCCTGGAAGATGATTTTAAAAAGGTATTTTTGTTTTTGGAGAGAATACTGTGTTGGTCACTTATGCTATAAGAGACCGTACACTTTATTTTCTGCCCCTTGTGAGTTTCAATGTTCCATGATGTCTCTCAGGCAGGTTATTAGGAGTTAAACGACACACTGACATTCATTTCATTTCATTCATTTCATTTTGCTTTATTTGTATGCCGCCCTTTTCCCTGAAAGGGACTCAGGGCGGCTCACAACTCAAGGGAGGGGAAAAACAGACAAGTTACAAAACATAAAAACCATACACAATTAAAAAGCACAACAATCATACCATTCGAAGTGGGGCTGCAAGTCTTTAGCCCCAGGTCTGTCGGAACAGCCAGGTTTTAAGGGCTATGCGGAAGGCCTGGAGGGTGGTGAGGGTACGAATCTCCACGGGGAGTTCGTTCCAGAGGGTCGGAGCAGCCACAGAGAAGGCCCTCCTCCAGGTAGTCGCCAGTCGACACTGGCCGGCTGATGAAATTCGGAGGAGGCCTAGTCTGTGGGATCTTATTGGTCTAGTGGAGGTAATTGGTAGTAGGCGGTCTCTCAAGTACCCAGATCCAATACCATGAAGGGCTTTGTAGGTAACGACTAGCACCTTGAAGCGTACCCGGAGATCAACAGGCAGCCAGTGCAGCTCGCGGAGGATAGGTGTTACGTGGGTGAATTGAGGCGCACTCACGATCGCTTGCGCGGCTGCATTCTGGACAAGCTGAAGTCGCCGAATACTCTTCAAGGGCAGCCCCATGTAGAGCACATTGCAGTACTCCAGCCTAGAGGTCACAAGGGCACGAGTGACTGTTGTGAGAGCCTCCCGGTTCAGGTAGGGACGCAACTGGTGCACCAGGCGAACCTGGGCAAATGCCCCCCTGGTCACAGCTGACAAATGGTGTTCAAAAGTCAGCTGTGGGTCCAGGAGGACTCCCAAGTTGCGGACCCTATCTGAGGGGCGTACTATTTGACCCCCCAGCCTGAGAGATGGAACACTTGGCCAATTAGTAGGAGGGAAGCACAGCAGCCACTCGGTCTTATCTGGATTGAGTACAAGCTTGTTAACCCCCATCCAGTCCCTAACAGCCTCGAGGCCCTGGCTCATCACGTCCATCGCTTCATTGAGTTGGCACGGGGCGGACAGATACTGGTGGTATTTTATCCCGTGCCGTCGAATGATCTCATCCAGCGGTTTCATGTAGATATTAAAGAGGAGGGGGGACAGGACCGAACCCTGCGGCACCCCATACGTTAGGGGCCTAGGGGTCGATCTCTGCCCTCCGACTAACACCGACTGCAACCTGTCCGAGAGGTAAGAGGAGAACCACTGTAAGACAGTGCCTCCCACCCCCACCTCCCGCAGTCGTCGCAGAAGGATACCATGGTCGATGGTATCGAAAGCCGCAGAGAGGTCAAGGAGTACTAGGATGGAGGCATGACCTCCATCCCTGGCTCTCCAGAGATCATCGATCAATGCAACCAAAGCGGTTTCCGTGCTGTAGCCAGGCCTGAAGCCCGACTGGAAGGGATCTAGATAATTGGTTTCCTCCAAGGACCGCTGGAGCTGAAAGGCCACCACCTTCTCAACAACCTTCCCCACAAAGGTGAGCTTGGAGACTGGACGATAGTTGTTTAGGACGGCTGGATCCAAAGATGGTTTCTTCAGGAGGGTTCTCACCACCGCCGCCTTTAATGCGGGGGGAAAGTCCCCAGCTCTTTTACAGCTAATTTAATGGTAGCAGTTGCCATGCTAGATTAGTGTCAGCATTACTAAGGAACTAGATGAATGCAGCTGGACTGAATTTCAAACAAAAAAAAGCAGAAATTCTGTTGGTGAGTGACCTAATGTCATAGTCAAAACCATTATATAAAATATTGTAAATATGACTTGCTATGATGTTAATCAGGACTGAATAATAAGAGCCTGCCTGTATGTGTAGGTCTTCTCGGTGCTCTGCTTCTTCCTCTGACGTGATGTAGGCAGAACTGAGGAGAGGATTTTGCAATTTTCTCTTAGGGAATGCTTTTCAGATAGCTTTTCCCCCTGATGCGAAGCAAAGTTTTCCATTTCCCTGGGGTTTTAATTTTTAAGAAGTGGTTTGAAGCACTTTTTAGATACTTCTTCCTATTTTTTTTATATTTTCTATCTTATTTACATGGAGCCAGTGTGGTGTAGTGGTTTAAGGCGGCAGACTAGAAACTGGGAGATTGATAGTTCTAGTCCATCTTAGACACAGCCAGCTGGATGACCTTAAGCTAGTCACTCTCTCAGCCCTAGGAAGTAGGCAATGGCAAACTACTTCTAAAAAACTTTGCCAAGAAAATTACAGGGATTTGCTCAGGCAGTCTCTGAAAAACAATCTCAATTGAATGGAAGAAAAATAGAATTTGATTTCCACATTATAGAAATGTTTTTACGCTGCAATATGGGATGTGCTAAAATATTTTTAAAAATATCTTTATTCCTTTTATCAAAACCCACAGACTAACTAAATAAGCATAAGAGGTCAGTTTCCCTAGTTATAAAAAGACTCATCTTTATCAAAATAATGAAAAAATTCATGCTATTCCACCTTAACAAAAAAGACAAGCCTCCTCTTTGTATTGAAAGAACTTAAAACGTAGATGAGTTTCACCACCATACACTGTTTGTACCTTAATGTCATTTGAAAGCACTTGCTGGAATTTTTATGTTTAATCTTCCAAAAAATACTAATAATCAGATTTCTGCTGCTGGGATTAGCTGTTTCTTATCCAGCCTTTAAGGAGGGAAGTCTGACAACAGAATCTTTTGTATTCTAGGATATTCCAGTCTTATTTTGGATTCCACTGGTACCAACCTATTTGCTAATTGCACTGATGATAATATATACATGTTCTGTATGCCAGGTCTGAAGAATAATCCGGGTAAGAACTAATATTTTGTGATACAGGTTATCTTAATAGGTTTAGAAAACTATGGCTGATGCACTTACTATATCTCTGGCATTTCTAGGAAAGGTAGTCCCATATATTTGATATGGCTATTGCCAGCTGAGTGTCCATAGAATTGCAGTATGTAGTGAATTATACTTTATATACATATCTATCAGGACAGCTTCAATTAATTGCAGTATGAAAGTTTATAACCCTTACAGATGTTTCCATTCTCTCTTTTCCTTTAGACAAACAAGCTCAGTTGTCTGAGGACTACCTGTATATCTTTTCTCTGTATTCTTATTATCATTAGTGGCCTTTTACATTAATCCAGAGTGGAACCATTATATCATATGTCAGTGAATTCCTATGTTAATTGTGCTTATCTCAAGCAAGCATTATTTATTTATCATCTTCAGAGTCTGCAAACTTACCTCTCAGGCCACAAGAAAACAGCAAATATTGAAAGACTGACTTAAATATGTTTGGAATAGTGGGTGTTATTAAGTGTTCGTTGCTCTTTCCTCCTTTTTGGGAAGAAATGGAACTAAAATGAACTGTCCATGAAAAATTGTCTATGTTCCAACCATCTACCTTTATGCTATATTCTGTAATTCTGCAAGAGTTGGAAGGTTCAGTCAATTTTGATAAATTGGTTTTTTTGAAGGATAGATCAATAAAATCTACAAAATTTTAATTGCTGCATTTCCACAATTAAAATATTTTGAAAATGTAGGATTTTTTTTCTTTTTTCTGCTATGGAAGTATCACTGATAAGGACTTAGATTTTGAGAAAATGGGAAAAATCACATAAGGAAGATATTTATATCCGTTTTTATTTATTTGAGTGTTTGTAATGGAAGGCTACCAAACAGAAAGAAAATAAATTCATGCAGTATTGAAAAACTGGTTTTAATTTTTGCTAGCATCTATAAAGATTTCTAATGCTTATGTTGTAATTTAGCCTTGATACACCTAGCAGATACCAGAATAAAGAAAGCTGCTCTAAATGGTCAAGTTCATTTCTTGGTTCTGCTCCTACTAGAAGAAGATTGTTTTGGATTACAAGACCCAGACACAAGAGAGACAAAAATTAACTTGGATCTACCTATCCTGACTGTCATGATCTCTTTCAAGTCAGGGGATTAAACACAGAAGAGCCTTGACTTGATAAATGTCAGCCTGAAGAATTGGAGAGCAATTAACTACCTGCGGACAACCTTGCCAATAATCATTTGGGAGAATCAGTATGACTCAATTGACAGAGGTGCCAATTCCAAGCAGTGCTATCCCTGAGCACATGTTACAAACTCTAGAGAACTAAGAATGGCATGCTCTCAGAAGAATTCTGATCAACTCATTGAGAAACAAACTAGCAATAGCCTTAATTGAGCCTATATTACTACAACTGTCAGCAGTTGGTTTTTCCAGAGGAAGCAACTGCTTAAAATGTTCTATATTTTCATGACTTTAAATCCCCTGTGCCACCCAAATCTCAATTTTTTGGTTCCAGAATTGGCTGATGCCTAGACCTTTCAACTGCTTCTGGACTTATACTTTACCCATGCTCTGATTTGACTTTGGACTCTTACAGGCAAGGCTTTGATTTCCTGTTTAGCACTGCTAAGGTGTGTGAGCAATTGCACATGCCAACACTCTGCCTGCTAAAGCCTGAAAATGTTTGCAAACTTGAAAATACTTCCTTATCCTACTCTGTGTGCTCAACCTGAAACAGAACAAAGCAACATGCTAATTGCTCTGACAGATGACAACAAGAAGGCAGATCAAACATATTTCTTATGGTTCCTTTAGAAAAGACAAATGGGCAATTCTCGGTGCTATAAAACAATAGGAAAATATTCTGCTGAATTTGTGTGCTGAGAAAATGGTAGAATTAGTGGTCAATTAATCTCCAGAGCTATTGTATCAATTCTTAGTTTTCATTACTGGTAGCAATTCTGATGCAGACTTGAAATAACATGGTTTGAAGCCATGTTTAGACAGCACAATGTTGAAGAATATTTACATCCATAAGCATCTATCCATCCATCCATCTACATCTGAATACCATAACAGATTTTCTTTTCAATACGAGTGTAGGAATCTGACATCCCACTCTCCATTACAGAGTGTCCATTGCACACAACTCCCTTTGCTAGTGACAACTCAGTGTTCTTTGGGGCTTTAGTTTTAAAGCTGTTTAAAGTTGTTTAAAAATAGCCAAGTAACCCATATCTCTATGTCACTGCACATCCTTCTTAAGAAATAAGATGCCGGTTTCAGGAAATGAGAAAAGCAGCAATTTCCCCACTGGATACCAAAACTTTAGTGTCTACCTCAAAAACGCCAAATGTAAAAGTTGTAAACAATCCACCATTCCCATTAACTTTAGAGATAAACAGTTCAAAACTTATATTCCCTGAAGAAAGAAATAAGTGAGAATGTTTTTTTTAAGTGCTCTGAAAATCTTTAATGCCTAATGGGTCCTTTTTTGGCAACATTTTAGAAGTTAGCACAGGATTCCACACAGGAACTCATTGAATATTTGTTATATTCAGGAGCAAGGGTACAGTGATACTGTTTACAGATGTGTTCTAGCACAAAAGTGGTCATTTCAAGATTGAACACTAAATTCAAACTTAAAATAGTTTCATACAATTGATACTTGAAACATTTTGCACATCTCTAGTGGCAGGTTTTATTTTGCTGCACTAAGTAAAATTTGCCTTCCCTGCTCCTTTTCCTTTGATGGTAAGTATTCAATGTTTGTTCTTGCAAATATCTTAGCTTCTGATCCTAGCAGTTTAAGAAAATTGCCTGAGTTGAAAAAGTCTCTTAATTATTATCTTTTTGGTAATTATGCAATGTATACAAATAGTTATTGGCAATGAAACCTTGATTATTCTGCTTGTGAGAGAAATGGTACTAAATGGTTTAGAGCCTTCTCTATATAAAATATTATGTGATGTAAAGGATTTATCCACAAATTCAGCTCTCAGTTGTATATGATTGTTTTTCTTTGTTTTTTTGTTCAATTGCAGTGTCAGTTTTCAGTGGACATCAAAATTCCAGTTTCTATGTCAAATCCAGCATTAGCCCAGATAACCAGTTCTTAATCAGTGGTTCAAGTGACCAATGTGCCTATATCTGGAAGGTAAGCAGTGTTGACTCTGACTACAACATTGCTATGTTATTTCTATGTCCACTTTATGCAAGAAAGATGAATATGTAGGCACAGAGGGAAGATAATTAGATTCATTGAGCCATGTTTCCAGTATACTAAAGTACACAGCTGTCAAACCTGAATACAAGTCCAGATATAAAGCAGAGCTAGGTTCCTGCCTCTACCTTCTCTGTATTTCTAGTTGCTGATCTTAATCTGGTTTTAATAAGCTTTTTAAAATCTCTTTTCAGATCTGTTTTTCAGCAACTACAACAAACTGAAAGTTCTTGCTTTATATTTAACAAGAGTCTATACATTAACCAAAGTTTAATAGTCATAATTGTTTTAATTTTTTTAAGCTAATAATTTCCCAAGGTTTATAAAGTGTGTCACAATTAGGTTACTTTCACATCCCCTATCACCATGATCCTTG
Organism: Thamnophis elegans; assembly: GCF_009769535.1. Lineage (NCBI taxonomy): Eukaryota > Metazoa > Chordata > Lepidosauria > Squamata > Natricidae > Thamnophis > Thamnophis elegans. The sequence goes on along the minus strand of NC_045544.1, from coordinate 91,888,319 downwards.
ATTTTCAGAAGTTAAGATTTTATTATGATAGTCGGAATTTTTAGTAACATTTGCCAGTATCAGCTGGCAGCTCAGAAACTTAGTTTCCATGCCAAACTTTCTGCGGAGAGATGCATATGTTTCAGTGTAATTTCCTCATCAGTGACACACATTAGGGTATTTCAGGTTAACCCATCTAGTATAAAATAACCAAAATTAAATGGTTTATATAAAATTAGATTGTTAAATAATCCAATATGACAAAACTCATTTAAACAAGGAGTGGGTATGTTCTTTAATTTTAGAGCAACCTCCTTTTGTTTTGCATTTGATTCTGTTGACTTAGTAGTCAGGAAGCCTAGCTGACTGTTCCTTAAACATTTTGTAATAACCTGACAAATTGCTCTCTCAACATTTCTGATTCGTAGGCATCTTGAATATTAAGATCATTATTAACATCAAATATTAAAATTTAAATGGCTCTAGGATTGTTTCATTACCACCTAGTTACCAATGTTTGCATATTCCTTCTTACCACAAAGTTGCCTCTTTAAAACATTTTCCTGAAAAGGGTAGAATTCTCAAAAGTATAAACATTCAGGGCAAAATATGAAGCATGAACTGTTTCATGCTAACATCTACATAATTTTTGAGTTATGCAATTTGTTTACTTAAAACATTTATATATCTGCCTATTTTAAAAAACAGCTCTGGATAACTTGCAACCAATAAAAATATATATTGTAAAACTAACAGCAATAAAACTAAAAACAGGAAAATCATGGCCATACCTCTGGTGCTTTCACATTCTTGTCCAGTCCTGACTTCACCCTATCCCAGGTGGAGGGGGAGCTAGATTTTAAGTGGAAGGATAGAACGGTAGAGGCTGTCAGATCTTGGCGGAAGAAAGCAGTATTCGAAGTGCAGCCTCACTACTGCAGTAAAGAGTAATACTATCAGTTCCCATGATCTTGATGCTATCCCTGTGTTGATGCTGCTTAGGACTGTATTGACCTCTTGGCAGTTACAGCACACTGCTGACCATACTTAAGCAGCGGTCCAGGATGACATCTAGATCCCTCTCATAAGCAATACTGTTGAGCCCGGTATAGAACTCATTTGTTCTACCAAATTATGCTGAGAATTTGAAAAAATGAATCACAAATTTACGAATCAGAATATTTGAACCCTAATACTAATGACTGGAAGTAGAGGTTCAGCTGCATACTTCATCAACTTACCTTACAATGAAGAATAGGGAAAATTATTAACACTGGATGAAAAAAATGTTCAAAATGTGGACTTTAGAGCATTAATCTTACTTTTACCCATAATCTAGGCTTAGCTTTTGCATATTTTAAATATAGAATTTAGCTTACAGATGTAGCTACAATGTTTATACATTTCTTCAGGATGTGTTTGGTTTCTCTATTTCCTTTTGTCCTTTAACAAACAATACATGATAGAAGCTCTGCTTTGATAACTTGCATCTGCTCTCTAACCTGAATTGTCTAGATATATTGCACTATAGTTTACAGCTAAGAATGACTGGAGGGATCCAGCCAATTTGGGTATCTGCTAGGGATGGTTTCTGTAGTGAAAAGCCAGAGAGTAATGAGAATTCTCCACTGGGTGAAATTGATGGCTAGATGTCTAGAAGCTCTAGTGTCCTACCTTTGAATTGTGTCCCTTATGCTAGTCATAAATAAGCAATAATCTTTCCTGATATTTTTTTTTAAATTCTTGTTTCTATGTAGGTATCTGAATCACAATTTCCTCCAATGGTACTTCATGGCCACCTGCAAGAGGTCACTTCGGTTGCCTGGTGCCCATCTGATTTCACTAAGGTTTGTTCCTGCTGTTTTGTCATTTCTTTTAGTTCTATTCCATTTTTCCCTTTTTGCAAAAGTAAAGGTGACTATTTTCTCTTGTTTTTAAAACATGGATGGCTATTTTTAAAGGTTCTTTATTCCAAACATTTTTTCTTTCTATTTCTTTACACATATCTTCATGTTTTCCCTAGAAATCTTTGGTTCTCAAATGACTTCTCCTACTCCTTTTTATCATGCGGGTTAAACGTATATAGAAATCAGTTCTTGCTGTATTGTAAAATATAATGTAATAAAATGGTTTTCTGATCAGAAGTAAGACCACTGAGTTTGATAGGGCTTCCTAAGTAAATGCAGCATGGCTGATTACTTTTTTCCTAGGCTGAGGCCTGCATTCCCTCTGTATATAAGATACATGAGGCATCCTGCAAATATGGACAAACCTAAGAAAAAAATTATTTAGCAATATTGATTCTATTAATTTCATTAATGGGTGATACTGATGACTAGGGAGTGTTCCTTAGAAGTGATACCAGTTTCATCCAGTGTGGGTACTGTAAATTGGATAATAAGAGCCATATACAGCCAATAATTTGCCCACTCTAATCTTCTATATTCCGTATTTCAATCTGCAATATTTGTCATGCCATTTTGCAGATTTCCACCTGTTCAGATGACAACACTATCAAGATTTGGCGCTTAAGGCAAAGCACCAAAGAAAAGACCTGGACAGACAAAACCAGCTTGGTTGGTTGGACTGATCAAAAGACAGTAGTAGAACAAAACAAAATAGGTAAGGCCTTCTGAATTAATGAATGCTTTTCTCTAATATGTTATTTACAAAATAAATTACAAAACATAATTTATTCCTAATTTTCTCTAAATTTAGCATGTATGAATCATACAATAATCTGTATGAATCATAAAGAACATCACTTTTATGGTGCAGTGTATACTAATAATGGGAAGAGCATAAGCCCTACTGCAATTCTCATACATAACAAATTTATTGCATGCATTTGCCAAAATTAAAAATACACAAAACCGAAAAGATGGCAGTAGAAATCAAAAAAATATACAAAATTGGGTTTTAAAGTAAAATATTCCAGGAAATAAAACCAATATCAATCAAAGAGATTTCTGAAGTAGTTTTGCTAAAAATTAATCAGTGGAACAGCTTGCCTCCAAAAGTTGTGAATGTTCCAACACTGGAAGTTTTTAAGACAATATTGGATAACCATTTGTCTGAAGTTTTGTAGGTTTTCCTGCCTAAGTAGGGGGTTGGACTAAAAGACCTCCAAGGTCCCTTCCAACTCTATTAAAAAAAGGTTAGTTTAAAGTTCAATACAATATTTCAAATTCTAAATCTATTTGTTGCTGAACATGTTATAGGTCAGTGATGGCAAACCTTTTTTGGCTCTCATGCCAAAAGCAGGGGAAGAGCAGGGGGTCATGCGCAGGTGTGCCAAACCCATTATGCAATGTGCCACACCCCCAGCGCGCATGCACGCATGACAGGCACTCCCCCCATTTTTTGCATGCTTTTTTCGCCCTCCCCAGGCTCCAGAGGCTTTATAGGAGCCTGGGGAGGGCGAAAACAGCATCCCCCCACCAGAGGTCCTCCAGAAGCTTCAGGAGCTTCCCTGAAGCCTCGGGAGATCAAAAACCAGTCCTACAGGCAAATCAGAAGTTCAGGAACAGACTTCCGGTTTGCTCATAGGGCTAGTTTTAGTCCTCCGGAGCCTTCAGGGACCTTCAGGAGTCTTCCCTAAAGGCTCCGGAGGATGAAAAAGGACCCTACGAGCAAACCAGAAGTCACTTCTGGTTTGCTCGTAGGGTCAGGTTAAGTTCTCTGTAGCGTTTAGGGACCTTCAGGAAGCTTCCCTGAAGGATCCGGAGGACTTAAACCGGCCCTACGAGCAAACCAGAAGTGACTTCCGGTTTGCTCGTAGGGTCCTTTTTTGTCTTCCGGAGCCTTCAGGGAAGCCTCCGGAAGGCCCCTGAAGGCTCCGGAGGGCTTAAACCGGCCCTACGAGGAAACCAGAAGTCAGTTCCTGAACTTCTGGTTTGCCCGTAGGGCCAGTTTTTTTGCGCTCCGGAGGCTTCAGGGAAGCGCCTGAACCTTCAGAGGGCCTCCGGTGGGACGGGGAGAGGCTGTTTTCGCCTTCCCCAGACTCCTATAAAGCCTCTGGAGCCTGGGCAGGGTGAAAAATGGCTTCAAAAAAGGCCTCGCGTGCCCTGACAAAGGTGCCATAGGTTCGCCATCCCAGTTATAGGTTGTTTCCAATAGCCTAAATATAAAAGTTAACACATGGTTCTATCTAAGCAAATGCATTAATTTCTTCAATATCTGTCATGCAACAAATAAGATGATATTTCTCCAGTATTTTTTTTTACTAAATAATCATACTTAGAGTGTGATTTTTTTTAAAATACACCCTACCCCCAAAGATTTTGGGGATATCAACACCCCTCTATGTTGAAGGAAGGTACTATTTCTCCAAGAATTAAGTATTCTCTTATATTTAAATGACAAGGGAGAAATACAGTGATAAATTAGATATATGCCTTGTAGAAAATATAGTCCCTGTTTAAGTTTGTGGAATTCTTATTTATTTCAAAGAGCTCCCAGAGTTTCATATATTTTATATCATAGAATTCCAGGTACCTATGATGTCATAATAGCAAAATCTGTATTCTGTACATGGTTATTGTTAATTAATTCTTAACTAATCATGTTATATTTGGTGAGAAATATTTATTTATGTATTGCATATCAAGGACAATATAAAAATTTAGCTGTCAAATATGGTTTCCTGGTTCAGACCACATTCTTATAATAATAAAATTATTTTAATTATTTAGAGTTTGTCCAAATGTTGCATTATAATTATAGGGCATTGCATTGATGGTCTTAAACTAGACTTCTTTACCATTTGCATCACCCTCTACTCCCACAAAGGACAGAAATAGATAAGCTGAATTCCTGTTATTATATTCTTATTAGTAATAATAATATAATAACAATATTGCAATTGGTGCATGAATAGCATTGAACAGTTGTGGCAGGGATATTTCTTTTGACCTTACGTGCATTGCATAAGAATTCATTCTTAACTCTAACGTACAAAGAGGGGTAAACTTACAGAGTAAAGAGTGCGTTGTTAGACATTAGTCTTTAAACTTAGTGTTACAAGAGTGCTTCACTTATATTTATTGACTGCAACTCACAGCACAATCATATGTGATAGATCTCTCTTATCTCTCATTTACAAGGAAGTTCCCAAAAAATGAATTATGGTGGTATCTTTGAGTGAGCGTTGCAAATGGCATATTTCTAGCTGTAGGAATGGCTGTAAATTGTTCTGTAAACATAAAATTCCTATGCAGGAAACTTGCCGAACAATAGGAGGGTATGTGCCAGTTCTCTTTCATGCTGTGAGAATCTCACGTGCACATATACATCATTGTTCTCTTAGGAAAATTTAAAAGAATCACTTCCTATTCCCATAGATGAAGAAGAGTGCTGTTTAATCCTTTGGTTTGAAAACTGCAAGTGATGTGCATGCTGCATCTTTATAAAGTTGGCAGTAGTGTTATATAAAATGTCTCATCTCCTTATTCTCCTTCACTTTCTCCTGAAACAGCTTAGAAATGGGAAAGGAAGTCCATGAACTCAGCAAACATAAGCAGGCTTCCTTTTGAGACCTTGGCTTGTTGAATACAAAGCAAATGCTAAATAGTTATTTGCACTGATTCATATTGTCTTAACCCCAGTTCTATTTCAGGGCTGCCTAGATAAAAGCATGCAAGCTGTTTGTACGTACTCCCCCCTCCCATTCACTGGCAAAGACAGTAGTACTGTGGCTACCTATGAATTATGTATGCACAGACTTTGCTGACAGGCTTTCCAAGATTTAATATAATATTTGAAAAAGATACACAGATGTTTACCATTTATTTTTATGTTTGAGAATGTAGAGGCAAATTCTGCAAGCAAAAAGAATTCCTTGAGCAGGGCCTTTGTTCTTTATGGAACTGCCTGATCTCTTCAGACTTTATCATTTTGTATCTTGTCTTTTACCACAAAAACCCTCTCCCAAGATGCATTGAATTTTCCTAGAAGTAATGTATTTCCAAATGACTTTATACACATTTTCCTAAGTAGCAATTCTCAGGTTGCTTACTAAGAAAACACAGAAAAAAACGCTTCAAATCTGAGTCATTCAGATTCTAAATATTTAAATATGTTAGCTGTGCAACATTGCTGTATTTTTCCCTCGTGTTACTTTATCTTCACTAAAGCTGCTTTGTTTTCCTTTTAGAAGTTCTTAGCAGCAGGCATGGTACTCCACCTAAAGTTCTTCCAACAGGCAGCCCTCTTATTTCTTCACCACAACCAGCTGCTTGTGCTCCAACTTATACGGGAGATCTTCCGCTTCCTACCAACACACCAACATCATCTTCTGCCACGACACCAAGCATCTCAATTTGCACCTTCACTCCTGCAAAGCAAAAAGTTACTTCAAGCACCTTATCAAAACTAGTACTTCCTTCAACTACGTCCATTCAACACTGGGTTACAAAGACTCCAAATTCATCTCCACCTGTAAGGGAAACAAAGATAGCTTCTCCACAAATAGCTGCAGCAGATATTCCTGACACTGCCTTTGCTTCCACCTCACCACATCTGAGGTCAGAAACACGTGCCAAGAGAAGGTTAGAATCAAGTAGGGAAGAAAATATGTGTCTCAAAAGCTGTAACTGTATGACTGAACATCACCCAGAGTCTAAGAAATCCAGACAAGAACAGTTCACTTTGGCAGCAAGTTCAAAGCCTTGGAGAGGAGACTGCCTTACTCTTAATGGAGAAGTACAGAATATTCAAAACTTGAAAGAGCCCTTTTCTCCTAGTAGTCCTTGTTCTTCTGCCACTTGTCTAAATTATCCACATCTTATCGAAACATCTTGTGAGAAGATGGTTGACAAGGAGAATGGTTCTACTGATAGAAGAACCTGGCTGTCTGATTTGGGAAATAAACTCCGAACTAACAAGATGAATAACTCTAGTGGGTCATCCTCATCATTACGGAATCCAAGCACAAAACGAGTGGAAGCTAGAACAGGAGCTACATCACCAGGCCCTGTAAGTAAATTACACATGATTGCTAAACCAGCTTTGTTAATTTGGTCAAAATTCTTTTTACAAGTATTACATATTATAGTAGAAGCAACATCCATGCTAATAAGTAGCAAAATAGTCTCTTTGCTATAAAAATGGAGGGCTAAACTAATATCAAATTAAGTCAGTATTGTTTAGCCAAAAATCATCACTCTTGTGCATAATAGGCAAAGATGGGGAAGTGTCCCATGCTTGGGAGCACACAAATAGTTTGAAGAATCTCTAATACTGACTATGAACTATGGATACTCAATTGTCAGAAATTGACTTTCTTAATTTCCAAAACTGAAACTAAAGTATGAATAGAACTTCTGCCCCTTACATAGCCCAATTTGGTCTGCAGGCAAGTTTTTATACAGCACATGTTTGTACATGTATAAATATGGAGTTTGTAATCTTTAACTACAGAGTTTGGATGAATTTTATACTTGCTGTCTTTTGTTCTATGTTCTAAAACTAATGGTAAGACTGTATAGCATAAATCTATAATGGTATAGAGATGATGTTTTTCTTTTTCAAGATGTAAGGCTACTAAAGATTTAATAAATGTACTGTTCATTTTTTAAATCCTGCGCCCCCCCACTCCAAGCAAAAAAATATGCTAGTGTGGTTTTATGTTTGCTAGATGATTATTTCTTTTGGCCAAGATGATTGGTTTCTGTCTGTCTCTTTTTGATAATGGATAGATCTGATAGTGATACTGTTTACCACTTTCACATCTTGTTACTAGATATGTACAAACAGCCATCAGTGTATTGCTTTAATTTCTGCACTAAATAGGAAGTTGTCTTCAATTGTGAAATCTATTGTGTAAACCTTCTTAGACTGATTTAGAGTACCCTACTGGACTACAACTGCTTATTAACTTTCTGGCTACATAAGAATTCATGTATGATAATTAGTTAGCTGCTAATGTAGAGAAATTGATTAGAATGACCCTGGAAAGGACAAAACTGTAAAGATGAAACTTTTATGCTGATAATTATATTTGACTAGATTTTTTTGTTTTTAATCTTACAGATTATGACTACAATAACAATGAGGAAGATTTGTACATACTTCGAGCGAAAGTCACAAAAAAACTAAAGAACTATGTTTTGAGTGTACCTTAATGCTGAAACATGTATTTTATTAATCCAGATGGATTTAGTTTTATCCACAAAAAAGATACCCATGCATTTTAATTAAAACGAATACTTCCTGTTTCTAATTTTTTTCTATTTACTGTCTTGCATTTAATTAGTTAGGGCACTAATTAAATGGAGAAACAGGCTCAATGAATGAAACAGCCAATCCCTTTGATTTAAGATTTGCATTTATTTCTTTTATGGTAAATTGCAGAAAATATTTTTTCAAACCTTTTTTGAAAATACTTTTACCTATTTGAATGTACTTTTAATTGCTAAATTAGTACATAAGGCAAAACAGAAAAGGAATCCATTCAAGAATGTTTTACTTGATCTACCTTATACTAAAGGAAATGCCTTTATTTTATACATCCCAGTTTCCCATTGTATTGGTGTAAAAATATTTTCTTATAAAGTACATTTTTCTTAACATTGCAGCTCTTTTTCTTCTTTTGCAATGAAGCAGATAATAAGCAGGAGGGACAAAAAACCTACTGCGCACTCCTGGAGGAAATCTGACACTTGAATTCGGAAGCAATTCAAAGAAGTGGTGAAAGCTAAACTTTTGGCTCGATGATTGTTTTGTATTGAGCATTTACCTTTTCATAGCACAGTCAAGTTCCTAAAATTGACATATGTTGCCATGTTCATCACATTAGGAATATATAGGTTATTAAAACTATCTACAAAAAAATAGTGTAATTTCATATCAAGTGATAATGTATTTCTCGTCAATATTTTCTTGACATATGAAGTAATCAGGTATGTTATAGCTAAATAAATGTCTAGTCCTAGTGAAAAAGGGGGATCTTTTTCTACTCTGTAAGCCTGCTAGAGTCACTTACAAAGGTGAGATGGGTGGCAAATAAATAAAGTAAATAAATAAATAAATCAGCAATTCCCAAGGTCACTCAGTCATTGGCTCACTACAGAAAGTAATTTTATCTTTTAACACATTGTTTTAAATATCTTCCTATATGTACTGACTAGTGACTGCTAATTTGGATCATATCCATATTAACCATCTGCAAGGATGTGCTGAGAGTATGTATTCATTCATGCTCTGCTCTTACATAATTGCTACAATTATTTCTGATTAGCATATTTTGATGTTTTCAATAATTTTTCCTTCTAAGTATTTGGTATGTATATTTGTCTACTTAAGCTAATGAATGTACTACATGTGCTTTCTTTAGATTCACTTGAGCCGCAGTCTATTAGATTTGCAGATATTAGAGGACCTTGTATTTGTTACAAGTGGTCTTAACACAAGTTATCCCTCTGAAATTTATATCTGTGTTGCTGCAAGAAGCATTTTTCAACTTAGAGCTCTGCAGGCTGTTCCTAAAGATGATTAGGGAACTGGAGCATAAAATATATGAAGAACGGTTGCAGGAACTGTGTATGTCTAGTTTAATGAAAAGAAGGACTAAGGGTTCCAATATCCCAGGGGTTGCCACAAAGAAGAGGGAGTCAAGCTATTCTTCAAAGCACCTGAATGCAGGACAAGAAGCAATGGATAGAAAACAATTAGTGGAATAGCTTGCCTCCAGAAATTGTAAATGCTCCAACACTGGAAGCTTTTAAGGAAAGATTAGACAACCATTTGTCTGAAATGGTATAGGGCAGGAGTGTCAAACTGGTGGCCTGCGGGCCAAATGTGCCACACACAAGCCATGGCCACCCCAGCTCTGCAAAGGCAAGAGCTAATGATACATCACGTGGCATGATTGACTTTGTAAGGGTTTCCTGCCTGAGCAGGGGTTGGGCTAAAAGACCTCCAAGGTCCTTTCCAACTGCTATTCTATTCATTTGATTCTCTGATTCATTTGATTTCTATAAAGGTTTAGGTCAGTAACTATCTACATAGAAAGAAGATACAATCTGTCCCAAATGCTGATATTTCTTTTGCACATGAAACAAAGTTTCTTATACTCCTAATAAAAAACATTAAGAAAATGAGACAAGTTCCTCTACCTCTGCTGAATTTTTCGCTTAACAAGAGTATACTAGGGTTAGGCTATACAATCCCTGTGTTAATTGCATTTCTGCACAAGTTTTGTTATATTTGTTTTCCATTTCTCCTCTCGTATTACTGCAGGAGTATTATTCAATTAAATTGCTTATGTATTTTAGATTAAACATTGATTAACATTGGTACTCTATTGTACCTATAAGGTAATCAGGTAAAAACTCAAATGAGTTTTTTCTCACACTTTGTGTGATATTGTTTTTGGCAATTTTTAAGGGCCCTGCTATAAGGCCCATGTTATCAAGTTTAAGAAAAAAGTGGGATATATTTTACTATCATTTAAAAAATCCATCTGTAAGCATTGATTCAACCTTACATTTGCCTGACATTCTCCTGGGCATATTCATTTGTCTACCTATAGGAAGTGGCTGTATGTGACATCTTTACGTGTGCTATTGGAAGAATACCATTATTTGTATGTGTGTGTACATACATACATGCATACATACATGCATACATATAAAAAGGGAAAATAGTATAAATAATATAAATACAGGGGAATTAGTTTGCTAAATTGGAAATCTGGAAAGTTGTTTCTCAGAATTCTGATAGGAAGGGTATGACAGATGAGCAAAAGGAGGGAAGTAAAGTGTTAGGTCAGATAAGGTATGTGCAGACCATATGAAAAACGTCTAAGCATTGTGTGTGTTGAGTCAGAAAATGCACTATAACTTTAATAGAACTTAATTCTGGAATGTTTCGCATGAACATGGAATTGGTTGGTTGCTGAATACAAATAGAATGGAATATGATACAAGTAAAGTATACAGGAAGGTAAATAGAATGCTTAGTGAATAGTTCAATACTTAACAGAATAATATATGGATTGTGATGGCCTCTTGGTTTAATTTATTTATGGATAAATGTACCAGGAATGCTTGCAATAATGTTAGTTTGGGTCATGAATATATGCATGCTTTTTGTGCAGATGATGTATAAAATATATCTTTGTAAGCAGATATTACCAGGGCTGAGAATCTGAATGCTTTTCAGTGAATATCACATTGAGAATTAGAAACAGAAAATTAATGTATCAAAAGCATCTCATATTTGACAGATATGGTTGATATTATACGGCCTTTTGTAAGGAATAACTTAACATGCAAATGGCTATGTATAAGTGATTTGGTGGAAATAAGAGATAGATACATTAGGAATAAATCACAAAACCAAAACAAATACATGAAGAAACATCAATAAAATAGGACACTTATTGAATGAAATTGATAAGTTCATCAAAAAAATTAAGTTGAAAGAAGCAATTGATATGTGAATTAAGTTTATGGCTCTAGAGAGAACAAAAATGATTTGTAAGCATGGAAAGGTATGATTACTACATTTCTGTTTTCCTTGTCTTATTTTTCTGTATTCCTTACTCATTTTCTGTCCTTAATAATAATAACAATAATAACATAATGTTGGTTTTCAAAGGGAACAGAATAATAGGTATGTTAAAGTTAGTGACATAAGAGATAAAGGTTTTTTATAGAATGATACTGTCCTTAAAATAAAAATTATGTCCCAAGAAGAGCAAAGAGAATGGCAACATTGCATCAAAGTTTCATGAAATATCTAAACTAATTGTGCCACCAAGTTGGCTTCATATTTTGGTAATCAAATTTATTTGTGGATATTCTCTAGAATTATCTTACTAACCTGATAAATAACTACTAATAAATAAAAAGCTGCAACATAGGAATGGAAAATATTTACCCCCATACTTTTGTTAGCTTAAAACCAACTTCCAGGGGAGGTAATGGGTCAATTATCAGTAATGGGGTATAAAGATTCTTGGAGTAAACATATCTATCATCGACAAAAAAAATATAAAATAAAAATCATAATTAAAATGTAATAAATATTTAAAAAACATTGAAGGGCAGATATGATGGAGCAGTGAGTCTGCCGTCAGTTTTCTATTTTTCTAGATTCCATTCCAGTCAGCATGAATTTGCCAGAGCAGTTGGAATGTAGAAACATGGAGAGCCACAGTTGCCCAGCCTCTTCTTTAGAATTTACAGGAACTATGCAAATAGGCAGTTCCCATACATCAATCTTATCAATATCTTTCAGTACTGTCTGTTCCAGCACTCCCTAACCATTGGCCTTTCAGATATAATACATATCGGTTTCCATAATTGTCTGCTAGGCTAGAATTAGGATACGATCCAGTACATATATAAATCACTAGATTGGGGAAAGCTGGTGTATTTCAACTGACAGAAACTCAAGTTCTTAACGGAGCGCTTCCCCTTACCTACTGCTTGATTTCTTTTATGGAAAGTTATGGAAATAAAACAATGGTCCTTGAAGCATATCTTCACTGTGGGATTATTGTCTCCCCAGTCAGTTTAATCGCTCTGGTTGTCTAAAGACTATGAACTGATCTTACGCTTACTTCAGACTCAACAAAGTTTATAGATATCATGAAGTGTCCTTGTATATTAAAGCACCAGGGTTGTTGGTTTTTTTAACAATCAGTATTCTACTGAACGTTTGCTACCACTGATTTCAATGGAAGTGTAATTCTTCTGGCTAGTCTGTGCTGAACTTGGGTGGTGGTTCCAGAAGAGGAATTTTCCAAGAGAGGCTTTAAAAAAGTTTCCAAAAATGAATAAAGGTGTTTTCTGCAATGGGGGAATAAGGTAGAAGACAGAGATAAGCTGCTGAATCTCTTTTGACTAAGTTTTTTGGGGTGGGTGGGAGGAAGGTACAATTTGTAGAGGAGAAAATTGTAACAAAAAACAGAAAATGTTTATTATTTATTAATCTCTTTCCCAGAATTTACATTTTTATCAGGCCTCAATCCTATGAGATTAAAAATATTTCATAATAAATACCTTTGAGCACGTGCAAAATACTTGGTATGTTTCCCATGAGATATGGAAATATAGCATTCTTTATCAATATGATGTAAAATTTATGTTGAAAATCAGGATTGGGATTTTGATAGTAGTTTCCTTTTCATCCCAAAACAGGACAGAATTCTGAATAGAAGGTAAGATGAAGTTTGCACTCACATCAAGACAAATATTGTATGTGATAAATGCTAAAAGAAACTAGATACTGACACTATGTTCCTTCATAGATATATAACATTGTGTGTAAATTCTTTCATGTCAGGAATGTCCCACTAGCCAGGCGAGACCTTGCAAGCCAAACTATGCAAGTCTGAGTGTTATTTACAGCAGTGTTTTTCAACCTTTTTTGTGCAAAGGCACACTTTTTTCATGAAAAAAATCACGAGGCACACCACCATTAGAAAATGTTTAAAAAAATTAACTCTGTGCCTATATTGACTATATATAAAGTGTTTTTCCCACGGCACACCTTACACTATGTCACGGCACACTAGTGTGCCGCGGCACAGTGGTTGAAAAACACTGATTTACAGGCTCTATTTCAGATCCTTGAAGAAAGGAACTGAGTATCAATGTGGTCTGTTGCATCTTATTCTTTTTAATGCAAATTAATTTGAAATAATACCTTCACAGTGTTCTTCTCAGCTATGCTTATATGTTTTCCTCTGATCCATCAATTGTATAATATGAAGATAGCCATTTGTTTATTGTTCAATTCAAAATGAAGTCAATAGATTGTCCTTTCTTCAAGGTTTCCCTTATTTCAAGGGTATAGAATGATGAACAATCAACCAATGGAACAGCTTGCCTTCGGAAGTTGTGGAAGCTTCATCATTTGAGACTTTCAAAAAGATTGGACTGCCTTTGTCAGAAATGGTGTAGGGTCTCCTGCTTGAGCGGGGGCGGGGTTGGACTAGATTACCTATAAGGCCCCTTCCATCTCTTAATCTGTTAATGTAAAGAAGCACAAGAAAGGTCAGCAACAGCTTCGGTATTTCCCATCCCCTGGCCAACAGTCCGAGGAGGCCTATTTCTTACTATAATCTTAGCCAGTATGGTAAAATGCATATTTCCATTTAAATTATTTCTAGCCATGCTTCTCTAAAAATTAACATTGGGTGAATATGAAGGAGAAATAAACTTTTTTAAAAAAAAAAAAATTATCAATGTAGAATTAGCTACAAGTGACACCAAGTCAGGGATGCTTTTCATCAATCCCCAAAGCAAGCATTGTTTTTTATCTATGCCAAGGTCATGTCTCTTGTTTTAAAAAAAACAATAGAAGGTGCTTAGTAGTGCACAAGGGCATGCACATATCTGTCTAACATTCTTTAAAGCAGCCAATTCTTTTACCAGGGTCACATGGCTGTTACATATGCAACCCTGGGAGAAAATCAAGCTGCTTTAAAGAGTTGTTAACTGCTTCTTTGTTAATATTCCATGTTCCACTTTTCCACATATTTTCAAATCTCCCCCCTCCTCCCTTTGGAACACATTTGGTGTAATACTTAAGGTGCTGGCTAGAAACCAGGAGACTGAGTTCTAATCTCTCTTTAGGCATGAAAGCCCGGCTGAGGTGACTTTGGCTCAGTTACACTGCCCAATCCACCTCAAGGGTTGTGGGGAAATTAGGAGAAAGGAATATGCATGTTGACCACCTTGAATTAATAATATAATAAATGCAGGATAAAAATAAATACATACCTAACATTTAAGGCTTGAGCTGCATTTAAAACACTGACCAAACTATTTTAAATTGATAACTGCTATCCAGAAGAACTTCAGGAGAGCAATATTGGATGAAACTGATATCTTTCTCATTAGTTAGCAAATTTTAAATTATAGGTTGATGGTTGCTGTTCCCTCTGATATCTGAAATAAAGTACAATTACTTTACTCTTCAGCTTCCTATATAATCTGTCAATTATATTGCCACCTATCTTGCAGTGCAGACGATTTTAGCAGTTTACATTTAAGCAAATATAGAACAGCCTTTTCTAAAGCTAGATTAAATCTGTTCCTATCAAATAAGTTGTACAATAGATTTCAAAGTATTAACATCTCTCAGAAATGTCTCTAATGGTACTGGCCTTAAAATGTTGGTGATATTTATTGCATTATAAATTTTTGTAGGATAATTATCTCACCTATTAAAATCAAGACCAGGAAAAGACATTTCCAAATATATTAATAGTTTATGCTCATATAAAAATCCTCAAATAACAGTATTGACAGTCACATTTTAAACTATTAATAGAGCCATTTTGTGTACAATAGTTTCAAAATGTTTGTGATAAATACTGCTTTCATTTTTGTTTATTACATCTTTAAATAATATGTATCATATTGGCATGCAAATAGAGCAGATTCTTGCTTCATTGCCATTGTTGCCTTATGGACCCAACCTACAAGCATGGGAAAACTATCCCCAAAAGATCCTGATGACAGTATTGGAAATAATGTCAGACTATAAAGAGCAGCCCATAAATACCTCAGGCCCTAAACTATAAAGCTAGCATCTTATGATCAATAGCCTCTGCAAGATCAACAAAACCCTATCTCGCTGGCAATAAATTGCATTTATGGCTGTGAAATATGATTTGGTAAATAAGTAGTCTGGGCTCTGCAGCTGTAGATAGCAAGGACTTGGCTTTCCCGGAAAAGTCTCAGCGCATTGGCAGAATTGGCTTGCTTTTTTCTAAATCCTGTTAATTGCTTTTGTCCTTGGTCACAAACCTTTCTACATGACAGTCACCATTTTTCACTCTATTCAGGCTTCCCAGAATTAGAATAAAATGAAGACTGAAGGGATGAGGCCATCCTTGCATGACATTCTGTTGAAAGGATGGCCCATATATTTGTCTTGTCTCAAATGAACTCTTCATGAAGTGTTGCTAGAAATAGCCCATGGGCCATTGTAGGCAGGCTGTAAAACATTTCATCTGCAATTGCAGGAAATAACATATTTTAGTCAGGGAAATTCAGCCCTACCCACATAAAGAGGCTTTCCTTTATCTAAGGCCTGTCTTGCTTTCCAATACATTTCCTTTTTGTTGCCAGGCAACCATATTCTATGTGGTGAGGGAATGTTGTGTAACCTCTCCAGTTCTGCTTTTATTAGAAGTATATGCACCTTGGCCAAAAATGGATATTCCACCCCACCCCCACACTCCTTTTTTTTGTAGGCAAACACACTGGAACATAACAAAGCCAGACATTCTTTTTTAAAACAGACCCTAAACATTTTAAACAACTGCTCAATAGAAATTGGGGACTGTCAAAAGATTTATCAGTTGCATAGTGGCTATGTTTCATGCCATTTCTGTCTTTGATTTTCTGTCAGTCCAAAAGGACACATGTTTTTCGTAGAATTTGAGCAATTTGTGGAATTAGAATAAATATGTTTAAACAATATATTAGTGTGCTTGGGCTCTACTAATTTTGTGCTTGTAAAGATATCTTTCCATTCAGTATTAGATGATTGGCATGAAGGAGCAAGTGATTTTTTTTAAAGAATATGTGGAAGTTCTGAAACAGGAAATTATTTCATATTAAGGTTGTGTTTGTAGAGCATGCTGGATTAAACTCAGTTAACAAGTACAAGCTCCACCTTTATAGCTACCATTGTACATAGATTTTAAACTAATGTTTTGATTTACCAAATCATGAAGTTAATTAAAAATGGCTATCTTTTGGAGTTTCCAGAAATGGAGGGCATGCAACATAAATATATAGTACAAGTCTCAATTTCCAGGAACCCAAGATGGTAGTCATTTGGCTTAGACAACGAGATAGCTATAATCACATGCCCACTACTCAAGGTTTTTAGTGCAACATTGCTAAAACTATTCATTCTAGCATGATAAACTGATATGTGTTAGCAAAGATACATTGGGAAAATGAAAAACCTAGTTGTGGCAGCCTTAATCATTAGGAATTGAGAAGGAGGAGGACTACCTTGACAAGGATATGCAGAAGCTGTTGGTTAGGCAAAAGGCTGAAGCTTTTTAAAACCCAAAACTGTCACAATAATATACTGTAATATCTATATCCAAAATATACAAAAACAGCTGAGCTATCTCCCCAAAGGTATAAGAGGAGGAAATACAACACAATATGAGATTCCAACATTATGCTATTATAGTCAATATCAATGTAAAAGTAAGTTTAACCTGTAGAGTTGATTTCCTGCTGTATTCTATCTAATGGGACTGTTATGAATCTACCTAGTTGATCTGTAGTGGATTTTGTGATCTCACAGTGAAGCCTGTAAGGTGCAAAAGCTGCAGATAATGTGTAGTATCAATTAATTAGAATTATATAGTAGCTGTATGATGCATATTGACATAATAGTAGGAAATATATCCATTGTGTCTAAGAGGGCAATTAAGTATGATACTGTTAAAGCAGTGCACCATTGCCAAGCTAGCAGTTGTTTTTTTCTATAGAGATCTTGAGTGAAATGACAAGATGCTAGGCATGCAGCTACTTATTATTGTCCTTATATTGTGCTCACTTAAAGTTTACCATGCTCTGAAAAAGGAACTATGATGAAAGGCTGTTTTCTACAAAAGGATATTACAGTGATGTTGCTTCTTGTGTGTGCTGGGGAGAGAGACATGATAACCACATCTCCAGTTCAGCTATTGTGGTTGACTTCCTCTGGATGATGTGGAGACATCTTCAGCATAACCTCTTTTGATAAACAGGTTGCAGGGACAAGAGAAAAATAGCTGGCATTTTTGCAGTTTGTAAAATAATTCTTTCCATTTGCCTTCTTCCTGGAACAATGACCATACAATACTCAAAATAAGCACAGAGTTGATTTCAAACCTAGTAGATTTTATTTTTTAAAAATCTTCAACAGCCCATTTCCTATAATTCTCAGTTTCAGATGTATTGTACCCCTTGGGAATAAGTGTGCACATTAGACTTAGAATAAAACTCTTTTCAGCACCTAGATTATGTTATTTTCCGTATGAAACTGGTGGTATCTCATTTTCAGCGTTGTGTCTTTAATCAATTTAGAGCAAATTAAATTTGGAATAGATACCAGTTACCAACGGAAAATATTACTTTCCTAATGGTTAGTAATCAATACTGAAAATAACAACTGTGAACAGTGGACTATGGTATGTGGTATACAATAAATAATTCTATACCATCTATCCAGCTCAGGATATTTTAAAAACTCTTGTGGGCAATGATGGATTATTTTTGTTTCCAGTTTGAATTACATTACTTTATATGTGACAAAACTAGTCCATTAAATGATTGACAAATAACTGATTAGATCCCACATAGTTCCTGGCTGTTAAATTACAAATGGGAGGAGGTAGCACATTGGTTATGTGCTGATCAAGTAGCCTATTAGGCAGCTTCATATTTTTATTAACTGACTAACCAATTCCATTTGGTCATTTTTGGATAGGATTTTCCTTCTTTGAATCTCCCTCCATTCTCTTTCTCCTCTGAATGCTTCATTAACTGGCATTATTTTAACTGCATGAATCACAAACATTTACACAAATAAGACCTAGGCTTAGACATTTATTTTAAACCAATTGATTTCTAATTTTTGCCATTTCACTGTGCTTGTTAGATTCCCAACCCTGTGTTCTGACCCAGCTACCCCAAAATTGACAAACCCTCTGAATTTAACTCAAATATTACTTTATTGGGAGTGCTGGCAGCCACCACCCCACTGCCCTTCACTGCAGGCTAACAAGTCCATCAGTAGGGAGATGAATAGCTATCTGTCATATCTATTCATCTCCGCCCCCTACCTTTTATCCCAAGAGCTAGGGTGGGGTTTCGCTAACAGCAGTGGCTCTTCCTTCCCAATGACCTGCCCAAGGATTTCTACTGCTCTGCTCTCCTCTCTGCCTTTTGTGTAGCCACATGTCAGGCACTGGATCCAGCTGTTCCTCCTCTTCTAAAAAATTACATAACTTTAAATGTAAAAGCTCTATCTCAAAAACTAAAACTTTTCTCAGGAACTCCTTTAAAATTCCTTAAAAGACATTTTGCATTGGTTTGAATGGTTCCTGGAGTTTGTAAATATTTATTGAAACAGTGTACCTTAGATTGAGTTCCCTATGGTTATGAAATAGTACCAGATTTCCTGAAACTGGACGTATCAAATAACATACTTGATCTATAGATGGGAATTCTGTCTACCAGTCAACATAAATCCATTTGTCTGCCCTTCAATCTAATAACACACTGTTTCTAACTGTAAATTATGGCTGGGTTCATACAGTGTTATAATCAAGCTTTTCCTAACCTGATGCCCTTCAGATGTGTTGGGACCCTGGATTCTATAAATCCCAGTCATTCTACCACAATACATGAATATATGTGGTATAGTTTAAAGTTTATGGCTGGGTGCAGTCATAAAGACCACCCAGCTAAATCTGTTTTATTTCTTCTAGAGCTGCCTGAAAGTTCTGATATCATAATTTAGTGACATGA
Source organism: Thamnophis elegans (assembly GCF_009769535.1). Taxonomy (NCBI): domain Eukaryota; kingdom Metazoa; phylum Chordata; class Lepidosauria; order Squamata; family Natricidae; genus Thamnophis; species Thamnophis elegans. The sequence continues at coordinate 91,868,835 of NC_045544.1, read as the reverse complement.
TTCTCTGTGGGAAATACATAGAAAAAGAATAAAATCCTTAAATAGGCTTCACGTGTTTTGAAAACAAAACATAATGTAAGCTCTTTGCAAAAATACTCAGAAGGAAAAAAAAATCCTGGCCTTAACCACTGCAGAATGTTGCAGCCCTGTAGAATGTTGTGTGAACTTGATCAATTGCTGTTTTGATGTCTCATCTGAAATATCACAATCAACTCTAGATGTGACCCAAATGGTGTAAAAAGAACTAGGGCAGTTTCTTTAAAAAAAAGGAGGGGGGACAAAATACTTGAACCTTCTGCATCATCCCAAGGGCCTGAGGTTTGATCAGGATTTCTGAGCAATAATGCCTTGTGGAATGTTACGATATCCAGGGCATGTCATAGCAAAGACAATTTAGCCTTTTCTTGCCTATTTACGAAGCTTGTCTGTAGCCCATATATATATATTTGTTTGTCTTGACACTTGGAGAAGAATTCTGGAGAACTCAAAAATCTACACAGAGAGTGGGGGAGAGAGATGAGAGAGAGAATAGATATTCATGAGATTTATACAAATATTAGAACTATTGTTTCTAGAGCTCACAATGGCTGCATTCATGAGGTATGATTGTAATCTCATTTCTTCACTTATATAGTACATTTTGGATTTATACAACATGTTTAGCCATAATGTGATTTGTTTCCTATTGGCTTAGCATATTTTGTTACCTGTCCACTTTTATTTGTAAATCTTACCTTATTGAATTACGCTAACCAATTGAATTTAGTTTATTCAGTATACCATACTTAAATAGATACCCTCATGTCCATGATTGGTCCAAGTTTATAGGTAAAAGCAAAGCCCTGGTTTGTTTTGTTTGGCTAACTTAAAATGCAGTACTCTATACATCCAACCCTTGTGATAAATAAACCATTATAATTTTGCATATTGACAAATAAGACAATTGCAATTTATTTCACAAAGTAGTTAAGCAGACCATAGATTTCTGTAATGTAGTTATTGAAACCTTGTTATTGAAAGAGAGTCTTTTCTAAAGTCTTTCCAGTATCTCTAGCTGGTGACCTCCAGTGAGCAAATTCACAGAAGAACCAGGTTCTTTATGGCTGAATGGAAAGTCCTTAAAGACCTAATAAAGCCCAAAGACCGAAAGTCTCCCAAGCCTGCTTAAGTGTATAAGCTTCTTAAGTAATTAAGGCAACAGTCCCCAAACTCTTCAGCTCATTAAACCCTTTATGAGGTTTCAGATTGTTCATCAACCCCAAGCATTTGTTATATGAAAACAAGATAAATAAATACTACTTTAACAGTACTAATAACATCAATTCTTTGGATAGTCCCATCAATTCTTGGAAGTCAATAGTCACATTCGAAAACCCTAAATTAAGGAAGGTGAAACAATATCATTTCTTAAAGAGATTGCAACACTGGGGAAAAATATCTTATGACAAAATAAATGATCATATTTTCAATGGAAAAGAGCCCAGTATGCTTAAAAACAAATTGTGGCATATATTATATTTATTTATGCTTCCTGGTTTGTATCCCTTGTCATGTCCATTGCTTTTTAACATATTTTTAAAGTTACAATTCTAAGTGGGTTTAAATTGGAGAAAACTAACATTAATTTGATACTCAGAATGTGTAGTTACATTCAGCCTCTGCTTCATTGAAGAATGTTAACTTACAGCTGAATACAGCACATAATATTAATAAGATCTGAGACTGGAGTTTAATTTGTAATTCTACTGTTTTGCCTCCATTATTGATAGTTTCATTAATATTTTCATATTTAATATTTTTAAAAGTATTGTAAGATTAGAATTTCTTTTAACCAACTTAACCAAGATTCCCAGCATTTATTTATTAAATTTACTAGGTGGATACCTGTGCTCTGCTATGAAAGTATGTGATTGGGCTTGATAAATTGACACAGCTTGAAAATTAATGAGTAGTTACAGTCGGCCTCTTCTCTCCCCTTCTCTCCCTCAGGCTTGCTCCACAGAGGCCTCTCCTATCTTATCCACTTCTCTCCCTCAGCCTTCTCCCACAGAGGCCTCTCTTATCTTACCCCCTTCTCTCCTCACTCTTTAGCATCAGAGTGTTTTTCAGGTGGAGAGGGGGAGTAGAATGTCTAACTCCTTAGCATCAGAGCATGTTAATAATAATATAAGAAATACTAATGATCTGATGGTCATTTCGAAAAATTCTTTCTTAGAGAGCACCTAGAAGCCAAAAGGAACATACATGCCAAATTTCAAGTTTGCTGGCTTTGTGGCTCTGGAAATTTCATGATGATGCATGAGTAGTATTTCACTTTTATATATATAGATTTGCTATGGGCCTTCTCTAGATGGCTTACAACAATAATTGATAATAATACTACAATAAACCAGAATTGAGAAGACAATGACAGATAGCAAGTGCCTCCTCTGCAAAGAAGCTGAAGGAACAGTGGGCCACCTGTTAGCTACTGGAGCAATTGGAGCACCACTTGAACACTGACATTGACAAATTCACCACATCAATTGCAAAAAGCAGCTTTACTTTGAACAGTTTACATCCTGAGACGATATCTGTAAACATCATCCACAACAAATATTCACATCTGCCTATCCCAGGTCCTGAGAAGGACTTGATAGGTGGACAACAATGCCAAATCAGTCTGAACATCTGGCTGAATATGTGGCAAACAATTATTATATACATAATAATTTGAACCATAAGAGGTTTACATACAATCAGGCATTGCAAATACTCTAGAGCAGGGGTGTCAAACTCACGTCATCACATCGTCGTCACATGACATATTGGAAATCCGCCCCCCTTCACTAAACTGGGCATTGGCATGGTGAGCGCATGGTGCATCTGGCCCGCATACTGGGAGTTGACAGCCCTGTTCTAAAGTCTAGACTGAGCAAACTAATGAATATTTGTGCATGGAGTAAAGCAGAACAAGTAATTCACTTGGCATTATCTCATCTTATAGTCAATTGATTACACATTAACTATTATTACTTTAGTGTGTTCAGCTGAAATCTGTGGATATTTGTAGGTAGATGTATCAATTTGTGCTATAAACTTCTCTCTATAAATTTATATCCTATGCCATGATATTTAATTGCATTAGTAAACATGTGATGTTGTAATCAAGGCTTTTATCTGAAAAGTACGGTATGTAAGAATGGCAAAACTCCCGGTGGTATAGGTATTCGTTCAAAAATCCTTTTATTGAGGCAAAGGTTAAATCATGACTATGTGCTTATATTCATATAACCCAGCAAATTTGGTTGATTTTAATCTGTGGTTAGTTCCCCCCCCCCCAATTCAATCTACTATGCAAACTGTATCAATATAATTAATATATGGTTCACTAAAACCAGCTGTATTATTTTATTAAAGCATGTTAACACTATCCAAATTTAATATGGTGTATGAAGCAGCCAGTAAAAGGCTTGGGGGTGGTATTGAGTTTTACTTCCAACAGGCCAAGGTCACAATACAAAAAACAGCAGGGTTTCAACCATACTGTTGTGGTCTCCATCTTAGCTTTTTAAGGACAGCTTTGCAGTTTGTAGGTGCAGTTGTTAGCTCAAATCATTGTACTCTGGAGAGGGATCATTACTTTTGACAGAATGTTGACTTCCTTGTAGATTGTCCACATTTCAATCTCAGGTGAAAAATCACTTAGGAGTTGGCAAGAAGACAATACTGGAATCAAATGTATTTCTCTACATATGCTTGCCTCTCCCCTGTTTTATTTAGTTCCTTGTTGTTTTTACACACCAATTCACCAAATTATATTAGGAGGCAGCAAAGGATTACTCATCTCTAGCAGAAGGTGTGTTTACGCTGAATATATCTGATGTTGAAAACCTGTTTTACAAAAAACACAAAACAGCTAATCAGGAGGCATACCGCATGTTCATGAACTCTGAAAGTACCAGTACCATTTAAAGGAAAAAAAGAGGTAGCTCATTGAATAGTTTGATATATTGAATGTTGCATACTTTATTCAATAAATACTTTTCTAAACAGGGATAATCTATGATTAATTGAATCTTTACTTCAAGATAAAACATAAAATGCAAATAAAAAAATTATATCCATTGTAATAATACTACTGAAATAAAATAATTAAAAGATAGAACAGTTAACACAATACTATAAAATTGGAACACTAAAACATCTCTATAAAAACTTTAATTATTAGAACAATACAGTAGACTAAATAAGGGCCTCTGAAGGCCATCAAAAATGTAAAAGAGACAGTCTAATAAATACCTTACAAAGTTATAGAGTATTACTTCATTCTTTAATCCTTTTGTTTTCATTAATAAAAAATATTTTACTATTTAAGAATAGTTCCATAGCTACAACAAATCTGTTTTTTACTCCTTGCTAATTAAATGAAGAGTTAAATTCCTGCTCATTGCTGGTAGTCTTTGGTGATATCCTGAGCCACAAGATAGGCAGCCACATGTTATGAAGTATATAGATATAGCCTTAACCTGTTTTACATGTACTAGAAAAAAAACTGTTTCCTCTGCTTCTTTGCACAATGCACACTTTGAATGTGCATTTGATAATTTTTGAATTCTGGCCTTGATTAGATTAGTTTGGATACTTTTCTCTTTTGCAGCCAAAATCAAACCTTCAATATCTTTTTTTTAATGTTTAATATCCCAGTTGTAAACTTTAATCTTAATCTCCCATGTTTGTACAAATTGACCATGTCATAATTTTCTTTGACAGAATTTATGTTTTTATTACATCATTTTGATATTTATTTTTTGTTTCCTGTACATTTATGTGTACAATGTACATTACAGGTACATTAAGTACCTGCACATAAAAAATCCAATTTTTAACTGCATCAATGCTTGTTCTTTGACATCTTTTACGTAATCAAAGAGTGCATACTTTTCTTCTTTGACAATTTGACCTAAAGTGAATCTCTGCCTTCATTTCTCATACCATCTCTGATAGGTATATCTATCAATATCAGCACAGGGATGTAATACATACAGAATAATGATCGGGTTTTTTGTTTTTTGGTGCAAACTGTTCATTTCAGCTTGTGTTCAGTTAATCATTGCAACAGGTATGGCCTAGGACAGCGATGGCAAACCTTTTTTGGCTCGTGTGCCATAAGTGAGTGGAGCACAGGGGGGTCGTGTGTGGGCGTGCCACACCCATAATGCAATGCACGACCCCCCAGTGCGCATGCGCGCACTGCAGGTGCGACCCCCACTTTTTGCATGCTTTTTTCACGCTCCCCAGACTCCAGAGGCTTTATAGGAGACTGGAGAGGGCAAACACAGCCTCCCCCCACATTTTTAACACAAGTCTTTGAATATTGGTCTTGGATGGGGTTGCACTGCCCCAAAAAGACCTAGTACACAACCTAAATATTTTCCTAGACTCACAACTCTTGCTCAAGGAGAAGGTGGCAGTCAGGGCTAGGAAGTCATTTGCCCAACTCTATGTTATGTGCCAGATCCTTTCCTAGATCGAAAAGTCCTTTTTTCAGTCATTCATGCACTGTTCATCTCCCATACAGACTACTGCAATATGCTCTACATAGGGCTACCCTTAAAAACTACCTGGAAACTACAAGTGATGCAGAATGCAATGGCATGAGCATTCTGGGTACTTCTTGAGTTTGCATGTAATACCTCTACTATGCAAGCTGTATTGAGTACCAGTTTTTTTCCAAGTCCAATTCAAGTTGTTGGATATCAGCTTTAAAGCTCTTTACGGCATGGGACCAAGTAACCTGAGGAACCATCTCATCCCAATTTCATCTGTCCATCTTACTCAGTCAGGCAGGGAGATATGTTGCAGATCCCATTAATTAAAGAATTTCAACTGGCAGGATCCAGGAAGAGACCCTTCTTTGTCATTGCCCCTGCCTTTTATAACATCTTAGCCCTAGATGTGAAGAGTGTTAAAATCTATCTCTGCCAATTGGGGGTAAAAAGTGATTTGTGATTATGGGGTAGTTGGTGATTTGAAAGCACTACATCCACATTTTAAAATCTGTAATATTTTAATTTTGACTTTGTTCTTACCTCCATTTTATTTGTTGTTTTTAATTTTTTTCTATTGTAAACCACCCAATCTCACTTAGGTGAGATGGGCGGTATAGAAATGTGAATAAATAACATAATTGGTCTTGGGCTCTTGCCACTGATTCTTTTAGTAATTTAATACTCTCCTAATGAAACTATCAAAGTACCTATGAACCATTTCCTTCCCAGTGTTTGTTAACATATATCCTGTGTTTTCCCAAGAGTTCTTCACTAAGATAACATATGTCAGTCAGAATACAAACTCTATTTTGGCAATATTATCTTAGTAGCCAGCTGTTAACTTTCAGAATCTGTTGTTCGTTTTGTACCAAGTCAGGTCTAAATATTTTTTTTAAAAAAACTATGTGCTCATGGTTTATTTTTTTATTTGTATACCATGTTGACCTGTAAGCTACATTAATCATTAAAATAAATCAAGGACATTTTCTTCATCTTCCTGCCCAAAGAGCATCTAGAGATTAGAAATTCTTGATAACTGAGGTCAAAATTTTCTCCTCATATTATCTTGTCCTTAGCTGCATGACTTCTTAGGGACACTCCAGGATTTTCACACTTATAAATCTATTATAATGTATGTGTCCAAGATCTATGCAAATTAGCTCTTTCTAAAAAAAAGAGCTGTAATGAATCAATGGAATGTACGTATCATTTGCTTAACTCTTGTTCATTAATTATGGCATTAAATTCTGGTATGAATTAGGTTGAACTATTCTAAGCCTAGGTATTTGGAATTCAAAATGTACAGCATATTTTTGTTTCTCTGAAAGGTTACATGTGTGTAAATTTATGTAAAAAAGAATAAGGAAGCAAATATTGATAAATGCATGACAAAGAAAAGTAAACCTGACTACTTTTTGACACACATTGAACAAGATCTATGTCAGAAATTTTTAAAAAAGAGAGAGATTTTATGGGTTGGAACATCAAATAAAAGTCACATTGTCTGCTTGTAGATTTTTAAAAAATACCCTTTGCTTCTTTGTTTTGAACAGAATCCCAGTGATAACACTGTGGTCTCTTGTTTAAATTGAGAAGTGAAGCTGGGAGACACAATGAAAGGCAATCAGTCTTCGACAGAGCTTCAACACGCTGGACCTGGAACAAAATGTCCTAATACATCTCAAAACAAACCAGCCTCGTTTCTATAAACACTGACTGGTTGTAACAGGTGAGATTTCTCTCCAGTTAAGTGAATGCTTTATTAATTAAAAACAAGGAAGCAACAGCATTTGGATTAGCATCAAAGAAGCAACATTAGTGGCTTTTAAGGTTTGTATTGTAAACATGAGGTTTTATAAAAACTGCAGACATTAATGCCCTTTGATTACAGACCTGTCACGTTTTTAAAGGACATGAGAGCTAGGAGAAAAATGAAAAACAAACACAAATATTCTGAGATTAGACAAACCTGTTAGAAAAATAATGTATGGATGTTCCTCATTTCTCCCATAATCAACCAACTCTTAATCTGTTTTGGCCGAGGAGGTCAAAAGAGTCTTAAGAGCTGAATTTGAGGATAGCTATCTAGCTTATGGCTGATAATTGTTATGTTGTTTAATTATGCTCCCCCCATCTGTAATTAATTTATAAAAGAGTGGTTTCTTGAACCTCTGCCTATTGAGTTTGAATAAAGGTCTGGATGAAGCCTGACAAGAGATTGGAACTAGATTCCTTGAACTCTGTTTTTGAAACAAAACGTTTACTTTTGTGGAGAACTGTATGGCATTAACAGAAACAATGATTAATTAATTGGATTTTTACCTTGCCCTTCCACCAAATATGAGCATTAAGTTGTTAATTATAGCAAAATTCAAATAAGGAGATCTACAACCAGTTTAGATATATTTGGTTCTTTCAGAGAAGGAAGAAAACAAGTGATATAGTGCTTCAGGCATTGGACCAAGATCCTACTTTTCTTTCTGGCCTGATTCATCCAGGTTCACTGTTTGATCTTTGGCTATTCACTGTCTCTCACCCAAGCTTCCGGGGTGGGGGGGGACGACGACTAGAGGACAAAATGCTATATACATCTAAAGGAAAGGTAAAGAAGCAATCAATCAACCAATCACTTAAGTTATAAGAATGCTTAAACTAAGAACTAATCAATTATTTTTTTTCCTACCTTCTCAAAATCTTTTATTTTTATATCATGGCAGGATCTAGCATGTCTTTGACTAATCTGTCAAAGATTACAAATCTTTGTAGGCTTTTGACAGAATCAATCATATAAGCTTTTCTGGCAGCCATTTTCAGTGAAAAAGTGAGGTAGGAATGCTGTATGTATGTGTATACACACACACACACACACGTGTGTGTGTGTGTGTGTGTGTGTGTGTGCTTCAGTCAGTGAATCCCTATTGCAGTAGAACTTATTCTATTACAGTGTAACTTTTTTGACCCAAAATACCTGTTAATCAGTTCAGACAAAAACAATTTTAATAATAGTCTGTCAAATTTCACTGAAAACAGAGATGCATTTCTTTTAAAAGTTTGAGTTATGCTTAATTCAATAAACAAACAGCAAGAAAGCAGAAGCCAAAGGATAAAACATTTCTTTTTTCCCTTTTTTTAAAAGCAATTACCATTCTTGTTAATTTCCTTCAGCAATCTTGGCCACAATATATTTTTTAAAAATCCAACCTAGCATGTTTCTAAAAGAATAACAGAGTTAGGAGGGACCTTGAAGGTCTTCTAGACCAACTCCCTGCTCAAGCAGAAAACCCTGTACCATTTTAGAGAAATGGTTGTCCAATCACTTCTTAAAAACTTCCAGTGTTGCAGCATCCATAACTTCTGGAAGCAAGCCATTCCACTGATTGATTGATGTAATGTAACTATCAGGAAATTTCCCCTTAGTTCTAGGTTGTTTAGAGAAGACCCCCTCTTCTCTATGGCAGCATCTTAGATATTGGAACACTGCTATCGCATCACCTTTAGTGCTTCATTAAGCTAGATGTACCCCATTCCTACAACTGTTCTTCCTATATTTTAATTTTTAAATGTGAGCTGAGACCACATCAATCTATTATGAACATTTAAATACCCATTAAGCCTTCAATTTATTTAATCTGCAAAAAAATACATTCAGCAAGGACTTGAATTTCTTGTTCAGTATTGCAAATGGAAATTTATAAATAAATCCAGTGAGGGAGAACACTTATTTAAATAGCACTAAGACTGTAGCTGCACATGGCCCTTTTGGCTAGAAATTCAGATTTGGAAGGTTGAAGAAAGGTAATTGTTATGATTGTTATTATTTGGCCATGTGCAAACCCTTACTGTAACTGCATATTAACCAATGAAGAATTAAAATATTATAAACAGAATTTCAAAAGCCTTTTTAAAGAATGGTAAAATACTTTCAAAAAGCAATATTCCAATATTTGTAATATTAAATTAAACATACAGAGTTGTCATTGGAGATTGTAATTATCTGTGGTAACACAAAGCAATGGAAATAAGAAAAGGCCACATCCAAAACAGAAAGTGAAGTTAACTAACTGATAAGCTGCTATTTTTAAAATCTTTTAAAAACCATAGCTCTAGCCTACAACTTTTCAAACTAGAACCCAAGAGAAGGACATATACATATACTATTCTTAAATTATTAAGTGTTATTAATTGTTACTCTAATTAAGAATGGAATACTATATTTCCATATATTAACTTTTCGCCAGGAGCCAAAGCTGCATACATCATTCTTTCCTTCTATCCATCTCATTTATCTTTACAACAGTTCTACAAGGTAAGTTAGACTGAAAAATAATGACCTCAACTTTTTCCGGTTATTAAACAACTATAGGGATATAATGGTTAGAGGCCACAGAGTTTAGCACATGGCGATTGTGTGGACATATGCTCATCTCATCTCTGTAAAAAATCCCTGGGTCTTTCTAAACACATACTAGCAATTTCTTTGATTCTGTTTATCTGGCTTATCCATTCCTGTCTTCGGCTTTCCCCAGTCTTGCCAAGCATAATATTTTTTCTACGCCATTACCTGCTCATATCACCTGCTCAAGGTATGCTTGCTGATCTTTGCCTCAAGGAGCAATCAGTTTTTATTTGTTCCAGTACTTAAGGATTCTTCTTGCAATCCTTGTTAGACTTAATAGCAATAGCAATAGCAGTTAGACTTATATACCGCTTCATAGGGTTTTCAGCCCTCTCTAAGCGGTTTACAGAGTCAGCATATTGCCCCCAACAACAATCCGGGTTCTCATTTTACCCACCTCGGAAGGATGGAAGGCTGAGTCAACCCTGAGCCGGTGAGATTTGAACAGTCGAACTGCAGAACTGCAGTCAGCTGAAGTAGCCTGCAGTGTTGCATTTAACCACTGCGCCACCTCGGCTCTTGACTTAACAACCATTTCTTTAATCATAATTAGTACACAACTATCTTTTTTCATTCCTTGTCATGTCCCTTTTTCACATTAAGCATTACTTCTGGAAAGACCACTTTTAAATATTACAATCTTTGTTCTCATTCTTCATGATCTGGTTTGTCATTCTTGCTGAAATTGATCTTTTTTTTACTTCTCTGTCTTTCTTTATTCTTGAGTCGTAGAAAACCAAGCTATCTACCAGATACATCCACATCAACTATGAGTTTACGAAGCATGCAAGTTTATATCACCTTAGTCTTCACAGTATTTAATAATAACCCAGTTTTCTCACTTCTTATTTTTACTTCCATAGAGAGGTCTTAATTTTACCTACTTTAACAAAGTAATATCATCTGCATATCTCTGTTAGTGTTTTAATCTCCAGTTTTGAGTCCAATTATTTCATCCTATCCTGCCATTCTTATAATATATTCCCCATAGAAATCAAAGAGGACAATATGCATCTTTGCTGTACTTCCTTTCCTATTTTGAATTTTGTTTTTCCAAATTCACAAGTGAAGGAAACATATTGAGGGATCCTTCAGCTTTGTTTGCCCTCTTCCTAACATCACCTGCCAAGAAAAAAACAACAACCTCCAATTATTCTCCCTAATGTATGGTAGGGCAAGTCTGGAATAAACAGGATGGAAAAAAAATAAATTCAGTAAGTTAAATAGGACAATCATTAAAAACTCTGGAAATCTTCTAAGAATCAGGCTTATTTTCTTCATTAAATGTCCTGAGAACTTCTCATTAAGTCCTAGACCCAGAAAGAAAGGTATGGTCTCATAGGAAGAAATGCAGCCCCTTGGACAAAAAAAAAACTGCTATCCCTGACTTGATATAATTAGTGAACCCAACCATTGTGTATCAAACACTTTGAGATGCAACCTTAAGAGGTTTTACTTAAACACTGTAAACTGCATCAAGCAAAGTTTTCCCCCTTCACATGGCACTGGACTGCACACAGGAAAAGAATTATATAAACTATTAGATTGCTGGGTTTGATGTTGAGCCCTGGTGGTGCAATGATTAGAATTCAATATTGCAGTCTAACTCTACCCACAGCCTGAAGTTCGATCCCGATGGGGCTTGAGATTGACTCAGCCTTTATCCTTCCGAAGTTGGTAAAATGAGGACCCAGACTATTGTGGGTATATATATACAGCAGTATACAAGTCTGAATGCTATTGCTATTGGTTTCTGTTTACTATTTACTATATTTTCCTAACACTGTTTCTTTAAGACAAAAAGCAGAGAGAGAGGGAGGGAGGGAGGGAGGGAGGGAGGGAGGGAGGGAGAGAGAGAGAGAGAGAGAGAGAGAGAGAGAGAGAGAGAGAGAGAGAGGGAGGTGAATTGTGCCTGTAAAAAACAATCTGTAGGATAGAAAGCCAACCCAATATATCAAGCAAGGATAGAGGGGGGGAAACAACAGTATGTTGTGAAAGCTTTCCTTTAGGACAGTAACTGATCGCTTTCACACAGCACACTAATTTTGGTTTAATGGTTCTCCTTAAAAAAAACCCATAAAGTATGTACTTATTTCTATCAACAATTGTGCTTATATCAATCATGTAAAATTGTACTTATTGTAAATCCTCTATTTGCTAAACATTTTGGGGTTAGTTGTCACAAAGGAAATGCTAAAAATAAATGAATAGATGACAAAGCTAGAGAAAGTTGATCTGGCCTATTTTGGTTATTATTATGTAATGACAAAATGTTCTTACTATATTTACCAGAGAGATATTAAAGCCAGCCTTAATTAAAACACTTTCTTTTTTCTTTTTTCTTATAACCCATATTCTATAAAAAGAACTATTAAAAGGAATTTGCCACCTGAATTATTAGAGCAATTGCAATTGCATTTTCAAAGCAATAAATTCACAGTTTAAAAATTACAATTACAAAGTTATGCATGTTTTAATGGTGGCATTTTTAAAAAAAACTTAAGTGGTAATTGTTAAGTGATATAAATGCTTCACCAGATTGGACTTGTGCAAAGACATCTATTCCTGTAAAATGGCAGTACATCAAATTATTAGGATTTATAATCTATAGATACAAGGGAAAGAGTATTGGTTAAATATAATAGAAAAAAATCCAACATTGGTCTTTTAAACAATCCAGTTCCTGGCAATATTTATTCAATGGCAGAATCACATGAAATACAAATGACAACAGGTGAAGGCACCAAAGCCAAGGTTGCAGATAAAAATGCAAACTGAAGAGATTATTGGAGAGGATTAACTAAGCAAGGCTGTACTTAACTGAGCAATTCTATACTCTAATTATATTGGATGGGAGCAGAGTGATATACTCCCACTCTGCTAACAGAATTGCCATAGTATCTTCTACTCATTCATTCTGCAGGAGGGTAGGTAATGTACAGTACAGAAAATCAGAAGATGGCATTCAAATAATAGAAATGCACTAAACTAAGCACCATAATTACAGTGCTAGTGTCAAGGTCCCAGTATTCCACCTCACCCCATATGTGGGAGTTTAATTGGGTGCTAGAGCATCTCAGAATAGAAATGTCAATCATGCAAACCTCTAAAACTCAAAAATGCCTGTCGTCATCATCATCATCATCGAATATTGGAGAAAGAAGGATTGGCTCTAAACCCCACTGGATCTGAGGATAAATTTCAGTCTCACATTGAGAAAAGACAATCAAGTTATCTAAACCTAAAGATATTTCATTCCAATATGCATTAGACTCAAAATTCTTACCCATTTCCTTCCCTAAGGAACTTGACACAATCTGTAAATTATAATGCAACTAAACAATTCAGATCATTAATCCAATTGGGATAGGCAGTTATGACCCAAGGATAGCTCTAGATAAAGGTTTGACATGGAGGAATATTGATTTTTTTTTTAGTATATGTTTATCCCATGTTCTGTCTCCCCAAAACTTTGCCTCATGTTGTCAGTGTTGTGACATAACTATGCAAGTAAAGTTGATCTTTTTTTTTTACTTGACTTCTGTAACTTGCCTACCTGAGACAATCTGTGATATTTGATAGCATACACAAGAGATTATAAGGTTCTGATTTACACATGTTGCTGGGAAAATGTACTTACTGGGAATTCTGGGCAGTCAGTCTACGATTTAATCAAAGCATATGGTTGTGCTTTACAATGCAGCATTAACATTTCACCTGCTTTTTGGGAGCTAGTTTAATGTGCCAACACTACTCAGATAAGTGCTAGGGATATAGTTGATGTCCTAGCCATGCAGGAATGCTATTTCTCATGCGTTTTCCTCCATTCCTAGTGTCCCTTGTTAAAAGACAGGGGAAATGACAGATTTAAATTTTACAAATCAACAAATATTAATTTGTGGCTAAGACACTGAGCTTATCCAGAAATGTCAGCAGTTCAGTGGTTTGAATCCCTAGCGCCACGTAATGAAGTGAGCCCCCATTACTTGTCCCAACTTCTGCCAACCTAGCAGTTCAAAAGCATGTAAAAAATGCAAGTAAAAAAAATAGGAACCTTTGGTGGGAAGGTAACAGCATTCTATGTGCCTTTGGCGTTTAGTCATGCCAGCCACATGACCACAGAGACATCTTTGGACAGCAGTGGCTCTTCGGCTTTGAAATGGAGATGAGAACTGCCCCCTACAGTCGGGAACGACTAGTGAGGGGAATATGTGCGAGGGGAACCTTTACCTTTAAGTAATACAATTTAAAAATAAGTGATGAACTAAAGGAAAAAGAAATAGGGACTTTAAAAAATTGTTTCCTCTGATACGTTTGCTTCCCCCCCCCATACATTGCATCCATACAGACTCTGTACTCTGACTTATGAATTAGTTCTCAGAAATAATACACATTTCACCAATAGTACGTGAAGTGCCATTCCTGTGTTAAGATGAAGAAAGAGTAAAACCATCTGTTTCAGACCCATAATACCTATCTGCATTTAATATCTGTATTGTGTTAGCACTGATCTTTCTTTTCATTGAAGAAACAAAGTATCAATACAGAACATAACAAAATTACAATACAGTTTTCAAAAGAAAAACTAAACCATGCTAAAAACAAAAGCAAATGAAAAAAACAATAGAAAGCCAATTGAGGAAATTCTACAAATAAACACAATCATTATTTAAAATGTTTTTTTAAAAAAACTTACTTTCACCATGTGCATTTCCAAACTTATTTTCTCAAAAGGATTGTATTGTTTAGGTTGTATTATCTGTCTGTCTGCCTGTCTGTCTGTCTGTCTGTGTCTGTTTGTCTGTCTGTCAATACATTATTTGAACCATCAGATGAACTTTTGATAAATATAAAGAGCAGCAGACAGTTACAACCTGATTTATACAGACTGTATACTGAGATACAGATCACAACAATGATTACAGTTGAAGCTGACTGTAGCTGATTGCACTCAGACAGGTAGCACAAAGGACAATGGCTTCTAGAGCCTTTGCTGAAGTCTGCTGAAGGCCTTGTTAGATATATTGGGAAGATATTTATGGAGATCTTGATATGCAATACTTTGTATTAAATGAAATGGGCTTTGTTTTAAATTACTCTATAGCTCTGATTCAACATTATGGCTCTGGATGACATTGCACATAGACAAAAAATTGAATTGTTTTGAATCATTATTTTTTATTATTAGATTTTCATCCCACATTTGTCTGTTTACCTATCTAAGCTTTCTAGCTAAAGATGGCAAACATTCCTAATTCTTCCACTTCCTATTCTCCCATAACAACTCAGGAAGTGGATTGGGTTGAAAAAAAGAATGGCTCACCCAAAACTCCCTAGTCAGCTTTCATGCATAAGGGAAACCTAGAACACACAAGTCTCCTGACTTCTAGGTTAGTCCCTTAACTATTACATCAAACTGGATTAATTGAAGAAAATAAAAGCCAATCCAATTTAAAATACAGTAAAGCATATACATATAAAATATTGAAATATATTGAAACATATAAACTAATAGCCATGATACTTGACTGGCCGTATAATATGACAATTGCCATGATTAATCAAAATGTTTTGGTAGGGGCCTGAATTTGAGCAAGCTGGATAACTATTTATTTTGCTGAAGTGAGAAACTGGGCTCTCTCTGTCCCTCCCTCCCTCCCCTCTCTGTATTTGTGTGCCCAACTCCCCCCCCCTTAAATTCTACTGACCCTTATCTAACTCCTAGCAGGTGCTAACTATTAATTCAGAATATTCCTGCTCATAGGCATGAGTAGCATTATTACATAAATTTAATTGTGGATCATCTTTCCTATCTGAAAAATCCTGAGTTCTCCTATGTCTTTTTAGGGGGGAAACAACAGATGTGTCCACAGTTTAGCTCTGCAAGAACCGCTATCTCATATCATCCATGTTGGAAACACCAAGGTGTTTCTGGGGTGAAAGAATTAGTTGGTTAAATCACCAATGCCTAGGGGATGCCCGGTTGGGGGCTCATTTCATATCCCCATTTATATGCTCACTGAAGTGGTACCTATTTATCTCCTTGAGTTTCCATGCTTTTGAAGTGCTAGCTGGTCAGGAGCTGAAGAGAATGACAGGAGCTCACCCTGTCACACAGCGGCATTCGGATCTCAAATGCGGGCTCATACATTGTCAACCGAGCATTTTAATCACGTGATCCCATGCTCCTTTTAAGAACTGTTATGAATTGGTGTCAGTGTTGAATCTCACAGACTTGAGAAATCACCAGACAGAAATGTTAGATACATACCCACTAAGTAGAGCAAGGAAACTCACATGACAAAGACAGTCTGGATTTCACCAGTAAATTAAGAGGAAATCACAACAAAAGAAAAACATTATTAAGATTAATAGCAATCAAGTTTGAGATATTTAGTGGATCTACATAATTTTCAGACTAAGTTCCTTGACAAGATGGCAGTGATTTTTACTATAGTCCAGTGTTGGCAAAGCTTTTCGGCACTGAGTGCCAAAACGGGAGTGTGTGTGTCAGTGTGTGTGTGTGGGAACACCGGAAACTGGAAGAGCATCTTCCCTGCGCACACGTAGGGGAGTGCCAGAAACTAAAAGAGCAGTTCCCCAAGGCGCATGTGCAGAGCTGCTCTTCTGCTTTCTGGCACTCCTGCACACATGAAGACTAACTGGCCGGCATGCATATGCACACTGGAACCTGGAAGAGCAATGGGCAACGGCTGGCATGCCTGGAAACATGGCTCCATGTGCCACTTCTGGCACACGTGCCATAGGTTCACCATCATGGCTATAATCACTTCTTCAAGGTGAAATTTGAGGATTTAGCATGAAAACTCTAGTAAAATAAATGAATTGAACAGCCTTTTCAGTTTGGAAAGTTACATTAAGAAGTGTTCCATTAGTGCAACTTCATTGTGATATATTGAATAACAGGATACTCTGATCTTGTGTTCTTAATGGATATAGCTCAAGTTAGAATCCATAATAGATTAAATATTGTATATACAGCAAGATACGGTTTCTAAATGCATATTTGATTATTGGCTCATGATTATTGGCTCTGCAGGAATTTTGTCTTGCTCCAAACAATATTGATACAGATTGTATTTATAACATGAGTTGATGGGAGCATCAACCAAGATGTGGAGGAGCAGAGTGGAACCAATCCATCATTTAGGATGTTGAATGGGGTGTGAGACTAGATCTCAATAAATAAATGTCAGTAAAGCTTGCCAGAAATAAACCACTGCAAGCTACAAAGACATCATGCACACATGGTGGCATCATCACACAAATGCTACCAAAAATACATTTTAGTATCTGATACAAATACATATGAAATTTGCATGATTATGTCAACATTGATTTATTTATTTTATAGGGTTGTTATAGACCACTGCAAAAGCCAATTCCAAGATGCCTACACTTACCCAAATCTGTAAATCGGAATTAAAAACAGAAAAATAACCACATTCATTATTTAAGTTTTGTCATTTAATCCCCTTAGCGGACACCTACGATTGCATAACACATCTAGCTCTTTGCCCATTTACAGTTCTATTGTAGATGGATTCAGATGCTTGGTTTCCGCTTCCCTCTTCCGCTTCTCCATGTTTTAGGCTGCTACATGGCAGCGTGGAGCTTGCACGAACGGTCCTTTTGGAGCCCAGAAACGGTAGTCTTACCCCTTTTCTTGCTTTTGTTTTCACTTCGAGTTTTTGGAAGCAGAGAAATCCGTCGAAGTCAGAGGAAGAGGCAACCTGGCAGAGTTCGCACATGGGCATGGCAGCCAGCTTTAAGCGAACGGTGTTTGACTCAAATAACCCCAATCAGTATTTCTCAATCTCAGAGCCTTCAAACTGCACGGACGTCAACTCAGCCCAATGATCTTCAGCTGGGGAATTCTGGGAGTTGAAATCCACCCAATTCTTAGATTGAGAGACGCTGCTACAGATTCTGATCTCTCCCGAATCCTAAACTCAGCGCACCTGCTATCGGGGGTCCCCAAACTTGACAACTTTAAGAAGGACTTCAACTCCCAGAATTCTCCAGCCAGCATAGTATAGCTGGCTGGAGAATTCTGGGAGTTGAAGTCCACAAGTCTTACAGTTGCCAAGTTTGAGGACCTCTGGGCTAGATGAAACGTCGCAATATAATAGCTGGAGGCAACCAAATACATAGCCGGAAAGGGCAAAAACAAGGGAAGGTTCAGAGTAGAGAGCGTTCCACAGCACGCTCAACAGTCGCAGAGAAATCTCACCGAAGCGGCTCCTTTGCCAAAAGGCATCGAAAATAAACTTCCCCCTCAACTACGGCTTGGCATCCTCCACTCCCCCCCCCCCGCTGCTCCGAGACCCAATCGCTTCCCTCTTTGAGACGTCCACCCTCCGTCTTCTCACGTTGGGCCGCTCCGCTGTCAGTCGCTTCGCCTCCTGTAAAGCCGGCTGTTTTCTGTTGTTCCGCCTTCTATGGTAATTACGAAAACCCCGCGTTTCTCCATTGGCTGCGTGCTCCCGTCAATCGCTCTTCGGCCGGCCTTCCTCTTAACGGTTGTTCCAACCGCTTCCTTTCCCCCTCCCCCGCCCCCCCTCTTGTTAATCCCCTCCCCCTATTCCCGAGTTCTGGCGCTGCTTCTGGCCCCGCCTCCGCTCCAGACTCGGAACTCTTCTTGTCCTTGTTGCTCGAGCGTTTCCAGCAGGTTGCGCGCTGGTTCTGGAAGCGTGAGCTTTTGCCCTGCTCGCAGTTACGCCGGGCCTCCCTGAGCTCCAGGAAGGAGGAAGCGGCGCTTACCCTGAGCAGGAAGAAAGCAGCGCGACGGGATGTTGGCCCGAGAGTCCGAGGGAGCTCCCGATGGGGGCTGAAGGGCTGCATCGCCCGGCGTCTCCGGGGCTTCTCCCCGGGCTCTTTGTTAAGCTCCGGTTCTCAGCCGCCAGCTCCTGGCAGGGCGACTCGGGCGACCTCTGAGACAGCTCCCCGCGCAGCCGACTCCGCTGCTCAAAAGTTTTGCTGCTCGCGGGCGGGCGGCGAAGGCGAGGCGGTGCAACCGCAGGGCGGAGTAGAAACTTTCCTCGGATTCTTGTTTGCTGCAGCTCGGCGGCTCCGTCCTGGGGAGCCCGCCTGCCTGCCTACCTGACGCAGCGCGGTATCTCCTCCGTCTTTAAACTTGGAGAGGATCGGATTTGGAGCCTCCCTTTGCGGACAACATCGGATTAACAAGCCTCCCGTCGAATCGGAAGCCCCGTCCCTTCGGAGGCTTCTTCCAAGGGAATCTCTCCCCGAGTTTGGACCCCCTTGGACAAGACTTTCGGGCACTGGCTCCCAAGCGTCCCTCCTTCCCTTCTTCTTCGTGTCCCATTAAGGGGCGACCCAGCGCTACCCGCCACTGCTTCGTTTTCAGTTTCCGGCGTGGAGTTTATGCTTCGAGGACGAAACGGGCCCGCCAGTGTCTCCTGCGAGCCCCGCCATGTCGACGGCGATCACCGCGGCGGAGAAAGTGGACGGCTTCACCCGGAGGTCGGTGCGCAAGGCTCAGAAGCAGAAGCGGTCGCAGGGCTCGTCGCAGTTCCGCTGCCAGAGCAGCCAAGTGGAGCTCTTCCCGCTGCCCCAGCTCAAAGGTGAATTTTCCCCGGATCCACGAGGCGTCGCGGCGCGCTTGGCCTGGGGCTACAGGTGCCGTGGGTGGGGAGGGTGGCTTTCCCGGGCCTTTTCTCGAGTGGGCGGCCGCTTCCTTAGCGGAGCCCCGTAGTCTCCTTTTGGCGCCTTCTCTGCCTTCTCTCTTTTTCGCCTTCACACTTGGAGACAAACTTCTCCACGCTCTTTCCCACCTTTTAATCTCCTTCCCTGTCAAGGAAAAGGGGGGGGAAAGGGGGAGTTGGGGGAAGAACAGCCTTTCTTTTCAACATTTCATTGTTTTTCTCCTGTGTCGAGGACCTTGCACTTGATAGGATTAAGCGCTCTCGTTTGGTCCCATCTAAAAAATATCGGCGTTTGCACATTTCTTTTGACGGTTATACAGGTAGATGTTGGTTATTCAAGAGGGTCGGGGATAAAAGAGGAACTGATTTGGGCCTTATATAGAGCAAAGCCTGCGAAGTTTGTTCAGAGTTCAAGCTGTTCTTTTTTCTCCACTCTGCTTTGGAAATCTTGTGCTTATTGTTTTCTTCCTGATCCTGCCCTGCAGCTGCTTCTGTTTGCTTAAAAAAATATCTGAAAAGTTTATTTGCATTAAAACTGGAGCACTATGCTAAATTTACTGCTGGCCTTCATGGTCAAATAATCCATTAATTTCCTACAAGCTCTTATAATTGTTTATTATATATTTCTGCACATTTCTTTATTCTTCCTTCATGGTTTATATAGCTGGTGCATTGTAAGACAGAACATAATTTTATACACTTGTAGGCCTAAATGTGAGATTTTACTTCTAAATACCAACATATTTAAATTGAAGTAATTTTAATAAAAGAAAGGAATGTGAATTGGATACTAAGTACTAAAATAGATGCCATGTACTAATAGCATATTTTATTCTATATAGGTAGTCCTCAACTTACAACAATTTCACTTAGTGAAAGTTCAAAGTTACAATGCCATTGAAAAAAGTGGCTTAGGACCATTTTTCACACTTACAACCATTGCAGCGTCCTCGTGGTTATGTGATCAAAATTCAGATGCTTGGCAACAGACTCATATTTATGACAGGCGCAGTGTCCCGGGGTCATGTGATCACCTTTTGACAAGCAAAGTCAATGGGGAAGCCAGATTCACCTAACAACTATGTAACAACTATGGCAAGAAAGTTCATAAAATGAAGAAACACTCATTTAAGAACTGTCTCACTTAGCAACATAAATTTTGGGCGCAGTTTTGGTCGTAAGTCAAGGACTACCTGTAGTTCAGACTGAGCACTTAAATATTTAAATATCTCAAGTACAGGCCTCGCTCTTCAGACTTTAATATATGAAAGGAATACTTACTCCGTTTTGAATAATTTTATTGCGGTATTGTAATAGATTATTTGCCATTATGATAACTTACATTTACTATTATGCATTTTATGTGAAGGCGTATATAGAATCAGGGGGTCCATGGTGTTCTCTGAGCTTGGTTGTTTTCTTGCAGAAGTTTCATCCAAACTAGGTAACATCATCAATGCCAGTATCTCCATTATTGATACATAGAATCATAATGTACGCATATACTGACAGTTTGTGGGTGGTGCTAGATGATCTGCAGAATCGGCACAGTACTAAAAGTGGAGTAGCTTTGATTTGGTAATCACTGTGAGAAGTTAGTAGGACATCAGTTTAAATTTCATCAGCACTGGTGGTTTTACAAAATAGATTGTGTTTCCTAACGGGTACTTGGAAACTTCCATATATTGTAATAGGTTGTTTTTCTCTCCATGCATTAAAAAAGTGGTAATGGTAAAACATTTAAAATGTAGAATTCATCTCTTTGTAATGTGGGGGAGGAGGTTGCCTTCAGGTCAATGTTGACTCCTATGTGGATATGTCCCTGCAATTTTCTTGACAAGATTTGAGAAGTGGTTTGCCATTGCTTCCTTCCTAGGGCTAATTGACAGAGACCTTGCCCAAGGTCACCCGGTTGGCTTTGTGCCTAGGGAAGGATTAGAACTCATGGCTTTCTGATTTTTAGTTTGGTGCCTTTAACCGTTAGATCAAACTGGCTCTTCATTTCTCTCTTTGTAGAGTTTATTGTAATTATTACATGATGTAACTCTCATTTAAACCCTGATAGCATTATTGTGGTATGTTTACAGTTTAATATGTAATCTATTGAGATGCATGTACTTTAATAACTTTTTTGTTTGTATTTTGGGAGCTGACTATCTTTTATATATTGGCTAGTATTCAAAAAAGGAAATAAATGATTGAAGAGTAGGCTTAGAACACATGTAGCAGTTGTACCCCATTGTAATTTGCTCACCTACCAGTAGATTGAACAAGATTAATATTTTTGATTGAATAAATACCTTTGGATTTATTCTGTTGGAAACTTCCTAGTATTTTCTCAGTTTTTATGATATTTACAATAAAATAAATGTTTAAATAAAATTAACTTGTCAACTATCAAGATCCTTTAATAAATATCTAAATTTAGGAAAGATAGTAGCATTGCAGACTGGCATGCTACAGAGGGACAGTAATTCTGAAGGACAGATATTATTCATACAAGCAGTGGCATAATTAAATCTCCACCTCAGTTTTCTCATTTTTCCTTTTCCTGAAGTCCCTTCAGTTCATAGATATCCTTAGAAAGGAACACTTATATCATTCTCAATGAGCTTCTTTGAAAGGAGCAAAGTGGTAGTGATGTTGATACAGTTTTTGCAAAATTGTTTCTTCTTTCTAAATTGTTTCTACATAACTCAAAAGAGAGAGGCTCTTAATGGTTTAAAACAGTAGCTAGAGAGCATACCAAGCCAACATTTGTTTTACCTGAGTATGTTCTCTATGTTGAGGAATCCATCTAGAACTTTTAGTTAACATATGGAATATTGGTACCATCCTTTTTGTCATTCTGATGCTTGTGAATTAGTTCCAATTGTTTATTGTATATTGTATGTTCTAAAGAAGTATCTTGTAAACATTAACTTGGTTTCTATTTAAAAAATAGAGCTCAAATATAATACATGTACTATTATAAATATTGATGATTTTTTTGAATTGCATCTTTATAATGGATTATAAAACATGCTAAAAGATAATAATTGAGTTTGATAAAATATCAAGTTCTTCTCAAAGAATAATTTATTTTCATAGATGCAGGAAAGACATACAGCTGAGCTTTTTTAACCTCTAGTTTCCTGTAACAAGTAACGTATAATTTAGATATGGAAAGAAATCTTGTTTGTGGAAAGAAGTCAGAATTTATGATGTATCTATCACATGTATCTCACCAGTCTTAGTTAAGGTCTTCTATAAATGTTTCATATTGTCTTTTTGCAATCCTGAGAATATAGCAAAAATAAGGAAAATTAAGAAATCTGCAGTTAGGTTTGATTTCCCCTACTTGGTGCTTTTCAGATGTGTTGGAACTATAGTTCCAGAATTTTAAGTTAGACTGTTGGCAAAGAGTAATTAGCAGTCCCAGCATATCTGGGTATACCAGCTTGATGTAGATTGACCTATGGAACAAGATAAAGCATCAAATTATTATGTTTATACATAAATATTGCATTGGTACAGGGTTTGGTAAAAATTGAGGAGATAGAATGGGGGTGCATGCTATGGATTTATTATAATGGAGGTGAGTGAGTTTCTAAATATGGCTTTGAAACCTTGAGTTTTCTTAATAAAAGTTTTGCTCTGATGTGGATTTTGTTCTGTGATCTAGCTTTTCTTTTTTATGTTCCTTAGTGCTGAATTTAGTCGGTGGGAATATACATTGAAAGTAAAGCATTTAAATTTGATTTTATTCTGATAGGGTACATTTTCTTGAACATCTAAGTAAAGCTAAACTACTCTTACCAGGTGTACCACTTACATTTTCCAGATTATTAAACCCAAAAACAAATGCTGGACAACAAAGATTTGTTCCTGAATACTTGGGGTCCTCCAGGTTTTTGAGCCTAATCATAAAAATAACTGCAATTCAATCTATTATGTACCATTCTATAGAAGTCTTTTCTTTTTGCAGTTTCTTCTTGTATATAGTTTAAAGCTACTAATTTTTTGCTTGCATTTTAAGTTGCTTTGTGGAAACATGGAACTGTTGTCGAGGCACATCCACTACACCAAGTACAACTGGAATATCTGTGGAGATCTAAAAGTAGTGGCTCTACTACTTGGAATGCAGCTTAGATATACCAAGTACTGTTGTTACATGTGTAAATGGGATAGCCATGAAGAGAGTAGCATTACATTAAAAACAAATGGCCATTCTGAAATAATTTGATTCCAGGGCAGAAAATCATGCCACATCAACCACGATGATCTGACAAAGGGTTTTGTTTTTTTTGCCTCTGTTTCACATAAAACTCAGACTGATGAGAATTTTTATGAAAGCAATGAACAAGTGAGGGTTTTCATTATTTGAGACAGATGTTTCTAAGAATAACTGATGCCAAGATTAAGGAAGGCATTTTTGTTGGTCCACAGATGAGATATGTCATCAATGACAAGTGCTTCAAAGATCTGTTAGTGGGCCCAGAAAAAAATCACCTGGAAAGCATCCAAGGATGTCGTTGAGAATTTTCTTGGCAGAACATCAAACTGCATGCAGCTATTTGACAAACTTTTTACAACATGAAGACCATGAAATGCTACATGTCACTGAAGATTTATTTTCTGCATTCACACTGAAAATCTAGGTGCAGTCTATGATGAACATGGCAAAAGGTTTCATCAGGATATTGTCACAATGGAAAACCAGTATCAGGGCAATTGGAATCCATCAATGTTGGCTGACTATTGTTGGATGCTGCAGCGAGATGAATTTCATGAATTTTAAAAAAAGTTAGTTACATCCTGGGATCTATTTATGTGAGATTAATTTAAAAAAATATAAGATGAATGAAGAAGTGGGATTGAATTGAATTTTCATTCCCCGGTTAATATTCTGCTTGAGGAATTAATTAGTCTTTATAGAAGATTAGTGCAATGAGCAGCGTGGTGACTTAGTGGTGAAGACGCTCAGAAAGTTGAAAGTTCAATCCTAGGGAGCAGCAGATGTTTCTCTCCTAGGGTGCAAAGAAAAAATATCTGCTGTGAATTCTGCAAAGCCATAACCCAGGATTGGCATCTGGCCAGTAAATGCTCAGCTCCATTCAGTCACCTCGATTCTACCCCAAATCGAAAGATTACAGGGTTCTAAAAATTGAGTTTTATAAAAGAATAATGCAGACATAAATATGGAATGTGCATTTAACTTGTATAATGGTTCAAAAAAACCCAGAGATTTTAAAATATGTAGGATGAATACTATTGTTTGTAGTAGAACATATTGTGCCATTCATTTTGACCAATTCTGTGCTAAATTATTACTGTTTATTGGAAATGCATACTATATCATTTACTTGATTTGTGGTCATTTAGTGGTCAAACCTATATATATTTATTTACAGTAGATTCATTTTATACCTCTGTGGTATGTAATCAAACAGTGTAAGTTGGTGTAAGATGTGACAATTCTTTTTGACAGCCGAATGTTATGTACTAATTGAAATGATGACTAATGTTAGCCCTATCACAAATTTTATCTAGATGTCTGATTTTGCATATTTTCATGAAGTTACAGTAACAAAACAGTGAGAAAATCACTCCTTGCTTGTGATTTTGGCTAGCTGCCAAATGCCAGCTTTGTTTTCCTTAAGAATCTAAATCCATTTGAAGTAGATCAGTTGTTCTTGCCTTAAGGAGAGCCTCCCTAAGGAAATGGGATAATTACCATGTAAAGGCCAAGCCTTTCCTGACAATTTTTGATCGAACAAATTGCACAAAGTCAATGTCATATAGCAGAGTCAGTTTGGGGATATTGTATCACTAAAGGAATTGCCTTCCCTAGTCAATCTTTTAATTTTCATGTAGTGGCCTTATATAATCTCTCTCTCAATTTATAAGTGTATTCAAATTTGTCTTCAAGAAAGCAGATGCCATGCTCAAGATCCTAACAGGTAAATAACCCCAAGAGAGAGAGAACATCCTGAAAAAATATGATACTGAAAGCACAAGCACAAACAAACAATTCACAAAAAAGGAAAAATAGAAAGAAAAGAATTAAGAGATCTGTGTGGATGAATAAAAGGCTGAAAACAAAAAAGAAATGTGTAGAAAATGGCAATTAGGGACTAACAGTTAAGGGGGGGGACACAGACTGGTAATTTGAAACAGCAGGAATAGAAGAAGGAGCTTAAAGTTAAAATGAGATGCATCTGATGAGGAATGCAAAATAGAATAACAATTTTGGGAAAAGTAGATCCAAAATAAAAGTAAAGTCAACTAGGATGTTGATCTGTTATGCAGGAAAAATGGGAAGTAATAACAGGAAATAGGAAAAAGGTGGAACAGTTTAACACTCTTTGGATCTGTCTTCTCTCAAAGAGAGGGAGGGAGCCACTTTTAATATTCCTCAGGCAAACAGGAGGGGAAACACAGCTCAGAGAAAAGGATCCTAGGAATTCTCTCTGCCACCTTAAATAAACATACTGCATGTCTTCAGGGCCAGATGAAATATATTCTAGGCTGTTGAAGGAGCAAGTGGAAGTGTTATCAGAATTATAATCTAAAACCTTTGAAAACTCCTGGAGAATTGATAAATTGTTGGAGGAATGAAACCAAAGAAATTTAAGTTTCAATATTTAAAGGAGAAGGAGGATCTGGAAAACTACAGACCCAACTAGGTTAACATCTGTATTTTGAAAGATATTTGAATTGGATTGTCAAGTCCATGTCTGTTAGGAAAAGAATGAATGCTAGGAGTCACTAGGATTATTAGGAGTCATCACTGATTTTTCAAAAGTAAGTCATATCATATCGGTACTAGCTTTATTTTTCTTATGACAGAGTGAATGGTTTCATAGACCAAGGGAGTATTTTAAGTGTAGCATATCTTGCTCTCATTTAACGAAGTCTCTCAACATATCAACGTTCCCTGGTTTTATATACTGTTGTCTACTCATAGACAGCAAACAATTTTTGATAAATAATACCAAGCATGCAAATGGCAGCATATAGGGGTGAGAAGCAGAAGTTTGATTGTATTTTATGTTTGTTAAATGGCACTCTTTTATACTTCAGAAATTAGATTTAGAACTCAGTATTATGAATAATTTCCTGATAAACAGCAGTTAAGCCATGGCGCAATCTGCTTTGAACAGTACACTAGTATGTGTCCCTTGCTGGAAATGGAGATGGTTTAGTTAGTAGATCCCTATGCTCACCATGTAAAAGTGTGGACTAAATGTTTTATCATATTCTTCTTGACTCATTTATCATTCAAAAGTTAGTCTGATTTGAATACTTGAAGAAAAAGACAAAAACATAACAATGTATCCTGCTTGATGTATCACTTTACATTGCCTTACAGAACTATGAATGGCTCTTATTTTCTGGGGCCCCATTGTGCCAAATTTGTGAAATCCTCCTATTAAATAATGGATGATACCTAAGTTGGTAAATAAATTATTTTTTCCTAAAGAATTAATAAAAAGTTTTTGGAAAGTTGACCTCTACTTTTGAATCAATATTCATGGAACTTCACTCTAAATTGCAGTGATTTCAATAGAGCCTATTTACTTTTCAGGAAGAGATTCCTGAATCATCTCTCTAGATTTAATCAAGATCTATCATAATTCAGGAACAAGATACTGGGTTTTCATAAGTATTAAAAGTAGAATACAAATTAGGTGCATTTTGCTGTACAAGTTTACTTTTTAGTAGCTTTTGCTGTGGCATCCTTCTGGGCCAACTTTGGGAGTGGGAGGCACTGTGCTCTGGTGGTTCACCTTGTTCCTCATTGGTGTTGATGGGAGGGAAGAGATTGTACCACAACACCAGACCCAGGCTTTTTCCTTGCTGTTTAACATCTACATGTTTTCTGAGTGAGGTTATCCATTGTTTTGGGGTTCAATATCATCATTATACCAGTAATGCCCAGCATTGTGTTTCAATCCTGGGCTGTGCAAATGAAGTTTTGAGTTACCCAGTTTCTGCTGTTGTTTTTTGTCTGTATAGGTAGAACAGGTTTTAGCTCAATCCTGTCAAGACTGAATGACTGTGGCTGTGGCTATTTGGTAGCCCCTCCTCTTCAAAGGCATTTTAA
This sequence comes from Thamnophis elegans, assembly GCF_009769535.1. NCBI lineage: Eukaryota > Metazoa > Chordata > Lepidosauria > Squamata > Natricidae > Thamnophis > Thamnophis elegans. Next base: position 91,841,130 of record NC_045544.1, on the reverse strand, counting down.
TTGTAGGTGATTGATGGAGTTGAACTTCCTTCAAGATTAGGGCTTAACTTGTAAAGCACGATGGGCCAGTGTATAAGTCTAAATGCTATTGCTTTTGCTACTGCCTTTCATGACAAAAAACTCATTTATCTAAAGCATGGGTCCCCACTCCCCAGGCCACAGACTGGTATGGGTCCATGGCCTGTTAGAAGCCGGGCTGCACAGCTGGAGGTGAGTGGCAGGTGATGAGCGAAACTTCATCTGCATTTGCAGTTGCTCCACAGCTCTAGTATCAGTGCCTCAATTCCACCTCAGATCATCAGGCATTAGATTCTCATAGAAGTGCAAACCCTATTGTAAACTGCACATGCAAGGGATCTAGGTTGTGGGTTCCTCTTCCTCCTCCTCCCATTCACCATGGAAAAAATGGCTTCCACAAAAGCGATCCCTGTTGTCGAAAAGGTTGGGGACTATTGATCTAAAGGACTATTTTTCTCCATTGTTTCTGCCCACCTGGTAATTGGGTAGAGTGGATGCTCTCCAGATCCATTCTGTTAAATGTTGTCACCTTATGCAGCTTAGCAAGTATGTTTTCTTTGTTGTGGCTCCATCCTCTAAGTTTATCCTAGAGTAAGGTGTCTTCTATCTTGGAGTTCTTCAATGCTTTTAAAATCTGGCTTTGGTGCCATGTCTGCGGTTAATATGTTCAGGAGATGGGTAGTTGTACTTCGTTTTAATGGTTACTCTAGTAGTATGGACTATTTTATTTTGCTTATGAATTACATTTGGTAAACTATCCATGTGTATCTATATGAAATTAATAATAATCACTATACATAAACATTGAAAATGATTGATACCAAACTCTTATTCTATTTAAATTTGTGGTCATTGAAAAGTTAAAAAAAAAAAAGCATAATTTCTCAGTGGAACATCTGCAATTGAATGAATTGAAAAGAACAATTGATTTTAAAGTCACACTCCTTTAAAAAAACATTTGTTGCCTTTAGGAATGGTTTCCAGTGCAGCTTCTATCGTGGCATCTGCAAGGATCCAAATGATGAAGAATGTGTAACAATTTCATGCAAATACCATGTTGTGTCAGATTTTACGATGCAAGTACAGAAGGTGGCATTTGTGTAATGATACCTATGTTACTAGTTTGGGATTGTGTTTTGGGGATACACCACTGTCTTTGAAATCACAGTATAAACTCAGATGTTTATTTTTTAATTTCTAAATGAGGTGATACAAATGAAAAAAAAACCTATGCTTTGTAAAATAAAGAAACCAGAAGAATGATGAAATATTTTAAAGTTTGCCTGAGATTATTAGGACTATTTCTTCTAGTTTAAAATGTGGACATCCACATATGGGAGAAGTGTTCGTTCTTTGCTATCAAGGTAGATAACTCATTTGCATTTAGACCATTTTTAAAGCACATAAGATATTTTTTGGGTCAAAAGAATATTGAATTTATTTGAATTGTAGTAAATTCTAAATTGTAGACTACAGTGGCACCTCAGCATTCAACTGCTTCAAAACTTGTTCAGTTTGATACTTGATGCATTTTGATACAAAAATGTCCAGGTACTTGTTGTTTGTTTGGTACTCTATGTGCTGTGATAGGAAAAGGTCACAGAGGGCGGACAGGAAATCCTCCATATTGGGAAGGACGCTGACATAGGAAAAGGGACGGACAAGAAGTCTTTCCCAGCAGAAAGAAAAGGTAACATAAGTCACATGGTTGGTTTGGCACTCATTTTTAGTATTTTTTGCACTTCCCAGAACCAGTTAACAACAAATACCAAGATATCACTGTAGTATATTTTAGCATATTAATGAAACTGTATTCTTCCCCACCACCAAAAGTATCCATCAGCCTTACTTAAACTAAGTCTTTATTCATATGATTTATACAGTCCTCCATTTCATATAAGTCATTCTGAGCAGCTTACAAGATTAAAACAAACTTCCCAAACAGGCCACCCGCTCACTCACCCTCCCCCCTCCCCACCCAGCTCCCAAAGATAAAATGCTAACTTATCAATAGCAGTGGAGTTCTCATCTACCCCTCACCCAAATGCCTGGCAAAATGCTTTCTGCAGATAGATAGATTAATTGCAGGCTCCCTTTGTTCTTTGCAGCTACTCCTTTGCCTTACCCCTGGAGAATTCTTTTAGACTTGGTAATCATTTTCTGGGATATGTAGGGTCGTTGTGCTGGAGGTAGAGGTTGAAAAAATGGCTGTTGCTGTGTAGTGACTGCATAGCCCTCTCATTCTGTTCTTGAAAATTAAAGCCCCAATAGCTATAATGTGTATTGGAAATGAATCAACAAATGAATGTTCCTTATTGTGAACATTCCAAGAAGACCTGATAGTATTTGCAAGGGGCATTGTAGCTTTATATCTTTACTAGACAACATGTGACCCTTAAGTCATCCTTTCACAGATATTGTCAGATTCTTCAATGCGTTCACAATGGCAGAGCTTCTAATGTACTGCCTTCATTGGAAAAGCTGGGATAAATTCAAAGTTTGCCTTGAAAATAGCCCACGTTGAACTCTATAGCACAGTCAAAACATCAGCGCAGGAATGTTATGTTATGTGATAAACTGTTTTATGATAATGTTTATGCCATAAAATGTTTTATAAAATTTGCCAAATTTCAATTCACAGTTCAGATTTGGGTCCATTCTGTATGTTCCTCTATTTCAGGTACCTTGGTTCAAAAAGTGTCATCCTGTGATGCACCGTTTCATCCAGTTAAAGGTTACAAGAATCAGAATTTTAGTAATATATAGATATCAGTGGCTCCCAAGCTTTTGGGCATCAGGGACCCATTCTGTGGAGAGAAGTTTTTCTCCAGATGGGAGGGGACGTGGTTTCACATGCTGTCTACATCCCATGGATGGGGCTTCACTTGTTTGTGTGGCCCGGTTTCAGGCATGCCGCAGACCGTGCCAGTCCATAGACCAGGGATGTTGGACCCCTGATATAGATGGCTTCATCAGAAAGCCACAACATTGCTCCCTGTTTATATGTGATTATTTTAATAGGGTTTGTTTTACTTGCATAATAACTAGCCATTTTTCACTGGTCTCAAAAAGCTAGGCAAGGTCCATTCTGGTTAGCATTTGGAAAGAAGTTTCTGGGAAATACCAAGGCTGCATAGGGCTGGGAAGTTTGAAAATAAAAAACAACTCTGGAAGAAGAAAATGACAAACAACTTATCTCGTTATTAACATGAGAAATACATGGAGTCTCAGTTGGGAATTGAATTCAACAGAAGAGATTTTACATTTTTCTATATTTTAGTAATTGATTGTTATATTACCGAATGCAAGTATTATTATATTTCTGTGGAAGAGAAAATTCTATATTCATTTGTTTTTTAGAAATGAAAAGAATTGTATCTTTATATGTAATATTTTGAAGTATGGTTCATTAAAATTGTTTTTGTGCAGTAGTTTTTTCAGAGGCTGTTTTTAACATGAGTTTTTCAAGAAGTGACCTCCTTAGAACATTTGATTTTAAAAAAATAAATGTCAGTGAACATTAACAACTAAGTATAGTAGCTGCCCATTGGCAATCTTCATATTAATAACTTCTATTTAAATCTTCAACATCTTGTGCGGCAGCATAGTACGTATTATGTTACTTTTTCCATGATTATGGCATTCAAGTTGTGCTATAGTCTTAACTGTGCAGGCATAAAATTGAATTGCCATAATTTATTGAATAAGATGAAAGTTACTATTCAAATTTACTGGCTTCTTAAAGGTTTGGGTTTCTTAAACTGAAATCTAGGAATAGTTGCAAAATCTGGCCAGGTAGGCAGGGTGTCCTTGTATTTCTAAATAAATGGGTTGTTACTATTGTTATTAAGTCTAAATCTCTCATAATGTTAAGTCAGAAAGTTTGCACATGCTTTGTAACATTAGCAACAAATTGTTTCCTTCTGTCTGTTTTCCATTTTTTGTTAATCTGCATCCTCATCTTAGTTGCTTAGCAGCCCATAATAACCAAGATAAAACACTCGAGTTTCCTGTTGCATTTTATCTGGTTTTGCCCCATAGATTATACTACTAGTAGTGGTAAATTATGCTGTTGCAGCATTGATTGTTAATAGAAGCCCAAATCAAAACCATCTGATCAACATCAGCTTACCATCATTGGCTTAGAAACTCTAGAAGAAACTTGTTCTATCAACATCATGTCTAGAATAATAATCTTGAGTCACCAAGATACATTTTTAACTCTAAAATAGAGGCATATTCAGAAAACGCCCTACATGTAGAATACTCCACAAATATGTGTATATATGTAGAGGGTTGGTTATGTACTTATTTAATATATTTTAAAATAGATATAGGCAGAAATATTAGGAAACTAAAATGAGTATGAAATCAAAACAAATTCTTTTCAGTAATTTAAATTATGAATAGGACTCATATTAAGATTGTTCACATTAGGGATTTTATTATGCCCTTACGACACAGCACAGCATAATTTATCTATTGTTTTTTTTAACTTCTAGAACTTGGATTTTAGAAATTAAAATACTGAGAACTTTTTCTTTAGGTTTAAAAATGAATGAAAATAAACAAAATGTCAGAAATATAAAACTAATTGTTCAAATTTCTCTGAAAAGGATAAAGCAGTGCACAAATTATTTAGAAATCCACCCATAAACAAAGTATATATAATTTAGTTAATTGGGCAAAAACAAAACATCCATGACATAAAATAGTTAATGTCTTTTCCAGCATTTTTGTCTTTGTTGTATTGATCCTAAGGCTATGCCTGATCTGCTTTAGTTACTTGGATAAGAATTTATGAAAATGATCAGCATTCTTAGATGCATTGTGGCATTAACACTTCTTAGATGAAGCAAATAACCCCTAGTATTGTGCTCTTTTGTCAGCATTTTCTTGTAGATTTGAATTTATTTATGTGAATATAACACAAACATGTTCTGGGTCTAAGCTTGCGACTGTCTTTAATAACCTTCATGTCAAGATAGTCAGTTAGATTTTGCTCTTGTACTGGAAATTACAGTGTGGTTACCAAACATGCACAGCTCAAAATAGGTCATGTGTTTGGCAGCTTGAGGGTTACACTGAAATAACCTTACTTTAAAAATAACCTTTTTTCCACTATGGGGTTCTTCTGTTCTTTTAGCATAGTCATTTGTCCTGGATGGCAGTTTCGGTTTCATCTAAATTTATAAAGTTTGTTGTTGTTTATTGCTTTAGGATACTGAATTTCAGTATTGAAAAATCAGCTGTGACATTTTTGATCATGCAAGATAAAATGCATTGTTTCAGTACAAGGATTGTCATCTCTTAAACTGTCCATGTGATATTATTTGTTCAGTAAAACTTCCTTATGTATTTATATATTATAAATATGTCAGGTGCTTATTGCCTTTTGGTTTCTGCTGGTTAATGACCACAATAAAGCGATTTGCATTTCCTTTTGGTACAATTCTATGATTCATTTCCCAATTTTTATATTGTTTCTAGTTTGTTCCCTTAAAATGTGGTATTCTAGAGCTTGAGAGTAGTCATTGTCTAAGGTAATAACTGAATCCTCAATCATGCAGATTGTTATAGACAATCTATCATGAGTTAATTTATTTTGAATCCCCACACTAAAAGTGAGAAATTAAATCAGTTATTGTAATGAATAGTTTTAATTCACACTTTCTTTTCCTCTATTAATGGAACTGAGAACACAAAAGGACACAGTTCCTTGTTGAAGCCTCCCCAGCATCATTTTTTCATCTCTTCTTAAATTGAAATTTGTGCTAAAACGAACACAGTGGCCACATCTTTCATTTGATAAGATACTTGAGGTCATTTTCCAACAGCCTTGGCATGCACATTGCTACCCTGATAAAGCTTGAACAGGCAGTTCTTTCACTATCTACAATTATTTAATTTTAAAATGAATATGGTATTGAATCCAAATGGCTTAAGATCGCTTACAATTAAAATATAACATCAGTACCAGCCACGTACATAACAATATGTACATTATATGCATATATACCAGTGGTTGGTTTCAAAAACTTTTAGAATGTCTTCTGTAGGTGTGGCTTGCCAGCCATGTGACCAGGTGGAAGTGGCTTGCCAGCCATGTGACTGAGTGGATGGCAGTCATGTGACTGAGTGGGCATGGCCAACTTGTAAAATGTGGTGAAACTCACTTAACAACGCTCTTGCTAAGCAACCAAAATGTTGGCTCAGAAACTGGCATTTGAAGCACGCAAGTCTTAAAGCTGTCAAGTTACAAGACCCTTGCACCCCTAGTCCTTTAGAAAAAAACACCCCAAGGATGTTCAAACTTGACAGCTTTAAGACTTGTGGACTTCAACTCCCAGAATTCCTCCTCCAGTCATGTTGGCTCAGGAACTCTGGCACTGAAGTGTGCAAGTCTTAAAGCTGTCAAGTTACAAGACCCTTGCACCCCTAATCCTTTAGAACCCCCCCCAGGGGTGTTCAAACTTGACAGATTTAAGACTTTAAGGTTTAGATAGGATTCTTAGAGGTGGGCGGAGTGATTGGTGAGCCAGCCAATCAGTGTGTGGTGGGCGGGGCAAGCATGGTGTGGACAGGCGGGGGGAGGGAGCTGGAACCAGTTCTAAATGGCATAGTAGATTTGTGGAACCTCTTCTATAGAAGAGGTTAGAACTGGCAGGAACCCACCCCTGATATATACCTTAGAGTTCCATGCCTATTTTCAAGAGTGCAAATTGCTGAGTGAACATTACCTCTGTGTTCATTTCAAATAGGGAAAATATTTGGAGAAATTTTGGTTATCTTATTGTATGCTATGTGTGCATTGGAAATGGATATTGTGCATTTCAAACTTTTAATGCCTCATATATGCCTACAAAATCTGTAGCCCTCCACAATTGTTGGATTTTAGCTCACAGCAGCCCCAGCCCTTACACCCAATCATAAGCTGAGTCTGATTCTGTACTCCATTTTGTGGCTTGTGGAGGATTTCACTTCATTTCTAAATCTACTGCTATAATTGACTTCAAACGATCATTTGAGGTCATTTACTTGCTAATTTTAGCCCACAGTCAGAGTCCTTTTCCAAATTTAACTTGTATAATCAAGACTGATGGCAAAATTCAGATTCATGTGGTTTTTGATTGAATTTATTCTGCTAATATGAATAGTTATTAGTGTTTTGAAATAAATCTCATACCTAACTGCCCAGAGAAATAATTTATACAAGTTCTGGCAATGTGATAGATTCCTTTAGGGAACCCCATGAAATAGGTAAAGGTGAGACAGAAAAATATATTGCTGATTATATTTTGTACTGGCAGTGAGATTTCAAATTTTTGTCTAGTTGGGAAAAGAAAGAGCTAAATTTCTGAGGTAGCCAGGAAACCAAGAATAGCGAAACCAACAGACCCAAGGTGTGAAAAAGTTAACCCTATTATACTAAAGTGATCAGTTGAAATTCTATTATTTCTAAACTTTGCTTTTATATTGGGAAATAGTCTAAAGTGGATTAAATAGATGAATCATGTTTTCATATAAAATTCTCATAATTTTGGCAATTAACAATTTTTAAATAAATTTGCTTGAAAAAATTCAACATGTTGGTAGTTCTTGTTTAGTTATGACAATTGCATAATACTAAATGGAAAACCACGTGACTGCTTAAGATTTTACTGCAGCTTTCCTTTTCCCTCACTCCCCCACCCTTTGAAATGCTTACCTAAGTCCTGAGATAATTAGCAAGAAGGGAATTAATGTTTGTATTTACATTCATTCCGCAAGAAAGAATTGCAAGAGAAAAAGCAGGCAGACAATGGGGAATACACATCAAAAGAAATGCATAGCCTGAAGTGTGTTAGGCAAAAATCCTGCATTGGTACATTCCTTATAATGAATATTACCCATTATGTGTTTGCTTTCTCTCTTTTTGTCCCTTCCTCTCCAATCTCTCTGATCTGTAAAAGGGAAAAAAAGAAAATGGTGAGGCATAGGACAATACATGCAAATTGACTGTAATAGCAGAGTAATAAGAGTTGGAAGGGAGCTTGGAAATCTTCTAGTCCAAGCATGAAACCCTACATCATTTCAGAGAAATAGTTGTCCAATCTCTTCTTAAAAACTTCCACTGTTGGAGCATTCACAACTTCTGGAGGCAAGTACCATAGTTCCACTGCTTACTTGTTCTAACTGTCAGGAAATGTATCCTTAGTTCTAGCTTGGTTCTCTTCCTTTACAATACAATACAATAGCAGAGTTGGAAGGAACCTTGGAGGTCTTCTAGTCCAACCCCCTGCCTAGACAGGAAACCCTATACTGTTTCAGACAAATGGCTATCCAACATCTTGTTAAAGACTTTCAGTGTTGGGGCATTCACAACTTCTGGAGGCAAGTTGTTCCACTGATTAATTGTTCTAATTGTCAGGAAATTCATAATAGCTTTTGAATAGTATCCATCCATTGCTTCTTGCCCTGCCTTCAAGTGCTTTGAAGAATAGCTTTTTTCTCCAGAAATTTATTTGTTTTATCAGTATCAGGAATAACATTTTAAAGATTAGGCTAGAAGACCAAAGTTAAATTCAGTATTCATAATACATTTTTAGTAGTTCCTGTTTTATATTTAATTATATTCTATATAGAGGGGCTCCATAGATAAGATTGTTTCACTATATAGGCTGAATAATGGAATATTAGATCAGTTGTTGGACAATTAGTGTTTTAGTATCTGCTACCTTGAACTCCCTGAGGAAAGATATACTATGAATGTGATATTAAATAAACTACATATTTGGCCTATACACTAAATGTTATAGAACAATAAATTTTACTTGACTTTTTTCCTTTGGTAGATGCTACTTCAAATGAACAACAACTCCTCTTCTGTCAGAAATTACAGCAGTGCTGTGTATTATTTGATTTCATGGACTCTGTCTCTGATTTAAGGAGCAAAGAAATTAAAAGAGCAACACTGAATGAACTAGTGGAATATGTTTCTACAAATCGTGGTGTGATTACTGAATCAGCATATTCAGAAATTGTAAAAATGGTAAGTAAGTCATGTGAACTATAACTCCTTTGAAAGGATTTAGAATGAAATTATTTGAAGATTTCTCTGTCTTCTCAATTGCTTTTTTATGGAGATTAGATAGTGCTTTTGCTGTTAATCTCCTGTAGTTAATCTTTAACATTAAAATTGGTCTAAAGGGTGATTATTTTTTTCATACTAACAAAGTTTGTTCAATTATTTATTATATAAATGGAACAAGTTTCATACTGGGGTTACTTTTTCACTTGGATTCAGTTTAGATATCAGTAAGACCCAATGGAAACTCTGATAATATTGTGGGAAACATAAGCATAAATTCAGAAAAACTGAAATAAAACTGAATATTTTATATACCTTCCTACAGTTCTGCTGTACTGCATTTTAGTTCCTAGCTTTTTGTGGTATCACCTTGGTTCTTTCTTGTTCAATACCTTGTGACATCCAAACCCCTTCATCTTTGCACCATCAAAGTTTAATTTTAGTAGTGTGATGGCTAAAAATCAGTGATACAGTTTATTATCACATTCAGGAGGAAAACAATGAATGTGATAATAAGGCTTACTATGGTTTAAAGAAACAAGGGGCCTTGTTGTATAATTTGGAAATATGAAAATCTGTGAAGCTCTCTCGATCTGTAATATACGTTTTTTTTTTAATTTTCCATAATCATGCATCTTATCAGTCTTAAATTTGGCAAGAAACAAAATAAATCAAAATAATACTCCTCCCTCACAATATTTAAGTGTGGCTTCTTGTCATCAAAATGTTGCCTATGCACTTCGATGTTTTAATGATTGACGAATGATGAAATATTTGTGTTTTAAAAGAAATAAAACCTTTGAATTGCGAAAAAAAAATGTTGCCTATGCTGGTAGATATTGCCAAATCCCTGAATTCAGTTCTCCATTCTGGGAGTCTGGTGGCATAGAACTAAAACAAATTAAAGTAAAGCTAGCTATCTAGCTAATTGTGGGGTTAACTAAAAGTTCCTAATACTTTCCTCTCAGGAGTATAGAGTATTTGGATCTGAATTGCCGCTTGTTTAAGGAACCATTGACAGCTAGCAAACACTGTACCCATACTGAATCTAAAGTAGCTTTCCTACTTGAGATCTGAACTGTTCCTTCAGAAACTGTTGTCTCATTGTGGTACCTTACTACATCCAGAACCAGTTTTGTCCTCAAACTGGTTCTGTAAAGGACATTTTGGAAGAGAAAGACATGGAATGATCAAAGAGAATAATCAGAATTGCACTTTGCTTTTTTCCTGTGCGCTGCTTGGAGAGTCCAAGCAAGGGTTAAATTCTGTCCTTCTGCCCAATGGACTGGATTGAAATTTCTGACCATGTCTCCCGGTATATTCAGTTTTTCAATTCAGTCTATTGCCCATTAGGATGTCTTTTCTCTCTCTCTCTCTGAGATTGTTCCAACCATCCTTGTTTAAGGCTTTTATATTTAAGGCCTCCACCCACATAGAGGTGGAGGTTTTCCCGGACCAGACTGCTGCGGATCCCACAGATCACAGTAAAGGCCTGTTTGATGACAAGGTTCCCGCCCAGGAGATTGTTCCTTCTCCCAAGCTCTTTAAAGACATAGTCCAGCGCCACTGGGTCCAGCCTGGGACTCTGGCCACTCTGGGGGGAAATGACAAATGCCTTTACTCAGTGGATCCCACCATGGAGGAGCTTCTTAAGCTTCCTTCCGTTGATCCTCCAGTTCAAGCTCTCACTTCCTCTTCAGTGCTGCCACCTGACCTTTTAGAGAGCCTTAAGGCAGAGGACAAAAGAGCTGAACGGGCTTGCCACAAGACCCATCAGGCAGCAGTTTGACTCATTAAGGCAGCCACCTCCACCTCATTCTTTAATAGGGCCACTATAGCCTGGCTTCGCCAGTTACTTACTAGACTCACGGCAGGGGAAACCAGACTGCAGCACGATGTAAACAAAATTGTGGCCGCAGTGGAATACTCTGCAGACGCCACCCTTAACGCTGCGAACTTTGCCTCGTGGGCCATGGCCTCTAACCTCTCGTAGACTCCCATGGCTCCGGCACTGGAACGTGGACATGCGTTCAAAATGGAAGCTTGCTTCTGCCCCCTTTAAAGGGGGCAAGTTGTTTGGGGAGACCCTTGACTCAGTTTTCATTGAGAACAAGGATAAACGGAAGGTGATGCCTTCGGTTTCCAGGAAACCGGACCGCAATTCATCCTCCTTCTCCCGCAGGCAGACTTCCCGCCCAGCTGATCCTCTGACCAACAATTCCTCCTTTCAGCGTTCCTACTCTCAGGGGACGGATTGCAATCAGGATAGGCAGCCATTTCGGGATAGGGCCCATCAGCAGCCCTACTCCCGTCGTCTCCCTTTTGGGGAGAGTCTGGAAACAAACCCTTCCATCAAAACAAATGACCACCATCCCAATCCTCCCATTGGGGTGTGGCTGCAACTCTTTGCTGCCCGATGCGAAGAGATTACCTCAGATGTGTGGGTGCTCCAAACGATTCGGATAGGCCTTAGTCTGGAATTTCTCTCTTCCCCCGGCGCCACTTCATTTGTTACCTGACTCCCAGGTGTCCCACCAAGAGGGGCCTCATGGAGGCCGAGATCCATCAGCTCAGGGAGATCAGGGCCATAGAAACAGTTTCCCGGGGCAAGAATGCAGGGGGTTTTATTCCATTCTATTTCTAGTGCCCAAAAGCTCGGGTGGGGTGAGGTGGAGAGCGATACTCGATTTGAAGAAGCTGAACCAATATGTGGCCTACAACAAGTTCAAAATGCAGTCCCTCCAATCCATCTTGGGCTGCATTCGACAGGGGGACTTCTTAATATCAATAGACTTGAAGGAGGCGTACCTTGATATCCCCATCAGACCCGAGCACAGGCGCTACTTAAGATTCTTCTATGCCTTCAGTACAGGGCTCTTCCATTCGGCCTGCCGTCAGCCCACGGATGTTTACAAAGATCCTGTCCACGGTCGCTGCCCACTTAAGAATGCAACCAATCCGCCTACCTAGACGACATATTGATTCAGTTGTCGCTGGTGAAAGCAGCATGAGATCTACGTATCACCATGTGGACGTTACAGAACTGCGGCTTTACCATCAACCTCGAAAAGAGCCACTTGGCTCCAGTCACCAGGATTCTGCACCTGGAGACCATGGTAGACACTTCATCTTGCCAAGTCTTCCTGTCACCAGACTGCATCAAAAGTCTCCGAGAACTGGTCCAAAGAGTCCGCCTCTCCCCCAGCACTCGCATTGTCACCCTGTCGCAGTTGCTGGAGAAGATGATCTTGTGTTTCTCAATCGTTCCTTGGGTGAGACTCCACACAAAAGATCTGCAATGGTTTCTCCTGCCAATGCAGAGGGCGAAGACCAGCAATTCACTGGTCAAGGTACATCTACCTACCAAAGTCCTTCAGTCTCTCCGATGGTGGTTGTCCTCAGCCCTCCTGAAAGGAACCTATTTCAAGGAACCACTCAGGCTGACCATCACAACTGATTCCAGCCTCTTTGGCTGGGTAGCTCACTTGCACACCCTAGTGACTCAAGGACAGTGGTCAGCCCATGACCTCTCGCACAACATCAATTGGTTGGAGCTGAGGGCGGTCAAACTAGCGCTTCGGAGATTCCAGCACAATGTCCAGCATCACCATGTCCTTGTCCTGACCAACAATGTGGCAACGAAGGTGCACATAAATCACCAAGGGGGTACCTGGTCCCGGTCCCTCTTGACAAAGGCAGAGGTGATTGGCCAGTGGGTGAAACGTCATCTACTATCCATTCGGGTGGAGCATATCTCCGGGGTGAACAATGTCCAGGTGGACTGGCTGAGCCGAATCATACTAGACAATTCAGAGTGGTGCCTCCATCTGCGCCTCTTCCACCAATTATCTCAGACGTTTGGTCATCCCCTGGTCGACCTGTTTGCCACTCTGGAGAACGCTCAGGTCCCCCGATTTTTCACCAGGTTCCAGTGTCTCTGGGTGGAAAGGGTCAACGGTCTCCGATGCCCCTGCCCCCCGGGACTACTTAATGCCTTCCCTCCACTGGCGCTCATTCCCAGGCTGATCAGAAAGATTCTGGAGGAGCAGGCAGAGGTTCTTGTGATGGTTCCATATTGGCCTTAGCGGACTTGGTTTGCCAATCTGACTTGCTTTTCCATCGCACAGCCCTGGAGGATTCCTTAGGAGTTGATCTCTCTCAGCCAGGGAGCAGTTATGCATCCGGAACCCCAGTGGCTCAAGCTAACTGTATTACGTTTGAGAGGGACCAACTATTCTACCAAGGAGAGCCAACTATTCTACCAAGATCATCAACACCATCCAAGCCTCCAGATAACCCTCCACTACACGGATCTATGATGCCACCTGGGCCATCTTTGCTGGCAGGTGCACGAAGCGTCGTCTTCAACCAACAGCCGCTTCACTTCCTCAGACTCTAGAGTTTCTACAGGAGACCCTTGATAGAGGGCTAGCTGCTAACACCTTGCGACGCCAAGTCGCAGCTTTGTCCACCGTGTTCTCACATGGCAACAATCAACTGCTCAGCAGACACCCGGAGGTACGCAGTTTCCTGCATGGAGCCTCCAACCTGAGTCCCCAGGTTGTCCATCGTTATCCTTCATGGGATCTTGCCACTGTGCTCAGGGCACTTACTTGCCCTCCCTTTGAGCCACTACATCATGCATCCTTACGACACCTGACTCTTAAAACTGCCTTCCTTCTTGCCATTACCTCAGCCCGCAGGGTATTGGAAATTGCGGCCCTATTGGTCCGAGACGATTTGTGTACCATCCACTCAGACAGAGTTGTTCTCCGTCTCGATCCTTCATTCATGCCGAAGGTTAATTCATATTTTCACCGGGCCCAGGAAGTTGTCCTTCCAGACTTTTGTCCACGCCCAAATCACCCAAGGGAGCATTGTTGGCACTCCCTCGATGTTCAGAGGGCAGTTAAGAGGTACATCAAACACACGGCCCCCCTTCGCCGGTCAGAGGCCTTGTTCGTTGCCTTTCAACTGACCTTGTTGGGTCGAAAGGTCACTTCGTCTACAATTGGGAGATGGATCAAGGCTTGCATCTCCCTTGCCTACGAACAGCAGGGCAGACCCGTTCCTTCTCGAGTGACTGCACACTCCACACGTAGTGCAGCCACAACAGCGGCCTGGACCACTCAGGCATTGGCGGAGGAGATCTGCAAAGTGGCAACTTGGGTGTCCCCATCATTATTCGTCAGACACTACAAATTGGACAAATTTGCATCCGCAGAAGCTGCGTTTGGCAGGAGAGTGTTGCAGGCCATTGTTTCTGAGACACATTAGGGTTGAGTTGTTACTCCTTTTTTGTTCCCGCCCTTGGACATATTTTGCTTGGGTATGTCCCTTGCTTGGACTCTCCAAGCAGCACACAGGAAAATGACTATTGGCTTACCTGAAGGGTCCTTTTCTGTGTGCTGCGGGAGAGTCTAATTCCACCCTGTTTTTTCCCCCCTCACTTTCATCGGATTTGCTCTTCTTTTTTCGTCTGTGGACATTGTTGGGAAGGATAGAGCATTGACTTTGACTTACCTTTTCGGGACCATGCCTTCATTGAAAAACTGAACATACCAGGAGACCAGGAGGCATGGTCAGAAATTTCAATCCAGTCCATTGGGCAGAAGGACAGAATTTAACCCTTGCTTGGACTCTCCCGCAGCGCACAGAAAAGGGCCCTTCAGGAAGTCAATGGTCAATTTAGTCTTCCCACAGAAGTTAAACCAGGATTGGCAGGAATCTAGAAATGGATATTATTAACTTGAAAAGATTTCCTGTCAGCTGCCCATGTCTTTTAGATTCTAAAAATCTTGTTTGTTATATTTTGCTACACTAGCCAAATCGGTTTGTAAAGATACAGCTGACATTCTTTGAAAACAGTTGGCTTTCAGTAGGCAAAGCTGAACTGAAGGACTGCATGTCCATGCATAGCTGTATATGTAACAGAATAACAGAATTGGAAGGGACCTTTGGTTGACTCCCTTTTCTTTGTGTCAACCACTTAAATATTGGAACAAGACCTCTAATCTTTCTTTTCATTAAATTAGACATATCCAATTCCAGCAACCATTCTTTATCCGTATGTTTTAACCTGCAGTCTCCTTATCATCTTTATTCTTCTCTGCACTCTTTCCAGAGTCTCAAAATCATTTTTACATTGTGGTAGCCAAAGCTAGGTGCAGTCTTCTAAGTGTGATCTTACCAAGGCTTTATAAAGTGATATTAATACTTCATGTGATCTTGATTCTATTCTATCCTTCTGTTAATGCAGCTTAGGACTATGTTGGCTTTTTTGGCAGCTGCAGCACATTGCTGGCTTACACTTAAGTGATTTGTCCACTAGGACTCAAGATCCCTCTCACAGTTACTACTATTGAGCCAGGTACCACACATCCATACTATATCTGTGCATTTGGTTTTTCTTGCCTAAATGCAGAATCTTACTTTTTTCACCATTTAATTTCATTTTGTTAGATACCTCCCAATTTTCAAGTCTTGTCAAGATCCTTCTGTATCTTAAGCCTATCTTCTGGAGTATTATCTGTTTTTGCCAGCTTGGTAACATCTGCAAATTTGATCCACCCCCTCATCCAAATCAAGTAATGTAAAATTCGTCTACTAGTTCTAAATCTTCAATGGATTAACTGTAAAAAGAAAAGAAAAAGAAAGTAGAGGTTAATAGACTTGATGCTTCATACATTCCCCTACACAGATGGCCTGTGTAGGGGAATTATGGTCAAATGGTCTGTTCTAAATATGTAGCAGCATTGATTTCAGCAGTTGAGAAAAGTTTTTGACATATTTGAACTTTAGTAAGCTACTTTTCTATACTAAAATTAATGGTAATGTTTTCATTTATTTAAGTGGCTCTGAATTTTAGACATTTCACAGAAATCTTTTTTTTTTTTTTGCAAACATGGCAGTAGTCAGGTTTCATTGTCAAGTTTTTTCACACTGAAATAGATGAGGAATAGTGTTATTTTTTTACTAAAGGTGGCTACTTTGAAAATAAATACCAGCCCATGATGGGAATAATTGTTAATATATAGCCCTTCTTTGTTTTGGTTGAATTAAAAATCTTCCAAGAAGCTGCTGTTGGTGGAATATTTTGGGAGAAGTGTAGTCCTTAATGAAACTTTATTAAAATAGAAGGAAGCATTCAGTGGGGTATCTCAAGGTTCTGTTTTAGATCCACTATTCTTCAACATCTTCATAAATGATATAGCTGAAAGGATGGAAGGGGGAAGTCATTACATTTGCAGAAGATTTTGAACGGGGGGGGGGGGGGAGAATAGCCAACACTTTAAACAATAGACTCAAGATACAGAAGGATCTTGACAGTTGAACACTGGGCCCTATCCAACAAAAAATGCAATTCAGTGGTGGCAAAAGTAAGACTTTTCATTTAAGAAATAAAAACCAATGTACAGATATAGAGTAGGTGGTGCCTGGCTCAACAGCAGTAACTGTGAGAATGATCTAGGAGTCCTAGAGGAGAACTATTTAAGTACAAGCCAGGGGTATGCCATAGCTGCCAAAATGGTTACATCCTAGGTTGAATCAATAGAGGGATAGTGTCAATATTAATATTATGTTAGTACTGCTTTATATTACACTGGTAAGACCACATTTGGAATATTATGTCCAGTTTCAGTCACCATGATACAAAAAATATGTTGAGACTCTAGAAAAAGTGCAGAGAAGAACAGCAAAGAAAGTTAGGGGCATGAAGGCTAAACTATACAATGAATGGCTGTGGGAACTGGCAATGTCTAGTCTAATGAAGAGAAGAATGAGAAGAACTGGGAGGGGTCAACCTAGTTTCCCAAGAACCTGAGAGCAAAATAAGAAGTAACCAGATGGAAGCTTAACAAGAAAGAGCCAACCTAGTATTAAGGAGAAATATCCTGTCAGTGTCAACAATTATTCAATGGAACAGGTCGCTTCCAAAAGTTATGGGTACTCCATGACTGGAAGTTTTTAAGAAGAGATTGGACAACCATTTGGCTAATTGTTGAGCAGGGACTAGAAGACTTTCAAGATCCACTCCTATTGTGTTATTCTATGCTCTATGTAAGTAAGCAGAGTCCCAATACAAAGTACTCTGTTTTGCACAAGTAGATCTTCCAAGCTGATGTACTTGAACTCAGAACAAACAAAATAAAATAGGTAATATAGAATAAAAAAATAAGAAAATGGAGAACTATTCTATTCTTGGGAATACTCTCCAGACATTCAATAACTTATAATGGTAGCAGTTTACATACAGCTCTTGCTTAGTTTGGGGAGATTTTGTTTGTACTTCTTTTATCCTGGAAGAGTGATGTCAAATGCCATTGTGACATTCAGATAATAGAATTTGTTAGGTAAGCTCCCCGAGTGCGTGCAGAGAAGCGTAATGAGAGTGGTGTAGAAGAACACATAAACCAGCATACGGAGACACTGAATTGTAAAACAGATAGTGTTGTACTTCTGTAGAAATAGAGGCATGCAGAGTCCAATTCATACACAGTTAAGACAGTCAGTCATCAACGTTCGCAGTTAAGGGGTGATCCAACAAACACAGTCAATACATGACACATCTACAACCATCATACAACAATCAGCCTCTAACAATCAGCCTAGCTCCATCTTATGGCCGCTTGAGGGAACAGCAACCAATCACAAAACTTGCATCAGCATATGCAGTTAAGCTCAGTTCATCCTTAGGCTCTAAATATAAGGCATAATGTACTGTTTGTTTAAGATATCTCAATACACACTTAACAGCTTGCCAGTGCCTTTCAGTAGGTTCAGCATTAAACCTGGCTAATTGATTAACATTATATGCTATATCTGGCATTGACCAATTACTAAGATAAGCTACCAATTAGAGATTGATAAATACCTTTATCAAATATAGGGCTTTGTACATCATTATGGCTAAATTCTTGACCCATTGGAGTTTTAGCCGGTTTACGCAGTTCCATTTTAAAAGTCCTGAGTAACTGGTTAATTTTCTCAGTTTGTGATATTTTATATCCTCCCCTAGTTGTACCTATTTTTAAACCAAGATATTGCTTAATCTCACCAAGATGTTTTATTGTAAACTGTGTTTTCAACAGTGTAATAACCTCAATAGCTTCTTGCTCAATTTTAGTGATTAATGCTATGCCATCAGTGAACAATAGCAACAATGAAATCACACCATCACTTTCTTTTTTAAACAAACATGGATCAGTCATGCCAGCTTTTAAACCTATCTTTGTTAATTCCTTCACTATGCATTGATTCCATTCATATCCTGATCCCTTTAAGCTATAAAGACTCTTTTTTAACTTACAGCAATCAGTGTTATTATCAGAGTTTAATCCTAAAGGCTTTTTAAAATATATAGTATGTTGCAACGGTGCATGGAGATATGCCGTCTCAACATCTAAATGATTCACTACATATTCATGCCTAGCTGCCCAAACTAATGCTGCACGTAATGTTGTAGAACTTAAACTAGGTACAAATACTTCATCATAGTCATTGGCTGACTGATCAAAGCCTTGTGCTACCAATCTGGCTTTATGGGTAACAGTCTTATCTACACTTGTTTTAATCTTGTAAATCCATTTACATCCTATGGCATGTTTATCTGGGGGTAACCTGACATTTTCATACACCTCTAAATTTTGTAAGGATTTCAGTTCCTTTTCCATTGCTGTTTTCCAAGCTATCTGCTCCTCATTTGGATACAGGGTTAATTCATGATAAGTAGCAGGTACTTTATTTACATGACACACTATAGTAGCTTGATATCTGTCAGGTGGTCGTGTTACATGAGTTGAATGTCTAGGCAACTCAGGGCTCACTAGTGGACTCTCCTGTTTCACCTGCTCCCGTTCTTCTAATTCCTCCTGTATCTGCACTTCTTCTTTAATTGCTATTGCTGGTTTTACTATTTCATCACTAGGGACTACCCGGGTGTTGATAACTACATCATTATTAAATTCCAATTTATTCCACCCAACGGTTTCAATAAATCTAGCATTAGCACTACAGTATTCCTTAGCCATGCCTTTTCCCCAAAATCTAAACGACCTATGGTTGGCCTCGTAACCTACAAAAAATAACTGTCGAGCTCTATGTTGCCCTTTCAGTCTTACTTGTGAGGGAATATACACCCATGCCGGAGCTCCAAATGTGTGTAGATAACTTAAATCAGGTTTTCTGCCATGCCACCGAGTGAATGGCAATTCACCAATTGTTGTATTCACCACATTGTTTAAAATATGGTTACTACACATTATAGCTTCACCCCACAATGTTTCAGGCAAACCTGAATCAACTAACATAGTTTGAGCCATGGCTTGTAATGTTTGCCCCCTTTGTTCTATAAATGAGTTATGTTGTGGCCTATAAGGAGCAGAACGTTTATGCTCAATACCAGCTGATTTAACATCATTTGAAATTTATAATTTGTAAACTCAGTCCTGTTATCTGTTACAACAGTAATCACCTTAGTTTTCATCTTTCTTTCAGCAAATCTTAGCCAATTAAAGAAATGTTGGAACGTTTCAGTTTTGGTTTTCCTTAAATAGCAGAAACTGTATCTTGAATAATGATCCATGATACTCAAAACATAACAGGCACCTTCCATACTGGGTTTCATAGGTCCAATTATATCAGCAAAAACAACCTCCAGAGGTTCCTTTGTTTTAAAACCATTCCGTCTGTTTGCTGGAGTAGCCTTGCTTTTCTCCTGACTGCATAGATTGCAGTTTAAGTATTTACTGCAAGGTTTTAATTTTACTTCTTCTGACAATTTAACAGTTTGTTGCAGCATCATGAAATTAATGTGACCCATACGTCTATGTAGTAAATGTATACATTCGTTATGTGGTCTCACATTATTATAAACTGAGTTAGCTATCTGGGCATCAGGTATAACGTATAAACCATTTGTTAATGTAGCAGTAACCCTATTACCTTCTTTTTCAATTATACAGTTATCACCCCTAAAAATTACTACATAGCCAATATTAACTAGAGCCCTTACTGATAATAAAGTAAATTCTAGTTTGGGTACATATAGCATAAATAAATGCTCATTTACAAATGAACAATATGCAGTACCTTCACCAGATGCTTTCACTTTCCATCCATTTGCCAAAAATACATGTTGCTTGGTCGTGAACATTTTTATAAAATTGTTTCTATTTCTAGTAATGCACTGTGATGCTCCACTATCAACTACCCACAAATCATGGTCTATTGGTGCATTGCTAGACATAGCCAAAGTAGACATAGCTAAGTAGACATTAGCGTTTTTCTTAGCTTTTCTAGTATTCTGTTGTTTTGCATTTTTACAGAATCTAGCTATATGTCCTTTAGCCCCACAAGAAAAACATTTTCTAACAGTATAGGCAGTCGAAGATGACTCCTCATGTTGTGGTGGTTTCTCTCTCAGTTGTTCTCTTTCCATCCTTCTTCTTGACTCTTCCAACAGTCGTGTAGTTATGTCAGTCAATGTTAGTTCATTTTGGGTTAGGACTTCAAGGGAAGATACAAAATCATCATAACTCTCATCCAATGAGGAAAAAATGATGTAAACTTGATGTAGCTCTGAAAAAATCAGTTCTTTTTCATGTAGCTCCTGGAAAACTCCTTTCATAAAGGACACATCTCCACCTTTCAGAAGACATGCCCTAAACAGTTTGCATGTAATATGTATATGTGCACCTACAGTGCCACGTACATAAATCCTCTTCAAATTCTCCCAACATCTTGCGGCAGAATTTTCTCCACAAATATGTACTACTTGTTGGTCAGTCAGCGTTAGACCAATTATACACAACACTCATTCATTATGTCATTGAAAATCTGCTATCTTCTTGGCATTGTCCTCGTCATCTGGATCCCAAGAAGTTATATCTGGTGGATTCTGTACAGCATCCCATAATCCCTCCCTACGAAGGAGTAGACTGCACTTCATAGACCAGGAAACATAGTTTGTTTCATCCAACCGGGTTATCAGTGATAGACTTGTTGATTGGTCGTATGCCATCTTCTCCAGGATAGTAACAATTACAAAAAAAAAACAGCTGTTTGTATACGGTATTGCGTATCAATACCAACTCTCCTTTAGCTATGTCTGGTATAACCTGGGCCCATAACTAGTGTTAGGTAAGCTCTCTGTTAGGAGAATGAGTGTGTGCAGAGAAGCATAATGAGAGTGGTGTAGAAGAACACATAAACCAGCATACGGAGACACTGAATTGTAAAACAGATAGTGTTGTGCTTCTGTAGAAATAGAGGTATGCATACACGGTTAAGACAGTCAGTCATCAACATTTGCAGTTAAGGGGTGATCCAACAAACACAGTCCAGAATCATATAAACAGTTCAGCACACAAACATTGCTAACAGTTGCAAAACTCACAGTAATTCATGCTGATCAACACATCTACAACCATCATCCAACAATCAGCCTCTAACAATCGGCCTAGCTCCATCTTATGACCGCTTGAGGGAACAGCAACCAATCACATTTACAGCAGTAATTAAAGATACAGTATTACTATCATGGTTTATATATTGCCAACCCAACTGTTAGATTACATTCCTAACAGAATTATATGTAAGAAATTTTCAATTTTCTCATGAACCTCATGAGGGAAATTTGTAGTTTTGGAATGTAATAGAGCAGTGATAGTAATCAGTGTTTTCAGGAATCAAAAAGTTCTTAGTAGAAAAGTGACAGAATTAATTTTGTGTTGTGTAGCTTAGTGCTGCTTTGCATGTCTGTTAACGAGTAAGCCTGAACTAATCTGCAAAATACCACATTTTCTAAAATTTAATTATAAAAACAAATTTGTTTCATTGATTCATGTTTACAGTAGTTATATAATCATCCTACATAATTTTAAAATTTTGAAGTAGCAGTGTTGGATAAAGTTCCTACAATTATAATCAGTATTCAAAATAACTGAATTTAGCTTTCTTCTAAATACAGGTATTCGGTAGTTAAAAATTTTTAGTTCTTCAGTTAAAAGACGCCTACAAGTAATAATAAAATTATTAGCAGAAGAAAAGAAATGTTTAAAGTTTCTTGAAAAAATCTTCTTGTGGAGATTACTGCTAGTAAGGTTTGCTCACCAGGTTCAAATTTGCATCTCTCTCATGAGCAGAAACTGGGGATTATTCTGTAATATCTGTGAAATTCAGTCATTAAAATTCCAATAATTACTGTTAGCCTAATGTGAGACATTGTATCTATAATTATTTCCTGTCACAGTGTTGCTCTTGATACCAGTGAGTTTTACCAAATTCAAGAGTGTCTCTTGGATTTCCACATTCTACCTGTTGTTATAATGGACATCATTTATATCATTTTAATAGTTAGGTTATTGAATACTCCTCTGCATGAAACAATCAGTTGTTTTGTTTTGTTGTCCTGACAAATATATTTAAAAGCTCTTAATATTACCTACAATCAATTGTTTTGATCATCACAATATTCCTTCTAGAATAATTTTCCATTCCTTTTCTTACACCTTCTATGGAGTTATCTGCATGCTACAATCTGTTACTTCCAGCGATATTGTTCTTTTCTCTAGTATTGAAACCAACAATGCTGATGATTTATTTAGTCACTGTTCTTCCCTTGCTATTATTGTCTTTTTGCTCCTGCAGTCTGAAATGTTCTTTCTTATAAGGTAGTTTGATGCATCAAGGTATGAAGATAGTGACTCCGAGATTACATCCTCAATTTCATTATCCATTTCATCCTCAATGTGACCATTCTGCTTCTAAGATATTGATTAATGGCCTTTTGTTTCGAATACAGCCTTGCCTAAAGCCTTCTGGTTTTCTTAGATATGCTCAGAATAGGGTTAGAACTATAGAGATCATAGATGTAAATATGAGATTTAGTTTACAGTCTGCCAATTAGATAGCAATGTTGGGAGAGGCTGTTGCCAATCAGTAGAAATCATATAGCCACTAAAACGGACTTGCTAAAAAAAACCAACATGGTCGTATCAAGAGGGATAGGATCAAGATCACATGAAGTATTCATACCACTTTATACTGTACTGATAAGATCACACTTGTAATATTGCATCCTGTTCAAAAAAGATACTGATCTAAAGCAGGGATGTCAAACTCAGGATTTCATGGCGTGATGTATCACGACTTCCTTCACTTTGCTAAACTGGGTGTGGGCGTGGCCAGCATGTGATGCATTTGGCCCACAGCCCATGAGTTTGACACTCCTGGTCTAGAGAATACAGAGAAGAAGAACCAAGATGATTAAGGGACTGGAGGGTAAACTGTATGAATGGTTGTAGCTACGAGGTATGTCTAGTCTAACAATGAGTAATACTAGGGGTGACATGATAGTAGCCTTCCAATATTTGAGGGTTTGTCACAGAGAAGAGGGGCTTGACCTATTCTCCAAAGCACTTGAGGACAAGACAAGAAATAATGGATGGAAGATTATCAAAGAGAGATGAACCTAGAACTAAGAGAAATTTCCTGACAGTGAGAACAATTAATCAGTGGAATGGATTGCTTCCAGAAGTTGTGGATGCACCACGACTGTAGGCTTTTAAGAAAGGTTTGGACAGGCATTTGTCCAGAACGCAATAGGGTCTCCGGCTCAAACAAGGGGGTTGGGATAGATCTAGATCTCCAAGTCAATTCCAACTATGTTATTTTGTATAGATTGGACTAGAATGAAACAGTGGTTTTAAAAGTATTTTCTAGTTGTGCGTGTATGTATGCAGTAATAAATGTACTTTATGTATTAAATAAAATCAAATTGAAAATAGCTTTTAAAATGTGATCATGTTCCCCTAGATTAGCTCTAATATCTTTAGAACACTTCCTCCGAG
The DNA here is from genome assembly GCF_009769535.1 of Thamnophis elegans. NCBI lineage: Eukaryota > Metazoa > Chordata > Lepidosauria > Squamata > Natricidae > Thamnophis > Thamnophis elegans. Next base: position 91,817,190 of record NC_045544.1, on the reverse strand, counting down.
TGAAAATCCTGATTTCGATCCAGAAGAGGATGAGCCTACATTAGAAGCTTCTTGGCCACATATACAGGTAACTTCTTCAAATTTCTTTATTGATATTGAGTTTTATTAGCATTACAGATATCAGATGCAATTTCAAACAAAAGTCATGTTTTCTATGGCTTGCTGCTATACTAGTAGTCATCCGGATTTCTGAAATCCAGCTCAGGTAACCCTGAAATTTTGTACTTTGTCATCTACAATCAGTTTTGCAAATACAGTATATACATTTTTATATGCTCCTGAATCTGTTTCAAACCATTCCATATGGTCACCTGATTTTACCTTTCAGGATTCTGAAATGTTATTTTTCATCTTTGATTGACATTTTACCATTTCATTCAGTCCTACCTTCTAAAATGTAGGACCCACTTATCAGTAAAATTACTGGTTTTACTATTACCAAATTAAACCCTGGTTCTTCTTTATCCTCCATCTATAACTTGTTCCTGTCTCAGATGCTACTGATTATCTCCTCTGGCCTTAACTAAATTGAGTTCTTTGACTTTTAACTTGAATTTAGTGAGGCAAACTCACCTCTTAAAATAAGGCTTAATAAATCTTTTATTGGCTCTTCTATAGTAGTGGCCAAAATTGTGGAAATCTTTTGGGAAAAGTCTATTTTCTAAAACTAGCTAATAGTTTGTTTTAGTAGGACCATAAAATTATATATGAATGGAAAGATAATTTAAGAGTGTAATGCAATAACTTTTATAAAAAATTTGCTAATAGAATAGCAGTTATAAAAAATAAAAATGAAACAAGTTATACAAAAATTATCACCATAGAAAAAAATGAGATATACAAAAATTATCACCGTCAGTTAATACTTAGTTGGATAATCTTTAGCATGAATTACGGCCTTACAACATTTTCCTCTGGAGTGAACCAAGTCTTTTAGTTCTGCAGCTATTATAATGTGAAATCAAGATTGAATGATTGCTTCTATTAACTAGATTTTATTGCTGGGTCGCTTCTGACTAACAAGTTTCTTTAGTCGGCTTCATAGATTCTCAATTGGGTTAAGGTCTGGGCTATTCCCAGGCCATTCCAGCAGTGGAATATGCTTATCTTGAAACTGCAAAAAGAAAAGTGTTATTAGCCATCAAACCTCAAAAATAAACTTTTCTCAAAAGGATTCCACAATTTTGTAGAAGATTTTTTAAGTATAAATTGCCTTGAGGGTTGGCAAGAAGTTTGTGGGATTTATATTGGGTGTTGATAATGGTAACTTCTTTTGTTTCTTTTTGTTACTCAACCTAAGATGCTTTAAGATGTATGGACTTCAACCCTAGATTCCCCCCCACCCCCCAGACAGCATGCTTTAAAGAAAGCCTTTAAGAAACCTAATTGTCTGAAAACAACTGCAAACATTAAGCATAAAACTACCCCCAGAAATTACTCTTTTTAAAAAAGTGTTTTTAAAACTCTTTATGAATTCTGTTCAAAGATACTTTACTTTGAACTCTGTTCAAAGATGGTTAGTGTTAAACCTGGTGCACTTATAATAAAAATAGCACTAAAAAAAAGGAAGAATTGGCTACGTCATGAATAGGGAGAGAATAGAGAATAGGGAGAGAATAAAAAGATCATATAGGAGAAAATATAATGGACACTTCAGAGCACATCTGATTTCTTAACTATTTTCTGCACCAGACTTGAGAGAAGTCATTCCTGCAGCTTAAAGATTATAGTAATGGAGTAGAAATATGTGGTTTTAAGAGCCTGAACAGTTAATATGCTAGTTAATATACTAGTTAATATACTAATATGGCATGCTGAATTTTATTGAAATGGATTTTTGTTATCTTCTAATGGGCTTTACTAATATATGTGAAATGTATTACATGTCAAAATGTTTTACAACATTTATTATATTCTTTTATAGCTGGTGTATGAATTTTTACTACGATTTTTAGAAAGTCCTGATTTCCAACCTAGCATTGCGAAACGACATATTGACCAGAAATTTGTACAGCAGGTAAATTCATCTGAAATATATAGCTTTAGCTTAGATTATTTTTTTTAATGTAAATGTTTCTTTTATGGATAGAAGGTTCATTTTATTTCGCAGAAATATTTTTAGACAAGCATATTTATATACTATAGAAAGGGAAGAAATGACATTTTTTGAAGATATTCCTTTTGAGTTGCAAAGCAGTTATATATCTTCCTTCCCATACAGTTGCAAAGTTTATAGAATCATAGGGTTGGATGGGAATTTGGAGGTCTTCTAGTCCAACCCCCTGCCCATACCACCCCACTCCCAAAGTTGGAGAGTGTGCACTTATTTCCCTTCTAACTACTGTTGAAGAATAAGTTCCAAACAGTGCAGCACAATTTGGGGTGTTTCAAAAGAAGCACAGATTGTCAGCTAGAGTGCCCTCATAAGTAGTTTCCCACAAATCAGAGTTCAAACTAGCATTCTTTATATTGTTAGAGGGAGAAATAGAATAGTAATCTGTAAGACATGTAAGTTTGCCGCTATTGAACTGTTGCTCTGAATTACAATGACGTGATTTTTTAAAATTATGGCAAAGATAACTTACCTTAGGTTTAGGTGGGAAGGTGTGGAACAAATTTGGTTGAACATTTGTATACCAATTAGTGCTTATTGAAGTAATAAACTATACTTTATTAATAGCTGTTGGAGCTTTTTGACAGTGAAGATCCACGAGAACGTGACTTTCTAAAAACAGTACTTCATCGAATTTATGGCAAATTCCTTGGATTAAGAGCATTCATCAGGAAACAAATCAACAATATTTTTCTCAGGTATAATATATACTATTTACAATCTTACTACCACCTTTTGTATATATTTAATTTGTACTTTAATTAATAACCTACAACTTGTTCTTAATCTACTAATAACATATTTGGAGTTAAACTACTGAAAGGCTTTGGGTAATTAGCTTGCCCTCAACCCTCCCACAGGACAAATTGGCTTAATTACGGTACTTGAGGGTTTTTTTAGGTCTAAAGGTTGTAAATGATTCAGAAGGTTAAAGCATCCTTTTTATGCCTGGTTTCTGTGGGACCTCTGGGTGGGGCTGTTTGAGGCCATTCGTGGGCTGTAGGTTACCCCTTTCTGTTTTAGAGGTTTGTTGTGATCTACTTTGGATCTTACCCATAATGTGAATATCTATTTTAAAGCAAATTTCTTACATCAAATGGAAGGTGCATTCTGCTAAGAGTTTTCAGGAAAAATAGTAACCCCTCAATTCAGAGGTAGTATTCAGCAGGTTCTGACCAGTTCTGCAGAATCGGTACTGGAAATTTTGAGTACTGTATATACTCGAGTATAAGCCTAGTTTTTCAGCCCACTTTTTGGGCTGGAAAAAGCCGCCTCGGCTTATACTCGAGTCAGTGAAAAATTTGCCCGAAATGGAGGAGAAAAAGGGGCGGGGCCATGCCGCTGGGTGACACTCGTGAATGGCCCAGTGCCCCTGTGAGTTTCCCCTCCCTCTGTGTCAGTTTGCCGCGCAGCGCGCACCGCACCATCCCCCCTCCTCACGTTCTAATGTAATGCAGGGCTGTCTTACGATTCCCCTTCCTCCCCCTCCTGCCGCTCTGCAACGATGTCCCACCTCCTCCTTGTTATGGCAAGCAGCCACATAGCGATGTCCCACCTCCTCTGGTACAGTGATCCAATGATAGGAATCACTGTGCCGTGTGTCATAGGAGGCGGGACATCGCTCCCGCGGCTGCACGGGACATCATCATCACAGCGGGACATCAGCATCATGAGGTGAGTGAAGTATTTCATTGAATACACCGCTAGTTTACTGTTTTTCTTTGAAATAAATATTCAAAAACATTATTGGTATCTATTTTATTTTTGAAATTTACCGGTAGCTGCTGCATTTCCCACCCTAGGCTTATACTCGAGTCAATAACTTTTCCAGTTTTTTGTGGTAAAATTAGGTGCCTCGGCTTATATTCGGGTCGGCCTATACTCGAGTATATACGGTAGTTCGGAAAATTGGTAAATACCACCTCTGACTGGCTCTACCCCCATCTATTCTTTGCCTCCTGAGTCCCAGCTGATTGGGAGGAAATGGGGATTTAGCAGTAACCTTCCTTTTGAGTTGGGTGGAAATGGAGATTTTACAGTATCCTTGTCTTACAGTGGGGAGGGACTGGAAATTTTACAGTATCCTTCTCCTGCCACGCCTGCCAAGCCAAGCCATGCCCACAGAACCAGTAGTAAAAAAAAATTGAATCCCACCACTGCCTCAGCTATCACGTGGAGATATTTAATTTTATTTTATTCTTCACTGTTTGGTGAAATATTAACTGCAATTTTTTCAACAGGTTTATATATGAAACAGAACATTTCAATGGTGTTGCTGAGCTACTTGAGATACTTGGAAGGTAGGTTGATTTCTTCATCGCAGTTAGGAAGGACCAAGGTTTGCATCCGTTTTTTTAACCAATGGTTACAGTTATCATCACCAACCCAATTGTTATCAGGCCTGCAGGGAGATAAAGATGCTGTAACTGGAATGAGCTCTTGGAGTTAAGGTACCAAAAATATTGCAAGAAGATTCCATGTGGACATTGGTACTGGTCTTAGAAAATCAGGCGCTTGAGTAAATATGCTTCTACAAAATCTTAAAGAGCTGTACTATGAAGTTCAGATGACTTGCAGAATTGCTATATGGGGACATCATCTACAAATAAATAATTAAAGTATGTTACACAGTATGCAATGCCACAGTACGTGTCTGCAATGTAGATAGTTCTCAACTTAATAACTGTAATTGAGCCCACAATTATAGTTTTAAGTTGAGCCAGTTTTTAACAGGTCATCACATGGCCATCCTGATTTTATGTCTTTTTTTTTTGCAGCAGTCATATAAAACAAGCCCATTGTTTGCAATGGGTGAGTGCTAGAAACCTGATTTCCTATAAGAAACTAGTACATTGTGGACATGTGACCATGTAATGCTGCAAATGGACATAAATGAGGGCTGGTTGCCAAGTGTCCAAAATGCAATTACATGATCGTGTGAGAAGGGGTAGATACCAGAACATTTCATCTGGGTCATAATAACTTTTGGGGTGTTGTTGTAATTTCAACTGTTCGCTAAGCAACTGGTCCTTAGACGAGGATTGCCTATAGGACAGATACTGCTAGTCTGATATCTTCCTTTCCCCTTTTATTTCAAACAGGATTTGATAATTTGACCAGAAAAGAAGGGGAGGAAAGAAAAGGAAATATTCTATGAGATCCATAAACTGCATGTAATTAATTTTACATTTAATGGAACAATTATAATTTTCCTGCAGTTCCAAATGTGTTTTTTTGAGTTGTAAACTTTTTCATACAGTGAAAGTCTTACAAATGACCTCAAGTTACTGCCAGTTGGAGTACTGAATCTGTCCTACTTAAAGCACTTTTTTCTCAGTTGGTGGAATCTGCAGTTGGTGCTCATATAGGGAACCAAGCAGCCAAATTAGTGGATACAAACAAGCAGCATCTAGGATTTGCTTATTTGTAGCCACTAATTTCATCAACAAGGTTCGAAAAGTAACTGGTCCTTACTACCCTGTGGAAAATAGAGCTGGTCTTGTTCTATGTATTTATAGGAATAGTGTTGTTCAAAATCTTCATAATAAAACATAAACTTAATAATACACATTTATTATATGTATTGCTATACTGTAATAACTTTTCATGTTGAATTTGTTTCTCCTCCTCAGTATTATCAATGGTTTTGCATTGCCACTGAAAGCTGAACATAAACAATTCCTTCTGAAGATTCTTATTCCCATGCATACTTCAAAGGGATTAGCTTTATTTCACGCACAGGTATGTTGATCTGAACAAATAAAATATTACATGTTGAAGCTCAAGTAATATTGTAGTTATACTTATTTAATTGCCCAAGTTGAGTCTTTTAGGGCCAGAGGTAATTATTTAAAGATACATAACTTTAATATATTTCACACAGTGGAAAATCAGAATGAGTATTTATTTGCACACTGCTAAAGTTTTTATGAACCAATATTGTAAAATAAATAAACATTTTTCTTCAACTACTTGTACCTTTGAATTTATTATCTGTTAGTGATTGTATGCTGTAATTTTAAAAATAGCTTACCTGTATTCTTCTATGGGCATAGCTTGAAATCTCTGCTTCCCAAGGTGTTTGATGGAAGAGTTAAACAGGGTACTAACAATAACACTAAATAGTAATCATCTGCCTTCTGAGGGTTGTCTGATGATACATCTGCGTGTGGCACTTGGGAAAGTGTTCTCTTTGTACTTGGCAACTGAGTTTGTGGCATTCATTGTGATCATGTGCTACATGATCTTATAAGAGTCTTTATTTTTCAGAACTAAAGATTTAAAATGTTACTTTAATATATAATGTATAAAACATTAAAGAGGTGTACTGTGAATTCAAACAATCGGTGACATCACTTTTTCTCTTCATTAAAGGGATTGTTATACCAGTCTTTGAAATTAAAAAAAAGTTAGGATTTATGTCCAAATATGCTTGGTATTCAGAGAAGATGGGGCACCCATCAAATGTTTGTATAGTCTATAATCTTCCAAAAGAGGCTCAGTACAGACACAAAACCATACATATGAATGACAGACGGTCATTCAAATAATGTTACAGATAATCTTTTTTTTTTGAAAATTATGAGAATTTAATAATCCTGTAATGAACTATGAATTTTCAAAAACTTTTTTTTAAGCTGGCGTACTGTGTTGTTCAGTTCTTGGAAAAAGATATGGCATTAACAGAGCCGGTAAGTATTGTTTGTTTGTTTCTTTCTTTGTTTGTTTATTTGACTTATATACCACTTCATAGGGCTTTCAGCCCTCTCTAAGCGGTTTACAGATTTTTAGCAAATTGAGTCAGCAAATTGCCCCCACAGTCTGGGTCCTCATTTCACCCACCTCGGAAGGATGGAAGGCTGAGTCAACCTTGAGCCGGTGAGATTTGAACCGCTGAACTGCAGATAACAGTCAGCTGAAGTGGCCTGCAGTACTGCATCCTAACCACTGCGCCACCTCGGCTCTTCTTGTATTTGTCTCTTTCTGAACTTTTGCAATATAGCTCAAACTTAGATCTAGCAAATAATGATGATTATACAAACTGCTGCACCAATGTGGTTCAGCAACTAGTTTTCAGCAAGAAAAGAACATCCTGCTGTTATTTACAGTGTATCAATAGAATAAGAATGGAAGACTTTTCCATACATGTGCCCCAGGAATTAAGACAAGACACTTGCTTAGTGTCCATGACAAACCCTGACCAGAGTCCTGGTATCTTCATTTGTTTGAGTTTAGAAGTGCTTTGCTTCTAAAGCAAGTCATTGGCTTTCAACTACTGTTTATGAAATGTGTTTTAACTCTACAGATATTTCTAAAACCAGTCTGTTCTTTCCTTGTATTGTCATAATGAATCTACTTATCCAATAATTTATAACTGCAGTAATTACCAGTGTATAGTTTGTTATATTAATACAACAGATATACATTCAAAATTTAAAATTGTTTAAATATTTAATTGGACAGCTATTTACCAGAAGTGGCCCCTTGGTTTAGAATGCTGATAAAATAATATGTAATAACAGGGTAAGGGGAAAAGCTGAGTATTGTAAATAAATATTGTACCAGCAATTTTAGAACAAAGTATTCATAGCCTTCACCAAATGATATCATGTATCATCAGTTTGAATCAGGAGAAAATAATGTAAAATGTAAATGAAATTGAATTCTGTGGTTTGTAACTCTGTGAACTGGTTGTACAAAGATTGTGACCATACATAACAAAAAAAAAGATTGCAATTGTATAAACATACACAACACCTGAGCATTTTAAATATATTATTATAAAATAGAATTGATTAATCATATGCATGTTTATTAAAAAGTCCAGTTGTGTGCAGTAGTTTATTTCAAGTAATTAAAGGTTCATTAAAATTGCTTACAAGCTTTCAAACTGCCATTTACTTTTATTAAACATTTTATTAAATATTTTTAGAACCCATGTCCCCTTTCCACAGTCCTACAGAGCAAATGATAAGACTGTGACACAAAATATGTCTCTATTCTTTAGCAGTTGAAACATTAAAGGGATGCAGTCTTTTAAAGTGAAAATACTGTGCAGTTACACATGAATAATAGTACTTAATAGTCTTTTTTAATAGATTTTATTTTCCACTGACAAGCCTATTTAAGGAATGATTGATAAATAGACTTAAATAGGAAAAGGGACAGGTGATAGAAATTCTAGAGCAGAGGTCCTGAAACATTTTGGCACCAGGGACCGGTTTCACCTAAGAAAATTTTTCCACGGACCGAGGTGGAGGGGAATGGTTTCGGTTTTGGTTTTGACTACTGGTCATGTCCAGCTGTGGTCGAGTTCCTAACAGCCAAAAGGGGACTCCTGTTGTAGAGAAAATGTAGGCATTTTATTTTTTAAAATGTTAATGCAGTTATTATGTCTGACTGAGCCCTAAAGTGATGTGTTTATCTACATTTGTTGTATAAATCCCGTCAGTTATCCTTAAATTCAAGAAATCATTGTTAACCTATGATGGTTTAATGTGATCAGTGAATCCAATAATTCGGAACAAAATTCATTTTTGAACATACACCTGTGTCAAATACATTGAATAAAATGATTGAATTTAGCAAATCTAAAGGCAGCCATATCACCATTCAATTATCTGTTTTCATAGATATGCTCTGATGAGTTTTTATTTTTGCAACCCAGGTTATCAGAGGATTGCTGAAATTTTGGCCAAAAATATGCAGCCAGAAAGAGGTAAGTTTGATTATTTTGCCAAAAATTATACTAAAATCAATTTACTATAGCTCAGCAGGTTTATTCCAGCTATAATATGGATAATACATAAAGTCTCCATTTTCATCTTAAGAAAACTAACTTGGTACGCTAAGGAGAGCCTTAAACATGGTCCTTCTTTGGAAGAATCATGTGAGATTAGAGTTTTTACTTATCTGCCTGTGATAAAGCAGCATGACAGGTTATTAGGCAGAACATGGGTATTCTCTTTGAACCTCCTCCAAATGCAACTTCCCAAGCTGATACACTTCAAAATGTGCTTTTGAGGGAAGTTTGCAGAGTTTTCATTCTTTTTCTAGTATGTATACGCTGCCTATTTATGGACCTGAGTCTTGCATGCAAATTTTAGACTGGGAGGAAATGTGCCCTGCATATTCTTAAAAAATAAGTATTGCATTGTGTTAAATTGGAAATAATTAAATGTTATCTTTTAAAAATTAAATGACTATTGAAATCCTACTGTAAAAAGATAATACTTAATGCATTTGTACCTTTTCATATTATATAGTAGTACATAGTGCAGTTTTATGAGTAATAATGCATACAATATATAAATACTGTTCACATTTTGTTTTATATAATTGTAGTCATGTTGTTGAGTAAAACTTTATGAATTATATGTTATTTTAACATAGAAAATATTTGTGCTTACAACTGTTTAGCTCTGAATCACCATCTGTCACTCAGGCCCTTGTCACCTCAAGGCTCGATTATTGCAATGCGCTCTACATGGGGCTACCCTTGAAAAGTGTTCGGAGACTACAGCTAGTCCAGAATGCAGCCGCGCAAGCGATATTGGGTGTACCCATATTACACCTGTCTTCTGCGAGCTGCACTGGCTGCCAATTGGTCTCCGGACGCAATTCAAGGTGTTGGTTATTACCTTTAAAACCCTACATGGCTTAGGACCAGCCTATCTGCAAGACCGCCTACTGCCATACACCTCCCAATGGCCGATAAGATCCCACAGGGTGGGCCTCCTTTGGATATCATCAGCCGGTCAGTGTCGGCTGGCGGCCCCCCGGAGGAGAGCCTTCTCTGTGGCTGCTCCGACCCTGTGGAATCAGCCACCCCCAGAGTTCTGGCCTTACCCACTCTCAAGGCCTTCAGGAAAGCTGTTAAAACCTGGCTGTTCCGGCAGGCCTGAGGCTGTTGATCTTAGTGTTAAGGTCCAGCCCCGATTAGAACGTATGTGTGTTGTGAATTTTAAACTATTTTTTTTTACTTATTTTGCTTTTCTTCTTTTTTTCTTCTTCATTGTAAGCCGCCCGGAGTCCTCCGGGATTGGGCGGCCTATAAATTTAATAAATGAAATGAAATGAATCTGAGTATCTGTATAAACCTGTATTTATCCATATAAAATCCTAGGAGTTTTTAATTTAGGTAATTTTTAAACCATTTACTAGACTAGAGAATCTTACATAGGTGGTTCTAAGAATACTAGATCTGTAGCATTACTGATATTTAAAAATTGAGGAATTTGTTGATAATCTGGGTTGTTTCAGTAATTTATATCAAATTAAGGATATTTATGTTTTAAAAAATCATGGGCAAGTAGAATTAGTGTAGATTACAGAAAATCCTAGATTAAAAACAAATCAATCCATTGTTTTTCTGTATGCTAATGATGTTATCATACAAGCCTTTCTTGCCTAAATATTTTTTTTCTTTGTAACAGGTCATGTTTTTAGGTGAAATCGAAGAAGTTCTGGATGTAATAGAACCGACACAGTTCAAAAAAATACAAGAGCCTCTTTTCAAACAAATAGCAAAGTGTGTGTCAAGTTCACATTTTCAGGTAATAACTTGAGATTTTCTATAATTAAAAATTGGATACTAGCCAATCTCATTGTCCTAATATTTTAAATGTGTATTTCAGATTGCAGAAAGGGCTCTGTACTTTTGGAATAATGAATACATTCTTGGTCTAATTGAAGAGAACATTGATACAATTTTGCCAATTATGTTTGGCAATTTATATAAGATCTCCAAAGAACACTGGAATCCGTATGTACTTCTTACTGTTTAACCTTTTAAAATGTTTTTATGTATTGCGCATTAGTTTCAGATATAAATCCTTTTGGTTTGTAACGCACAAACACCATGTTAAAATAATGCATTTTGTATATGACAATGCATGAGAATTTCATTGTCTGCACAGAACTGCAAGCACTGAATCATTGATACTGCTACTTGAAAGATGTGTTTTGAAATGATTTATTATATACATTGTCATAAAATCATAAAATTGGAAGTGACTTCAATTCCTCTAGTGCAACCCTCTGCTCAGTACAGGATCCATTAGAGGATTTCTGATAGATGACCATCCAATCTATTTTTGACAACCTCCAGTGAAGAAGATATCTCTTTATAAGGCAATCTATTCCACTGATTGATAGTTCTTATGATAGGAAATTCCTCCTCATATGTCTCATCTGAATCTACTTCTTTATACTTTCACCCTAGGGTTCTGGTAGTTCCCCACAATACAAAAGAGAACAGATATCATCTAATGACATATTTCCCCTCAATCGGCTTTTACACAAGCGGAATGTATCCATTCTTTTAACCATTCCTCGTAGGATTTCATTTCCAGCCCATATCACCTTGGTACCATCCTTTGAATTTCTTTGAATTTCAGTTTATGGTTCTCCTTTTTGGAGTTTAGTGTCCAAGCAGGATAGTGTTGTGGGTGGGATCTTATGAAGACAAAATAGAGTGGGACAATTACTCAATCCCATGATCTTTATATTCCTGTGTATATATTCCAAAATAGCATTTGCATTGTCAGCAAATGCATCAAATTATTAACTATTTCTTAATTTGTGATCTGTTTTAACACCCAGATCCTTTTCATGTTACTTCTGTAAAACAGATCTCCCCCATTGTTTTGTTTGTTTGTTTGTTTGTTTGTTTCATTTTTCTTTTTCAGAAACTTTTATTTGGATTACTGTTTAAATCTGTAGATTTTTTTAAATCTTCCCTTTCTCTTTTGAAGTTTTAGCTAGTCCTAGTTTTTATGCCATATGCAGATTTGGTAGTCATCCCCTCAACTCCATCTAGTCACTTGGTTGAGTTGGGCAGCCATAGTAATTGAATAAATAAAAGATAAACAAACTCTTTCCAGATTAGTAATAAAAATGTTGGTCCCAAGACAGATTTGTGGCACTCCATATTGTGCTCTGTCCAGGTTAATAAGGAGACATTTATGAATGGCCATTCAGCCAATTATAAATTCATGCAACAGTGATATCATCTAACCCATATTTTACAGTTTTATTGAGGATTTCATGAGAGGCTTTGCTGGGGTCAAGGTACAACTTTTCAGCCAAAATGCAATAAAATGTTACTTACAAAAACTATGACAGCAACCAACTACTTACAAATCTATTTTAAAAGCTCAATATGATATGTAGGGTTATGTAAACGTCACTGACTTGGGACTCTTCTCCATCCCTAAACTGTTATCCACAATATTTGATGGTAGAGGTTTTTTTTTCTGAGAATGGACATCAGTAGATTCATTCTCAAAGTTAAAAATCTGATACCAGGGAAGCTTTCTTAGGAAGGCATTTTATAATCAAAATAATGCTTTGTTAAAATTAATAAAATGTCTGTTATAACTTATAAAGGAATTGACTTGTTAATGGAAACTCATTCTCAACAAAATCACTTTACTGGCCAGATAATCTTATCTCTTGATTTTTCATTTATTGCCAAGCAAATTTAGTTGAAATACTAAATATAGGAAGCCCTTATGAATATATTTTTTGCTTTTTGTACTTTGTGTTAGATTTGGGCAGCCCCCTTTGTAAGTGCACTTGACTTTGACTTCAGTTTCAGTTTATTAAACTTGTATGCTGCCCTATTCCCAAATGGACTCAGGGCGGCTAACAAACCAATAGGGAATAGGGTCAATAAAAAGAAAACAAACAAGACAAAAACAAAGTCCAAAAAACAGATTAAAAAGAAAACTTCACAACAGCCGCAACAACTTGAGTGGGGCTGGGAACTCATCAGCCCCAGGCCTGCCGGAACAGCCAGGTCTTGACGGCTGAAGGGTGGTGAGGGTCCAAATCTCCACGGGGAGATCGTTCCAGAGGGCTGGAGCAGCCACAGAGAAGGCCCTCCCCTGGGTAGTCGACAGTCGACATTGGCTAGTTGATGGAATCCGGAGGAGGCCTAATCTGTGGGATCTAATTGGTCGTAGGGAGGTAATTGGCAGGAGGCGGTCTCTCAAGTACCCAGGTCCGATACCATGTAGGGCTTTAAAAGTAACGACTAGCACCTTGAAGCGCGTCCGGAGTCCAATAGGCAGCCAGTGCAGCTCGCGGAGGATAGGTGTAACGTGGGTGTACCGAGGTGCACCCACAATCACTCGCGCAGCTGCATTCTGGACAAGCTGAAGTCTCTGAATGCTCTTCAAGGGCTGCCCCATGTTACTTATATTAAATTGTAACTTTGCTGCTATTCATTATGATGATAATCCTATCATACTGTTGTTTTAAGTTTGAGTGAAGACAAACAAGTCTAATGTACATGCTTTGAGTTTGCAGACCCCATCATTTCAAAAGCATGATTGTTTCTTTTATGTGAAATGGTGTCAAAACTAAAGCAAAAGCTAGATAATAAGACTAGATGATAGAATACATCTCTTAATAATATTTTTGCAACTTACCCTGTTTTAGGACCATTGTAGCATTAGTATATAATGTGCTGAAAACACTGATGGAGATGAATGGGAAACTATTTGATGAACTCACAAGCACTTACAAAGCAGAAAGACAAAGGTACACTTTTCCAATGTGTTTACAAACATGTGCCTGAAACAGTCTTCCGGGTTAATGTTGATTTGACATTAGAATAAAAAAACAGTTTTGCAAATGGATGGTCTCTTCCTACTATTCATATTAACAATGTTTATCCATTTCTTCTAAATAAATGCATCCCTTCCTTAATCCCATTTCTCCTAAGGGGCCTTGCTTAGGAAATTTAGCCTTGTCTTGTACTTAGCACCTCTTCCTGCTACGCATCCAGTCCTTTCCTTTTCCTTTTTGTTTTTGCAAGGATTTATGCTTATGAGATTTTCTGATCAAGGGCTGTTGCAGTTTTTCTCTTTCCATATAATGGTATAAATTCTTTCTTTTTACTAACCCACTGATTATTGTAAATCTGCCTAGCTCTTGCTCTAGGGGCCTCTTACCAAATATATGTTGAGACATCAGCCTGTACATCCATATAAGATGCTTTCATCAGCAAAACCTTTGGGATATCTCCAGCTGCTATTAGTGGGGTAATTAGCAGGCATGTGGGGCACAACCTTTCCTATGCTTTCATGCTTCAACTTTTTTTCTCTGTTGAGATTTTGTTGCTCTGTATGGCAATGTGCTTCTGTTAGTTTGTTTTTACATATGTACAGGTGGGCTTCTGTTGAGTGTATGGAAGGAAATGTGGGTAAAGAAGTAACCCAAATAGTAATACAGAGTTAATCTATTCAGGATGGGTCTTTTCTGTGCTGTAGCTCCATTCCAAATTGTTTGAGAAGCTGTAGTCATCTAGTTTAATAGTGTCACTTATTTTGTACTCCTAATAATTTCTTATTAATTAAAGGAGAAAAGACAAATTTAGGGTTATGCTAGTAGAACTATAATTTACTAGGTCGCTACCAGTAAGACTTCACTTTCTAGGAAGAAATGAAATACATTCTCCCGGAGATGTTTCCCTGCTGGGGAAGCCTGGAACACTACGTGATGTAAATGCTAAAGAAATGTTTTTGAACCTCAGAAACTTTTAATATGTGTGGACTTTAACTCCCAGAATTTCTCAGCCAACTACAGAAGATGGTTTGCTATAGGCTGCCAATCTGACCAGCCCTGATCTTGAGACCCTTTGGTTAAAACTAAATATCTTAAATTAAGGGTTTTCAATGTATTCAGAGTATATTTTTAAAAACCTTCATGCTTTACTTCCTATTGGGGGGGGGAAATCAGTGTGGTTAGCATAGAGTCCTACAATGCTATGGATTAAAGGCAAAAATATGCTGTGGAATGCATAGGAGACATGCATGGAGCCTTGTCTGTAATTCCTTAAACACACCCGTTCCTGGAATCATAGTATAGCTGGATGTTCCTGAGAAGAGATACAGCTCCAGGTAGACCTTACTGACTGCCTTATGGAGTGACATTCAAAGTTATGACAGTACTGGAAAAATAAACAATTTTGCCACCATTTAGTTACTTTTAAAGGGTTTCTTTCTCCGTCATGTGTTTGCCATTACAGTCAATTAGTATGCATTGTTCTGACATTGACCTCTGAATGGCTATTGGAGAAGAATGGGATTACAAGAGGAGAAGCAAGCACACAACGGGGAATCCACATTGAATAGAATGTACTAATGCCAGTTGTTTGCCCAGCACACTTGCAGCCAAGTCCCTGGTGTGCTAAACAAATAGCCAGTCCCACCAAATTCTTTCCAATGTATATTCCCTATTGTGTACTGGCTAACTCTTGTAATCTTGTCCTCTCCAATGAGTGTAAATGCATAATTCCCTTCTTGCTAATTATCCCAGCAACACATGAGCTTTCTAAAGGGTGGAGAAGTAAAGAAAAAAGTAAGCACAGTTGCTTTTCACAGTAACTAAGATGCTGGTCACAGCTGTGATCACTAAATAAGTACTACTTGTATTTAAAGGAGTTGCAAAAAGGTTCTGTTTGAGCGCCTCTGAAGCACTGAATGTTGTTCTTGAGCAGGGGTGTCAAACTTGTGGTGTCCCATTGCCATCACATGACCTATCACAATGTTTTCCCCCTTTGCAGAGCTGGGTGTGGCCTGTGCATGACGCATCTGGCTCACAGGCCACCAGTTTGACACCCCTGTTCTTGAGCATCTAAAAATCAACTGCCAACTCTTGACTTTTTTGAGTAAAATATCAGAAAAATCTTATTGGAACAGCTGATTTTTATATGGGTTGATCAGACTTAGTTTAATTAATGGCAGGTGTGTGCTGACGTCACTTTGAATGTGATTCTGAACATATCCCTACTTATAAGAGAGAGTGAACCTATTGCAGCCACATTATTCTAGGTTTTTTTTTTAATTTCCCCCCTTAACAGATTTCAGTTTGTTTTTAATTGAATCATACAGTCAATGTTATATTAAGGGTGGAAAAAATTCTGAAATATCTTGGTCTGGTGTTTTTTTTTTACATTTCAAAAAACCTAGTATTTTAACAGGGATATATAGACTTTCTTTATCTACTGTATATACTTATGTGGCTTATTCAAGGAGACTATGCTTTAGCAACAAATCCAAACTTTTAAAATCTTTTTAATTTTTTTTAAAAAAAGGGAACAGTATGCTCAAGACATACTGTTGTTTCTGGTTTAAGCTTCAGATGTATAGTTTGAAAATTCAATATATAATTTTAGTAGAAACCCCTAAAATTAGAATGTGTTAACATAACTTGCTCCATTCTTTGTCTAAGCTGTTTTTGAATAGGAAGATTGGAGAACAGTGTTTGAAAATACCTAAGAAATCCAGCCATAAAGGCTTTTGATATATTTGGAACTGATCTTATTCTAGCATCTTGTCCAATACCAGTTTTGGACTGGCAAAGACAATGTGGCTGCATTCTTTGTCTAAGCTGTTTTGGGATAGGAAGATTAGTTAACAAGCAGTTTAGACATACTGTAATCTAAGCGCCCCCCCCCCCCCCCATTATAATGCCAAGAAATGCAGCCTCCTTACTTTAATAGTAATATCTAAGGAAATTATTTGTAGTTTAAAAACAAACTCATTTCAACACTTTTTGACTACTGTATTTTCTAGCACAACAATATACTCAAGGTTATTTATTCACGTAAAACTTTACTTACATTTTCTCATCACCTTTTTATTTTCCCAAACTTTAGGTTCTTATAAATACAGAGACTGGAATGTTAAAAATTTGTTTTCTAGTCCACAACCATGACATTTAACTAGCTCGCCATTTTCTGTACTGATTGGTACCAAACAGGTTCATGCTGTTCAAGTCAGTCTTTATGATATATTTAGGATTTCTGATCATCTTTATTAGCTCCGTAGATGCATAGTGATTAAGAATCTTACACTTCTTTTTACAGAGAGAAGAAGAAAGAATTAGAACGTGAAGAACTTTGGCAAAAGCTAGAAGAACTCAGGCTCACCAGAACTTTGTCTAACCAGTCAAGTAATACCTCCTCTTCTCTGACAAATATACCAAATGATAGTGCCAAGTGAGTGCGAAAGCCTCTGTTTGTGAGGCCTACCTTTTCTATACAGCTTTTTTAAAAAAAAAATATGTAAAATAAAATGCAGAAGAGAAACCTCATCAGTATCTTTGAAATGGCCATCCCACCCACAACATGTAAATGAAATATTTTTGAATTGAAATACAGTAATTGAATGTGATATTATTTACCATAGCATATTGTAAATTTGTTTCTAATCATTGCTATGTTGTCAACTTTTGACATCTCAGAGAAAGGAATTTTATCATCCACGAAGTGTGTGATTTAATTATGGGAATGGTGAAATTTTGACTTGAAGTTTTTTTTTCCTCTTTTTTAAATTGTGTTGCACTTAGGCATAGATGTCAGGTAGCTACATTTTCTCCTTCCTATGTGCTTTTTATAGTGCTGCAGCCTTTGGCTGAGACTCAGGAAGAGATTTCTAGCTTTACTGTATTTCCTGAAATGAAACTGATAATCTAGTATCAAGTTGATGGGATTGACTCCCATGAAGCTTGGTGGGGTTTGCTTCTGAATAAATGTGTATCACTTGAGTTGAATCTTCCCATTACAATATCACAGGTCAGGCTATTTTATAAGAATGTTTAGTTTAAAGAGATTAAGATTCAAAATTATATGAGGGACCTTTTCAAGTAGAAAAGACTTGTTACAGAGGTGGGTAAAGTGGGCTATATAAATGGATATAGAGACAGGGAAAAGGGAGTAAGATCAGTTTACCTGAGTTGGGCTTCTCCCTCAGATAATTGTAACTTGGACAGGAGTTAGGCTGCATTATGTGTTTTGCTTCAGCAGTTATGTGAGCTCTGAATGAGGAAAGATTGTTAACTTTTAATAAAGAATTATTCATATAGTTCTCACGCTTCCTCTTAGAAAAGATTCAGTAGTCATGTTTCTGTTCCCATATCTAAAAATTGGAACCTATCAATTACACTCTACAGTTCGGAAAATTTTTGTAGAACCTATTCGATCTTGTTTTCCAACTTTTACTTGTGTTTACTCATGCCATGGACGGGGTTGGACTAGAAGACCTCTGAGATCCCCTTTGGCCCTATTATTTTATGATTCAACCTGGCCCTGCAGGATGGCCTAGCTGCTCCATTTAAAGCTTAGGCTATGCAATTTGTACGCAGACATGCAAGACAGCTCTTTGTGTTAAAGAAAAAGCAGTGCTTAAGATGGCAAAAAAAAAATGATTCTTAAAAGTTTTGTCTGTTTTTACTTGATCAGTGGGGTGTTCTTTTGCAGATCTTTATATCAGAGTATCATTCCAATCTCTTAAATTTCAGTTGTGTGGAAAATGGTTTTGTATTGAAAGACTGAGGGATTGAGCAGCATTCAATAAAGTCTTTATGTTTGTAATTAGTGCTGTATATTACCATTTTTGTAATTTAATAATTATAAATAGGAAAATGGTTAGATTGATGGGCTATTTTCCAGCAAAATATTTATATTTAATTAAAAAATTTAAATAATAAGATTAAAGCAGGCGGCAATTATCAAACTTGAAATGAAGGTAGTTTGACAAAATAAATGTTGATACTCAAATTTTAGTTAGGCTTTTTGCAGAAATACAACAATGGGTACTACCTGGTGGTGCATGGTCAGTTGTACACATTTGGGTGGGATTTTTGTTACTCAGATCTGCTCCAAAGCCCTCCACCCCCCACACATTCCAGACTAATTTTTAGGAGAATGGGATAGAGTGGGAAATTACAGAAGAAAAACCAATTCATTCTACTTAATGGATATTATACATTTTCACATAACATCAAATTGTTATGGCCCTCATCTCCTCTTCACTTTATTGACTAAACAAAACAAGATTCTATCTTTAATGCAGAAGGTATGTTCACACTTAAAAAAAAAAGAATGCCTTGCGCATATTCATCTTCATGTCTGCAAATACTTGGAATTAAATATAATGATAGTATTTTGGATTTGTATGGGCAACATTCCAAAATATAAACACAATCATAGACCCAATCATGCTTCACATGATTCAAAATAAAATACTACAGGCTTCACTTTACTATATTCTACTGCTCCCTCAGAAGGTGGCAGAAAGCTAATGCAGACTTAATGGTTAGCATATTTTAAAGTAATTTTCTTTATCATACCACCATAATCTGCCTGGAGGTTTTAAAAAGGAGAAAAAATATTTTAAGTAAATATAAAATTAGTATCTAAACTAAGCTAAACCTTTCTCATTTAAGGAATAATAATCTTTGTAATATTTCATTCTTACATGTGTTTTCTCTTTTTAACGCTTATGGATTTTAAAGTAAGTTATCTATAGGTTTTGGAAGAGTTCTGATTTATATGACAGTATTAATATTTTAAGTAAGTGTAGCACAGAGGTATATTTTATTGAAAAATCTTTAGCATAAGTATTATTTAATAAGAACACTTGATAAAATTCCTGTTTTCAATGTTTGGTTTTGTTTCAGTAAATAATAACTCTTGCTACTGAACTATTTTTAGGTTCATTGTACTGTATTCTATGAACAGAGGAGTAGGCAAACCAAAATGGGCACTTGGCACCATATCCACCCAAATCTGGCAACATATTGTGTCATAGCAAAAGCACTTAAGACTTGTATATCACTTCACAGTGCTTTACAGCCCCCTCTAAGCAGTTTACAGAGTCAGCATATTGCCCCCAACAATCTGGGTCCTCATTTTACCGACCTTGGAAGGATGGAAGGCTGAGTCAACCTTGAGCAGGTGAGGATGGAAGGAATCGAACTCCTGGCAATGTGAGCAGAGTTAGCCTGCAATACTGCACCACCACAGCTCTTATAATCTTCACAATGCCTCCAGTTGCCTTCAGGATATCAGTTGTCCTTTTTATAAAAAAAGATTGTACCTACTTTTGCAACTAAAAATCCAACACATAAAAGAGCTGAAATCCAAGAGAGAATATATTATTTCAGTTAGAAATGGTAAGAAATCAAACAGTTATGTCCTACAGCCAACCAATATTGATCAATCTCTTCAGTCATGCTTTTGAGGTTAGTTCTTAATCAGTGGTATGTTCAATGTACAGTTAGTGCATATAACTTTAACAATGTGTTTTCATCCCTGTGGAGTGTGTTTGTCAGCGCAATAGCTGGAATGTAAGTAATAATGCTGAATCAGAATCCAATAAAGCACTGTTCTCTCTGATTGGCAGTATATCCAGTGGAAAGCCTCGAAGCAAACATCTTTGTCCCTGAGATGATTAGTCATTGGACTCAATGTTTGGGAACAGGATTAACTAAACCTATTACTGGTAGATACTATATTTTAAATTCCCATTTTAAAAAAAAGAAATCTTAGTTCATCCATACAAATTATTTCTTTTTTACAGGAAGTTAATTCTTTCTCAGGAATATTCTTACCACTAAGTAGCAGCTTGTAAAAGAAATCATATTTGTGGAAAAGACTGGATTTATAAAGAGTCAAATCATTTTCTAAAAGCTCCAAATGTTAAAGTTCAGTCCAACAAAGCAATTTGTCCTTCCATCAATGCAGTTTTCTTGTTGTAACATGGACGTTGGTTTAGTCATCCTAGCTGAACTTCTCAGTGAAACAGAAATCTGTGAAGCACATTGTTTTCAACTTATATGGTTCAAGGCTTGAGTTTTTCTCTTGAGATGCCGTTTTCGGATTTTTATCATCCATTTCACACTCAGTTTGGCAAAATCGGCTGCTTTAAACAAAGCCAGGAATATACCACACAAAAGAGCAATCATGTTCCAAGGATTTGCAGTGACAATCTATGAAAATAAATTAAAGAAATCATTTAAACTGTTGATTAAAGAATTACTATTTACTTTTTATGACGGAATGTCTTATAATAAAACACTTGGCTTATACCAGTAATAAACATATCAAACTTTTATTTATGGTTACTTCTCCAAACAGACCAAGAGAAAAAGTTGCACTTCAATATTATTTTCCTTGTTACATATTCACATGGCTAAGATTGAGATTTTTTGTTAACAGAACAATATCTAAAACTGGTTTATTTGTCCTGTCTATAGTGATGCTTAAAAGTTGGTGAGCCCTTTTGAATTGTCAATATTGGTGTATGACCTAAAATGTGATCAAATATGTGGCTTTGAATCACTTTCCTTAATAAACAGAAGAACAAATATGTTTTTGACCTATTCGTTTAATTTGGTTCTTTTTAACTAATTTGGGACGTGGGGAGAGGTGATAACATTTTAGGTTATATTTATGCAGAAATAATTGAAAATTCAAAAGGATTTACAAATGTTTAAGCACCAGTGGATACATCTACTTTTAAGATGTAATCAGATATGCATTTTCCATGGAACAAGATGCCATGAAAGCAAAGAAACTTCCTTCTCAACAGAGATGTTACTGCTAAAATGTTGTTTCCATAGATGTCTATGGAGATTCTCAGTCATCTGGTTGCCAGAGCAGAAGAAGCTTCTTTGACGAGAAGTGAAACGTCTTCAAAGAAAAACCAGAAAGTCTAGTTGCCTCTTGAAAAAAAGCACCTTTGGAACATTATGTTTCCATAGTAATTATATTTCAGATAAGTCATTGTGTAAAGCAGCAATCAAGTTTTTTCTGTCATTACAGCACTCTTCGATAGATCTTCATCTGGGAGTCTACATAAGGTGCAAATTTCTAGCTATTTTGACTGTATTCCAAGTACAGATAGTCCTTGACTTACAACCATTCATTGAGTGACCATTCTAGTGAATTATTTATTATTTATGATTATTTTTCACACAACTGTTGCACTTAGCAGCAGAAATTCTGGGCTCAATTGCGGTTGTAAGTCAAGGACTACCCGTACATCATCTTGAAAATAGTGGATGTCCTATTTGTGCTCCCAGTTTATACTTAGGCTCGCACTTTACATCAATGGAAAAATAATCCAAGTTTACTCACATCTTGAACTTCCTGAATAAAAGGATCTTTCCATTCAAACACCACAAAAAATAGCTGGTCAGTGTCAGCTTTTGTCCTTCGTTCAATGTAATTAACCACACTAATCTGACAAAATAAAGGAAATATTAGGTAATTATTCATATATAACATAGCAAAACACACTACTTAAAAAAGCCCAAGAATCCAAATGCCTTAGAAATAATAAAATTGACAGCCTTTGTGCGACTAAGTTGAGAGAAAAATAAGAACCTTACCAAGATTATGTACAAATGAGGCATGCAAACAATCCAGGTTTCTAAAAGATAAAGTAAAATGGGGGAAATTCCCAAAATGGCTGACACATGGACGTAGCCAGCAATAACAATAAAACTTTATTTTTTCAAAAAAGCAAAATGTGAGAGCTAAGGGACAGACAGTACAATGCCATCAAGAATAGCTACACCTTTTTTTCTTTTACAGATAACTGATGGGGAAAATGCTAGAAAAAAGTCTTGAGCAAAAGTCTTAAGGATCAGTAGTTCACAGATCTAATTCCACAAATGTATTTCATTAGGAGTTTAATGGTAGATCATTTTTTTCCCTTTACTATTTGTTGCCTTCAGAATGCAGAAAACTATAGAGGCCAGTAGTTGTCAGGACCAGCTTTACCATTAAGCATTACTATTAATCTGCCCCTTAGGGGCAGATACTGGGGAGTAAGAGAGAACATGCTAGTCTACTGCATCTGAGTGGGGAAACTGTATGCCATCTCAAACATTGTGAAAGATACCATCGTGTTATCAGTGCTGAAGATTAAGTTACCAGTTTAGCTAATTTGTGTAGTTCAGAATCGGAGGGGAAATCTAGATTTTGATGTCTGGCATAAAAGTTCCTTAGGAAATCCCTTAATTCCAAGTTAAAATTGTGATTTAAGCATCTAAAGGGGAGATTAGGAAAAACCTACCTACCTTAATACTTTGCTGATTGATACTTATAAATAGCAAAGAAATTCTGCAAAGTCTTCAGTGAGTACTTTTCCAACCTTTAGTTTTTCACAAAACTCAAGACGATACAACCAACAACAGAATCCCAGCTATTTGTACAACAGTAAAAACTGTGTGGTCAGAAAGCCTCTTGAGACATCATTACCTCCTGCCTGAATTCAACTGCCACCAAACCATTTTCTTCTTTAGTTTTCACCAAAGACATTTTGACCCAAGTTCGGAAGCCTCCAGAGAATTTCCAACTGGAATAGGAACTCTCACACACCTTCATAAATTCCGATTTGTTTGGGCTGTAATGGGAAGAAATTTTATGTTTCAACACATTATTATGGTTTACTATGAAGCTTTCTTATTTTGAGGAAGAAAAAAAATGTGTGGTGCTCCTGGCTTTACAGATTGTTGTTTTGACTATCTTCCTTCATTCTCTCATTTCAGGTTTCCGAGCATATTCATAATACTTTTTTTTGGAACCTGTTAAGATTACCTATTATCACTTGATTTAAAAAAAAATACTGTTGTGTTATTTGGCAATCTCCATGTTGTAAAGCTTTTCAGTTAAAGCTAAAACATAGTTTAGCTAAAATTAAAATTTCAGTTATATTGTTCTTTAAGGTGAATGAAATGATAACATAATTTTGGCAGCTACTTGCAGCAACAGTCAACACAGAACAGATCAATATTATTTGCACCCTGAGGATGCAAAAGTAAATGGGAATGAATGGGCAACAAATTGCAACGCAAACCACAGGGCTTATTATATATATCAGCACACAAGTGCAAAAGCTGGTGTTTATATTGTAATATACATTTTACCATTTTCTCATCGTTACAGTTTGACTTCACATTTATGGTGAGGATCTGAGGCTAAGAAAATTCTGTCTTGCCTTAAGAACAGCTAATGAGATTTTAAAGAAATTCAGAATTATAGCATTATTTATCACTTAAACTTCAGTTATGCCTCAAAATCTTTCCTAGGGCTTTCCAGACATTTTGATCCTACAATTCCCCTTACTCCGAGGCAAGCTGAACGCTGGTGAAACTGAGCCTTTACCCCAGAACCTGTGGAGGAATCCATTCTGGGTAGAGCTGCTATATACACTTATTCAGCATCATCATTTTAGCCATTGTCTATCCACTGCAGGATGAAAGCCTCTTCCACATGTTTCCAACCAATACGGTCCTGAGCTTTCTTTTGCCAATTGAGCCCACAATGCTTGCTATTGTCAATCCATCTTCTTTTAAGGCTCTGATGAGTGCTTTTTATCAAGTGGAATCCATTCTATGACTGCCTTGGTCCATCTGCCATCTGTGTGTGTGTGTGTGTGTGTGTGTGTGTGTGTGTGTGTGTAAGATATAATTCCCCTGAAGTTAAAGGAGGTTGATTTCTGAGCACACAAATAGTGCACTTTGGTTGGTATGCAGATCAATACCTAAGCCTAACAGAATGGTTTTGAATTGCATATTATACCAGTTTGCTGGTCTTTGACTTTTCTCCAGGCATAAAGGCCTATCCTGCTATTGTTTGTGGGGAAAACAAACAAATTCCTCCTTCACAGGATCACGTTAAAAAATTCCATTGAAAATATTTTTTTAAAAAATCCAGGCACACATGGATTTAATTTTTCAAATTGATTGAATGAACAATGAATGCATGAATGAATGCTGGAAGGATTAAGCTTCCTATTCCCATGCAGAGTACATTGGACTATCATGCATTTCAGGTAGAGTGAGTAAAATATGGAAGTAGAAGTTTATATAATGTTTAATTTAACCTTTTGTTCTTTAGAACTTGAGTGTGCGCGTGCATGCATATATCAAAAATCTTAGAACTTTGCAATCTTCCAAATACATTAGCAAAATTAGTTCCAAGCTCACCTTGGAAAGTGCAATGTAACCATGAGACTATCACACAAACCTGAGCTTTTCTTATGGCCGAAAAGCCACAATCAGTGCGAAATGTTATCAGGTGGGAAGCTTGCAGCTATAAATATATAAAGCTGCCTTTCTGAAGGTGAACTTGTTTCCTGTTTGAAAATACATGTCCTCTAATGATATGCAGGTCCTTTCTAGTTTTCAACCCTGCCTGAAAGGACATTTAGAGGCAAATTTAACTGGTAGCAGCAATAGCAGGGGATAAAGTTCAGTTAAAATTACACATCAGGCACAAATATATGAAAATGAAACGTAAAAATACTGATTTTATGGATTATAAATCAGTTTTGGAATTTTAACAGTTTTGAAATATGTTCAAACAAGCCCAATAGAAAAAGTTTGAGGTGACTTTGTCTTTTCACACAGTGATACTCAAAAGTCAGCTGTACAGGTAACAGGGTTATCCTCAATGCATTTCACTTCTGAAATTTTTCAGTTCATTTATGGATCATTCTACATTCAAATTCAACACTGTCCCCATTTCGTTCTTTTAAAAATAGAACTGTTTTTCTAACTTGCTTCCGACTCTCTTCCCATACAAACATTAAATAAATGTTAGCTCTTCTTTTGTATTCCTAATCTATTGAACTGCTGCTTACTTCTGGAAATGCTAGCAGGCTGGAAGCAAAACGCTTTAATTTGAGGGCCTGGCATTCTTCCTTCCTCATCACTATTATATTTAGGTTTCTTCAAAACAAGAGGTTTGTAGCAGGGAATCAAGGTGACTTATGTTTCTTCCATCTATTTTATATCACAATACTATAAAGTTGAGCTGAGACATGATTTGCTGTACAGTGGCCAGAGCTTTAGATTCCCAATTATTATACCAACAATCCCCCCCCCCTTTCTAAAGTAGGTTGCAGAAGAAAAATGGGAATAAATTGGCAGTGGATTTGCACGCTTAATTGACTAAATAATATGCCTATTGTATCTTTCTCTAACCAGCGTGCCTCAAGATCAGTGGTGGGATTCAACGTTTTTTACTACCGGTTCTGTGGATGTGGCTTGATGGGCATGGTATGGCTTGATGGGCATGACAGGGGAAGGATACTGTAAAATCTCCATCCCCACCCCACTCCAGGGGAAGGTAACTGCAAAATCCCCATTTCATCCTGATCAGCTGGAACTCAGGAGGCAGAGAATAGATGGGGGCAGGGCGAGTTAGAGGTGGTTTATTGGTTCTCCGAACCATTTATTGGTTCTCCGAACCATTCGAAATTTCCACTACCAGTTTTCCAGAACTGGTCAGAACCAGCTGAAAACCACCTCTGCCCAAGATGTATATAACTGTTGATGAGGATTGTGAAAGTTGTAGAGTACAGATCAGGAAGATCCCTAAGAGAAAAGATATGACTTAACATAAGTAACTGAGGAGCTATTAGATCTGCTCTTTCGTATCTGATTCTTTGGTGAATCTTGGAATCTTACTAAAAAAAGGTCTTCACAGTCATGAATTTGCCCAAACTTTTTATGTCATACTAGTCTTAAACATATAGTACCTTTACTTTCTGATGTGACTGAAAATTAAGGAGGGATGTACCTGTTGAGAAAATCTTGAAATGAAGAAAAAAGAAGATAATCTATCGCACTGAAATCCTGATCAGTCTCATTCAGATGAAACTGCATGAAGACCAATTCCCGTTTCTTCACATTTTGGGGTCCTTTGACAATCACAGCATATTTCTACAAGGAGGAAAAATGGGACATGTGAGAAGCTTTTTCTTTTATATGGATGTAAATATTACAGGTTTAATCAAGACAATTTAAGATAGTCCTGATCCTATAATCTATTCACTTACCAACATTCAGAAAAATAATACTCCAAAGCATTCCATTGTTTATATTAATTACAACAGGCTAGATCTAAATTTAGACAAATGATACTGACAGATAGGGATTTCCCCTCTTGTCTCCCTACCCCATAGTAATTTTCATAATACCTACTTCCTGTGCATTACATGATCAGCAAACTGTGAAGAGAGAAGGCAGAGGAGGCCCCTTCTCTCAGCAGAGTGGTTGTCCCAATAAGATGATCTGCCTTTATTCATTCCTTTCATTTATAGCAACCCCTGATTCTTTGCACAGCATTTGAAAAAGGTGGTGATAAGAACTACACTTCCATCGCTATGGCAGAACATGTACTTTTAAGATAAGCCAGCATTATAGAAAGATTCACAAAACACCCGCTCACAGATATGTGAATTGGCACACCAGCTAGTCCTATTCTACAAAAATTAATGTTTATAGATCTTATCCATTGCACATACAATAGATACATAAAACAATATGGATTCTGCACAGAAGAATCTTATTGTTCCAGGCTTATTTTAAATATTAAGCATATAGCTGGGGGAGGATGTGGCCAACAGACACAGCCAGGGAGGCACCAGGTGTTATGGACACATTTATGCAAATATTTCTATTGCTGAAGCTTACTTCTAAGTACATGTAAGTCCAAGCTTTCTTACAGCCAATGGCTACCTGCAGTAGTGAGGACTGCTAAGACTGAGTTATTACTATGGTACAAATTGCAAGACTGAAGACTGCCAAGAAGGGATTTGGTTTTTTATTCCCTTCTTTAGAAGCCCAGTTTTAATTCCAAAGAGTGTCCCTTTAAAACATTTACTTACTAGGTGTCTGCAGGAGAGACACCTGGTTAGTAAGTGTTATTTGCCCAATGAGGGCAAATAGCAAAAGCAGCAATGTATCATGTGATACAAGCTCTACAACTTTTGAACATGTCTTGTTGTGTCTTCACACAAAGAGGTGGAATTTGTATCACTATTGTGCTTCTGTCATTTTGATGGAAGTGCTGTGTCCTGCACATGCTTTTAATACTAGTAAACAGGTGCATCATACAGACCTCTGGGAAAAGACTTTGTTCATCTTAGCTTTATTCAAATCACTATAATTAGTATAGCATAATACTGCTATAGCAGTGTTAATGCTGCAGCATAAAATTATGTTCCAAATTGTTTTGCATCAAGAGCGTGTTATGCCTGTGTTGCTTTCTAAAACAATGTAAAGTGCTGATTTAGGGTCTGACATTTTGAGCAATTGCTTAAATTGATAGGAACCTTTGTGGCCACTAAGGTCAGCAAGAGAAGCCCTCAAAGATGCCTGTGTTCTCCTGCTTTGCTTCTAGTTATATGCTCTATGAGTAGGAAAGTGCAGTATGACTATCATACTAGCTCCTGTTTTGTCTGAGGCATCTCCACTCTGCACACAGTGGACTTTATTTTATGTTCTTTAATTATTACCTTGGTTGCATTAGTAAATGGATCTGTGTAGTTGATTCTCTGGGTAACGCAATCAATTTTCCCTGGCTGGCCTGGGTTGACCAAAGGTGGAATGTAATCGTAGAAGTGATGCTTGCAGGTTAGCAGTTCAGCCTTGCCTGGGTAGAGGGCAATACCTATTTTAGAAAAACAGTTTCACATTTGAAATCAATGGAACCAGTCCACATGTCCTGCCAAGCCCATGGATAACTATGTAAGCAAACAATATTGCCATTATCCATAATGCAAAATGTAATATGGTAAATGGGGAGATCTTTAAGCTAACGCGAAGGATTATAGTACAAAATCCACTCTTGGCCAAAACATTTCAGAGGGACCATTCAGTTCAATAGCACAGCACAGGCTCTATGTCCAAAGATTAACCACCTGCATTTCTAAAGGAAAGTCTCTGTCCAATATGCTTAGAACTACTGATAGTCTAGAGGGGAGATAAATGAATAGCACAACAGTATGAAGCTGCAATTCAAAATACCATTACTTGTCCCATAAGTGAACATGTGATTCTCCAGTGCACTGCTCAGAGAGCCCAAATGCTGGGTTAACACAGCCTATCTGCCCTTGGACTGAGTGATGTTTTTCTTGACCACGCCTCCCTTTGCCTGCACATGCTCAATTCGAAAACTCAGTCTGCCCGAGTTAGGACTGTTTTGGGAGAGCTCCAGTCTAAGAGCAGAAAGGCTGGAAAAAGTTTCCCAATTTGGACCATGTTTAAATTCTCAGATAGAGGAAATCACGCTTCTACATCAGGTCTGTCTATTTGCCTCCAGTGAGGCTTCCGCTTTAAGAGAAGGGCTGCCGGGTTTCCCTGCTGTTGCTAATTGCAAGCACTGCAGGGGGTTGAAAAGGCTTGCACAGCGGGGGCTGGCTAGCAAGGGAGCAATTAGTGGGATAAACCAAGTTCCCTGTTGGAACAGGGGCGTCCCAGGGGGAGGAAAAGTCCAGCAAGGCTCTGAGAAGGCTCTAAAGCAGGTGAGCCGGATTGCTAGGATTCCCTTGCCTGCTCCATTTTGCCCGGCAACAGCAGCGACGGCTGGAGCCTTCGCGCGCCTTTCAGGGCTGGAAAGAGCGGGAAGCGGCTGCGTGCGCATCCCGCGCCATTTTGGATCGCTCCGACTCACTGGGCAGAGCGGCAGAGCTCAGAGCGTGCGAGGAACAAGGCAGCAAGAAGAGCCCAGCCAGCCAACGGAGCCTCAGCGAGCCCTCAACGACTGCAGAACGCCGCGGGGAGGCTGGGGGCTAGTCTGGGAAGCCAGCTAGTCTCTCCCTCCGGAAAATAAGCTAAGTCTCGGGGAACCGAGGGCGGTGGGAGGAAGGAAATCCGACCCCAAGGCGGCCCTTCCCTCCTGGAGATTCTGCCAGCGCTTTTGGACTGCAAAGGCCAGCGCGTGCCCATCCCAACTCCAGCTATCTTCCAGGCCTCGTGGGGACCTGAAATGGCTGAGGAATGCAGGGAGGCCTTAGGGGATCAGGTGGGGCCCTCCAGCAAGCGCTGCAAGCTGGATCCCTCTGTAAATAAAGGCAAAGGGCACAAAGGCTCACTTGAAAGGTCTTCTCCAAGAGCCACAGTGGATCCCAGGGAGGTTTCAAGGCCCCTTCAGCCAGAACCTAGCCCAGACCGTCGCAGCAGGGAGTCAGCTTCCCCTGATCGTGAGGCCCAATCCCCCGGGGACAGTGAATTCTTGTCTGGGGATAACTATGCATCCAGGGATCCATCTCCTGAAGCATCTTGGGGGTACCCCAACTCCCCTAGCTCCTCCATCGGAGAGGAACGAGATTCTGTCCAGAATTCCCCCTTTGGGAAGGGTGGATCCAGCTCAGGCAGGCCTAGCCAGCGCAGGCCCAGTAAGCAGAAGAAAAAAAGGGGAAAAAGTCCTGCTCTTTCGGATGAAATGAGGGAGGTAATTGCCTTAGCCATCTCCCAAGGGATAGCTGAAGGCATTAAGCGCAAGGGCTCTCGCAAGGGCAAGGCCCCAAAGGAGAAACGCAAACCTAGGGCCTCCACCTCTAAGGAGCCTGTACCCTCCTCCCCATCTTCAAGCCCCTCTCACTCTGGGATATCAAGTTCTGAGCAGGAAGAAGGGGAGATTTTCGCCCTTTCCGAAGACGAAAACCCCACCCCTGACAAGCCAAAATTCTCTGGCCTGTTTCAACCGTCATTATTCAAGTCTATCTTGCACAAAGCCATGACGGCCACAGAGTTAGGCCCCACTTCCAGACCTGAGGCCTCTCAGGCTTCCACTTCCAAGGATCTTAAGCATGGGTTGTTCAAAGAGACAGTAGAAACTCCCGAGGTTATTCCTGTGCCAGACCTATTATGGACGCGGTACAGCGCCAGTGGCTACAGCCGGGCACCCTGACCAACCCCAGTGGGGGGGATAGAACTCTATATGCAGTAGAAGATAAAATGGAGGAAATCCTCAAATTCCCAGAAGTAGATGCCCCAGTCGTGTCTCTGACTTCCAATTCCAACCTGCCAGCTGAGCTCCTAGAGGGACTTAAGGCAGAAGATAAGAGGTCGGAAAAGGCATGTCAGAAAACACACATGGCGTCTGCCTGGGCCATCAAGGCATCCACCTCTGCCTCCTTTTTTATTAGGGCCACCCTATTCTGGCTGCGCCAACTCAGGTCCAGACCCCCGCCCAGGAAATCTAGGTGGCGCCATGAGCTAACCAAGATTATTACCGCTGTCGAGTATTCGGCGGATGCCACCTTGACAGCAGCAAAATTCTCTTCCAGAGCTCTAGCTTCCAATATCACCTCCCGCCGCCTCCTATGGCTCAGGCACTGGCAGGCCGAAATGAAGGCTAAATGGAAGCTGGCATCGGCCCCATTTAAAGGGGGCTTTCTGTTTGGAGAGGCCCTGGACAAGTTTGTCACCGAAACCAAGGACAAACGCAAGATCCTTCCGGCAACCTTTAAAAGGGGTGACCGGAAAGGGGCGGGGTCCTTTCGTAAGAGACCCTACAGGAGCCAGGAAACAGGGCAATCTTCTCACCCTTCCTCCTATCAGAGGCCCTTTCAGGCAGGGGGGGATAGGCACCAAGACAGATCCTTCGGGGCTCGTGCCAACCAATCCCAGTCTTCCTTTCGGAGACCATTCCGAGGAGGAGGAAACAACAGTGGTGGATCCCGGCCCTTTCGTAAGGGAAAGTGACGGTCACAGGGAGCCCCCCATCGGGGGTCGGCTACGGCTGTATGCCGACAGGTGGGAGGAGATAACATCGGACAAGTGGGTCCTCAACACCATTCGCAAGGGCCTTCTCCTGGACTTCCTATCCTTTCCCCAAAGAAAGTTTATCCGCTGTCCTACCCCCAGGAACCCAGAAAAGAGGGAACGCATGAGGGCAGAAATCTGCCATCTCCTAGAGATAGAGGCGATAGAGCCAGTCCCCAGGGATCAGCAGGGGAGGGGCTTCTATTCGATCCTCTTCCTAGTGCCCAAAAGTTCAGGGGGGTGGAGGGCCATCTTGGACCTCAAGAGCCTAAATCAGCATCTGGCTTACAAGAGGTTCAAGATGCAGTCACTCCACTCCATCCTGGGCTGTGTGAGGGAGGGGGACCTATTGACATCAATAGATCTCAAAGAGGCCTACCTGCATGTCCCCATCCATGTGGCCCACAGGCGGTTCCTGAGGTTCTACGCGGAAGGGAAGCATTTCCAGTACAGGGCTCTTCCCTTCGGGCTATCATCTGCGCCCAGAACATTCACCAAAATTCTGGCAGTGCTAGCGGCTCATCTCCGCAACCATCCGGTTCGTCTGGAATGTTATTTAGATGACATAATCATTCACTCTCTCACCACCAAGCAGGCACACCGCGATGTTTCTCTAACTGTGCAGACCCTGCAGTACCATGGCTTCTCTGTCAACATGGAGAAGAGCCAGTTCCGACCATCCACCTGTATACAGCACCTGGGTGCGGTCATCAACTCCACCTCCTGCCAGGTATTTCTTTCGCCAGACCGGCTGTCGAACCTGAGACGCAGAGTGAAGCACTGCAGCCTTGCCAGGTCGGTACCCATCATTCAGCTGTCCCAGCTCCTAGGGATAATGATCTCGTGCCTGGGGGTGGTTCCCTGGGCTCGCCTTCACGCCAGGGAGCTGCAGTGGTTTCTGCTGCCAGTGCAGAGGGCCAGGAACAGCAACTCACTCAGGCGGGTTCGGCTCCCACGAAAGGTGATCCGGTCTCTGGCATGGTGGAGGTCCAAGGCAGTCAGGAAGGGCTGCCTGTTCAAGGAGCCGGAGAGACTAGTTGTCACCACGGATGCCAGCCTCCCGGGGTGGGGCGCCCACTGTCAGGGCCACCTAGCCCAAGGCCGATGGACTCAGAGGGAGGCCGTCCACAGCATCAATTGGCTGGAACTGAGGGCAGCTCGCCTAGCGCTGAGAAAGTTCGCATCTCTAGTAAGAGGGGCTCATGTACTGTTGATGACAGACAATGTGGCGACAAAAGCGCACATAAACCGGCAAGGGGGCACTCGATCAAAGGCCCTCATGCTCGAGGCAGAAGCGCTGGGCAGGTGGGCGGAACGTCATCTGGCTTCTCTCAGTGCAGATCACATCTCCGGCGTAAGCAACCGGGAAGCAGACTGGCTGAGCCGCCAACGCATCGACCACTCGGAGTGGCGCCTGCACCCGGACCTGTTCCAGCAGATCGTGAGGAGGTTCGGCAAGCCACAGGTAGACCTGTTTGCCACACACAACAACACACAGCTCCCACGCTTCTTCAGTCGCTACCACTCGCCCCAGGCGGAGGGAACAAATGCTCTGAGGTCAGCGTGGCCTCAGGGACTTCTGTATGCCTTCCCTCCACTTCCGCTCATCCCTCAAGTGGTGAACAAGCTCCTGACCGAAAAGGCAGACCTCATTCTGGTGGCTCCCTTCTGGCCCAGAAGGCCCTGGTACGCAGACCTGGTCAGCCTCTCAGTTCAAAGACCTTGGAGAATCCCCCGGGACAAGATTGCCCTCAGCCAGGGGGCCATCACCCATCCGGAGCCCCAGTGGCTGCAGCTAGCCGTTTGGCACTTGAAGGGGAGCTCCTGAGAAAGCAAAAATTCTCTGACCAGGTCATTCGAACAATCCAAGCGTCCAGGAAGCCCTCTACGACTAGAATCTACGATGCCACCTGGGCCGCCTTCTCACGGTGGTGCAAGACTAGGAACATAGAGGCCCCCTCAGCCTCGATCCCCCAGACCCTAGACTTTTTGCAAGAGGGTCTGGATAAGGGCCTTGCAGTCAGCACCCTCAGACGCCAGGTTGCAGCGTTGTCTACCATCCTGGCAAAGGGCTCCTCTCGCTCGCTGAGTCAGCTCCCCCAGATCAAGAGCTTTCTCAAGGGAGCAGCGAACATCAGCCCTCCAACTGTTCACCGGTATCCGTCATGGGATCTTCCATTTGTGCTTAAGGCCCTGACCAAAGCCCCATTTGAGCCTTTAAAAAAGACCAGTCTGCGCTACCTCACCATCAAAACCGCTTTCCTGGTGGCCATTACATCCGCTCGCAGGGTAGCCGAGCTTGCTGCGCTCTCTGTCAGGGAGGATTTGTGCGTAGTTCACCCGGACAGAGTAATATTGAGACTTGATCCGTCATTTGCCCCGAAAATTAACTCCCTGTTTCACAGGACTCAAGAACTTATTTTGCCCAACTTCTGTCCCCATCCTTCTCACCCTAAGGAGCGTGAGTGGCACAAGCTGGACGTGAGACGGGCCGTGCGCACATATGTAAAGAGAACAAAGGACTACCGCCGGTCAGAGGCTTTCTTTGTCTCCTTCCTCCCTGCGTCCCTGGGCCGCAAGGTCTCCTCTCACACTGTGGGACGTTGGCTACGTGCTTGCATCAAACTGGCATATGAGCACCAGGGCAAGACGGCTCCGAGACGAATCACCGCTCACTCCACCAGGAGCGCTGCAACGTCTGCAGCCTGGGCAACCCAGGCCTCTATCCTAGACATTTGTAGAGCGGCCACCTGGGCTTCCCCCACGGCCTTTATTAGAAACTATAAGATTGACACCTTTGCCTCAGCCGAAGCCTCCTTTGGCAGAAGAGTATTACAAAGAGTGGCTGAAATGCCAGAGGCTTCGGCGCTTCCCCACCCTGGGACTCAATAGCTTGGGCATGTCCCAGCATTTGGGCTCTCTGAGCAGTGCACTGGAGAAAGACCGTTGGCTTACCTGAACGGTCGTTCTCGGGGCACTGCGAAGAGAGCCCAAACCCACCCGGGTGTTAGTATTGAACGATGTGGCTGTATTGACTGTAATTGATTACAGGACGGTTCCTTCGTTTTCGAATTGAGCATGTGCAGGCAAAGGGAGGCGTGGTCAAGAAAAACATCACTCAGTCCAAGGGCAGATAGGCTGTGTTAACCCAGCATTTGGGCTCTCTTCGCAGTGCCCCGAGAACGACCGTTCAGGTAAGCCAACGGTCTATCAGTCAAACATAAGAGAAGAAACAAATGGGTACACTTGAGACTATTTTGAAGTAAAAATCTGACACTAATGGGACCAGCCACTGAGACACAAATCTGCTTTTAGCTATATAGCCCTGTCCAAGATTCTACTGCTTAGTCATACTGAAGTGCAACTGACTCCAGTCAGGTTCTCACACCCAAGTGAGTGAGGATACTGCTGGCCTGCTTTGCCCAAAGCATTACATTATACCAAAAATATAAATCCAGCTTTGATACCCATATTATTGTGGCTAGTTCAACAAATGTTGCCACATTGCTATGGATGCATCTACAACATGAATATGTACTCATTGCAAAATGTTAGTATCCCTTTATGTTGCTTATATGTCAAAGAATTGTATGACTATATTGATCAATTGTGGAAATAGATACATAGTTTATATGGACACTGAATGAAATATGAATCACTTTAGAACAGTGTTTCTCAACCTTAGTGACTTTAAGTCCTGTGGACTTCAACTCCCAGAATTCCCCAGCCAGGACTTAAAGTCGCCAAGGTTGAGAAACACTGCCTTAAAATAAAATGGAGTAAAATGTTGGGGATAGGTTTTTCAAGACAGATAGAATGAAATATTGAGAATTAACATGGAGCTTGCATTACAGAAAGCTAATGAAATGGGTTTTCAACACACCAACTTCTGGAATATAGTGAGTAAGAGTGCAAATATTATTGAACAGCCCTTTCCTCTCACCCTAGATATAAATACACATACTGAGTTTATCCATTGTGCTACACTATGATTTGGTGTATAATGCCCTTCTGTGGAGTGGATAAATGTCACACTTACAGGAACTGTTTTCTAATTAGAAGCTGTAGATTCATTAATCAAATCAGAATTAAAGAATTCTGGGCATAGGTCCCGATTATCAGAAATAAATGGAGAAGACAGATAATGTGCCAAAATTCCACTACTGGTAAACCTAAGTTTTCTTCAATTCCTATAGTTTAAGATACTTAGTATAACAACTCACAAATCTTTACTAATCAAGTGGAAACCCCCAGGTATCTATCAGATGATCCAGTCACAGTTGCTGTCTACCCCTTTAATACAAGCACATTAAGAGCATGCCTTTGGATCCCACTACATGTAATGTCTCCTCATCCAACTGAGACTCTTTGCAGATCACGTCACCTAGAGATCATGCGGTAAAATTAACACAAATAATTCTGGAGGCTCCACAGAGAGGAAGATGAGATTAGAACACTGTTCTCACCTCACAAGAAAACTACAATGAATGAGAATATCCAAACACAGAGCTGATGGAGAAGAGTCTTCTCTTCCTCAACAATCCTGCCCTAGAGCAGATCCTACAGTACATTACAATTCATCTTCCATAAATCTATGGTATTTTATATGAATTGTTGGAGAAAAAAGATGCTATGACCAGAGTTTCACTGTTGCAGCTCACTAACGTAAACAAAACTTTATTACACATTTCTGCTAAATGGCCTCTGTGCTATTCAGAAGGACAACTCATGACTACAACATGACTTTAATCCAGTAATGTTTGGCACAGAAGCTTCTATTAAAGAATTGTT
The DNA here is from genome assembly GCF_009769535.1 of Thamnophis elegans. Taxonomy (NCBI): domain Eukaryota; kingdom Metazoa; phylum Chordata; class Lepidosauria; order Squamata; family Natricidae; genus Thamnophis; species Thamnophis elegans. The sequence goes on along the minus strand of NC_045544.1, from coordinate 91,780,925 downwards.
CCACAGGGAGATAATGGGTACATTATTCATTGTTCCTCACGACTGGCTGTCTTGACTATGACTGATGGATTGATTAGATTTCATTAGTTCTGGAAGGTGCATGTTGCCTGTCCCCAAATAAAACAACCTGCTTGACGCAAGGAAGGGAAAGGCAATTGTATGTGGTTCCCAACCCATTCTACAGCCTCAAAAGTCTGCAAAATTCCCATTATGGGTGGTATCACTTCTTCATTCCCCTTAATGAAAACCCACATATAGATATGTGAAATTTCTGGCAAGTTGAACAAAAGGCCTTCAGTTTTAACACATGCTGGAAATTTAAGCATGTTTGATCAAGAAAATGCCATCTTATTGCTCCTGTGTTTCCAGGAATTTTTGAAGGCCTTTAAAAAAATAATTAAGTCCATCCTATTGCTAAAACCTTAAAAAAAGCTGTGATAGTGAAATAACGTTAGGTTTAGATTCACACAATAATACTGAGTCACAGTGTAATCTATGTTTTGGTTTACTTCTTATTGTTGTTATAATATAAACCATCATGTCAATCCTGTCTTCTGGGGACTACAGGAACAAGTCCGTGTGGTTTTCTTGGCAACATTTTTTGAAGTGACTCACTCTCATCTCCTTCCTAAGGCTGAGAAAGAGTGGCTGGTCCAATGTCACCTTGCCTAAGGCTGGAATAGAACTCACAGTCTCCTGGCTTCTAATACAATACCTTTAACCACTCTATCAAAGTGGCTCTTTGACTTTAAAAGATGGGTAAAACCATAAATTGTGATTTATAAAACACTATGTGTGAATCAGGCCATTGTGGCTTGTTCAAGAAATCTTAATGAAAACCATAGTTTAACACAGCAATTCTGCTATAGAATACAAAAGTGTAAATTTGCATAATATTGCTCTATTCATTGATACATTTCCACCCCAAACTTCTGAATTCCCAATGCCTTCAACAGAATTTGCAGAATTACAGCTCCCAGAATTCCTTCACAGAAACTTCACCTTTATAAAGATAGCATAATATGTACTGCATAAATTTAGATTTCAGCCACTGAGAATTGCTTTATCGAGGAGATGGGCAGCATTTAATTTAATAAAGAAAAAAGCCCCAAATAAATAGCAGTTAAGATGAAAGCAGTAATGGCAAACTTCTAATTCCAAGGATAACTGCAGATGCTATCAGATTCCCAAGAAAATATGCTCTCCATCCTCTAATCTTACCAGGAGCATCGTAAGAGTGCACTTCCTTGAATGAGACGGACATCACTGGATGCTTGAGTTTTTCCCTAAAGTCAGCAATGGTTTGATAGGCCAAAAAAATGGCCACTGCCATAAGCACCAAATATATGAAGAGAAGTATTACGGAGAAGACGTTCTTCAGGCAGGACTTGCTGAAATGCACTGAAGGGCTGCCACCATCTAGGACTAAATATAATATTAATTTGAAAATGAAATTTATTTATTTAGCATATGGAATACAATGTCAGGGAAATCTACAAATGCTAGACCCAATGCAGTCCTGACAGCCTAAATTGCTATTTCGTTCTGCTCCACACTTGTGTTGTTAGCCTTTGTGCACTGCAGGTGGCAAACTAGTTTGAGCTGACTAGCCTCACTCAGGTTATTGGCTTTTCCTGGCTCCTCCAGATTCGCCTCACCTCCTGTCTCGTGTTGCATTGTATTGCAGGCCCAGCACCTGCTTCTGTTTCCTGCACACACAAATGCAGCTCGGTTTCTAACTACTTGCAATATTGCATGCTTTCAAACTGCTGGGTGAGCAGGAGCTGAGGATCGAGCAGTGGAAGCTCACGCCATCTCACAGAGCCAGGCTCAAACCGCCAGAGTGTGGACCATTTTTAGTCCACTGTTCCAGTGAGATTAAGCTATTATGCCATTGCAGTATCTAATGGACTCTTGTGAAAGAGGCTAGTTTCAAAACTCTGAATCTAATGGAGAGTATTTGGAAAGTCAGATCCTATTTTCTTCTTGCATAGAAGAATGTAGAAAGGAATCAAACAATTGTTTTGCTTTTTTTTTAAAGAACTTTTTAAATCTTTTTATTCTCTCACACACTATTTTAAGTGTACATTCACATAATTGTTATTCTTCTTTACATTTATCATTCTTATACATTTATTATTTCATTCAATAGGTTATAATATATAGTTTGGGTTGCTTTATTTACCATCCTTTCCTCCTGTTGTAACACCACCTTATTTTCCCTTTCTTTTCTCCCTCCCTTCTCTACTTCCTTCCTTCCTCCTCTCCTTCCCCTTCCTTCTTCCCTTCCCCTTCTCCTACTCTTCCTCTTCCCCTTCTTCCCCTCTCTCCTTCTCTTCTTCTCCCTTCCATCCTCCTCTCCTTACTTCTTTCTTCTTTCCCCTATCTCCCTTTCCTTCTTTCCTCCCCTCTCTCTTTTCTATTATTGTAGGTGTCTCTTTCAGGTCTCAGTTTATGTTTCCTTGGGATGGTATTTCTGCAAACCCAAATATAATTTGATATCATTTCTTATTCCCTTACCTTCGCTAATCTATCCTAACTATATCCCTCCATTTATGTCTCGCTCTTAGATATATACTTATATATTTAATATTTTCTTTTCTGTTTTCCCATTCTTCCCCCCTTTTTCCATTTAACAGTGCATCATCTGGGTTCTATATCTTCTTCCTACTTTCTTTTATAGTTTCTTTTCTCTAGCCAATTATAAAATCTTCCCCATGTCTTGAAGTACTCCGATTCCTCTTTATCCTTTATTTTCATTGTCAACCTATTCATCTCTGCACAATTGTTTTGCTTTTGAAGCAGCATTTTTTAGCATCCAAGGCCACAGGGAACATGTCATTCATGCAATTATTTCATTACAGATGGTGGATCTAGAAGTTTCACATCTTTAAAAAGAGACCTTTTAAATATTGGGTTGTTATTTTCAAAGCAATAAATCTGTCCAAGACTTCTTTCTTTAAAACTATTGAAAACCATGCCCTTGCATGCTGAAAAAAGGGATGCAGGGCAGTGGTGAATGACATTTGCTATGCAACACTTTGGATTAAATTCCCAAAAGAAGTTTCTCAGCATACAGTGTATGAATTGTTGTAGGCGTCTACAACAATTTAAAGCAGCGACCTGTTTTCATGGTATACCATTGCTGCCATACGATTCTAGAATGCAGCTGTTTAATTAGTTGCAGACAAGCTACTCCCGCTGGCTTTCAAAAGGTCCGAAGAATTATATAATCTTATTGTCTATCACTGATGTAGAGATCAGTTTTCTCCACACTTCCTTTGAGCATCTTAGTACAGTATTCCTGGTGTGTTTGTGTGCTACCACAAGCAGAACATTCATTGTAAAGGAGACCCTTCCCTCATCTTATAGTTTATATACCTTATATCTGTTGAATAGTTCAGTAATCTACCTATCTTTCACAAATAGCAACTCTCTCTTGATACTTTGGAGAGATATCACTGCTTTGAGTATTACTTGTCAATCTATCTAATAATATCTAACAAGAGCTTAAGATGTTCCATTGTAAATTATTCAGTTTGACAAGATCAGAAGGCCTCACCTGGAAGGATGGTTGAACTGGTATCTTCCTTACCCTCTTCATCTAATGGTTCAGAATTTGCAGATCCACACTCCATATCTTCATTTAGCTGCAAACAGAATTACAGCTGCTCAGAGTACTGTGGTTGGCATATTACTGGGCTCAAATTAAATATTAGCTATCTCAATAGACCATTCTTATTCTGGCCACTTCGTATCTTATAGATCATGCCTAAAACATACATGCATTACAAACAGCTTGTTGAAACATGGAATGGGTGATCTTGGGTTTATGATGGATTAACACTGACCCCTGTGAAAAAAAGAAAAGTTTCTTTGACTCTTAGGAAGTATAAATTTGTCTTACTAAATATGCATCACTTTAGCCCCAGTTGTGAAGAGGCAAAGCTAGAAAATATTTGGATTTCTTAGATTATACAACTGAGTACACTTTAACTTCATGGTTTAATTGCTACATCCAAAATTCAATTTCTCACTGAACTACAGAGTTCTCAGGGTAACTTTGGCCCAGTTACTCTCTTCTTCAATGCCGCTGTTTTTATATTTCATTTCAAATGACCACAATAAAAAATGGCCAAAGACTTTGTCATGCATCAATATACGCTAGAAGCTTTCTTGCTCTGTCCCTCAAAGCTTATGGCTCAAGCTGTCAAGATGATTTTTGTCAATGTCGTCAGTTTGTCATGTCTAACAATCCTTACATACTGTACAGCAATCTCAAGAACTGGATGAAAATAAAGGAAGGAATCTCAGGAAAACAAATCTAGCTTTCCTTTGATTTAACCAGCTGAATCATAATATAGTATCTCCCATTCTCCACTGTAAAATTGGGCTATTTTAAAATGATGTTTTTGCAAATGTTTTAAAAGGCTCTACTTACTACCACATTTCAACTTGATTTTCCATGAGACAGGAATAGGAGATTGCTACATGGATAAGTCTCACTCTAGAGCAAGAGGCACTGAACTCCAACAAATGCCCCACAAAGATTTCATTTCCTTTTCTAGGCTGCTTGCTGGGATTGTATTACTTCTGAGGGTTTGTGGCTTGTTCAGGTGAAAGCAGGAATTCTGCTGATGTAGCAATTGTTAGGCTTCCCAATCAGAGCTTCACATTAAATCACATTGTCAGCCCTCAGGCGCCATCCAGGGGGAACCTATCCATCACCATGCCCGCTCGGCCATGCTTACACACCACTAATGCTGCCACATTGATGTTGCCTCTCATGTTGATTGAGCCTGTAGCTGCATGTGGCTCTTCTACTTGGGTGCAACCGCCTACTCTGATGTAACTCTTGCTGGGATGCGGCTAACCAGGAAAGAGGCTATGACACTGAGTGGGTGTGTGGCTGAGGGTGTGGGTCATGTGATTGATGATGGTGGGTGGGTGTCATCTGGGTGGAGTTGTGGGTGGAGCTGGGTAGGGTAATGGTATATATATGGGTGATGGTGTTAACTTGGTTAGAACTGACTTGGATTTGATTACCTTTGTATCATTGTCATTTAGTGCTGGTTATCACGTAGTTTCTTAGATAGATATAAAAGTTTTTCACCAAACAAACTGAATTTCTGTTTGTATCAGTGGTGGGTTTCAAAAATTGTTCGAACCTACTCTGTGGGTGTGGCCTCCTTTGTGGGAGTGGCTTGCTGCCCATGTGACCGGATGGGAGTGACTTGCTGCCCATGTAACCGGATATGAAGATCCCGACGACACTTGTCAGAACTACCTTAAATTACCTCACACACAGCACTGGCATGCATAAGAATATGATGTAAACTTGTTTTTTAAAAGGCATCTTTGGTTTGCGTTAAAACAACTTCAACACACGGAATGTTCTGATTGCACCACAAACACAGTAGTCATCCTTACCTTTCTCAGAGGCACTGAGTTTTATAAATATGAGCATGATAGTGTAGAATAATCATATCCAAGGAGCAGTGGTGGGTTTCAAAAATTTTTGGAACCTCTTCTGTAGGTGTGGCCTGCTTTCCAGGTCCACTGGTGGAACCTCTTCTAACCGGTTCGGTAGATTTGACAAACCAGTTCTACCGAATAGGTGTGAACTGGTAGGAACCCACCTCTGGTTTGTATGCAACGTGAGCGCCGGAATGTAACACACATCTTACCAGCACTTTATCATCCAGCTCATTACCTTGACTTGAGTTGGCAGAAGCCTCATAGACACAGAGCCATCAAAGCATAAAGATATCTAAGGATCTGATGGATTTTATAGTTTTTGGGGGCCATAACTAGACTGTTTTAGGAACCGTCCATGAGACTGGCCATACCTTCACCTGGGATTTGCCTTGGAGTGGAGAAGTTGATGTACTGGAGTTCCCAGAAGTGATGTCTTGTCATGAATGGATCAGTATCTAGTCAAATAGATGGGTATTACAGCATGGCCTCCTCTCTGAAGACAGAGTTCAGAGTTCCCTCCATCTCCAGAAGTTAATGATCTAACTGGATTTGAAGTAGCTCTGGGGAATGTTTCTGATATCTGACCAATCATTCTAGCATCCATTTAGTTAAGTGGTCCAGATATTGTATTGTAGTTCTGTCCTGTTTCAGAAACAAAAATGCCCCATGGTATATGGAGTACATGTGGGAAATGGAGCAGAGAGGCCAGCAGCTTAAACAACAGTACAATTTTGAAATGGATACAACTGAACATAATATAAGTATCATTACAAAGTATGTGGTGAAGACATCAGGGAGGAAAAGAAGTAAAATACTGCATATAATCCCATGCGCACAGAATTGGCCAGTTGAACTTTTAAGGGCTGCCAGGTAGAAGACATAGCTTTTATTGCTAGTAATGACCTCCTATTGTTTTATGAAGAATTCCCAGGGTTCTTCATGAGTAATAGTATACCCATACTGGGCTTAATAATGCTTAAAATGTCCAATCTACCAACTAATAAGATCTGTGTGAATTTGTCCCACTGCTGATTTGTACTGGAAATGAATAAAGTACTTCAATTTATTCACATTGCAACTTCCTTTTTAGATTCCTTCTATAGCTGACCAATGATCTTAGATTAAGATCTCTCTACAGCAGAAGGGTTCCTCTTTCCTTAAAAGAGAATATGGGGAAGATGTTACTTGACAAACTACCTCCAAACTGGATTGATTTTAATGACAATAAATATTCCTGGCTTGTCTAACGTTCTATATTTAAGCAAGCGAATAGAAAAATCAATGATCCTTTTGAAGATATGGATTATGTAGATCCTTTCCAGTCTCAATTCAGACCTAGTTGTGGCACAGAGATGGTTTCCATTAACCCCAAATTTCGGATTGTCTTTTTAAGTATTTCTAGAAAGTGGCACTGAACATACCTATTGAGTCCCAATATTTCATCTTGTTTCCCATGTTATTCAGTAATTGTATGAAGTTATTTGGAAGGATCATGCCTGATTTAATACCAGTTGCAACTGGCATGTTGAAGATCCTCAGCTGTATTACATTTTTCTTACAAGCTCAGTATTGATGTTTTAAACACTATCAGGTGTAAGGGACTGAATAGGGGAGAAACATAATTCAATCAAGACAAGTTGTGGCTGATTCCTGGAATGGATTTCAAACTTTAAGTGAAATACCTGTTCTGGATGGAACACACTCCCACTTATGGAAAATATTTGCCATCTGGGAATTGTCTTAGATCTAGCATTGACCTATGTAACATTTGCATAATGTTGGAGGCCCCACATCGGTAACCCATGCACTAGTAGCTCAAGGTTGGATTATTACAATGAGCTTTTTATATGTAGCTCCGGAAGACAGTTCAGAAATTGTAGCTGGTTCAGAATGCAACAGCGCATATGTGACCTTGCTTGCTTGTTGAACTCCAGTGCAATGCATTTATACTTTACTGTATAAATCTTGACATGATTTAGATCCAGATGGTTAGGCACAGCCCCCCCCTTTTTTTTTTGCAGATCCTGCTAGATCAACATGATAGAACAATCCGCCCTTAGAATGACAACAGAGCTCCTACATATAATAGCTTAGGAGGAGGAATAACACTGATCTCCAATTGCTTTCAATGGCATGATGGGTGGACCACAAATTTAATATGAACTAAATAAATAAATCTTCACACTTAAGGCCTTTTAGATGTGTAGAATTGTTTTTATGCCCTTGGTCATACTGCATGGCAGTTAATTAAAACAAAAAGAGTAAGCTGCCTAGAATCATTGGAGAGAGCAACATCTGCTGAATCATTGCCATGAGATGTGGCCCCCACAGCCATCAAATATTGCTCAGTACTGCTTCAGTGTAAGAGCAACCCTTGGATTCAGCATATTATTCACTCTATTCCATTTCCCCCCATCACCATCCTTCTGTTTTCCACCCCTAGCCTCCTTGTAAGCTTCCCAAATGCATCTGGTTAGATCTAATCAGACCAGAATGCTGGAATTTAAAAAAGCTCTTCTTAGATTCTTGTAAGGGTTTTTTAAATCTTTGCTTGGATTCGTGGGTTTATATCACCACTATAAATCAGGCACAAATAACAAGTGGCATTTATATCATGAATATTATTTTTTATTATTAATTGCCAATGAGAAGATCTAACATGGTGCTCTTTAATTTTGAGTTTCCATTTATTTAATTCTCAGCTTCAGTGGAAGAAAAACTGGAATTTCCTTTCAATCAATTATGGATTAGGACTGGTGTTCTGGGGGGTTCACAGGAAATATATTCCATGTAACTTGGGAGGCTCACTTTATTTGTTACGTGCACTGGCTCAAACTTCAGCCCACTTTCCCATTTACAAGCATGTGAGAAAAACACAGATCTCCTTTTATCTTTAAAGGTTTAAAGGGAGAGTAAATGTTACTTCTTTTCCATTCATCTCAGCCACAAACTCAATAGCCTATCACTTTCCCATTCCATTTTTCAACCATGACTTCTTTTTTAATGTTGCCTAACAATATTTTCAGTTTGCCTAGTTCATTCCTTATGCTTTAAGTTATTTTGTTGATTAAAAATGAATTCCAAATTAGTTCTCTTCTTTGCAAGTGTTTAAGAACTCCTAACCTAACCAAAGTTCAGAAAATGATGAGTGCTGGGCCATAGAATCCTTTGAATCTTGACACCGATGGCTGCTTCTAGTTACCTCACAGTCTGTGCTCTTATGACACTTACATCCTTGCTTCTGTAGCCAAAACTTAAGGAACCCTCAAGGTTTACAAAAGAAAACTCAAAAACCTTTCCCTTCTCTGAGGCCCTGTTCCTCTGAGAAAGAGCTCAGTAGAGAGATTCAGTGGGAACATAACAACAATGTCAGTTGGGGAGAAAACTCAGGATGAAGGATGAAGAAGAGAAGATGCTTGCAACTCATTTGGAATCCCAAACAGGCATGTTCCACACTGCAACCACAATTTGTTGTAGCAGCCTTTTGTAAAAGAAATGAATATTCTTCAACTATGCTCCCGATTGAAGACAACGATTTTTCCTCAGTATGTGAATATAAAAGCTGCAACAAAATGGCCAACTTGTTTATGGATTAAATTTATTCCTCTAAAATCATCTGGTGTTTAAGGTGTTACAAAACGTTTTGGTTTCCCTGTCAAAGATTTAAGAAACTAAACTTGCCACAGTTAGCAGCCTTTCCTAAACTGATGCTACCCAGAGATACCCGATTACAACTCCATCAGCCAAGCCAGTCTGCTGATTGACTGATGGGAGTGGTAATCCAGAGCACCTGGACAGTGTCCTCTTAAGGAAAGCTGCTCTTTAGGCTGAAGAAGCAGGAAAGCAGACTTATGATTGCAGCAGCTGATTTATTGAAATGCAAAACAAGAAGCCTCAGACTCTGTCATGGTGACCAGCAGAGAATTTGTCAGCACAACTCAGTCTGATCAAGCCAAGCAAATGCAAACACACAGCCAATTTCCGGAGCTTTCTAAAAATGCATTTGAAAGTGTCTGTCTGTCTAGGCTTGTTTATCTCGACAACCAGCAGTACTCTCTCTCCTTCCTTTTCCTGCCTATTTACTGGCACACAGGTCTGCCAAGCAGAGATGCAGCAACTTAAAAGCTGTTCCATGCAAAAGGCAGCACAATGGTTTTTTTCCCCTTTAAAATATGCTCAGAGAAATAAAACACTAAGCAATCATTAGAATTAAGAACAAAAGCAAAGTTAAAATTAGTGCTTTAAGCCAGCTTCTTTTATTGTGAAAATCCAAAGGAAAGGAGAGGGTAAATTTAAATTCTGTGAGACTGAAGAGTGAAACTGATGTACTGTATAACAAAAGCAGCCTCAACTATGTTAGGTAACATATGGATAACATCTCCTTGCAATATTACTGAAGTAGTCTTTCTAAGTCCAGTGTCCTCCAGATCTGTTGACCTACAACAAGCCTGTCAAACTGGCAGTTGCGGGCCAGATATGTCACCTGCAGGCCATGCCCATCCCAGCTCTGCAAAGGCACAAAATGTCACTATATGTGACATTTCAGCTCATGACGCGGTTGAGTTTGACCCCTGGGATCTACAATCTCCATCAGTCATGGAAAAGGGGAAATGAGTATAAAATCCTCAAACTCACTGGGGACTTACTTCTGAGTAAACAGATAATGAGAACCAACATGGGTTAGTTTCTTGGTATCCTTGAATTATTGCCTGATAGTGGCAGTTACATATAATTTTCCAAAGTGTTCTTCAAATGGTACACATGCAGTGCTTAAAGAAGACATATTGAAATTTGTTGACTTCCACATAATCAGAACGTGTTCAAAAAGCTTCAAGAAGAGTTTTGGAAGACTCTAAAGCCTGGATATTGGTCTCATTTCAGTCGCATAATTAAAACTTCTAATATATATATTTAGTTTTTCCTAAATCCTACTATTTAAAGTTCTTCCTGGAGGAGCAAATATATTAGTCTGATATCACAAAGCAGCAGTAACAACAAAAAATCTTAAGGCATCTGTACGATTAATATTTAACTATGACACAACCTTTTGTAGGTAAAAAAAGCCCCTGTAAGCTAAAATTCTCTGGAAGTTGAAATCCATCCATCTTAACGTTGCCAAGATTGAAAACAAAACAGTGTACACTATCTTTGAAGAAGGGGTGCCAAAGTTATAGGCACTGAGTCACCCTGGATGGTGAGACAGGTGGCATATAAATTTAATAAATAAAATCCAAATACAGCTTCCAGAGCTTTTTAAAATGCTGTTGGAGGGAGGGAGGGAAGGAAAAGGCTCAGGTCAGGAAAGCCTATTTCTGAATTCTTGCCATCTTGCCTTAAAAATTGCTTTAAATTCTTGGGAGGGGGGGCGAGAAATAACCTAATACAATCCAGTCCTACTAATCTTTAGTACGAAGAAAAACTCCCAACTTCAGTGGGCTTGTTACCATGTATTAAAATTCTGCATTAACAGGAGTCCCGTCCACAGCCAGTTTGTTCAAAGGGCATCCTCTCCGGCTGCATGGAGCTCTGCAAGGGTTTGAGCTGGTCTCTCCTTAAATTGTGCGAGCTGGACTCGCTTAAACTCGGCATTCCGATGCATCCACAGCGGCAACGCTGAGGATACACATGTAGCGTAAAGGGGCACACTATGCATATCTGCCCTAAGGCATCCCTTTGTCTACTACGACACCCACAGGATTGTACTGTTACTTTGGAGTAAGTCTCGTTGAAGTTTGGCAGGACTTCCTTCCGAAGTTTACATTGTGGTTGCTGTTGCTTGCTTGCCAATGACCGTGCAAAGGCACGGTCTCTTCGGTGCAGGCTGGCGTTGTTTCTCGACGCCGCCAAGCTGTAACCTTAAGCGCCGATCTCATACAAAGCCTCGCCTGCAGGCACCTGGTATCAGCAGAGTGCAAATACTGCGCCTCCCTCCCCGCTTTTCTCCCAATACCTCTTGATAAGATGACGAGCTCTCTTGTCTAATCATGGCACCGGCGAAAAGAAAGCGCAGGGGAGAATCGGATCAAACAGCGGCATCTATTAAGAGAAAGCGGGGAGGAAATCGAAGCAGCAGGCATCGAAGAGTCAGCGCCGCTCCGAACGCCGCGTTTCAGTGCCCACAGTGAGCGAACATGATCCGATCAATAGCGCAAGCGCATGTAACGCACCGACTCCACAAGGTGTCGCTAGATTATCTTCTTCCACCGCTCTGGCCATTACTCCTATGACGTATTGCTGACACCGGTTGCGGAACAGAAGTCGAAGCAGAAAGGCTGCTGGGAGATGTAGTTTATTATCAAGTATAGAGGTATCTGGCGGCTCAAGCAGCTTTACCCTTGACCGGATACTGTTCGGCCGGGTTAGCCCATTTAGGAAATAGGTCGAATTGTATGAAGAATGCAAGCGGGAAGTACATTGGTTATATCTAAGAGCTGCAACAAGCTGAGTGAGCGGTATCCGTTTACAGTATATGATGAAGCACAATTTTATTAGGACAGTTTTAATAACCCGTTAATTATTGTAATTATTGTGCACAAGGTTGCAGATAGACTTGGAAGCATTCCTTGGTAAACAGGAGTTACATCAAATCCTCAATAAATAGAAAGCAAGTTATTGTTAAAACACATCCTTAATAGTGAAATGTGGCTATCATTAGGACTAGCATACCTCAAAATGTATAACGTCCGGTAATAACCATACCTGGGCTGCAGAGTAGCACACAGTAGCAAAGAAAGTTTCCTTTAACATGACACATTAATTCTGGAGAGTATTGTCAGTTCTCTTGACTGTTAGTATTCCTGCTAGCAGTAGTAGCAGCAGCTGCCTCTTTGTTATTATATACCTCACTGTAAAAGTAATAATGACTCATTGTAATCACTTAAAGCCACTTGTTGCATAAAGATCTTCTGTGTATACAGCATGGTGGTTTCCAGATCTGAAGCCATGATCATACATGATCTGGCTTGGTTTGCAGCAAGAAAAGCAAGAAAACAAAACTACAGCACATTGTACTTGCGAAGGGTAAATCAAGCAGTCAGCACCGGACCACTGGTGCATTGTTTAAAAAAAGGCCATTTAAATAGATTTCTGAAATCATAGGCATGCTAGTCGGCAGAGGTTTTCAGGTTTAAGTCCCGCTATTCACTTTAACCCGTTTCCAAGACGGAAAACAAAACCCAAGAATAAAAAAAAAATGCATTTAAAAAAAAATCTTCTTCTCACTTGTAGTACCTTTTAATTAAACTTGGGCCTTATTCCGAGGTAGGCCATCTCGAATTCATAACCACGGACGAACAGCACCATCTGAGTGCTGGAGTCATTCATTCTAAATAGAATAGAATAGAATAGAATAGAATAGAATAGAATAGAATAAGAGAGTTGGAAGGGACCTTGGAGGTCTTCTAGTCCAACCCCTTGCTTCTGCAACTATACTTTACATTAGCGTTGCAAGGTAGACATTGCTTTAATCAGTCAAAGAATTAATCAAGTAGAGGGATTTTTTCTTCTCTCCTGTCCCACTCCGCCAGTGATTTTGTTTTGTTTTGTTTTGAATAGATGAAGGACCCTCTCATCCGGGAGTCACCCATAGCTTTTTCGAACTAAGTAAAGGGAAGGGATAGGAAGGACTTTCTCGGAGTCTGCAGCCTCCGGGATGAGGCGGCACACAAGCGGAATGGGACAAACCACGCAAGCACGAGGAGCTCCGAGAAGGCGTTTCCCTCGCCAGCCTCCTCTCCCGGCCGGATTGGGAAGCCGCCCGAGAGCCATGGCCCAAGGCCACCGCCTGGCGCTTGCCCTGCTAGCGTTGACCCTCGCGGGCCCTCGGGAGGCGCGAGGCGAGCAGGAGCTCCGTTTCCAGCCCCCACCCTCGCAAAGACCGGTGCGGCTCTTCACGGAAGACGAGCTGGCGAGGTACGACGGACGCAAGGTAGGGGAGAGCTTTCGGAAAGACTGCCCCCTCGGGGGTTGCTGGGACGGGCCTTCTCGGCAGCAAAGCCCCGATCGAGCCTCTTTCTCGGCGGTGTGGGGGTGCGGGTGGCCTTTTCTCGGGAAAAGAGGTAGCAGAAGCGACCTGTTCGGAGAGAGCTGCGCCCTCTGGACCCCGTTTGCAACAGCTGGACTGGAGCAGTTCTGCGCGCTTTGATCCCGCCTTGGAGCTTTCGGCCGGAACGGACCGAAGTTATTCTGCGGAGGGCGAGCTGGGGAGCTCACGGGCTGTGATCTCTTTGAACTCGGCGAAGTTTGTTAGGCGGCATATTTTGCCTTGTAGTTAAAACACCTTTGATAAGCCACAAGAAAGAGTGTGACATGACTGTCAAAATTTGGATGCTGCGCGTTAGGACGAAGTAGTGAGGTTTCACGCTGTCTCCAAAACTTTGTTGTAGCATCTTTTCCTTGCTTTTGTGGTACGTTTGTGTAGAGTTCTCCTGCAATGCAAAAATAAATGTACCTAAGGTCTGTTTTGGGGCGCCTTGGCATTTTAACAGGAGAACGAGTGCCTTTAGTGTCTGCAATTTTGTTCCTAAAAATGGCCATGATCAGAAACCCCACTAATTCTGGATTGTTTGGGGTCTTTAGAAGGAGCTTTGGGTTATACTTTTGTAATTAAAAAAATTGGCAACCTAGATACCCTTGTGGGAAACTGGACACAGTTTCTTATGCTTGTGACATTTAAAGACAAAAGAAAGTCCAAGGTTGTTTGTAAAATATTAAAGGCATTTCATAATGTGTATGCAGCAAGTTTTTGCTTGCTCTTCCTCTTCATTTAAAAAAGGGGAGTTTTTATATCAAAATGAATAATTATATCTTAGTAATCAGAACTTTCATTTGCACATGTTATATCATAATGTATATGATAACCTCTATTATTTTTATTTCATTAACAAAGGAATTTGATGTAGAAATTTTCAGAAGCAATGAAACCAGGGCCTTCCAGCTGCATTTAAAGTATAACAATGATCAACACAAGCTATCATGGCCAAGAATAAAGATATTTGAATTGTAGAGTTCATCAACCACCTCTGGAGAACCACAAATTCCTCACCCATTAATAACCACTCTACATTTACCCGAAAAAAAGAAAGGGTCTTATTTTCTTTTGACTCCTGAAATAAGTGCTTGGCCTTATTTTCAGGGAGGTCTTATTATTTTGGAGGTGCAGAAGGTAGTGAGCATGGTCCCCTCATGGCTGCTACTGTGTTGTAATATTTTCAGGGCTTATTTTCAGGGGAGGCATTATTTTAGCGCATGCGTGCAAAAGCTCGATTGGGCTTATTATCCAGGGAGGTCTTATTTTCAGGGAAACAGTGTAGTACATTCAGTGCGACAGACTTTTCTTTTTCTTTTTAATTTTATTTACACACATGTAAAATACACCTGCACAAAACTTAGACGTACACCACATTTACACAATACAATACGAACAGGAGCTTCCTGTTCTTTCTAATAGCAATTGCTAATCGATATCGCTCACCTTATATTGTTTTCCCTTCTATTATATTTCATTTGCATTTCACCATTCTTAACCCTCTTATCTTACTCATCTGTCTGTTATATTGGACTTTTCTTTTTATTTACACCAATCAGAGATTTATCTGCTCAAGTTTATTCTGTAGACTTTCTTGTTAGAGCATCCATTTGTTAATGTGAATAGACTTTCCTCTTTAAAGATGAGAACCTTTTAAAGTTCTAGTTAGCAACTTTTGGTTTTCTTGAAAAAAAGAATGACCAGGTAAACAGTATGCTGTTGGTATTTCTTATTAGTACATGTCATGATAAAATATATAAATTGTATTTTCAGGAGGATGAACCTATTTATATAGCTGTGAAAGGTGTGGTGTTTGATGTCACTTCTGGAAAAGGTAAGATCACCTTACAAGCAGATTGTCCCCCCCCCTTTCAGTATGGTTCACAATAGGTATATCTCGGTGTTGTCACCTCAACCAGATGGCCTTTTTAAAGAGCAAAGGCAACTGCCTGAGGATATCCTGAAAAAAATGTTCCTCTCATTTATAAATGCTGCTAGGTTTTTCCCCATATGTTTATTATCCTTAATTCCCAGGGCTGGATAACCTTTACCTTTCCAGTTGTTGAATTTCAGCTCTTATCAGCTCCAACAAACATGACTGATGGTGAGCAATCCTGGGACTTGTAGTCCAACATCAGCTAAGGTCACAGATTGCTCACATCTGTTTAGAAGAAGGACAGCACTTGTGTATAATGCCAGATTTTATTCATTCAGCAGCCCTCTGTGCTAATTTCATGTGAAGAGTAACCTAGATCTTCTCCTGTCTTTGCGGCAAGCTTGTAGTAACTATGTAGCAATAGTTTCATATATTTGTAAGAGTCTAGTGCTGCTGCCCCAGGGATATTCATTTTGCCACTGTTTAAAACCAAGGGGAGCAAGTTCCTATTTGCTTTCCTCCTGGATTTCAAAACCTCAGCTATTTCTGCCTGGTTTGCCTTTACTAATTGAAGTGTTCAATTTCAAACCAGGGTTCCGAAAGGAATATAAACAGTTTGAAAACTATTGCTGCTTCAAAAGATTCAGCAACCAAATCCAAATCTGAATATCTTATCTTAAAATCCCATCGGATAATTTTTAAATAGTTTTAATGTACATGCCTTCACACAATGCAATAAATCCATAAAGCAATATGGATGAATAATCCCCAACATCAATATAGCTCTGGCCGTACCTTATCAGTACAGTGTTGATGAGAAAAGATGCTTTATTTGCATACTTTAGCATAAGGTTATTAAAAAGGGATGTAAGTAGCATGTATACAAATGTATATGGCAAATAGCTGGGAATGGGCAGTTTTGTAAGGACAGTTTGGTAATCCAATTATTGGAATCTTACCACATGACATAAATTTTTGAGAAGAACTCAAAAATAATATTTTTGAGAAGAACTTCTGGAGGTAGGAGAGGATGCAGTTCCACCTTGGAAGACCACATAATACAGAAATTTGACACAGAGTGAAGGTTCCATCTTTCTTAGTTTAATTGGAAGTAAGTCCTTATATTCTGTGAATGTAGCTTCCAGTGGGCATTTTATATTTCCCAGTTTTGGGATCATCCAAATGTATGGTTGCCCTTTTCAATTTGGTATTTTCTAAGTATTTTGGACAACAGCTCACAGAATGCAGTCAAGCATTGATTGCGCCCTGGTTGGAGAGATGGTGTACTTCACTTCCATATTCCTTTATTTCTCTTTCCCTTTCTGATCACCGTTTCACTCTAAACTACCTCTTAGATTATTGACTGTTTGCAATATGCCTGCTCTTTCTGTGTGGTGGTGTTAAGGCTTCAAAATGTTGGAGGATTTCAGCAGTTTAGGATGTTTATATTGTATTAAAGTTGGTTCAAGACAAGCTGAATCATGGGCGTGCTACTCTTGATATATAATTGAAGATAAGACAACATTTCATGTTTACTAGTTTTAGAACTTTTTAGGGCCTGGCATCATGCAAAGCAAACCAATCTCCAGAAGTCTCAAAATACATTAACACTTAATTCTAGGCTTGTGAACAATGAAGTCCTTGGGATGTAATTTACGATAGTTGTCCTTAAAAGAGTGTCATCTTCAAAATACCTCAGATTGTCTGTCTATGTGAGAGAGATCTTAGGTCCTGCACTTAATTGCTATTTGTGTTATTTTCCCCCCACAGAATTTTATGGGAAAGGAGCACCATATAATGCACTAGCTGGCAAAGATTCAACACGAAGTGTTGCAAAAATGTCCCTGGATCCAGCAGATCTCACTTATGATACAGTAAGAAAAAGATATTTTCAGCATAGCTTGATCTGAAACCACAACTAAGGAATGGTTTTATTTGCACATAGCTTTTTTGGGTCCTAGTACAGGATCATTAAAGATGGTGGGATTGGGGAGGGATTTAAAAATAGAAAAAGTACAGAGCTCTGAAAAACCTGGTTCAGTGCAATTAGTAGTCCTTTGCATTCACATTACATAGCATGGAGATGTGCAATAATCATTGAATTTGTTCTGTCTACCCCTCTCCTCTCCTCTCCATCTTTCTTTTTTTACACAATTGCAATTCATTGAGACGGGACTCACAGAAGAGCAGTTGCGATCTCTGGATGAGACCTTTAGCAATGTCTACAAGACCAAATATCCTATTGTTGGCTACACTGCCCGAAGAATTCTCAATGAAGATGGCAGCCCTAACCCAAACTTTAAACCTGAAGATCAGCCACATTTCACTATTAAGGATGAGTTTTAACAATAACTTGGCAATCCCATGACTACTACAAAGAACAGGAAGGTATCTAAAAACTGAAGAATATAATGGACCTAAATTGGCTTCATATCTTTGAGGATGATTGCTTTTTATCATCATTGGTTAGTTAATAATATTAATACGCATGATAAAACTATAGTGTGTGTGTGAAAATTGTTTTGACCAGCAAAGTGTTCTGTTTCAGTGTCAGTGGAGAAGCAGTTATTTTTCTTTAGCTAATTATTTGGCTAACTAAATGGAAAAATTTAAGAGCAGCATCTGTTGACAAGGAGTCCCATGGTCAATCCCACTGAACATTACTTATTCAAAATCCTCATGGCCATATAAAACATACAATTAGACAAACCATCCTGGTTGGGTTAATAACCAATAATTGGTTATTAACAATATCCAGTTGAATTAGTGATTCTTGATGGAGGTTACCTGTGCCCCCTTCTAGGGCAGTGGGTTCTGTCTGTCTTGTCTATTTCGTCTACTCAACAGTCAGTATTGAGGGAGTTTCCTTTGAGTGTTTTCCCACCAACTCTGCATTATTTCCATAAACTAGTAGTAGAAAGTTTGTATCTTTCTGTTACAAAGTTCCCTGTTTTGGAGTAAAGTCTGTAAAGAAGAGAGAGAGGGCATAAGTCTCAGGAGAGGAGTGTAGGCTACTGTTTTGAGCAGTTGCATGGTGACATAGAAAATGTTTACAGGAAATTAATAATACTAACCTATTTTGCATATTGTTTTAAGATTGAATTAATACAGTTTTTATGAAGTATCAGAAACATTAACAGTCTGATTTTATTTATCTTAGTATTCAAATGGATATACTTGCTACAGTGTGTGTTTACATAATTCTTCCTAACACTGAATTCCATAAAAACCAGGTCTGCAATTCTGCAGAACAACTACAATATGTGCAGCATGACTTGGGTTCCATCTATACTGCATAGCCTTTCACTCGTTCTCCTGATGCCCAATAATGGTTGAACTGGAAGAAATAAAGGTCATTGGATGCACTAAGCACTGACTATAATAACTATGTGGATCTGATATTTGGTACATCATGTGTATTTCTGCTGTATTTGTTACTTCTTTCTTGTGGGCAAAATAAAATAATCTTAAGACTCAAGTCCACCTCATTAAATGACTTTGGTCATATCAAAAGAATATCATGTCTCATTTGATAACGTGTGATATAGTACTGTATTTTTTGCACTATAAGGAGCATCCCCCCCCCCAAATCTGGGTGGAAATGTCTGTGCAGTGTGGGGGGGGGTGGCAGCCTGTCACCACCACCGCCTGTTATTGCTGCCGTTGGGGAATGCTGGATCCTTCACTGTCAAGCACTGATTGGCAGTTGGATCAGCCTCCTAGAATACCACCAATCAGCTGTTCTGGGTGGCGGGAATCGCTGTCGCCAGTCGGTGGCGACCATCAGCAAATGGCTGCGATCCCCTCCTAGAACAGCTGATTAGCAGTATTCCGGGAGGCTGATCTAACCATCAATAAGCTGATCGGCAGCGAAGGCTCCAGCGTTCTCTGGCAGCTGCCGCTCAGCTCAGTTGACCAGTGGTGGGCGCAATGGAGCAGAGCCCTGATGAGCCACATGCTGGGGCTGCGATAACGTGCTGACTCTGACCAGGCTGTTTTGCTGTTTGCTGCAAGGACACTATCCAGATGAATAAGTGGATGGATTCTGGGAGGCAGATGCAGATTTTTTTTTCTTGTTTTCCTCCTCTAAAGCTAGTGTGTCTCTTATGGTTAGTGCATTTAGTGCAAAAAATATTTCTGCCTTGCCATGCCTTTTTCATTTTTCTTCTTAAACCAAGTTTCAGTCTTGCAGGTTCAGTTTGACAAACACTATGAAATAGGTTGAATGTTCTCTTTTCCAGGTGATTTTTAGGCATCATACCGATGTGCCTTCATATCCTGACAAAAAAAGCCTCATTTCATTAATTAGCAGTCAATTAAGGTTCATACATTCCTATATCTGCTTTAAAATACATTTTGCAATTATTTGACTACAACATTTATGAAATAATGCCTTAGCCGAAACAAATTTGCTGTCTCCACATATCACTGGATATAGCCTTACTCTCTGGCAGTGCTACATTTCAGCTATTCTGCAGAAATCCCCCCAAAATCTTTCCATCTTGTTAGATGGAAAGAGGTTATTCTCCTTTTAAGGCACTGGGAATATTTTGGAGGTTATTACATGCCATGGCCTTTTGCAATTGTTCAGAAGTTGAGTGAATGATTTCTCTGTATTTGTCCAAGAGGAGACAATGAATTGTTTGTCAAGGGTGGCAATGTCTCTTAGTGGCAGGAGAGTTGCTATTGTAAAATTTCAGTTCATGAAAGTTTCCCTTTTGATACCTTCCCACAAGATTTAATCATAAGTATGAGAAGTCAAGGAGTGTATGATTAAAGTGCAGTGAAAGACAGATTATTCATATGTACTTCTTGGCTAACTCATACTGAGTGTAAAACCTCATATTCCACCCACTAACATCTTCATAGAAGTGCTCTTCTACTTCAAAGAAAATTTGAAAGCAAATTCCATTTACCTTTCTTATCCAACTGAATGAAAACTGATATGAAAATATGCAGAGAATGTCACTGTGATTAATATTTGTACTGTTTCTAATTTCCATTTTCAGGAAATGAAGATAAAGAACTGCTGCATGTTATCCATTCTCTAAATCTATCCCTTCTACAATATGTATTCTCTAGGCTCATTCACGTCAATCAACAAACGTGATTTAGATTGCAAAAATGTGCCTGTTTTTATTATACCCTTCATGGATTTTAATGCTGGGGATTATCAAATTTGAGTAGGGTACTAATATGTTACATTAGGTAGATAAAAACAGAAACTGGAAACAAGATGATTGAGTTTCTACATCTTATTGACAAAGTTAAGTGGTATGCTTTTTTTAAAAAAGCGAAACTATTTGGGACTAGGAACAATGTGCATATATATTCAAGCCACTAGAGGGCAATGCCACACTATTAGAAATAATATAGTTGGCAAACACAGTAATTGGCACTTGGTAACTGGAGAGACCGAAATTTCTTCAAGTGTTCTGTTAAAACTGTAAACTGATAATGCATAAAGCCTTTAGTAAGTACTTCCTTGGATTACCTTAGCCACCACAAGAAATATACCCGAAGAGACATACTTGCATCATTTCAGTTTAACCCAGAACCCTTAGATGTGTCCCAAAAACCAGAAGTGTAGTCATGCTTGTAGCCATATAACGTGCAGACACACAACTTCCTGAGATCTCAAGTAGAAGAAGCCACAGAGGTGGAGGAGCTGATACTATATCAAAGGGTTGCCCAACCTCCTCACAACTTAGGCATGTTTACAATAACATAAACAAGGAAAAACACTCAAACATTACACCATCTTTTATCGAGCATTATCTAAAAAATATTTCTTGATAATGAGAAAATAAAGTAAAAATTCTCCAGTTACTGCATGTTACTCTTGAATGTCAAATCTTCCATCACACTATGCTGAATTCCATCTGCTTCCCTTGAATAGATCACAGGGCAGAAAGGTGTGGAATGAATAACTTTTTCCAACTTGCATGTTTTTGATTGGGGACTCTTACAATCCCCCTCAGTTGTGATAATACCTTGCAAGAAAAAGACAAGAAACCCAGAGCTATCAATGAAATAAGTAGCAACACAATTATTACAAATATGTAAAGGTACATTCGCATCTATATACCACATTTAAATGCTCATAAATGTTTACTTAATTTATGAAGATTTGTGTACATGATACACACACACACACACTTTTCCAAAATTACAAACTTCAATTTTTTGGCAACTTTTAAGATGTAATACAATAATACAATAGCAGAGTTGGAAGGGATCTTGGAGGTCTTCTAGTCCAACCCCCTGCCTAGGCAGGAAACCCTATACTGTTCCAGACAAATGGCTATCCAACTTCTTCTTAAAGACTTCCAGTGTTGGGGCATTCACAACTTCTGGAGGCAAGTTTTTCCACTGATAAATTGTTCTAACTGTCAGGAAATTTCTCCTCAGTTCTAAGTTGCTTCTCTCATTGATTAGTTTCCACCCATTGCTTCTTGTTTTACCCTCAGGTGCCTTGGAGAATAGTTTGACTCCCTCTTCTATGGACTTCTAGCTAGAGAATTCTGGCTGAGAATTCTAGGAGTTCACATATCTTAAAAGATGTCAAGGTTGAGAATTATTGGTCTAGTATCTTAAGGGTAAGGCATATAACAAAAATCTAGATGTCCATTAGAATGAGAAAACACTTTGCTTCTGGCCAATGATTTTTTAGATTGTTTTTTCAGATCAGAACTGGTAACCCTAGTTTGATCTAAGCTCTTAAGCTGAGCCTTGGGCAAAATTCAGTTGCTGCTTTGGAATATTCTTTCTTGAGCAGAAGCTCTACCCCTTAGTAGCCCATTATTCATAATGAGTCCTGTATCTTAGGTCGGTGCTCTTGAACCTGACAACACTGTGTGTATGCACTAGCACACAACACTGTTGTTTTTTAAAAAAGTAAAGTTGGTATTTTCCTGGTTGAATACAGGCAGGAAAACATTATAAGCGAAATCAGATAAAAAAAATTATTGTATCAAAAATGTGCCTATTTTCCTGCACATATTTCTCAAGTAATTATCAAAGAGGATGTTACACAGAAATAGAAGCTCTGTTCTCTATCACTTCAGAATGGCAGAACAGAGAGTAATGGATTCAAATGGCAGATGTCAATTGAATGTTAAGAGGACTCCGCTTCAAGAGTGTATTCAACAGGGGATCCAATTACCTAGAGAGGGGATGGGCTGTCCTAGCTTGGATGGGGAAAAACAAGGATTTGTCTAGGATGCTTTAAGTTGGATTTGTGCTACTCTCAGTGTGCATTGGGCAGGAGCCATACTCCACAGGCTCAAGAACTCTTTCCAGCCCTGTGAGTATATTAAACAGTATAGGAACCAGGCCATCTACCCACATTGCCAATCTATTCAAGATTATATGTCAACCTAGTTCAAATTCATTTGCCTGGAATGAACCTCTTTCCCCCTCTGTGCAACTTGAAAATGTACGTGCTTCTCTGCACAAATATATTCCTTTTGACCAAGCTAGGAACACAGGAAGCTGCCTTATCTATGGATTGTTTGGTGAGTTCAGGAAAACTCACATCGCACATAGTGATCTTTACAAGGGGCAACTCTAATATGTTCGTAACAGCATTCCTTCCAAGTCAAGTCCATTGTTCACCTAGTTCAGAAGTATCTACACCACAGATGAGCTGAATGTAGATCATCTCCCAACCCATTTCAGTTTCACTCCTTCCTCACAAAATCAATCAAAATACTCCTTTGTCACTTAACTCGTACAGGTAATCCTTGATTTATGACCAGCCATTTAATTTATGACATGTCATAAATTTATGACATATTCTTAATGACGACTGTCATGTTCCCAGATCATGCGATTATAGTTTTGGGCATGTGGTAACTGGCTTGCATTCATGACTAGCTACAGTATTCCATGGTCATGTCACATTTGGTGACATTTTTTGCCATTTTCCACCACCACCACCCAAAAAAAGCAAGCAACTACGGTATACAATGGATTTGCTTAAGAATCATGTGGTTTGCTTAACAACCACATGCTTCACTTTACAACCTCAGTGACATTCTTTCCAGCCATCATAAAAATGGTCATAAAATCAAATCCATTTGCATGGTACTTCGATTTCCAACTGCAATGACTTAACGACCAAAATTCTAGATTTCATTGTGGTAGTAAGTCAAGGTTTACTTGTAGAGAATCAAGGATTATTAAATCCAGGAATTATCTTTTGTTGAAACAGTCACTGGACACAGAATAGGTTATTATCTGAGAACTCTTCCTTGGACTCAGAGGTAGTTCTTGTTTTAACCACGGTAATTGGAACGGAATTTCCCTCATTAATGTGATTGTAAACCTCAACATCATGTGATCACATCACTTGTTGATGGCAGTTCTGGCACTTCCAGTTGCTATTGTTAAGCAAAATCCCATGATAAGAGAGAAGGGGGGGGGGAGGGAGGGAGAGACTATAGTCCCCCAACTGAATTCTCTCTGCTGGACTGCTTTCCTACTCAGTTTCAGTGCTGAGCTGCTAAAAGTCATGCAAACAGGAGGGAATGAGAATCTGGAGCGAGATGTAGAGTCTGATGCAAGGGGAATGACTCGCACTTTTTGTGTTTTCCTTTTTAAATGCTGCAATATGTACCAAACGTGCAAAACAGATGTAACCCTGTGCAAGACTTTTAGGCTTGGTGAAGGTTGATAATTTGAATTCCTGCTTCAGCACTGAGTCACACGGTAGAGAGGGGCCTTCCTCAGAAGCTGGGTGTGGGTGGGCGTGTATGCTTTGGAATGTACAAAGACATATACATACAGACTTCAGAAAATAGTCCATCCTGACTTGTTATGAAATCTAATCTTGTGATGGTAATATTTATTGTTTCCTCAAACTGAAAACAATACCCAACTTAGATTTTGAAAGAACAAAACTCGGGAAGGCAGAGTTGTGATTTCCAATTTACAGATAACCAAGGAGCTAAAAAAATTGAATACAGTGCCATTGTATAACATTCTGCAGAAAATGATAACAATCCTTCAGAACAAAGTGCTTCTGATCCTACATACACACTTACTCAGAAGTAAATCTTATTTCTGTGAGAACTGTTCATAAATAAAGATACCTAAGATTTCAGACATACTGTTAATTTCATAAGAAAAACACCTTAGTGGTTTTATTGTTGATAAGTATTTTTAAAAGTATAATTCTGATTTATAAGTAAAGCTGATTGCTAGTTGGAATTCCTTGAGGATTTGCCATGCAAGAGTTAATAGAATAGGAGACTGACACTCACCACCCCACCTAGCTAAAGTTGTAAAGGGTGATGCAAGGGCTGATGTAAGAGGTGTGTGTACATGTATACACATGTATATGTGTGCGCGTAACAGCCTAACAACTTTTTGGAAATGAGAGAGAGAAAACGGCCAGCTGATTCCTGATCTAATTTATAGCCTCCTTCATAATAACATGGATAAGAAATTTTAGATAGTGGGTGCTGTACCTCTGGTTTTCAGTCTTAATTCAGCTCATCACCCCTGCCCATCCAGTCTGTGGTCTTAGGTGAAGCTCTCCCTCCCTCCTTCACTATCATTGGCCATTTCCAATGAAGGGATCTGGAGAAAGGTCCTGCTCTAGTTTCAGTCTTGTCCATACGCCTAATTTAGATTGAGACACCGAATAAGTGATCTCTTCACAGATGATCACTTGGCATTTCCCACACCTCAGCATTTTTTGGCAGCTGGCATCATTGCAAATTCTGGTGGGATATCCAGCAGCAAGATAGGGTGGGGCTTGAGTCAGCATGCAGGAACAGAAGAGCTTTATGTTCGGAGGGTTGGTTTTTTGGCAATAGCTGTGGGCTTTTTCTCAGAGATAATATGTCTCAAGTTTTTCTTTCCCTCTAGGTCTATTTGCTGTAGTCCTCCACTCACGACCAAAATTGAGCCCAAAATTGTTGCTAAGCGAGATATTTGTTAAGTGAGTTTTGCCCCAATTTAAGATCTTTCTTGTCACAGTTGTTTAGTTAGTAACACTATTGTTAAGTGAATCTGGCCTCTTCATTTATTGTGCTTGTCAGAAGGTCACAAAAGGGTGATTACATGACTGTGGACACTGCAATAGTCATAAATATGAACCAGTTATCAAGCATCTGAATTTTGATCCCATGATCATGGAGATACCGCAATGGTTGTAAGTGTGAAAAATGATCAAACGTCACTTTTTTCAGTGCCATTGTCACTTCAAACTGTCAGTAAATGAACTGTTGTAAATTGACAACTATTTGTATTTTTCCAGAACAATTGGTAATTTGAGGAGTCTGCAATGCAAAATATATTCCAATCTGCCTTACAAAATGCATAAGTTACAATAATGCATATGGAAGGTGCAAGCTGGAATTAGCTTTTCAATGATATAAGTAAACTGTATTTATCTTTGTTGACTGAATGCAACAATTCTGTGCATTTAACTTTGCCAGCTGGGTGTTCTTGGGTGTATTGGACTTCCCACAATAGGCTTAGTTGGAAGATCAGCCACAGCAACCGAACTGAAGGACTATGAGCTAAAGAAGCCTGTTTCAGAAGAGAAAGAGGGGGGGGGGGGGCTGGGGAGGATTGCACTGTTCATTTAATTCAGAACCAAATCTTTGTCCTGGGTTGTGCTCTCTATTGCTGCAGACAGTTCACTAAGTAAAGAGAAAAAGGAAGGTAAAGACACAATGAACAACTTGAACTTAATCAATTTGGAATGCAAAAAATCTAGTAGATTCAACCATTTTCTTGCTGACACTGAGAGGCCATCAAATTTTTTGCAACCAGAGCAGGTATCCTAGAAAAGCCTATTTTGGATGGTAAAAATAGCTTCTGGGTTGTCAGTTTCTAAAATAAAGGAAGGCAGGGCTTGGTTTAACCAGAAGTTTTGAAACAACAATGAAGTCTCCCTTTTCTCCTTTTTAGTGCATAATTTCTAAAAAGCCATGTTGACAATTTTGACATGCACTGTGGGGAAAAATGACATTCATCCGTGCTTTAAATAACTGTCACGTGGATCCTCCTTCCTTATTTTAAACACTTTTATGAGCATTAATAGAGTTTGCAATAATTCCTTCATTCATAGTGGCTTTTTTGTAATATATTTATAGATTTACCACAGTGCTGATTTTTTCCCACTTCTCCAATGAGTTCATTATAATGTCTATTATAATCTCCTGCTACATTACAAGATTTAATGGCAAGGCATATCTTAAAGCATAGCCTTGCATACTATCAAAATAAGAGCCATGAGCTCTTCTTGCCTACCCAAATAACATCTTGCAAGGAAAAGACACTTCTGTTCTGTGGCCCATGCTAATATGTTGGGAGCAAGGATTTTTTTCAACATGTTTTCCTATGCTTAGTAGGGCTTTTCCAAAGAAGCTAAGATTTTTAACCAATGCTGGTTTCTTGAACTCCAACAGAGCCCTTTGTTGATACACTTGTCTGAAGTGCCTTTGAAATGAATCCTATTTTTACCTACTAGAAGGCATCAGGCAGCAACCCACTGATTTGATATCTCTCAATGTAATCTTCCTGCAGGGCATCGAGGAAGTGCTGTTGAGAGGACTACTACTGGCCATCATTTCGACCAGATAGTCCTGAAAATGGATCTGCTCCTGAAGATCCACAGCTATTAGTCAGAAGATCAGTAATGGAAGACTTGAAGCATGGAGAGATAGGAGGGAAGAACAGTTTCTTCACCTATTACCAGTAAATTGTTCTACTTTAAATGGAAAATGTCTAGAACAGTGTTTCTCAACTCCCAGAATGAGAGTTGGCTGGAGTAATTCTGGGAGTTGGCTGGAACATTCTACACATCTTAAAGTTGCCAAGGTTGTGAAACACTGATCTAGAATAGGTCCATGTCCCATACTGCTTTGCAGTCCACAGAGATTTCTACTCAGACATACTGGATCCTCTCAGCAAATTTCCCAGGCAGAGGCCATTTCTAAACCATGTTGGTGCTGTTTTGCTTATGTTTTCAGAAAAGTCTTAAAAGATATTAAGAAAGTATCCCAAAACATGTTACTGGAAGTCTGAAGAGGCAACCTGGGAATCAAAGATGTTGAGCACTGCAGCTCCCACAATTTCCTGCCATTGACCATACTGATTTGGCTTGATGGGAGATGAAGTCCGAAACATGTGGAATGTATGAAGTTGCCTATTCTTAGAATAACCATTTCATTTTGGAATTATAAGTTAAATGGGTATCAAATTCTCAGCTTCCATTAACCCAGGATAGGGTATAGCATGTCTGAATATGTTATAATAGGAGTTTTTTTAAGTCAGTAGGTGCAGTACAAGCAAGTTAACACAAATTATTCTGTATAAATCAATGTCAACAATATAACAATACTATATAACCTGAAGGCAATTGCAACATCTTATACTATGGATCTTCAAGAATCTAGTTCTGGATGCTCTTATGTTTTATGGATGATAAAAAACCTATATTACATAGCAAGAACAATCCCTTTCTTTCCAGCTTTTCTAACAACACAAACACCAAAGAGCAGAGTTCAGAAACAATAAACATATCTTACAATACCAATAAGAAGTCTCCAGTATTGGAAGTGAAAATTACAGTCGTTACACTACCAAAAAAAAAATAATCTAAAATTCAGGCACACCTATATGAAGAGTGATGCCCAATAATTTAAAATAAAAGTTACTTAGCTTGAAGTCTCATAATTACATTCTTTATAGTTGCCCTCCAAGTGTCACTTTAGAGATTTCCATATCTCAGAGAACCAGGCTGCTTTAAGATAAACAGCTCCTACCATTACTAATTAAAACATTTTCTTCATCAATAGATTAACTGTGGAAATGGCTACAAATCAAAGTTGGTTTCCTATAGACAGGCAGGGCCATTTCCCAATCAAAATCTAGTCTTGGTTTTTAGGGTCTCCTGCTAAAGGTGAATGACTGTTAAACCTACATAAGGTTGCCACTTTAAAGGCATGCCATAAATCAGAAGATTTAGAAGGCAGCATTTGCGTTGTTCTCCTGGCCAATATTCAATTAGTAAACACTTGAACTGTACAGAAAGTGATATTATTTGTGGGACTCATCTGCTTTGCCTATATTTGTGCACAACCTCTTTTCTTTAAAATTTGCCTTCTGACTCTTGAGTGTCTTGCCACTTCCTCCATTCAAAGCTGCTCAATGAATTGGCCAAATTAACTAAGCATTAACTAATTTGTTGCATATTCAATATGCAAATACCAGCTGCGACCTGATTGGTTGGTCGTTTTGACAGTTGGTCTGAGTGCTAGTATAAATACCCTGACAGTTGCAGGGAACGTTTGAATCGCTTGTCACCTGTGTTATAATAAAGATCTGTCTTGCACATGGCTCCTGCATGTCAATTCCCTCACAACAACAACCCACACGTTTACAATACTGCCGACCCAGATGGGACTGATATGCGATTCCCGCAGAGCCTAACAACATCAGCCAACTAGTAAGGAGCCACAGGACAGCCAGAAGCCCTGTTGCTGCCTCCGTTCTCCGGGCCGTGCTGCCTGCGCCCACTGCGAGCCTTGCCGCTGTGCCTCAACTCCTGCCGAAGCCGCTCGTTGCATGCCTTCAGCGCCTACAGGCCTCCAGGGCCTGCCTTCCTGTCCTGCCTGCCTTCCAGGCACCTAGCTGTTTCCAGCTGCCTCTGCCGAGGCCGTCCTACGAAGGCTGCAAGCATCTCAAAGCCCCTGTCTCCACTTCGCTGCCTCCAGGGCACGAATTCCTCCCCGCGATGCCTGCCTGACCAGGAGAGAGAGAGAGGAAGAAGGAGGAGGACTGAAGCGTGTCCCTGCCATCCGTCTCCTGCCTTGCTTCCTCGGCCTCCTGGCCTCAGCTCCGCGCCTCAACGAAGGGAAAGGAGAAGCCTGCCTTCTCGGCCTCCCGACGCCTCCTCGGCCTTCCATCGTTCCCCTGTCTTAGCTGCCTCCAGGGGCCTGAAATCCTCCTGTCCTGCCTGCTAGCTCCGTTCTCTGCCTTGAGGAGAAGCCGCCCCTCCCTGCCTCCCCGCGAGCCTGCTTCCCAACGGGAAGCCGAGGAGCCTCTCTCAACGCTCCTCCTAGACCTCCGTGCTGCCTGCCAGTCCCCACCTCCGTACAAGGCGGTGCCTCTGCTGTCCAAGCCATCTGCGAGCAGCGAGCCGCCTCCAGGGCCGATTTTCAAGCCTGGACCGAGAGAATCAAAGTTGTTTTGTTTGGGCATGCGCAGTTAAGGGGGGGGAATTTTAAATAAATAAAATGTGAATAAAGTAACGAGGGAAAGGAAGAAATGTGAAATGTGAGAAACGTAATGTGAAAATTACTGGAGGGAGGAGGAAGAGAAACAGAATTGCTAATAGTACATTCAAGGAACTGCTGTTTGGAATGAAAAAAAAAATGGGGGAACTGCTGTTTGAATCGTATTAATAAAAATAATTCACTTAACATGGGGAAATATGCAAATGTAATTTTCAAAGTTGCTTGTTATAATGTTGTGTCCACCACCCCCTTCAACTGATCTGGGGGAAAGGAGTGTTGCATATTCAATATGCAAATACCAGCTGCGACCTGATTGGTTGGTCATTTTGACAGTTGGTCTGAGTGCTAGTATAAATACCCTGACAGTTGCAGGGAACGTTTGAATCGCTTGTCACCTGTGTTATAATAAAGATCTGTCTTGCACATGGCTCCTGCGTGTCAATTCCCTCACAACAACAACCCACACGTTTACAATATAATTAACTAAAATCTAAGCAGATTTTTGCTTCCAGTCTTTAAAAATGGATGTATTTTAAGTGCCTCAAAAAGTAACTGCAAACTGAGATAACCAGTCAAATTGATTGAATGAACCTGATAAGGATTTTGTCTCCTCATCTTCTTTTATTCCAAACATTCAGAACCCTGCCTTGAACGCTGCTCCAAAAGTTGTTGATAAAAATGTATCAATATGATGGAAAATATTATTAAGTACACAGGCAGTATCATATTAATAGTTGAGTCTTTCCTGGCTTCAAAAGGTTGCACTTCTTTAATGGCAGAGACACAGAAGTTTTTATGAAGACTTCCAGAGGGAAATGCCATAATCGTACAGAATCATGTAAGTTCTTTAGTTTTATGCAAGCCCAACTCATTTCTGCATTTCAAGCAGTTGCTTCTCATGGTCCAAAAGTGGCATTCCAGGATCCTGCGCAGATGATATGGGAATCCAAGATCCAACCGGACACCATGTTGAAGAAATGTGCCTTAGGAACCTTTAAAAATCAAAGGACATTATGACAGACAAGCTGGGCACCCATATGCATTGAAATTCAGGATTGTAATATTTACCCAATCCCGTAATGTTATAATTCTACAAGGTCATTGTTACATTTGGGGTTTTGAAATATATTTCAGAGTGACTTCTGCCCTCCAGCCATTTTTTTTTAAATGAAGCAAAAGACAAGGAAGAGGAACAAGAGGCAAGTGTGAGTAAGCAGAGGCTAAAGGAAGGACAAAGATTGCAGAAGGAAAGGTTGACATCTACCCTTTTATGACACATCTGGTAAGTTCCTTAATTTTATGCAAGTTTCACAGTACAATCTAAAGGGACAAGGAAAGGCCATACATACATACATCATATTAATATACAAAGCTGTCTTACACTGAGCCTGAGATGCATGACAGAGATATGTGACAGTACTGAGCCAGTCTAGTTTTGAATAACACAATACAGGTAGCCCTGATCTTATGACCACATTTGAGCCCAAAATTTCTGTTGTTAAGTGAGTCATTTGTTAAGTGAATTTTGCCCAGTTTTATGACTTTTTTTGCCAGAGTTGTTAAGTGAATCATTGCCCTTGATAAGTTAGTAACCTTCTTGTTAAGTGAATCTGGCTTCCCCATTGATTTTGCTTGTCAGAAGGTTTCAAAAGGTGATCACGTGACCATGGGACACAGCAACAGTCATAAGTAGGAACAAGTTGCCAAGCATCTTAATTTTGATCACATGACCATGGGGATGCCTCAAAGGTCCTAAGTCTGAAAAAAAGTCATGTCACTTTTTCCAATGCCGTTGTAACTTTGAACTACCATCAAATGAACTGTTGTAAGTCAAGGACAACTTGTAGTTGCTCTGCATTTCCAGGCTGTTTCCCCACACAAATTGTTGTCTCTAGAAATGTTATTCATTTGCTTTGTTCTTAATCCTGATCCCCTCTGGTAGATTAATATTTAATTAAAGTTAGATTCTTAACTGCTACTCTATTTTTTCTTAGCCCACTCTTTTTTAATTATTATAATTGCTTTTAATATTCGAAACCATTTTGGGGGCTCTGTTGAAAACTTAAAGTTGAAGTAACATAATATGTATACTAAATCGCCTGTTGAACCACAAGAAATTTTAAACCAAAGAACTCTAGTCTAGTTGACCACTTTTTCCAGTGGTCAACTAGATGTCTATAATAACTCTCCTATATGGATAGAAAGGCTTCTTGCTAGAGAAGGCGGCAAAACTGTTACATTTGAAGATGCTCAGTTTTTCCAACAGATGCCAATGTAGGAAAAAAGTTAGATAAACACTGAGAAAGACTGAAAAAGCAAGTACCCTGTATGCCAGTTCAGTCCATGTTCTGGTGTTGTGTCCCGCTAGTGGCCAGCAGAGCTGGCAGCAGAATCGAACAGTGAGGAGGTTGGGGAGGAACATGGGCCAGTCCTGGAGACTGGGGAAGGCTCAGACAAGGGGTCTGCGTCAGAGGCAGAGAGGGGTCAAGGCCATTTGGCAGTTCTCAGCTGCCTTCGGAGCTAGACAGCGGTGAGGCAAAGGAACAGCTGGAGCCTGTTCCCAGTGTGCACATGCGCAGAGGTGCCAGAAGAAAAGAACAGCTAGGAAATCAGGGTTGACTTGGGAATAAAGCCACAGGTGGATGGTGAATGGCCTCTCCCATAAGAAATAAAAGAGGAGCGAAAGGGAAGTAGGCTTTTGCAAGAAACAAACGATGACAAAATCACAACCACACACAAACGTATTAACATTAAGCAAATGATGTATCATTATACAACACACTTGATTTGAACCTCCCACATGCTAGGCAGAATAGACTCTTAATTGTCGGGGTCTCTGGAGCAGAGTTTTTCACAGCATTTGGAGTCTGTAACTAGAAATGTTGGGGGCTGAAGCCATACTGTCAATAGATTACTGTAAAAGACAATTGCGCCAGGGATTATTAAACATTAGCTTTCTAAGGAGAAGCATGTTAATTTAATTAGCTGGAAATAAAGTATACTTGTGCATTGCTAGCGGCACATGTGGAACTCTCTGAAAACAAACAGCTAAGGACAGAACCGTAGCTGAGACACTGAGCCATAAAGGGACTTCCCCTGTCAATGGCATAACTGAGGAGATTCTAAGAAAAGGTGACTTGCTTGACCATCACCTGACAGGACCTTGCCCAAGAAAGAAACTTTGTGTTGCCATCACTCTGCTACTAATCCCGTTTCTCTTTCCTCTGTGCTGTAGCACGTCCAGAACTTCCTTTAAAAGTGAGCTCAGCAGCCACCAACTCTGTGGAAAAGTAAGCCCCTCTTTTTCCAGAAGTTGAAGGTTTTGTAATCAAAAGAGGTTCCTCTCTCCAGTAGAAAGAGTATGATCTCAGAGGGCACTTCAGTCACTCTGTCACATGTACAGCTAAGGCAGCTCTATAGTCGTAAAGCTTTACAAGAAATTGTAAGCAAAAATGAGTCTGATGAGCAGGGAGAGTGATGAACAAGCTCTGTGTCATTGCTGAGACAATTACAAGCTCCTTATTACCAGAACTAAAAATTCTGTTTTCAAACTCTTTGCAACAATGAGAGCGTCTCCCACTTATTAATGCCCGCATTCATGTTACAAATAGCAAATGTAAAATTACAAGGCTAACCTACATGCTCTGCATTTTGTCAGGGCTATTTATATATAAACTACATTTCCTCAGAAGTCAGAACCACAGTGATTACCTTCAAGCTTTCTCACATGGCTAAAGACAAAAACTCCCTTAATTTAATGAACAGTTTCACTGCCAGGCCAGAGAAACAGAACCAAACAGTGGCTGCAACAATAAAGATCCCCAGATCGAAGGGATTCATCCTTTCCCTCCTATTTGCCAGTAAAAGCTGTCCAAGTTGTTATTGCTCAGTATCAAAGAATATGTTTTGTGGTGTGGTGGTGTGGTAGTGGTGGTGGTGGTGGTGGTGTGTGTGTGTGTGTGTGTGTGTGCACTTTTGAGTCCATTTTTGACTCCTGGTAAATGTCTCAACTAATCCACAGTTTTCTTGGCAAGATTTCTTGTAAGTGGATTGCCCTTGCCTCCCTTCTAGGGCTGAGAGAGAGTGACTGGCTAAAGGTTACCCAGCTGGCTTGGTGTCTTCAAAGAAGTGGAGTGACTCTGCAAAAGTAAAAGCAGAGAAGATCAGCTTTCTTTTCCTTAAAAACAATCATGTTGGTAGTGAATCTGGGAACAGTTGTTACAGGAACAGCACTGTGGCTCCATTGTCTAATGAACTGCATGTCATTCAGACCTTTTAATCTATCCTGCCTAGCAAAGATTCTCTCATGTGTAGTATGGCCTGTGACCAGTCTATGCCAAAGCTTTATAAACTCTAGAATCCTCTAGCGTGTAGCCAAGACTGGAAGCAACTTGATCCAATGAGATCTCAGTGTTCTTTGCTTTTAGAAGATGTTCTGAGAACCCTCCTTTTCCAGGATTCACAGGATCAACAATTGTCTTGTATGCCAAACAAATCACAACTTGTACACAAGTTGTGATTTGTCTGACAACTGTCCTATGAATCCTGGAAGATTGTCAAGATGTCTTCTAAAAGCATATAAACATCACATCATCGGATCATCCCATTTCATTTCTGCTACAAATTGACAGGATTTGAATCTATTTGATTACATCTACCTATGCTATAAATTGAATGCATTCAGACTGATTTAGTCATAAACAATAAACTTATTTTGGACTATAAAAAAACCAAGGAATGTTTTGAGTTAATGTTATCTGAATAGTGAGATTCCACTATTTTTATGAAGTCAGAATAAATAGGATAATTTTCTAGGTTAGGAAGATTATTTATGAATGATCAGATGATTGGGTATATACACATAGACAACTAGTAATGGGCAGCTTCAAGGATTTTGGGCCTCCTTGTGATAGTGGTTTTTGATTTGAACTTGGATTAAATATCCTCTCTAACAAAGAAAGCTATTCAACCAAAAATTGGTGTGCAAATGCCTCTGCATGGGAATCATATGGTACATGATGGAAATAGGCATCTTCTTTGCTTCCTCTTTGTCCTGTTAGTATGTATGTATATAAATCAAATATTTGACAAGTCCTCAAAATATCTAAAGGAAACAAAATCCACATGATGCTGTTTCTAGAATTTTCTACCAGTTGGATGAAAGAGGATATATAACAATATGATCATAAAATAGTGCTTAGTCATGGGTTCATTTGGCCCAAAATGTATCCATTTAGCATTTCTAATCTCACAAATTCTTGGAAGGTTGTTTTAGGTCTATACAATGATTGTTGCTTAGTCTTGCCCACCTTGAAGGGCTGACAATATGGTTCTGTTGATGAATTGTAAAATGCAGATTGGCGACAATAGATACCAGCACTTTAAGAGTAATGTTTCACAGGAATTTTCCTTGCATGGGACCCTTAATCTGCTACATACTAATTGAGAATTAAATCACACAAGACCTCCTGGGATCAGATGAAAACTACTTCTAATATTCCTATGCAATTATATGCCAAGTAGCACAATTTCTTAAAAGCTGAGGCTGGAAGAATGCTTGGTTCTGTATCTGAGAAGTTAAAACATTTTATCTCTTATCAACACACTTTATTAGTTTCTTCCAGGAGGATAAATTGTATCGATTAGTTCACGTCACACTTGTGACTTGGCAGCAGTATTAGATACCCGCCCATAAAACATCATCTCCTCATGAATCTTTCATTACCAGTGTGGTCTGACAAGCCAGCAGTAATCATTCCATCCTTACTCTTGTGGATGATGCCACTGCAGAGGCTTCTCCTATTGGATCAGAGTGTTCCATCTGTTTACAATACAGATCCTGAGAGCCTTATCAAATTTCTCCCAGGTACAAGAAGCTTACATAACAATCATGTGCTACTTGTTTGGTGAGGACATTGCAGAAATAAACTGAAATCATTTCCAATTAAACATATGACTTGCAGTACCAAGATGAAATACTGTCATCCTTGCTTACAGCATACTAACTCTTTTACGGAAAGGCTGGGCTTGCATAGA
The DNA here is from genome assembly GCF_009769535.1 of Thamnophis elegans. Taxonomy (NCBI): domain Eukaryota; kingdom Metazoa; phylum Chordata; class Lepidosauria; order Squamata; family Natricidae; genus Thamnophis; species Thamnophis elegans. The sequence goes on along the minus strand of NC_045544.1, from coordinate 91,745,251 downwards.
TAAGGGGGTTCTTAAAATTACACCTTCCAGTTAATTCCTAATTCTGTTACCGATTCTATATAATGCAGTAAAGAAACCTGGATAGCTGGATTGTAATGCAGCTGTATTGCTTTCCGATACATGCTTTTCAAGCAGAATCATTTTCTAGACAGGTGGATCGGCCTGCAGATGTTATTGAATTTTGAGCATTATTGCTTGCGATGGATGATGTGCTCCTGGTAATTGTAGGGTGATCACTGGTTCCCCTTCCTTGATTAAAAACTGAATTTAAAGTGCAAGAGCTTTCCTACTGCTTGGCCTTGATCAGTATATTGAGAAGGAAAGGGAAAGATAATCATAATTTTCTGAGCTGAGAATTCCAAAAACTGTCAGTCAACTAGTCAAATGCATTAATATGTCTTTAGTAACAGCAGTAGCAGCAGCTTGATGACAGTAAATAGTTGATGAAGATTTTTCCTGAATGGTATTATTTTTCAATGTGTGTGAACAAGATATGTAGGACCAAGTTAGGTAAGAAAAAGAAAATTTGTCTTATATTGCAGTGAAATTATTTCCTTATTCATTTTTTATCATTTCTCCACTACAACTGATGGCAATTTCTGAAATCACCCAACCACTGTGTTAAAATAACAATAACAGGGCCTTATGTCATCTGAATAAATGACTGGGTAAAGCTATAAAAGCACTATAATTCTCTGAGGCAAAAAAGGGCTTGGTCTGGCAGTTGCTATCCAGAGTTTCTGCCAGTATTGCTTCCTATCCCTTGCTAATAGATCTTTTAACTTGAGATTCAAGAAACTGAAACTGGAATTTTTGGAATGCAAAGCATCCCCTTTTAGAAAAAGAGAAGTCCAATATGATGTGCATGTATTTTGAATTCCTAGCTTTGGCATTATTAGCACATCCTGAAGAACAAGTTGGCCAGAAATCTAATTTTATTATACTTCTTTTTTTTTACGAACATATTACACAGTCTTACCATTAGCAAACGTCCCTTGGTAATTTTTCAAACCAATGCAAGTTAATTAGTTATCATCCACTGACTCAAGATTGATTCCTAGTGACTAGAGCAGGGGTGTCAAACTCAATTTCATTGAGGGCCTCATCAGGGTTGTGTTTGACCTCAGGGGAGGGGCTGGGGTGGGCGTGGCCAGATCAATGTCACTTGTGTCGGGAGCACCTGTGGTGGCCCGAGTGCTCTGCCAGTGAAAATGGGCTCCTGAGCTCCGTCTGCAACGGCCTCCTGCAACCCTCTTCCAGCAAAAACGGAGCTTGGGAGGACCCCACAGGACCCCACCCCCAAGCTCCGTTTTTACTGTCAGAGGCACCACAGGCCAGTCCTTTGCTGTTTCCAGGTTGGCCCCATGGGCCAGATCTAAATACCCTACGGGCCGGAGTTTGACACCCCTAGACTAGAGGAACAAGTTCCTGCAGTTTACTGACAATATTGCCATTGTTGTCCTCTTGGAGCTGAGAAAAAACAATTGGCCAAGCAGAACTACAACTCAAGCCTGCCAGTTTCTAGCTGGGTGCCTTATACCACTACACCAAACTGTGTTGAGCCAACATTAAAAACTATAAATTACAATATGAATTAAAGGTAAAACAAGCATGAGAACTAAAGTTGATAGGAAAAAAACAGAACAAAACTTGGAGGGTCAACAAGTACTAAAAAATCCTGAAATGCTGGGAAAATAAAAAGTTTTTCCTTGGCAATAACAACAACAATGGAAAAACTACAAAAAAAGAGAGCTGACATTGCGATGGCATGACGTGTGATCTTGGTGCCCCGAATTTCTGGCCACTGGACAGTCCATTTGGACCTAAATCGTCCTGCAGAGACAGTGATTGAGAAGGGCACCTCCGGCTGATCTCATGGGACACCGCAAAGTCCCTGAAAGATCCAGGAATAGCCCTTTTTTCCTGGCGACAGAAACGCAACTAATGAAGCTGTTGAAGTTGGGACAGCTCCAGAACGGGAAGAAAGCAGAAAGAGAAAGTGTGTCGAATTGGTGAGGAAATTTTATTATTCGAGGAAGAGACTACCCAAGAAAAAAAATTAAGTTAAGATTGAAGACAGAAGACTGTAGGCAGCGAGAATGATCTGCATTGAACTTAGTGTGTTATCCAGTTTCTAATTTTTTTCATGGATGGAACTTTGCAGGGGCTCCCTATTTTTTAAACTGAATGGCTTAATTCTTTCTTCTTCTTTTTTCACTTTGCTTATACTATGGATTAAAATTCTCCTTTTTTATAATGCTTGATTTGATTGATTGGATTGTTTTTGATCTCCATTTAAGGGCTTTTTTCCTTCTTAAGCTTGGAATACAAAGAAGATAATAATAAGGATTATAAAGAGGGTTGTAACAATAGGAGGAAAAGCAGTTACACTGCCACTTAGAGGCTGGAGACTGGATACATTGTTTTTTCTTCTTTCTCTTTGATCACTTGAGATTCAAGGTTCTTTCAGTTTGTTTACTGACAGTGATAGTAGGAAGAGCACAAGTTGTTTATACAGGTATCTTTTGGAAGTTCTATCACTAGCTATTGGAGGGAACATTTTGACTTGAAAGATAATAAATGAACCTGTTTGAAGTTTATTAAAATAGCCTTGAACCATATAGTGACAGCGTCTGCAAAATTGAAAGAATGGCTCAGCAGGAAAAAGAAACTGCAACATTGCAAATGATTATGTTTGAAATTCAAAATCTATTAGTTATGACAGAGAGAATTGAAAAGAGATTGGAGAATATGGAATACAAAACAGAAAAATCTGATGGAGAAACTGAGGATGCTTACCAAATGAAGAAAGTGGAGGACAGAGTTCAAAAGATGGAAGAAAAAAATGAGCAAAGAGATAAGAAAATTGTGGATACTGACAACAAATGTGAGTTGGTTGGTAATGGCAAGAGCAGAATATGGAAAGTGAGATAGAGGGATTGGAACTCTACCCCAGACTTCAAAGCACAGAAGAAAAGAGAGAAAAATTTGACGGAGATAAGGGAGAAATCTGACAGAAGCACTAGTGATAACCAAAGATAAGCTGATGAAAAAAACAGATGTTGGGTTTCAAGCTTTTATGAGATACAAAAGGAATAACATGTTGGCCAGAGTAGTTTATACAAGATTATTAAGAAAGTAACTGGAACATTAATGCTACAAATGGCAAGAGATATAATACCGTACCATTACTGGAAAGATACAGGTTGATACAATGAAAATGCATAATAAAAATTAGGCTAAATTTAGTTTACTAGTAGTATGTATAAAATGAAGTGACAATAGCTATATTAATTAATGATTAATATGATAACAATACATATATATATATTAGTTTTATAATATGAAATTTTATATAACAACACATGAGGATTATGAGAGGAGGTTTAAAGTTTTATCTAGAATATGTATAAAGATGTATTATGATTGGATGATTTTAGGATGATTTAATGGAATGTTATCTTAATTCTATTCTAGATTTGAATATTATATATAAAAAGGATATAAAAAACAATTATAGTCAAATTAAGGTTGAGATATAATAATTGTGATATACATGAATATGCCCTAGAGTTTGTTATAAGATGGCCGGCTATATAAAAGTTAAATAAAATAAAATAAAATAAAAAGATTCTGATTAGTTTAGAGCTCTGGATATGAGGGAATAATCATCTTGCTCAAACTGTGGCAAGCATCTTTGAAAGGATACTGGATTTGCATACTTCTTTTCTAATGTGGTTTGGAAATTGTTTATTAACTCCTTTTTGGCTTTAAGAACCTCTGGATCAACAGGTTTACAGCACAAAATTTGTTTCCTTCAATCCTTATTAAAAGGTAAGGTAAGTTTAAAGGCTTAACTTTTTTAATAAAAAGCAAAAGGTAGATTAAAACTTTAATTTTTGAAAATTATACACGCATTAAGGTCCAGATAAATTTGAAGTAAGATTTTGGAAATAATGATAAAGAATCCTTTCAATGGGAAAATGATTTGTTTTTAATTCTAAACATATAATAAGATAAGAATTTAATAATTGGACACTAGAGGGACCTAGAAGGAGAATTAATGGAGAACACTCAAATTCAACTTACAAATGCAGACTGAAGCCAATTGTTTCATATGAAGGATATTTTGAACAATGGCCTTAGAAGTTAATTTTAAGAGTCTCTGCCTCTATAGATAGGCTGTATTTAAAATATGTTATGGAAGAGGAACTAGTTTTATCTGACAAGATTGAGACTATGAAAGTGGATTTTAAAATGACAGGCTAAAAGAATGACATAGAAAAAGATGTCACAGGTGGACATATCCACCACCCCCACCCCCAAATCTACTGATATGTTAATAATTAAAAGGGATATGCAAATAACAAACCAAGAGAATTACTGAATAATTTTGCTATATCAGATTTAGAAAAGAGGCTTGTTAAAGCTTTGAAGAATTTTGGAGAAAGGACATGGAAAAAATAAAAATAAATCAAGTTCTAGGACATTATTTGGAAGGACTAAAGATCAAAATTGTTAAAAAGGAAGTATATGAAGTTGATTTATTTGATCAAGGTTAAAATAGAGATGTCATTAACTCTGGTAGCTCTTAATGGACTTTGCTGACATCAGGATTGAAATAATGAGGGTTATGGATTTATTTATAAATAAGATATGAGATATGGGAAGAAGAGATCATTTTGTTGTATTTTAACAGAAGGTGATAAATTACTAAATTTGTTTATATTTGTGGTGGAGGGGAAACTCATTTCTTACATAGTTTCTTGTTTTTCTTATATTTTTATTTTTTCCTACTTTGGTTTTTCTTTTTTGCAGTTTCTATTTTTCTTTTTAACCTTTTAAAGCTTGCATTAGTTTCTATTATTTTAATTTTATGTGTGTTCATGTGTGTGTATATAAAAGAAATGTTTTGTAAATGGTGGTACCATTACTGAAAAATGTCATTTTTCTCTAGGCAGTCCATAGAAAAGTACTTTGAAATTGGAAATTATTAGTTATATGCCACCTGACTGCCAGCAACTCTGGGTAGTTATTAAGACACCTTTTCAAATTACCCAACCCAACCCATTTGGAGTTTGAAAATGAAATAACTACAGGCAGTGCTTTTTACCTATCTATCACCCAAAAGCAAAATATCTGTCTCCTACAGAATTCCAAGTTTGTGATATTATTTTTTGATGTTTTTCAGGTATTTTTTGTCATCACAATTGATGTCATGTAGCTAAATACTTCCTTGTAGAGATCTACAACAGAAAGGCATTGCAAAAGGCTGTGATTGAAACCCATGATTTCATTTTCATCATTTATTAACACACCATAACTGCCATGCAAGTAGTGGTGACCTAAAAAAACTGGTTCTGTTAGAAGAGCAAATAATGTGAAGTCAATTTTCACTTTCCACGTCTCTATTTCCCAGACTAAACATATTTAACAAGCAAGATTTCCCTTGTAGCAATGAGCACAATGAATGCAGCATGTTATGCCTGATGTGGCTTCTCTTCTTTCTATACCAAATTCTTGGAAGGTGCTAAATCCTGTTTATGGGCTGCTAGTGCATAAATGAGTCCTGAAGACAGGATCACATTACCAATCTACATTTCTGACATATTTCCCTATCTTGTCTGAAACTTCAGACATTTTGCCGCTAGGTAGGAACAGCACACAAGGTCATTAGGAAATAGAGGTGTTTCATAAGTAATCACACATACCTTGTACTTATCAGTGAAATATCCTGATCTAAATTTTACTTTTCATGTGATGCAAGCAGTGCATAGCATTCCAAGGAGAATGAGGTCAGCAACTTTTGCAGACATCACATCTTTACCTTTGGGCATGGAACTGATGTATGCAATGCCCTTTAAGAAAGTGTATATATATGCATAATGTTGTGACTAAATTGCTTGTGCAAGAGTTTCTTCTAATGGAGGTAAAAAAAAAACCCCACCCCAAAACAAAAACCCAACTGCAGAATACCTTCAGTTTTTGAATCCTCTCCTGTGTGGCAGACATAAAAAGCAGACTTCCCTAATACCCAATGACTTCGAGTTAGAATCACCATACCCAGTTGAGAATACTGGGATTTGTTCTGTCTGCACCTAATGCACAAATCAGAACACCAGTATCAGGAAACTTTTTTCCAAATTGCAGTTGACTAAAGGTCTGATGCAGCCCCCAAAGAACCAATCAGAACTGAAGAAGCTTCTTGGATGAGAAGCGAAACCTCTTCAAGGAAAAATGAATTCCAGCTGCCTTTTGAAAAAAAAACATAATTAGGGACAACCTTGGCCTGGATAACTGAGATTCTCCATAGACACAGCCCCCAAAGAACCACATCCTGCTCCTCATCCCTTGCACTCTGAGCTCTGCTGCTCTCCCTGTCTTATTATACCCCTCCTCTTGGCTTCTTCCCATGCATCTCATTTCTTTCCCAATCCTGTTTGCATAGAAGAGCATTGGTTCTCCTTTCTCTCCTGCTATTTGCCTGCTTTTTAAATCTTTATGTTAGTATTTGTACTGATTCACCACGCTAAAGGGTTCACCTTTCATCTTACTTACTTTTTGTTTGATTGCTGTCTTTTTAAAAGATTTTTAATCTTGCCTTTATTATATTTAACTCAAGGCAGCCAATACACGCAATACTCCTTCCACTTCCTATTTTCCCCACAACAATCCTGTGAGGTGAGTTGGGCTGAAAGCGAGTGATTGGCGTAATCACTCAGTCAGTCTTAGTGTCTAAGGCAGAATTAGAACTGATGGTTGCTGGTTTCTAGGCTAGTGCCTTATTCACTAGACCAAACTGGCCCTCAACTGACTCTTATTTTCTTAGTACTGAGAAACAGCCAGATTAAATCATCAGCCAAGTTTTCTGAACCATTTCATTCCCATCACACCATTTCTTGTCCCATCAAACAAGATGGCATTTGAGTGAAAGATCATCCTTTCAATCAGAAAAGAACCATAACTAGAACAGAAAACATTTCTTTTAGACAGTTGCCTATGGACCACATCCTCTATGATCCGTTCCATCTCTATGATTTCATTATTCATTTTGCTCAAATAGCTGTGATCAACTTTAAACCATTTATTCCTATTTGCAAGAGGGAGAGAACTATAATTATGATAATGGAGTTGATCCTGTTTTCCTCAGTACTATGATAGTGACACTTATAATTGGAATAATTAGCCCAGCTAGTAGCAACAGTTATCCAATCTTGGCTAGTCTTGGAAAATAAGCAAGATAAGACCTGCTAGTATTTGAAATGAGGATTACCTAGGAAGGTCAAGTGTTTAGGGCAAATTAAGAAGGGGAGGGGGAAACCCTTCAAAAATGTAGAAGTAATTTATTTTCATACATGTGGATATATCCAGGTAAATCACCAAACGTCATGCTCACTTTGACTTGGAAAAAATAGAAAAAAACACCTATTCAAGCCAAACTACTTTTATTGATAGAGAATGTTTGACCTGCTATTTCTAAATTATTTATTACTCTTGCATTTTTAACCAATGGTTAGAAGTCTTGCTAGGGCCAGTTAGGAGTTGAAATCTAGCAAATCCTGTTACCCTCTGTGGCTCTTATGATTCTTGGCTGGAGATGATGGCAATGGTAAATCAACAAGCTTGGTGAAATAAATGAATGAATGAATGAATGAATAAATAAATAAATAAAATAAATATAACTGAAAGATGCAAGGTTAAGGAAGACTGCATTAGGAAATACATCTTAGAATGACTATGACTGGGAGTAGTAGGGTTTTTTACGACTAATACTATTTTATTTGGAATAGGCTTCTAAGCACAATACAAGTGTACAATAAAACTATACCACAGTATAGACCAAAATCAACAATGTAACAAAATAACTTTTGAAATCCAAAGCACTTGTATGGCCCTTACACAAGTTGGGGGAATTAGGATAGACTATACCAAAACTATTTGGAAGATAATATCTTTGGAGATTGATTAGTCTGAGTAGGACTGGCACCCTTCATCAACCTCTTATCTAAAGAATGAGACATTGAATATTAGCCAAAAGTTATCTAAGGTGCTTGGATCAAGCTATGCTTTTTAAAAAGAGAGTGTACAGATGATCTATCAAGTCTTTAGCTGCCATTGCATGAAACGTAGAATCTAGTTTAAGATTGGGAATGAGCAATTTGGCCCAAACTATTTAGCAAACTGCTCACAAGAATATGATCTTCCAGGATGCGAGAGCCCAAAAGACAACTCACCCTTTAGTGCAATTTACAGCACACCTGGCTTTCCAAGGAGCCAATAATATGAAGAAGTGATCAGAAAGTACCACTATCGGAAGAAGGCGGGGCTTAGCAGTGAGAAGGCGGGGTTTCAAGCTATTCCTGAAATTCCCCTATTCCGAAGGAAATTGGACGGGTCGTTTCGGACCCAAGCTGTCCCAGAGAGACAGTGAAAGGTTGGAGGAGATCCAGTGACCTCAGAGACGTTCGCAAAGTCTCTGGGGGGTTTGGAATTTAACCTCTTTTGCCAGTTCCTTCTGGATTAGCTGTAAGCTAACCGAAACTGCAGGTTGCCCCTAAGAATGGTGGGAGTGTTTTCAACTGGTAAGCTGATTTTATTACTCAAAGAGATACGGTCCGCATTAAAATCTAAGCTAATTGAAACCAAAGAACAGAAGAATCTAGCGGCAAATTGGGGTTTTTTTTATGGGTTTAGGGCCGGTGGTTACCCTATTTCTTAAATGTTTTGAATGCTATTTACGTGAATAAAGGAAAGATTACTTCAACATTCCCTCTGACTCTCCTTTTTTTTTTATATATATCCATTTTCATTTGACTGTAATTATTATTTAAAGATATTAATAAAAGTAATAATCTTGAACAATACATGCCCACACCAGTGGGAAAAGAAAAAATCAAAAAGAAAAGGCAAAAAAAAAAAAGAAAAAAAGACAAAAACGACAAAGGACAAGGCAGGAAAACAAAACAAAAACAGGTATCTATTATAAAAAAGAAGTATATCAACTGGTTACAACATGCTTTGGTGCTTCTCTTCCATTAACTCATATTAATTCAAATATCTTAACTCAAATATTTACCATATCAACATCATTATACCTCCAGTTTTAATTACCTATAGTTATTTAAACATCCTTCATCCTTAGCTATGCCAAAGAATTAATCCATAACACATGCTGACATTTCATTTACTTACTTGTAAAATCCTCTATTATCATCAAATCCTCATGTCCTATTTTAGCTGAACATCCATAATATTTAATTATATCATATATCATAACATTTTCCCAGTATTGATTAACATTTGATTGTATGTATTTTATTTAGTTTTTTTAATAGTGATAATTATTGTAATTAATACTCTTTATGTTTAATCCAAAAATGTTTTCTCATATCCAATTGTTATTTATCATATCAACTCCACATTATATACATTACTATCAATATCAATTATTATTCAGCTATATCTGTTACAAAAAAGAACAATTAGGTTTAGCTAGTTTTCAATTGTATTCTTCAATCTATCAGCCAATTCCAAATTATATACATTACTATCCATATCAGTCATTATTCAGCTATATCTATTACAAATTAAAGTAATCAGATTAGCTAATTTTAAGTTGCGTTCTTCCATCTGTCAGCCTGTGTCCCTCCAATAGCAAAATCTTCTCAAACCAATTGCCACGCGTTGGATAAATTTACCAAATGTTTTATAAGCAAGTCCAAACAAAGATATCTTCGCACCTTTTGGCTCTGAATGTCGGTGATGAAATAATAATGTTGTCCCGGGCTTGTAAAACTTTTCAAATTGACTTTAATTCTCAGGGTGGAGTTTTCATTTCTCCTGCACTCTGTCTCTTTAAATGAATCTTCTTTATAGCTCCCCCCCTCCTTTCTTCCTCTGAGATAGACCAGACACCATTTCTCATATTTTCCATTTGTATTCAGGAACATTCAAACATTCAACAATCTCAGTTTTTCCTTCATATTTTAAAATCAGATGATCCAATTTTCTTTCCAATCTCTGAAAAGAGTCAAAAAGCTCTCGACATGCGGAAAAAAGAATCTGGAGTGAAACCTTAGATGTATTTCAGACGCCATGATGTGTCGCAGTTAAAATTGCAAGTAAAAACACGCTGGAAACTGTGCAATCTTATCTGATCGTAAACACAGCCAAGTAATAAAAATGTCAGATCGTGAAGGGCTAATTAGTAGAAAGTAAACTTTACGATCCACTTAGAGAGAATCAGAGGGGGGGGATGTCGAAGAGTTCCTTGAAGCGTTTAAGAAATAAAGTAGCCACCAGCCATAAATCCATTAAAAAAAAGACCAATTCGCCGCTAGATTCTTCTATTCTTTGGTTTCAATTAGCTTAAGCTTTTAGTGCGGACAGTCTCTCTTGAATAATAAAATCAGCTTACCAGATGACATCACTTCTGCCATTCTTAGGGGCAACCTGCAGTTTCATTTAGCACGCAGCTAATCCAGAAAGGAATTGGCAAGAGGGGTTAATACCCCCCCCAGAGACTTTGCGAACGTCTCTGAGGTCACTGGGTCTCCCCTCACCTTTCACTGTCGTCTCCGGGACAGCTAGGGTTCAAAAACCCGTCCAAAAATCCTTCGGAATAGAGGAATTTCAGGAATAGCCTGAAACTCCGTCTTCTCACTGCTAAGCCCCGCCTTCTTCCCCTCTGACTCTCCTTAAGTGGGCTGTAAATAAACCAATTTACTATAATTTGGCTTCTTACAATTTGACACTTTTATTGCTTGGCTGTGTTGGTCTAAGATCAGATAAGATTGCACAGCTCCCAGCGTGTTCTTACTTGCAAATATCTTAAAGCTTCTAGCTGCATCACAACATGGCGTCTATACATGCTTCAAATGATTCGTTTCAAATGATTTTCTCCGCATTTCAAAAGTTGTTTGACACATATGAAAGATTTGAAAAAAGCTGGACTATGAAGGATGTTGTATTTGTTTTAAATTAAAAATTAAAAAAATTTATTAAAAAAAAATACCACTATCATGGTAGAGATGTGAATTTGGGCCTTCACCCATATTGGTTCATCTCTGATCATCTTCACTCCTTGTTTCCTTCCAGCATTTATCAAGGTTTCCTGGTAGGCACTTCATCTCCCAAAGCTCCTCAGTAAATCAAGTAACCACGATGGACAAATACATTGGGAAAGAGTGCTTGAGAGCAACCCTATCATGCACCCCAGCTACCTAGGGTTCAACCAGGCTTCCAGCAAAGAATAAAATACTGAGTTCACATATAATCCAGGGGTGTGGCATGGTATGGTATGGTATGGTATGGCATGTGGTATGGTACGGTACAGTATGATTTAGTATATTGCACAAACTCAGCTATGAGTTTGTAAGCTCAGGAGAATAAGTCACTGTTAAGCATAATGGTTTATAATAGTGACTGAACCAGGCCATAATAGAATTAATTTACCACAGTAATCCTGTTTAACAAAATAAACTGTTGAAGAGGCAAGTTAGTGATCCATTTAACATATTGTATCTTTTCAGATTCTATCTTCTAGAACAATACATGGAAGAGCATTGGCTCAGATAGTCTTCCCCATCTTCTCTAATCAATCTACAAACAAAAATATTCTTGGGGAAAATTTGGGGAAAGCACCTTCTGTAAAATTACCAATAATTCCTCAGACAGTTTCTTCATAGTTTGCAAATCACAGTTCTACGGAATTTGCTTCATATTTATTTAGCTTACGTATTTACAAAGAGACAAAGCAGAGAAACAGGCAAAAATATTCACTTGTCTTTTTACCATAAATAAAATGCTTTTGTAGCTAACTATTTTTAGTAAATCCTTCTAAATAACCAAATTTGGATGTTCATAAATTCTTTATTATAGCCTTGATTGCTGATCACAGTATTAAAAAGAAGCCACACAAAAATAATTAAGCGCCACTTTGGGACAAATGCTGAATCACTGCTCTTTTTCACTATGTCACATAGAGTTCTTTGTGTTTCCCTAACTACAAAAAAACAGGAACTTGAATTGTCAACAGTCATGCTCAAGAGGCAGGCAATTAGATGATCTAAGCATCTCTCTTATCATATGGGTCACATGGATTTGTGGTCATGATTTGAGGGAAAGTTCTAAGTGTAGAAAACATTGTTTTTACCATCATTATGAGATGGGTACAAACATGAAAGCTTTTTGGAATATTTTTTTTTTTAAAGTTGGTTGGAAACAGAGTAATGATGGCAAAAATGAGTAATTGTGAGGTTTTATGTCAGTTTAGCTGAAGCAATACAATTAATACAATATTAAATTAGTTTCAATTTTAAGACATATTCTTTGAAATAGTTGTATAACTATTATAAGAGGGAAATTTCACAAAAACAAAGCTTGCTGCTTTGCTCTCTTCCTGCTGCCATCAATACCCCCTAAAAGTCTCTACAGACTGATCCAAAGTGTTTTCTCCCATCTCAGTTGCATCTTCCCCAAAGAAGCCATGTATTCATTTACAGTATTTATGAAATGTATTTGCCTATCTTGTATTCAACAACTCTGGGAAACCTACAGCATGTAATACCCAAAGGGACATTGAGCACCTAGCTAGTGGCTCTACATGGCTGGAAGCCAGTGCAAGATACAAGCTTTCAGTTTAAAGTGTTATATTATCTCAACCTGTTCAATATATACACATAATGTATTGTACATTAGGCTACTTTTGAAGAGCATTCAGAAATTTCAGCTGATGCAAAATGAAGTGGTATGAGCAGTTATGTTCAGCACACAATGAGCTTCTACTCCTTAGACTACTTTCAGATTCAATCTAAGGTGCTAGTAAATAATCTATATTGGGTTATTTGAGGGACTCTCTATTGCCAGGTGGCTGAGATGCGGTGGCTCAGTGGTTAAGACGCTGAGATTGTCTATCAGAAAGATCGGCAGTTTGGCGGTTCGAACCCCTAGCGCCATGTAACAGAGTGAGCTCCCGTTACTTGTCCCAGCTTCCGCCAACCTAGCAGTTCGAAAGCATGTAAAAAATGCAAGTAGAAAAATAGGAATCACTTTGGTGGGAAGGTAACAATGTTCCGTGCACCTTTGGCATTTAGTCATGCCGCCCACATGACCATGGAGACATCTTCGGACAGCGCTGGCTCTTTGGCTTTGAAATGGAGATGAGTACCACCCCCTAGAGTTAGGAACGACTAGCATATATGTGGGAGGGGAACCTTTACCTTTACATCTTGCCAGGTAACATCTATTTGGAAAGAGGACAGCCATAAAGGTCTGGTAGAGAGAGAGTATGTTATAGATCCCGATCATTAAGAAATGTCATCTGATAGGACCCAGGCTCTAAAGGTCTTTTCTGCCACAGCACCCACCCGAACATCATCCCCTCAAATCTTGGATCAGATGCAGCTCTGCCTTTTGAAAGGCTCTAATGACATAGTAATGTCAATGGACCTGCAGATCTGGTTATAGTTTGGAATCTGTTAGATGGTTATACTGATTGAACCATGACTTGTACATGCCTGCTTTTTCTGTTGTTTTTGGTTTTAATTAGGTTTTTCATTTGGTTTTAGGGGTTATTGCATTTTTACTGTTTTCCTGTACCTTGTTTATTGGTTGTGTTTTTAAGATATTTTTAAATATGTGAGCTGCCCAAGTCATATATTTGAGATGTGCAGATATACAAATCAAATGAATAAACAAATGATTGAATAAACCATGATTTGATATGTGGTACAATCAGAAGCTATAAATGACAATTGTTCTCTGAAGAAATGAAAAGCTCAACTGAAACTTAGGTTCCCAATCAAGATGATAACTACCTTTTAAGTCTGGCCTTCAGGTGAAGTTCTCATGAATGAAAAAGGAACACATCTCAATCAATAGATTTCAACTACTTTATTGATGGAATAGGTGGTTCCACCACAAAACCGCGATGCCCTTATCCGTGCCGACATAAGTGCGGAGGCAAATCTGCGGCGTCCGAAGTGCTAAGAAAAAAATGACCCTACTGCCACAACAACAGCGTGGTGACAGAAGGGCGTTCTACATGCTTCGTTCTTTGCCTCCAAAGGTAGCCCTCCTCCTCCAGCTGAGAGCGGCAGCAGGCACGGGGCAAAGCGGGCTGCCCAGCAGCAGCAGCCCGCGGGAAGGGTCCAGGTCAGCCGCGGGGGGGGGGGCAGCAGGAAGCCCTCGGGGGGCCCGAGCGGGGCCACCGACGCCAGCGGCAGAGGAGGATGTGGCGACGCGGCAGCAGCGGCGGCTGAGGCTCTCCTGGGGCCGGTGAAGCGGGCTTGCCCGGCGGAGGCAGGCCGCCCTCTTCTTCCTCAACAACATCTCCTTGGACGGGCAGCCACCCATCCAAGCCGCCCGTCCAAGGAGATGTTGTTGAGGAAGAAGAGGGCGGCCTGCCTCCGCCGGGCAAGCCCACTTCGCCGGCCCCGGAAGAGCCTCAGCCGCCCCCGGCTCCCCTTCTCCTGCGGGTACTCCTCGGCCACCTTCTCCTCTGGGGCGGGTGGGTGACGCGGCCTCCGAGAGCTGCGCTCAGGCTGTGGAGTTCCGCCGCTTCCTTGTAACGGAGGAGGAGGGCTACCTTTGGAGGCAAAGAACGAAGCATGTAGAATGCTCTTCTGTCGCCGCGCTGTTGTCGCGGCGGTGATGACGCGCGGTGATGACGTCGCGGCTTTAGCGATGCGGTTTAATCACCACTTTTTTTACGAGCGCGGTTTTGTCGTGCCACAGGATTAGGTAATATTACTTTGCTTTAATTACCATCTTTCACAGTATAATTACTCCTTCTTAAAATTCTATATTCTTTTTCAGCGAGTGAAAACGCCATCCTTTTTTCTCAAAATGATAGAGTTCCTTCTTACTATTATCCCTTTCTTACTGACAGGTATGAGAATGAAGGAAACAGACCTTTCCAATCTAAGCTGTATCAAAGCTAATAGTCAAGCAAAAAAATATTGTCAATCTTGTAAGTGCATATGCCAATCACTTTTGAAATTTATAATAGCATTAAGAAATCTATTGAGTCTCTGTGCATATACCTATAATTCTGAAAAAACGAGAAAGAAGGTTTTCTTTATTCAGAGTATACATAGGTATGTTTTTTCAAATGTAAAAAAGCCTATCCACCCCAAAATATGCAGGAATCTGGAATGCATTTATCACACCAGTTTTCTTTACTGCCATTACTATAAAAACCTATAACAAGTTTAAAAACAGCTAACTTTCTTCTGCAGTACATGGGAACAAGAAGTGAAAAGTATTACATACCACTGACCAAATTCTAGTGCTTTTAGGTTTAGGTTTATTAGATTTATATGCCGCCCTTCTCCCAAGGACTCAGGGCGGCGTACAACATTAAAAGAAACACATAATACAAAAGTTAAAAAAAATTAAATAGAATATCCCAAACCCAATTAAAATTGACAATGACATTTTCTTTAAAAAAAAATTGAATTAAAATTAACAGTGATCAATAATTTATTTTGTTTTGTTCAGGCCAGGCTGGCTTGCTGGAAAAGCCAACTTTTAAGGGCGCGTCGGAAGGACCGGAGGTGGGGGATTATACGAAGCTCCAGGGGCAGCTCATTCCAGAGGGAAGGCGCTCCAACAGAGAAGGCTCTCCCCCTGGGGGTCACTAGCCGACACTGTCTGGCTGACGACACCCTGAGGAGGCCAACTCTGTGGGATCGCACTGGACGGTGGGAGGCTACCGGTGGCAGTAGGTGGTCTCGCAGGTACCCAGGGCCTAAGCCATGGAGCGCTTTAAAGGTCATAATTAGTACCTTGAATCGCACCCAGAAGACAACCAGCAACCAGTGCAGGCCGTCTAAAAGGGGTGTAACATGGGAGCACCTAGGTGCCCCCATGATAACCCGCGCAGCCGCATTCTGGACCAGTTGAAGCTTCTGGATGCTCTTCAAGGGCAGCCCCATGTACAGAGCGTTACAGTAGTCCAGGCGAGAAAGGACAAGGGCATGAATGACTGTGCACAGAGCATCCCGATCCAGGAAGGGGTGCAACTTCAACTTTAGCTTCCTTCACTGAGGAATTCTAGAGAAAATGGCTCATTTTTGGACTGGTGTCAAATTCTGATTGTGATACTACAGTACATTCTTTTCCATATATGACATCAATCTGAATTTCACAATTCATGAAAATGCGGAAAAATAATGACATCCAACCTTTGATTTCCTCTCCAAGTTCCAGTTATCTTCCATTGTTATGCCTAATATTACACACTCAGCCCCAAAGTCCAATATAGTTGCTGGGAACTGATCATTTGTGGCCCCACAAGACATGCAGAGTGACTGTCCTAATGCCCCACATTATTCTTTCTATTATTATACTACCAGCTTGCTTTCTGCAATGATTCTCAGGCTGAAGTGCATCTTTTGCTACCTGTGGAGTTAAGATGGCCTCTGTACTTGCAGATTGTCTGGAGTGGAAAAGAACGCATTTGCAAATTCTAAGTTAATGTTCAACTTTAACTTCTGATAGCTGAACAGGTAGAAATCCAGCCACCAGATTTTGGAAATTAAGAAATGTGTAGGTCACGTGAAAAGACTCAGAGACCACTTTTGCTCAGTTCTGGTTTTTGCTACAAAATTGAGAAATAAAACTAAATTTAGAAGAATCACGGGTACTCCAACTGTTTAATCTATTTATAAAACCAGGAACAGGAAGAGGACAATTATATTAACAAGAACTTGTTGTCCAGTCTTAGAAATGTGGAAAAAGTCCTTGTTCCATGGTGATATAAAAAATAGTGGTTATAGTCACACAACATGCTAAGCTATCGTTTGATTAATGATGACTTATTAATTTAAAGTATTGATTGATTTAAGCAATTTATAGAGCCACCCATGTCAGAGAAGTAACTCTGAACAGTGTACAAAGATTAAAATATCCCAGAAATTAAAATAATGATTGAATGAATACAAATTGCTAAGATAGCACAATATTCCAAACTATAAAACAGTGGATTACAAAATACACCTGCTAGGATTCAGACACTATCCTAAGACAAAATCCAGAACAACTATGTTGTGGTTATGTGTTTATGTGTATGTGTGTGTGTGTGTATTGAATGAAATTGTAAATCTATATACTTCAGACTTACAATTTCATTCAATACATACACAGAGATACATCTATTCACATGTACACATGGCAAAGGAATTAACTCAAAGAACTAGTGAACTGTTAATGTGAAAAATTGAGAGAATTAGAGGTTTTGAATGTGGGACAGAGCATTTGGTTATTTCAAGAATGAATTTGGGGGGGAAGGGGAAATGAACAGGAAAGAAAAGGCAAAACAAACCAGAGTTATAGTAGAATGATTGCAGAAGAAGAAAATATCCTGCATATTGACCAGTTAAAATTCGAGAGGGATAAGTAGTAAATGGGCATAAAGATAGTATGGAAGCTACAACAATTATATTAATGGTTTGAACTTTTGAAAAGGATGAGAAAGAATGCTTTGTATAGTAGCAAGACCAAGAACAAGATTTAAAAAATGAGAATGAGATTAAAGTATAATGTGTATACAAAGAAAAAGGTAAGTTAGTTAGAAAGCTGAAGGAATAGTTAACTAGAAGAGGCAAAGAAAATGCAGTGACATTGATGGAAATTAAAGAAATGTTTTGTAAGTGGGTAAAGATGGCAAAACCAGTGAATGGAATTAAAAATAAAAGTAATGAAATTAATTGGGACAATTCTAAAGTAAGAGAATACTGGAAGGAATATTTTAGAAAGCTTTATCAATACAATGATATTTTGAGTTGAATTGAATTTAAACAAATGCTATAAATTTAATTTATATAAGGAATTGCTATGAATGTTAAAAATAATCAGCCTGTAGATGTAGAAAATGCCTACAGAAATGTTAAAATATGGATGAGGTTGCTTACTGAGTACTACGTGACTTTTCAAACATGTTTTAGGGCTACATCTATGCTTGGTGGTTGAAACTTGAAAGCATGTCATAATTATTTTCCTATAAAAAGAAAAACAGCAAAAATGAGTGTGGTGGGGATGTAATTTATAAAAAATACCTACAAAATATTTGGCAAAATTCTAATCAAAAGAATATGAGAAATGACAATAAGCAACATTTAAGACGTTCACTGTAGTTTTTTCTCAGGCAAAGGATGTGCCTCAAAAAGATTTTACTCTTTAAAAAGTAAAGATATGTATGATTACAAGAAAAGAAAGTTTATTGTGTGCTTAATAATTTAAATTTATGATCAAGTAAATAGGCTTGAATTCTGGAATGTTTTCCATGAATATGCAGTTGATGGTTGTTTCTACTCTACTTAATTATACTGAAGTGAGAGTTTGATATGTCAGGGAAATATAAAAATAAATTTAACACTTCTAAGAAATGCATGTGGTAAAACAAAAATAGATAAGATCTGGAATGAATGGATGCTGAATAAATATAAATTAAATATAAAAATGAGTGATCTGTATAAAAGAAAACTGACTAGTCATATAGATACAACAAATGAGAATCACGTTGCAAAACACATGCAAAGACTGACTAAATTGATACAAAGATAACACTAAGACAATGGTGATTGAATACAGTTAATGAACATGAACTTTAAAAGAAAAGTTTTAAAAACCAAAAGTTAATGTTTTAACAGCTATGTGGATATGTAAAAACAAAATAATTTGAAAAAACAGAAAAGTACGAAGCATTTTAAATGACAACAGCATAAATTAATTTATCCTTATATATGTGTAGCTTTCACAGCTGGTGTCAAGCAAGCAGTGATGAGTTTTCATTCTAAATATTGATGGTCTAGTTTTCTGGTGTCCAGATGTTTCACTGACAATTGTAGCATCTTCAGAGGCAGAGTGCACTTCGTAGTGCATTTCTTGGCCCTTCTATTTGAACTTGGCAAGCTACTCTCTAACTGGACCATATCACAGGAGCCCAAGAATATTGCTTCAAGGTCAGGCAAAAGTTGCAGAATTGGGCACAACTCAACTAACAATTGAATCACTTAGCAACAGAAATTCCAGTCTCAAGTGTGTGATCATAAGTTGAAGACTACCTACAACTAAGACATACTGTACAGTATACTGAAAGCCAACACACATGAGTCATTATTTATATAAAAGTTCCATCATCCTCCCAGAAGTGAAGCATCATCAAAACTCCTACTGATTCATCTAGGACACTGCAAGATTATCAGATGACTTCAGACACCTTGATAATGCTCTATAAGCTAATGCTAGTAAGATCAGGGGAGTAATAAATCTAACAGCAATAAATACACTGTGCATCCAAAGGCAAATCACCCCCAATAGGAAAAGTGTTTCTCCCCTATATTGAGAAAGTTATAGATCATATTGGAAAATTATTAGAAAAATATTTACAAAGAACAGACATAACCTAAGAGCATACTCCAAGCCAACAGATCATCATCAATACATCATCTGATCACTCAAGGATGGCAGTTCATTAGGGTTTTACTACATCCCTTGCAGCTGTGTAAAAGTGTATATTAGAACCACAAGTCCATTAATATTTGGCTTAAAGAACATGGAAGGCATTGCTATAATCAATGTCAAAGAACTTGTCTTGTTCATATTTGACCCACCATCTAATTCAAAGACATACAAGTATTAGCCACCCTGTCAAGCTACCGTGTACCACTTCACAGACATACTATCAAGATCCATAAATGTTCCAATAACTTCAAGGAGGAGAGTTTGGAAATCAATAAAACATGGATCCTAGCCTTATGCCACACCATGACTAAATAGCCCTTAGCTAATCACATCAAAAAAAGTAATACTCTGGCTCAAAAACTGGCTAAGGAGGAACAGGTTTTCTTGGATTTCTCCAAAAGAGATCCATCCTACGTCTGGATTTATTATAGGCCACCAAGTTATTGTAAATTCTTAGCACCAGCACAGACAGATTTTCTTTATGCCAATCTGTCCCTCCTTTGGCCCTTCAGTTCTTCCAACAGTGCACTCATCGCTATTGCAACTGCATGTATCCATCTTCCTACTAGTCATCCTCTTTTCTTTTTTTCCCCAAGCATTTGAGCTTTTACAGAGAACTAGTGTTTTGCATAATGGGTCTAAAATAGGATAAGTAGTGTCTGGTAATTTGTGCCCAATAAGACTCTACATTGATTTGTTTGGTGATCCATTTGTTTGGTTTTTCCCCCAATCCATAGTATTCTCAGAAATCTTCCACACCAAAATTCAAAAGTTATTTGTGTATATACTCTTATCATACAAAGACCAATCAGCAGCCTCATTCAAGAAGAGGCAAATCAGGAACCAATTCTCTTGGAAGTTCTTCAAAATAGAACAATCTATATAGATGAGAAATCAGCTTTCTTAGAATTCTGTCATATGGGCCAACCAGAGCATCTTGCCAGTTATAAATAGAACCCAGTTAGTTGCCAGTGAAGTACACTGCAAAGTAGCTCAATCTGTCTCTGAAGATCCCACCAAGACATCCAAAAACCTAGTTATTCAGCCTGAAAGTTCGTAATTGGTTAATTTTCCTCTCTTCTTATTCTAATCTAAACTGTTATTTTTGAGCTGGCATTTATTACTCCTTTTCATAATACAAACACAAGCTTTCCCTTTGGGGTTAAACCACCTTTCACAATATAAACACAAGCTTTCCCTTTGGGGGTGAACAAAAGGGAATCAGATGATGCTTGTGACTACTATCACCAATTAAAATATCAATTCAAACTAAAATATATTCATAAAATGAAAGGTTACAATTTACAACCACCCCCTTGAGAAAAAATAATTGCAGTAGCCGCTGAATTTTAGATAGGAAAAAAATAATAATGTAACCTCACACTACAGTAAACAGAAGCTTCATTTCATAAGGCTTCTAGAAATGTAAATAGTTTGCTAGATTGCCAGGTAATTCCATTGCACCATGATCCTTTATAGTAGCTTCATTACTTCGGAACTGTTACGAAAATAAAATTGCAGCACTCAAGGATTACTACACCTTCTACAGAACTGTAGAAGACCTTTGAGTACCTTTGATCAACAGGAGGGCAAAACTTTTATCGGATAGCCCTCAACTTATGACAATTGAGCCCAAAATTTGTTGTTAAGTAAGACATTTGTTGAGTTTTGCCCCATCTTACAACCTTTCTTGCCACATTAGTTAAGTGAATCGCTGTAGTTGATAAGTTAGTAAACCGGTTGTTAAATGAATCTGGCTTCCCCATTGACTTTGCTTGTCAAAAGATTGCAAAAGGTAATCGTGGGACACAGCAATGGTCATAAATATGAACTAGTTGTTAAACATCTGACTTTTGATTGCAAGACTGTGGGGATGCTGGAAAGGTCGTAAATATGAAAAATGGTCATAACTCACTTTTTTCAGTGCCATTATAACTTTGAGTGGTGATTAAACGAACTGTTGTAAATCGGACTACCTGTATGGACTAAAAGTAAAGGTAAAGGTTCCCCTGGCACATATGTGCTAGTTGTTCCCAACTTTAGGGGGCAGTGCTCATCTCCGTTTCAAAGCTGAAGAGCCAGCACTGTCTGAAGATGTCTCCGTGGTCATGTGGCCAGCATGTCTAAACGTTGAAGGCACACGGAACGCTGTTACTTTCCCAGCAAAGGTGGTTCCTATTTTTCTACCTGCATTTTTACATGCTTTCGAACTGCTAGGTTGGCAGAAGCTGGGACAAGTAATGGGAGCTCACTCTGTTACGCAGCGCTAGGGATTTGAACCACCGAACTGCTGACCTTTTCTGATCGACAAGATCAGCATCTTAGCCACTGAGCCACCGCGTCCCACTTACCTGTATGGACTACCTGTATTCAAACATTAATTGTATATGAATAAATTTACACTGAAAAGGAAACAACAATAAGCCTCTGCTTGGATCCTTGGGTATGATATATATATATCATGGGATCCTAGAACACTGTTTCTCAAACTTGGCAACTTTGAGATATGCGGACTTCAAACTCCCAGAATCCCCCATTCAGTTCTGTGGAGTGGCCAAGTTTGAGAAACATGACCTTCCACTACTCTTAGGGGGAGAGTAACCTATGCTGGTACAGCTGCCTGTTAAGTCACCTCTGTCCCAACCTCCTCATTCAGAGCACCAAAAATCCGGACGACCACTTATACGTCTAGACTCCGACGATTCGGGAATCCATTTGCTGCCACCTAACGGTCATCCGGATTCTTGCACTGCACGTTTGCTGGCTCCAGACTCAAAAGACATCCCAAGGTGGTGGTGGTGGGGGAGCAGCCAGGCCAATCGTGGGGCGAGGCCGAAACCCGGTCACCGCCCACCTACCGTTCGCCTGACGTCATTCTTCAGCCTTTTCGGGGCCTATAAATAGTCAAGAGATAATGCGCTTTCCTTTGGAGTAGGCTTTCCGCGGTCACTGATGAGTCACTCCTCAAGAAGGAGAAACAGACCGTAGCCCCGCCCCTTCTGAGTCACCACATTGCAGCGATCTGCTCGCGGTGAACCGAAGATGGAAAAAGCCGATAAGGGAGGGAGGTGTGTTTCTTTCCTTGCTGCCTGCATTGAAGCCGCTCGCGGCCCGACCGACCTTCTCGAATGCTCTTGTTCCACGACGTTATTCTTTGTTTCACGTCGGTATCCCGCTTGCTATCAAGGCTGAAAGGGACGATACCATCGGCTTCCCGGTTGGCCAGTGACGTGTCTTGTGGGGGCCGGAGGAAGCCTGGGAAGTTGATTGGAGTAGTCGAAGTCTTAAAGAGGCAGCAGATGACACACACACACACGTACACACATACACACACCCCGGTGGAAAAAGAGATGGTTGTTGAAACGTCTTAATAGATCAGGGGTCTCCAAACCTGGCGACTTTAATACTTGTGGACTTCAACTCCCAGAATTCCCCAGCCGGGGAATTCTGGGAGTTGAAGTCCACAAGTATTAAAGTCGCCAAGTTTGGAGAGCCCTGTCTTAATAGATGATGACTGCAAAGTTTTTCAATTTTTCAATAAATGGTAGCTAAGCAAAAATCTCCAAAAACGTTTCACAAACCCTGCAATACCCTCATTATTTACCCAAATGCTTGTATTCTTTGCAGTAGGCCCCCCCTCAAAAAAATCCATTGTTACTCCCATTGATCAGTTATTGGTGAAAGTATATTCTATCTAAGACATAAAATGACAGAAGCAGGGCTTTCGTTCTAGAGTTAGTCCCCTTAGTCCTTCATCAAAGAGCCGAGGTGGCGCAGTGGTTAGAGTGCAGCACTGTAGGCTACTTCAGCTGACTGCAGTTCTGCAGTTCGGCTGTTCAAATCTCACCGGCTCAAGGTTGACTCAGCCTTCCATCCTTCCGAGGTGGGTAAAATGAGGACCCAGATTGTTGGGGGCAATATGCTGATTCTGTAAACCGCTTAGAGAGGGCTGAAAGCCCTATGAAGCGGTATATAAGTCTAACTGCTATTGCTATTATCTACACTGGCTTGAATGGTCTGGCCATGAAAAAAAGTCTAAACTTGTTTATCTTATATAAGCAAGTCCTGTTTCCTTTAGTTAGGCATCCTCTAGATAGTAAGCAGAGGATTATAGTTTTAAAGGTAAACTAGTTCTCCCAAATCTGGGGAAAAGTGTTGGAAGAAGTTTTGGAATACAACTGTTCACCACTATATCTTGAAGTGGTGAGGGAGAAGCCAGTGTTTTTTCAATCTTGGCAACTTCCAGGTAAGTGCACTTCAACTCCAGAATACCCCAGCCAGAAATGTTAATAGTTGAAGTCCACATATCTTAAAGTTACCAAGGTTAAAGAACATAATATAGGCAGATTTAGAATTTTGAAGGTAGTGAAGCAATTTAACATTGCTGCCATCTTTGCACATACACACAGTGATCCTGCTGGGCTGTTCCGAGTAGAAAAAAAATGTTATAATAGTAATTGTGGAAACTTAAGAAGACATCTCAGTGACTCACTGGGTTATATTTGCCAGACATTGTGTTTATGTTCCTCTAACTTAAAAGTCCATAATTGTTCCTTTAATGTAAATTTGTTGGGGTAGTATAGACATATTTCATTTAGGCAGTCTGAATACGCATATTTTTTCTGAAATAATGTAATCAATGATATATCTACTTGGTCCTTGTCTTTTCTGGCAGATTTAGACAACCAGAAAGTATGTTCAAGTAGATACAGAGATGGTAAACACACCTTTGGAAGGACAAAGGAATTACACTGATATTTGTCAATCTGAAGAAACAGCTAGCTGGGAAATTCTGGGAATTAAAGTTCACACATGTTGAAGTTCCTGAGATTGAGAAACACCTGAATTACACAATTTGATTTTAAAAATGCCGTTGTGAACTATTTGTTGATGAAGCCACTTGGACAGCTTTGTGTTTCCAAATTGTTATCTTTAGGCAAGATATTTGAACTTGCTTGCTGTTTTAGAGGTTTATGAATGAAATGAATTATCTAGCCGAATTTAATCTGGCTTAAGGCAGGTTTTTAGATAAGAACAACTCTAGTTGCTATGGCAGATCATTTATACTGCCAACTAGATAAACAGAATTCATATCTGTTGGTGTTATTGAACTTCTCAGTTGTATTTGCTGTCCTCACAGGATTTCTGTTGGTGGAAGAGAGCTTTGGTGACTTATATTTATTCCTATAATACTTTACCTATAGTGACACTCACGGTTTTACCCCGTTTTCCATGTTTTTAACATCTGCATGAAACCATTAGAAACCAAAAGTAAACAAAAGATTTGGGGATTTGTTACCTATATGAGGATGCCAGAAAATAATAGGTCTTGTCACCAAGAAAGCTTACTAATGTTCCGAAATAGTATTTAGAGTCACTGATGTCCTGGCAGAAGAGTAACAAAAATAATCTACGATAAGGAGAGATGTAACTAGTCAGGAAGCAGATGAATTCAAATACAAATACAATCTGTTTTGGTTCAGATAATACTTCCCTTGAAGAAAGGGATTTCAGGTTGATGTCTATACTCTATACTATTAAAACTCTTGTGTCTGAAACCTTTAACTGGGCAAAATTGTACACCATAGAGCAAAAGTTTTTCAATCAAGGTACCTCAAATGGATTAAACACAGAATGCCCCCAAATTCTGGGATTCATGATTCCACTGGAATTGAAATCTGGAAACTTTATAAAACATGACTTAAAAATTATCATGAAGCATGTTATGACAGAGTACAAAATGTCATAAAACATTTCCTGTGGTCAGCTCCTGATATTTGACTATGCTATACAGTTCCACATGGGTTACTTTCAAGGCAGATATATCTCTGAATATCTTCCTGAATGTTTAACAACTTTTAAAATTCATTAGAAGTTCCACCATTGTTGGAGGCATTGAGAAATTTGGTACAATAAGAAAATAACTTTGAAATGATGACCCAAGGTCACAGGTTATCTAGTTACTTGTAAATTCTGCAAGTATGTGGAAAGTGAGGTTATAAGTAACTTTCCCTAGTTTAAATAGATACATCAATTGTGTCTATTCTTGATGAGGTCAGACCTGGATTTGGTGACACAAAGCTTGTAATTACATCTGAACTACGTTACCTGTGTCATGATACTCATAACGTCTTGTAAATTAATGATGCAAGGGTCAGGTAAAAATGCAAATTAGCATTACCAAACCTACAAGAACACACTAGTTACAGATTTGTTTTCAGGCACAATTCAGTATAGTATTGAAGACTTTCAAATTTCTCAGACTGAAGTCCAAGATATTTTAGGATTACCTTTGTCCTGAATTAGCTTCCCAGCTCTAACTATGGTGGAGATCCAGATAATATGAATGAGAAAAAGGATTATCTTGTGATTGTATTATAATCATGGAATCTTCCCCTAAATTGATGCACTCTTTAATAGCGGTGGAGTGCTAGAGTTAGATTGTTATCGAAATCTTTTTCATGTAATTATGCTATTATTTTACTGCAATTAAATTGTATGTTACTATCGTAACGTAAGCCGCCCCAAATAGTGCACAGTACAAGCAAGGTAGAATTATATATTTATACTAAATAAAATAGTAGCAAATGTTATTTTCTTATCCTATTTGCCTTTCATCTAGGGCAGGGCTGTAAAACTCCCGGCCTGCAGGCCAGATGCATCACGTGCTGGGCACGCCCATGCCTGGTTAAGTGAAGGGGGGGGGGAAGTGTCTATATGTCACGTGACACCACCGTGATGATGTGAGTTTGACACCCCTGATCTAGGCTCATGAAGAGTTCTGGAGAATGCAAATTTTGATTGGTCTGCCCTAATAGCAGTCTTTAAAGATGTTTTAAATTAAATTGTAATGCATTTTGAGGAAATTGTCAAATTGAAGTCTTGCTTGTATGCACAACAGAAATGAATGCATTTGAAAGAAAAAAAATCAGTCCAACTTTGATGAAATACATCAAAAATAATAACACCCAAATTTCATTTTTTGTTCCAAATATGTAGTTGTTATATTGAATCATGAATTGTAAGCACTCTGAATTTATAACTCATAACTCTACTATGGTTTGAAGTCAGATATGTCAGAGTTTTCTGTAATGAAAAAAACAAGGATCACTTAAATCATTGCCTAAGGCTATCAAATATGGGTTGCAAAAAACAGAAACAAGGTGGCAGAGATGGTTGTTTTTTGAGCTTTGTTCTGCCAATCCTACTGTTGCCACTCTTGATAGTGGTCTGACCATTAGGGTAATGAAATAGGACTAGGAAGACACAGAATAGGCTTCAAAAAGTGTTGAAAAATACTTAGTGAAGTATTTCTCTAAGACATCAATGTTTACCAATCATGCAAAATTTAAGGTAAAAAGTTGTTTTCTTAAGCTTTATTCTGAATTATCAAGGACATTTACTTGGTCTGACAGAAAACAGACGAAAGGCCTAGGGGAGTGTTTTCTTCTTCCTACTTATAATGTCTACCTCCTTTGAGTTAAGTTTAAAATTATTTAATAATAGGTGGCTGACAGATTGCCTCTCTTCATCCAATGAAATTATTAATTTTGTGAAGTTCCCTTTTATATGCTAAATTGAGACCTGTCCTCTGCCTCAGTCACACCACATGACTGCCATGAATTACATAACAATTTGCACAATGATGTTGTTATGCAAGTGAGATCACTTCCCCAGCACCATGCGGACATTTATACTGCAATGCTGTATATATTATTTTATATCATTGTATATTAACATTTTCATAGCTATATTAACATTCCCTCTTATATTGCTATCAGTGTATATAAGTGTATATATTCTTTTAAGAATGCATAGCTTATTTATGCCATTTTTATTCATCTTATTTTGAAAGAATTGAGACAGAAACATGTTTTTCTTCCTTCTCCACTTCATGTTTATCTCAGTACAGTAGCATTATAAGACAGGTCAGGTTTAGTTGAGCGTCATGATTGTCAAAAATTTGAACTTAGGTTTATTTTTCTAAACCGACGTTATTCAGTTTTTCACACACTCTCATATAGCTTACAGGTAGACCTTGACTTAACCACATTTAAGCCCAAAATTTCTGTTACTAAGTGAGACAGTTGTTAAGTGAATTTTGCCCCATTTTACAACTTTTTGCTACAATTGTTAAGTGAATTACTGTAGTAGTTAAGTTAGTAACATGGTTGTTAAGTGAATCTGATTTCCCCATTAAACTTTGCTCACTCAAAGGTCGTAAAACCTGAGACACTGCAACCGTCATAAATATGAGTCAGTTGCCAAACATCCCAATTTTGATCAAATGATCATGAGAATGCTGCAACGGTCGTAAATGTGAAAAATGGTGATAAGTCACTTTTTTCAATGTCATTGTAATTTCGAATGGTCACTATATGTAAGGTTTAGGTTGAGGACTACCAGTACTTTATAAAGCAACTCTTTTCAACCAATTTTATATCAACCCATTACAATGTAATATTCCACTCTGTATTCTGTTCTTTTTATTTTTAAAACACAGTAAATTTTTAAATGCTCTTTTGAAAAGTTCTTCAAAAAATAAACCACTTGAAGTAAATACCAAAAAGCAGAAAATGACTTAATAGATCAGTAAAGGATCATAGAGAAATATTTATAACTCTATTGGGTTTCAATCTAGAGATCCTGCCTTTAGTAGGCTATCTTTGGAACAAGGGGCACCATTCTGAAATATAGCCCCTCACTCACTTTAAGGTCGAGATGATGCTATTGCTTCATATTTAGATCATGGCTAGTGAAGAATTATAGGGCGCCTATTAGTCACCTATTATGTCACTTAGCATTTCCACTCAGTTTAGTAACAACAGTTGGTTCATTGGAGGCTGTAAGGGTCAAAGAAGATTGAGCTTATTAACCAAAGTCCCAGATAAATGAGCAGAAGGAGAAGGCAGCAAGAGAGATGAAAAGTCAGGATAACAGACATGAAGTTTTCAAAGAGATGGATGATGGCCTCACATTCCGAGTACAGCTGAATGGCTCACTTTTCCAATCTCTCAGGTAGATGTAAACCCTGGTTATGCCTGTAGTATCATACTCAGATAATTTTTGAGGATGCCTGTAATGAAACTCCTCCTTTTCCAAGAATTATACAAACAAACGGTAAATGATCATATTGCTGTAACAATGTTATCTATTTTCTTTCCTGAAAGTTTAGAGCATAGCTCTATCTAGCTATATTGACAGCAGCTAATTATTTGTAATGATAGTCACCAAAGAAATCTGTACAGTTCCTTTTTTTGTAAGTGTAATATTCCTTTGCATCAGCCTACAAAATGTTTTTGTTTGAAATTGTGTTTTTGATGATAAGTTGAATTAAGAGCTTTATATTGCTTTATATACAAGAGAGGGATGAGCGGATAGTGTTCAATATATGGCTAAGTATGTTGTAAAAAGCAAAACTCTTTAATTGTCCCTGATTTTAGTGAAAAAGAATAAGTTGATTATTTACGTGAAACAAAACAGATTTCAAAATATCAATTTTAGCAGGAATCGTACCTTTTGCTAATGTTTTATAGGCTACAATTGCTGTTCTTATTTAAAAAGATAAACATGGTTACACTTCTAAACTTTCCTCATTCAAGAAATGCTTCCACCTCATAAAATGTGTATCAGATGTGTTTATACAAAGAAAAGTACAGCTCAGATATGAGATCACAATCCTGGAAGTTGTTTTGATCAATTGGAGTATTTTGTCTCTTCCTCACAACTAACTTTTGTAAAATCCCACTAAATTTGCTAAAGCCCATTGAAGCCAATGAGCAAATTAAGGGGTAGGTATTAATTTTGTTATTTGTAGCTCATCATACTAAACTGGGATGTTTAGTATGGCTGTTTTTCTTCTTCTTTCCTTGGATTATATTGTCATTTTATTCTTTTACTTTGTAATCTGTTCAGAGAATATTTGTTAGTGGTTGAATCAAAACTATTTGAATAAAGTAATAACAGTCCCACTTCTGATTGGGGTCCTGGCACCAAGTATTTGCATTTAGGGAAAATATGTATTATGCTCAGTTGATGAGTAAATAATTTCTTAACTATGTCTTTATCATGGGTAAACTGTGCTACAAACATTGACTCACATGTGAATCAAAATCACTGGGGCTGATGTTTTGATGCACAAAGAAGTAAAAGAACAAGTTACTTATATCAGTATTCTTGTTGAAAAGTATAGAATACATATTGTAGAAATAGCCACCCATTAAACCCAAAGTCTGGAAGAAACACTTGAGCAGTCTGCAAAGTTCCTTAGCACAACATTAAGATTGTACAAGATAAACTGTCTCAAAATAAGGTTTACGTAGTAGTCCATCTTACTCAAAGTATATAGTATATTAAATAAAAAGGTGCTTTGCTTATCAAACAGGTCAGCTTTAAATGAATATATTTCCTTGTGAAAAATGGGGAAATTTCTTTAGTGAGAGGAAGTTATTTAGCTACTGTGCATGCCACAAATTTCATTATAACTTATAATAACCTACTCCAATTATAGAACAGATATAATAGCTAAACAATGAACCGTCTGCAGTAAAAAAAATTACACCCCAATCCTGCTATTATAAAATATAACATTTCAACATTATACAATCCAGTTTCAAAACATAACACTAAGATAACATTCATATACATGAAAATTAAGGAAGTAGAACAATAGTTGGATACAGTATGTATGTAGACACATGTCTTTAGACATTTTTTTCATTGGCTTTAAAACTACTGCTGTTTTCTATTTTTTTAGCAATATTCAAGAGAGCCTTGCTATAGTGGTTGCTAGAGTTATAAATATTTCCTCATAGCCCATTGTTGTTTGTTACAAATCCAGTTTTACACAATTAGAAACCTAGAAAAAGAGAGGAAACACTTGGCCTACCACAAGATAAATACTTAAATTTGAATGCATTATATAATGTTTCTAATCCATAAATCCATTGTACTGAGGCTTTATTCTGAGTCAATTTACAAAGGAAAGCACTGTATATGTGACACTTCTTGCTGATATCTAGTAAATAGTTAACTATTGTATTATTCAGACCAAAGTTAGACACATCCTCAGTGATTTCAGTGGATTTAAACATACTTAATCCTACGTTAGCTTCTCCCTCTCCTTCAGCCTCCGTCATTCTGCTTTGAGTACTCAAAAAGAAAAAAATAGTGTCCAAACTTTCCCCCCATATAGCTCTAACTTGTTTACCAGAAATAGTTGCCTGCTGGCTTGCCTGTGAAATAATAAACCAGTGAGCCTGAATTGCATTAAAATCAACTTTCCTTCTAACACAGGCTTGTAATTTAACGACTCTCACTACCCAGTAATTCTGTTGCTTACCTCTGATTGGCCCCATCCTTCTGTGGTGCAGAAGTATACACCGCATTCAGAAACTGACCTAGAGCTGAAGTCTGATACACAAGAGCTTTCTGTTTCTCAGTGACTCATTTGGCATTAACATAATTATGTTATAGCAGTCAAAGTGATTTTCAAACTATGAGTAATGCAAAAATGAGAGAATGTGTATATAGGAGAGTGGGCATATCAGCTGGCTGAAGTAATCACCAGCTGCTGATAGCAGCTGAGGAATGGAAGTCCTGATGTAAAACTATCCATGCCTGAAACTTATATAAAGCACTGAAACCTAGAGTGCAGGCAATCCCCTAGGAATCAGGGAACATCCAAGGCCATTTTATTTTCTCCTAATGATAATGAGAACTTGTGTAGTGAAGAGTTTCTTTGTTTACTGATTTTTCTCTACTTCCTTTTCCCAAGATCTCAGAGTTAGTTACCGTTTCCAATTCTAACCAAACTGAGTTGTAGTTTTTCTAAAACTTTAAATTTCTCTGGAAATAATAAAATTAAATAAAGTAAAAAAATAAAATACACTTCTCCTACTCAGCACTGCTAGTATTTTTCCTCAGCTTGTAAAATAAAAACTCACTTTGCCTTACCCAATTCCTAAAAACTTCCTGATTTTATGTCGAGCATAATATGTACTATGCTAATAAAATTAAAGAAAACACAGTTTATATAATAGTTCTTTGTTTTGATTCATAACAACCTCAGAACCTCACACTCTTTATAATATGGCCTGGACCTGCATCCTAGAATTGTATCAATATTCTGATATAATACTCTACAAATAAAACTGACAATGTCATAATAATCACCTAATTACATCAATGTAACTAACTGACCATGTTTGAATAAATGGTATATTCTTATCTATAATTTCAGATAATACCTGAAATTTGAGTTAAATTTGTGGAAGCTATTTTGAAAAAAAAATAACTTGATTGTTTGCTAGTTCCTTTTTACAATCTTTATTATGATTGTTAACATATTAGTTAATTTGGCATTTTGCACTAACAAGATGTTCGTTTAAGAAAATTGTCAAAACAGAATTCTTTTTAAATTTAAAATCTTTAAATTTTGTAACTTCTTAAAAAGGTTATAATATTAACTTTCATATTTTTATGATTAGTATGATTTTAATTCTACATTGAAATTTTATCATTTTTCAATTATAATCATTGTGTTTTTATAATGATGTTTTATTGAAATGATGCTTGTTTTTTTTGCTTCTCTGTTCCATTGTTAAGTTTTCATTATATTTTAATTGACTGTCAGTTGGCTCCTTTGTAGATATAGTGGGTACGTTCTAAATAAAACCAACAGTTTGTCATGCTGTCCATAGTTTTATCAGTTCCCAACTTCATGCTTGATTTTTTACCATTTTTTTTTCTTTTCTTCAAAAATAATTCCTCTCAAAAGATCACCAGTATAATTAAATTTCAAGTTTAAAAAAATTTTCCCCCAAAGTTCTGGGTTATAGGAAGAGTTTCAGAGAATTTAAAAACTTACTATCTTTTAATGACATTTTAATAGACAATAAATAATTCTTCATGACTTGGATATTTTTTCTAAGAAAGTAAAGAAAAAATATCTGACTTTTGATTTGTTTCAAAGGGAACATTTCATATTTTTCTGCAATTTTGGGGAGAATATATGGACACTTGCCAGTTGAAGATGACATATTTCTTCATATAAAATGGGTTTACGTTCATATATTATGTGTGTCATGTTATAATAATTTGGCTAGATTTTAAGGTCCATAACCCATTTTATTTCCATTGCTTTGGAATAGCTAAACATATATCTTTAGGAATGAGTATCTGTAGTTTTTATATAAATAATTTAGCTCTTTTTAATAAGAGAAGAAGCTATTGATTCATTTCTCACAAATGTCACAGGACTGAATAATATAAATTGATTAGTCACATTTGACTAACGCCTTTTTTCTTATTTTACATTTCTTTATCAAACCTACCAGTTTCCATATGCAGTAGATAAATTAAAACAATGGACCAAATATGGTAGGGCATACATTTAGTTCTTTTTTCAGCTAGTTTTATCTTCATACCAAAGCTAAAGAAAAAAACATGGCATCATTTTTAAAATATGTAACAATATTTGATCATTATTTTACATATTGTAAGATAAATTTGAATATGCACACAACTTAATGTGAAAAATGTTTGAAAATAATTTACCCTATCTCTTAGAATACACTAAATTGCTCAAAGGTGGAGCAAACCATAATATAAAAACTATGTAGATGAAATTAAATCAAGCAGAATATAAGAAGGATTGAAAAGAGTTATGTAAGGCGATATACCAGACAAAGGATTGCATAGTATCAGCATAAAAGTAGCTGTCAAATATACGTATAACAGTAGACAGCAAACATATTATGATCAACTTTTTTTAAAAAAATGCAATTAATGTAGCAATGCTAAGCATTTCTAGGAAGGAATATATTCAATTAATTGAGAAGGGATTTATTTCAAAGAACTGTAAATTTTGATAGGATTATATTGCTTAAAATCAACTTGTTGAAATGGATGATGAATGAATAAGTCAAAAGGACTGGGTATAGCAAGACAAAATTCGATGTTTTTCTGTTAGTTTGCTTTGGATATGTTGTTGATATGGTCCATCTAGGAATTCTTGAAGCATAGTTCTAGAAAATATGGAGGATTAGTTTGAGGAATTGCTAGCTTACTGCAGTATAAATTGCTTTAGTTCCCTTCCATTTCAAAAGCAAGCTGGATTGTTATTTGACTCTAGACTAAATATATGGGGGGGATGTGTTTCTTTTCAATATTTGCATGGAATATTTTAAATGAAATTATTTCCATCAAATTCTTAATGTAATAGAAATGTTCTCAGCTAAAGTGGCCAAATCACCATGTCAATGCGTCTATGCCTGCAATTTGTCCTGCTTGTCAGTATTACAGGTTCCCCTTATCACTTGCTCAAGTTGAGAAAATGAGAAAAACTTTACCTGCTAAAATTCTCTTTTTTTTTGGTAGAACTCTCTGATTGATAGTACACATATGAACAGGGAGATGCAGAATTTTGATTATGAGCATCATTGAGATCCATTGTCAAAGTGGGTTAAAATGACAGTGAGAAGAATTTCTAGCGTTTCTACACATCCACAAAACATACTTTACTTTCATTTTTTAAAAGAAAAAGAGTAAGATCCTTAATTTCATTCTCCAAATATGATGTTTAAATTATATTTCTGTCAGGTACTTTAAATAAGGTCTTAAATCATCTTTGGTTCTTTTGACCTTGAAATACAAGAAATACTTTGAGCCAATCAGGGCTCATATCTTTCCTTAAAGCTGACAAATTTTTATTTATCTGTTTTTTTGTGCCTTTGAGTCAGCATTGGTTTTCAGAAGTAGTTTGCCATTGTCGTCTTCTGTGGGCTCAGGGAGAGGGTTTGGCAAAAGGTTACTCAGCTGGCTTTTGGCTTTCGGTCTAATATAGGACTGAAACTCAAGGCCTCCTAGTTTCTATCCTGGTATCTTAATGACTACATGAAACTGACTCTAAAAATAAAAAGGAAAGGAAAAAGGAAGAAAAAAGAAAAAAGAAAAAAGAAAAAGCCTGCGGCATAGAGAAATGTAAGTAAGTGTTCTGTCTCACTACCTGGTAGCAGATTACAATTACTCTACCCCTTCCACACAAAAAGAAATAGCATTTGATGATACCTACATCCCTTGTAATATACAAAAGCCTAAGCATTTTGTTTGGAAAATCAAATAAGAAATTACAATAGTTGAAAGCTATGTTAAAGCAATGTAAACAAAAGTCATTAAACCCTCCATAGCTTGCTAGTTATCTTCTCACCATCCTCTATTGCATTTCAAAGCTATGAAAATGAATGACCAGCCATTTTGCAACCAGGTATTTTCCACAATTGCCAAGGCGAATATTGCTTCAACAGTTGGGACTCTTCTTTCTCTTTTGCCTGTCAGTTTTGGTTACTTATTTTGGCTCTCTTGATGAAAACAAGGATATTTTTGAATGCATTTACAAAATTTATGGAATTTATGAGTTATTAATATTCATGTACCAGAATTGTTGATTAATACATTTGCATAATTTGCCTGACTAAATCTGTTCCAAGAATTGTTGGGAGCCTGGCAGCACACAAGTTTTATGAATTATTTTTATTATTATTAAATGTACCTGCCATTGGAGAAAAACATGAGATTTTATCAGTAATGATGAGCAAATAAGAAATAACAACCACATTTGCATTGAGGGGGGAAGGGCAGATAAATCCTACACAATCCATACAGAGAAGTAACAAGTTCCAGAAACTGCAGACTGAATTTGGGATGGGGAGATTTACAGGTGTTGCTAATGGGAAAAGAGGCTGGCTGTAAAGCTGTAGCTATTCCAGGAAATTGCTAGCTTTCAATCATTTCAAAAAATAGCTCCTGAAGATAAGACATTGTGTGAAACCAATGAGTCCTGGATCAAATTTCAAAGTGATGCAAAACATCAGTGAGATAATGCAACAAAAATGAAAGTTCAATTCTTGTTCATTCCACCCTCTCAGTTGCTAATTGTGGGGGAGGACTGCCTTGACTTTCTGTTTCGTATTGTTCTTTAAATTCTGCTTCAGATCATCTAGTGAAATATTCACTGTTGAGTGGCAGGGGAGAAAAAACCCACAATTTAAATATAACAAGATATTCCAAGAGACAAAGAAAAGAGGAGGGCTGGGCTTACCTGGTTTCTTGCTAGTTCCTTTGGATGATGCTTTGGATGAAAGAGTGGGTGTTGTTATTGAGAAATAGAAGGCTTTTGGACTTAAAATACTATGATTCGAGATTTGGATGGCATGGATATTGGTGGCATAAATTCAAAATGAAAGCGGACTTAAAACAACTGTTGTTAGAAAAGAATACGGAATGGATACAAACTGAAGTTGTGCTCCAAAACAATTTTGTGGATCTCGACATAAGCATTTTATAGATGAGGAACAGGCAAACACAAATGGCTAGTTTATCGAATTTTGTTAAGGCAAATGTATAATAAAATCAAAAGAGGCAGAGGGATATAGTTATCAATGATTGTCTTATTTATAATTATTTAATTTAATTTAAAACACATGAAAGATTATATGGTTGTGAACATTTTAAGAATAGGTTTGAAAAAAAATGTGTACAAATGATCAACATGTAATTGCTAAAATGTTTTTTATTGAAATTTGAAACAGAAGAAGAAGTCAAAGAATATATGACACAGTGAGCTACAATTTTTGGTTATAATATACAGATGGAATAATGGGAAAATATGTGGAAAGGATTGAAATTTACACTACATTAAAATATTTTTTAATAAAATAAAGT
The DNA here is from genome assembly GCF_009769535.1 of Thamnophis elegans. Classification (NCBI taxonomy): domain Eukaryota; kingdom Metazoa; phylum Chordata; class Lepidosauria; order Squamata; family Natricidae; genus Thamnophis; species Thamnophis elegans. The sequence continues at coordinate 91,709,062 of NC_045544.1, read as the reverse complement.
AACTTTAGTATACACTACCAGATACATTATCTTCAGATTTATACTGTAAAAGTGAATAACAAGAAGTGACATTTTTTCATGTTTGGTGAACATGTAAAAAGTTGGATACAAATCTATGGAATTTTATTTTTGTACACAATAACTGAAGCAAGATTATTGCATGCACAAAGATAGAAAAAATCAGCATTACTGTACCCCCAATGGAGGAATGGTTGGTGAAAAAGATGGAAATTGCTAAGATGATTAAATTAACCTCTTTGATCAGAGAAAAGAGAATTAACTACATTTATTGCCAACTGCAAACTCTTTATAGACTTTGAAACATAAAAACTGAATTATAGTTTATGGTTTTGATGATTAGACAGGATAGATTACAGAAAGAATAGAGTTAAGTTGTATCCACATAGAAAAGCTTATAATTGCGCCTAGATAACTGCAATTATATAAAGAAGCTATTTTGTATCATTTTTCTTTTACTCTTTTACTCTCTGTACTCTGTTTTGCTTTTTCTTGTTCTTATATTAGTTGGTAATTTTTATATTCTTTTCAAAAATTATTTACATTTTTAAATTTAATATATTCACTGCAGAAAATGGGAGGATGACTGTTGTTGGTATGTTTGCAATAGCTCTTTACAACATTAAGAATAAGATAGAAAAGATGCTTTTGATGCTGATTTTCTTTCATGGTGTAATTATTCGGTTTTGATTCTCTCTTGTTTTTCTAGTACTTACTTCTATTTTCTTTCTCCTTAAAAATTCCAACAAATCTGCTAAAATGAGAAAGAACAATATCTTTTGAAGCATAGCAACCACCCATCACTTACCATTTCATAAAAATCCCTATCAATCATTATTACATACCCTAATTGAAAAATATTATACTGTATTACAATAGCAGTTCAAAGACCCCTTTCCCCTATATGTTCATCTCTCCCTGTGCTGAGCCTTCCACAACCGATGGTATACTATAATTTCCATTTTTCCATGAAAGTTTAAACCTATGCCATGTAGTTCTTATTTCTACAAAAACTTATTTAGGAATGTGCGGTTTTTGAAATTAATTCTGCAAAAAAACAGAGAGAAAAATATTCTCATTTGTTTTGGTTTTTCATGACAACACAATCTCATTCCTGTCTACAATGAATTTATTTCTAGGCAAATTGGATATACGATTATAGCCCTAATATTCTTAATATATTCATTGTATTATAAAAGTTCCATTAATAGGTTTTACTATTTGCTGATAACTTCACTACAATACTGAAGTCATCCTCATATTCTATTATAAGAAGCAAACTGATTAACATATGATCAAAATCTGCATGATAATAGGCTTCTTGAAACTTTTGAGACTAGAACTAAGCTATTTAGTTGGTCGCTTTCTCTTGAAACTCAGAAAATCTCTTCCCCTAATTCAAGTATAAACATTATACTATATATAGCAGTGATGATGAGCCTTTTTGGCACTGAGTGCACAAACTGAAATGCACGTGCATATGAGCACATGCACATGCCGGAGAACCTGGAGACCAGCTGGCCAGTGTGCATGCCTGGTTTTGGGGCATTTTTAAAGCTGTTTTTTGGGCCGTTTTCTGGTGCTCCAGCACCCAAAGACCAACAGGCCATGCCAGAAACCAAAAGAGCAGTTGGCAATGGCACACCTGCCCCAGATAAGACTCTGCGTGCCACCTCTGGCATATGTGCCATAGGTTCGCCATCACGGATATATATAGCATTATAGGCCAATGCATTCCATCTCATTTTACTATAGTTGTAACTTGGTTAACTCCATGTTCATTCTAATTAACTGGCTTTCCTCCTAGCAAAAAGTAGCACAGGGTTTGCTTCTGTCAATTCACAGCATGCAATAAGAGAAAGAAAATTTGCAACTTTGTCCAAACATGTCAATAAGTAAGCAAGTAAATAAATAAAAGCAATTACATTTAAATCTGAGTCATTTAGACATCTATTTCAGGATTATTTAAATTTCTTCTAAGTACTGAATATAAGTACTCTTTAACCTGAGGAAATGTGATGCTTCTCATAACTAGCACATTGTCTACTATTCTGAAACCGCATATGGACTTTGATATAAATTGTATTGTGCAAAAACTTGATTCATAAACACACTTTAGCCAGATTACAGATAATCCTTGGATTATGATAGGAATTGGGACTGGCATTTCCATTACTAAGCAATGCGGTTGTAAAGCATGACATTGTGTGACTATATTACTTAGTGATGGCAAACCCACAGTTCAAGCTGCCAGCATAAACCCAGGACCATGTGGTTACATGTGGGTCTTCAGGTGCTGCAGGGGTGCCATGGGCAGGTCCTTTGAATGTGCACATGCCGTGGGGGGTGCTGTGGGAAAGTGCCCTATAGTGTAGAGAGGTGCATACGTACAGGAGTGGGAGGGAGTTGCTATGGAGCATGTGCAGGTAAAAAAGCAGCAAGAATCAGAGTGACTTCGGATTTCCTATTGGTGTCTCCACTGTCTTTCCTTGTGGAAGCCCGCAGGGAATGTTAGAAATTGCAGTCACATGACTGTGCGGTTCCACCACAAAACCGCGGTCGACTAAAGCGCGCTCGATGAAACCCCGTACCTGATGTCATCACAGCGCGACGAAAAAAGCACGCTGTGAGCGGTAAAGCTAAAATTAACCCGTAAACCTAAACCTAACCCCCCCGAAACCTAACCCTAAACCTAACCCTAACCCTTAACCTAACCCTAAACCTAACCCTTAACCTAACGCTAAACCTAACGCTAACCCTTAACCTAACCCTAAACCTAACCCTAACGCTTAACCTAACCCTAACCCTAACCCTAAACCTAACCCTTACCTTAACGTGAATCGGCTTGCTTTAAAAGCACTTTTAAAAGTGCCCTTTTTTCTCCGCGGTCGTATTTGTCGCGCTGCTGATGACGTCAGGACGCGCTTTAATTGGGCGCGCTTTAGTGGACCGCGGTTTTGTCGTGCCATGGACTGTGCAGACTCTGTGATGGCTGCAACTTTATAGATGGCCATAAGTCAATTGTTCAGTGCCATCATAACTTGAATGGTCATAAGTTGAAGACTACTAGTAATATCAGGGAATGTTAGAAATTGCAGTCACATGACTGTGCAGACTCTGTGATGGCTGCAACTTTATAGATGGCCATAAGTCAATTGATCAGTGCCATCATAACTTGAATGGTCATAAGTTGAAGACTACTGGTAATATCAACTTCAGGGGAAAACTAATTTTCAACTTTTGATCCTTTAAGCCGAGGTGTCAAGGTCAGCACCTTTTGCATTGTACACATTGATAAGAGGAGCCTTTGAAGCAGCCTTGATAATAGGACCTTCAGGGTATAGTAAAAAAAGTTAAGAGGGTGGCCATTCGGGTGCAATCATACATAAAACAGGCAGAATTTGTATTATCATGGTTTCCATCTTGACTTATTTTATCACAACCTTCAAGCACCAAGTATATCAGGAGATTCAAGAAGTTCAAATGAGTATAAAGATTTATTATAAGCTTAAGCTCTCTACGAGAATCTAAGTGGTCAAGGGAAATGAGCGGGAATTAAAAAGGCATTCAAAGTGGGTTGGAGTTAGATCTCTTGTGGGCATGCAGGGACTCATGAATGATGATGCATTTGACCCCTTCCTCAGGCTCAGCCTCTTAAACAGCCTTCAGATACCTCTGCATATGTCTATTTAAACTAGCATTCAATCTCTCTTCTGGATGGCAGAGTACTTCTATGGCTTGAAGGAGAGTTTGGTTTCATAATCTTTTACTATGAAACACCAGAGTTTAGTGCTTGGATATCCTGCCCTTATATTTTTAATTGTTATATTATTTTATTTTTAAAAGAGATTCCAAAATGGTTTTCCAACAGTAAAAATGATCTATAAAATGATCTATAATTAGCACACAATGGTAATATTAAACAAGGTTAACGAATACAAATATGATTTCATTATTTATGAGTCCAAATATTATACTGGAAGGGGGACTTTGATACCATTTCCCACATATAAATATATAAAATATATTATATAAATATGAATATGAAAAAAAACAAAGCAGGATCTCCGGTGATGATCTTAGTCACTAATTTTGTCTGTACTAGTGAAGATGGTTTGTCAAAGATTCTGGTGTCAAGTTGTTCAGACTTGTATATGTCAAGTCAGATTTTGACCTGTCTTTGTAGCTAATTGATAGCCAGTATGGTTGTTTTAGCAACATTCAGGCATGCACATTGCCTTGTGATGCTCAGCCACTTGATTGTTTCATTTTGTACCAACTTTAGGAATACTATGTTAGAGTTGCAAAAATCTGGATGACCACTGTCATCTTTTAACATTTTGCTGCCATCTACTAGTTGTCCATATTTTTGCAGACTATAGTAGATATAGTAGCCCAATCACTTCTAGTTCCTGGACCAGACTCTAGAATAACTCTGGATAAAATACCTTATGGTAATTTAAATGGGAGGTTATCAGTAGGTGAAAACCACAGCTAGTTTGCCCACGTCAATACCAGTTGAATATTTGAAGCCATCTATTATAAACCTATAAAAGTCACTTAATTGCCATTAACAATGAGGAGTCTAGGAAAATTCTCAAGACATGTAATTGTTCTATCCAAAGGAACACAACCCTATTTAGAATATAAATTCTTCAACTCCCATGCCTTAGAAACACATCCACAAGATTCATCTATTTTCAATTTTGAACAGTCTGCACTAGGAGTTGGAGTCCATCAGCTCTAAGGTTTGTGTAAGAATTTTGTAGCTATGAATTCATCCCTAACCATGTTTTCTTGTCTTCCCTTAGTTCCCTTTCCTTTTTGTGTTTTTGGATTTTGTGTTTTGTTATGTGCAGCTAGTAATTTCTAATATTTACCAGTTGAGCTATTTCTTCACACTGTTGCTCCAGGAACAAACACAATACAACAGTATATCATGTTATTATTGTCTTACATTTTGATATGCATCTTTGAAGTATATGTTTCATACTTATTTTTCCTCAAAATGATTATGTTCTTTTTTTTGTACTATAGAGCTGCAAGACAACTTTCTGTATCGGGGTGGGGGGATGATCTGTTTCTCTAAATCCATCCAAAAATCAGAGCAATTGATCATCTCATGGATGGTGAAGGTCTACCATAAGATCAACACCAATAAGAGTTGTACAGGTCTGGATGCATGAATATATTGTTAATGAGATACCAGAAGGTGATCTGGACACGCAACCTGAAAGATTAAAGGATCCAGAGATTGACTTTCTGGGATCCAGAGATTGACTTTCTCAGTAGTGGCCATCTTCCTCTGGAACAGTCTGCTCCCCACAATTAGATGTACCTTTACCCTCTTTTGGAAAATGAGAAAAAAAACAGTTGTCTACTAGGTAACAGCTTACAGTATTTATAATTTTAAATACTTTATTTATTGGGTTTAGGGTTGAATTTCATAATTTTATGAATGCTTGTTCATGTTGTAAACTGCCTAGAATCAGAATAGAAAGCACATACACTTTGATAAATAAAATATATAAATAATCAAACATCTTGAATAATTTCTTTTGAAGAAAATGAGTAATGAGTTTCTGCTCTTCTGAGATTCTAGGGTGTGTCTTCAATATTGTTTGTTGTGGGGAACCTGCAACCATGGTTCAGTAGTCTAATCATATACTGTTTTTAGAAAGTCTCCTGTTCAATTACTTCATTATCCCAGGAAAGGCTGGGAAATTTTTCTTTTGAAAACTTGGAGAGTTGCTCCTAGTCATCTTAAACAATACTGAGTTAGAACAATAGTCTGAGTTGGTTACATTCTTAGTAGGTTAAGACCTATTAAGATGATAAATTGAAAAGAGCTTGGAAAGGGGTTAGGAAAGAGTTAGGAAAGGGGATTATGATTTGAGAACTATATATCAACTACATTCTTGATTTTTTGATTTCATTTATTTTGTCAAGCAAAACTCTATAATCAATAAAAATTACAGTGGAAATTATTTGTTCTTTAACAATGCACAGAAAGAGTGGATGCTTTGGGAACGCAAGATTATACTTTATGTACTTATGTATTTTATGTCCCAAATGTACTTAATCAAAATTAAGTTTAACTGAATGTTGAATAATACTTTATAAAGAAAGTTTAGGCTTGCTTCCTTAGGCAGCAGTTTTATTTACAGGAGAATTCAGTGAAAATCAGTATGATTCATTTATAAATAAATCAGGTTTAGGATCATCAGATGGATGAAATAGAATAAGTTAAATATATATCAAGAGTTATAAACAGAGAAAAAGTTATACCTTGTATTAAGTAACTAGTATAAGTTTGCAAACAATCTAATTCTGGAGAAGCCTTGATACAGAATGAAAATTTATTTATTATAACTATATATAATTAGATATGCAACTTAATATTTATCTTTATTTCCATTCTCCTTGACAAATAAGGCTGTCATACATCAATACCAGTAGTAGATATAATAAATGAGCCATATATATATATATATATATATATATATATATATATATATATATATATATATATATATATATATATATATATATATTTATTCTAGGATCAAAATAATAATTTGATTTACCATATTATTTTAAGCTACATTTTCCTTAAGTGGGAGAATTCTTAAAGTGTTCAAACCTAAATAAATAAATCAGACAAAACATATGTATCTCTTTTTATTAGAATATGAAAAATTCAATCATGGAACATAGAAGAGCTAACCAAAACCATGGTGTTTCTCCAATTGTCACCACTACATGTAGCCTTCAGTTCCAGGTAATAATTTATTTGAATTATGTATCACAATAATTTAGTCTATTTTATATCTTTTTTAATGGAAAATATAAAACTCCTTTAAATGTTATTTGTAAAGCTGGCAAAAAAATGTCAAAACTAGCCCATTCACAAGACTGGCATATATATATTAACGCAACTCAGTGAGCATGTCCTCAGCTACATTTTGTGGATATACTGGTTTTTGTTATTGTTGGTGGGGTTTTCTTAACTAACTTTTTTGTTAGCCATCAAGAATCAGTTTCAAGGACAGCCATATATATTGACTAACAATTAAACATTGTACACCAGTTTCAATCCTATCATGATTTTAACGTTTTAGCCTATAAAATGCACATTACCGAAGAGCACAAGTATGGCAGCCATTTTAAAATACAAGGTACAGACAAAGCAATGTAATATGTCAAAGGCACAGAATGCCAAAAGCAATATAGGAGCCATTAATAATGTCATCTATACTTACAAATGTTATAAATAACTATATGAAAATGACCTCAATGAAAAACCAGCTTTTGGATGCAATTCTGTCTGTACTTATAGAGGTTGTCATAGAAATTATACATAAACTTTCAGTGCAACCTGCAGAATCTCCAATTGAAACCAATGAGTGAAACCAACTTACATTTATTTCATTTGAAAAGGTCTCTTCTATACAATACAATAGCAGAGTTGGAAGAGACCTTGGAGGTCTTCTAGTCCAACCCCTTGCCTAGGCAAAAAACCCTATACCATTTCAGACAAATGTCTATCCAACATCTTCTTAAAGACTTCCAGTGTTGGGGCATTCACAACTTCTGGAGGCAAGCTGTTCCAATAATTAATTGTTCTGTCAGGAAATTTCTCCTCAGTTCTTAGTTGCTTCTCTCCTTGATTAGTTTCCATCCATTGCTTCATGTTCTACCCTCAGGTGCCTTGGAAAATAGTTTGACTCCCTCTTCTTTGTGGCAACCCATGAGATATTGGAACACTGCTATCATGTCTCCCCTAGTCCTTCTTTCTATTAAACTAGACATACCCAGTTCCTGCAACCGTTCTTCATATGTTTTAGTCTCCAGTCCCCTAATCTCTTTGTTGCTCTTCTCTCCACTCTTTCTAGAGTCTCCACATCTTTTCTACATCGTGGTGACCAAAACTGAATGCAGTATTCCAAGTGTGGCCTTACCAAGGCCTTATAAAGTGGTATTAACACTTCACGTCATCTTGATTCTATCCCTCTGTTTATGTAGCCTAGAACTGTGTTGGCTTTTTTTGGCAGCTGCTGCACACTGCTGGCTCATATTTAAATGGTTGTTCACTAGGACTTCAAGATCCCTTTGACAGTTACTACTTTTGAGCAAGGTACCACCTATACTGTACCTGTACATTTCGTTTTTGTTGCCTAAATGTAGAACCTTACTCTTTTCACCATTGAATTTCATTTTATTAGATAGTGCCTATGTTCAAGTTTGTCAAAATCCTTCTGTATCTTTAGCCTATCTTCTGGGTGTTGGCTATTCTTGCCAGCTTGGTGTCATCTGCAAATTTGATGAGTTCCCCATTTATTCCCTCATCCAAATCATTGATGAAGATGTTGAAGAGTACTGGCCCAAAACAAACAGAGCCTTGGGGTACTCCACTGCATACTTCCCTCCATGAAGATTATAAGAGTGATTAGTATTTGGAGCTAGACAGTGGTGGGATTCAAAATTTTACTAGCGGTTCTGTGGGTGTGGCTTGGTAGGCGTGGCAAGGAAAGGATACTGTAAAATATCCAGTGTCCCTGCTCCAGGGAAGGTTGTTGCAAAAATCCCCATTTCCTCCGATCAGCTGGAACTCGGGAGGCAGAGAATAGATGGGGGACCAGCCAGAGGTGGTATTTACTGGTTCTCCGAACTACTCAAAGTCTGCTACCGGTTCTCCAGAATTGGTCAGAACCTGCTGAATACCACCTATGGAGCCAGCCCTCAATGCCTTTAGAGAGCTTTAGGTTGAGGCCTTTGAGTTTATCCTCTTGGAAACATGCATGGCAAGTCCAAGACTTCCATTTAACTCAGTGGAAGACTAGCTAATGGTATCCACTTTGCAAATAAAATAGGGGGTCCTGGGAGAATACTCTCATTTTTGAAGCAGAGTTACCCAGAAATAACTCTATTAAAGTGAAGGCAGCCAACCAATGAGGAAAGAGAAAAAGGCAACCCGAAAACTTCTCCAGTACTTTTTGCAAGAGTTCCCACGAGGTACGTTTTGACCTGCACGCGCCCTTTGCTCCACTCACACGGAAATACGTCAGCGCATCACTTCCAGCCAACCTACGTCCTCGTTTATTCTCGTAGTGCTGCAAGAAAATGGAGAGGAGAAGTATCGAAATTGTCTTCCTCGTGTCGCTCTCCCAACCTGCAGTAGTTGGGTGGAAAATCATTTGAAAGTGTGTGTGTGTGGGGGGGGTGTGTGCTTGACATGTCCATGTATTCAAAGCAGGTCGCTCAAATATTCTCAGACGGGAATTTTGTTTTCAGAACATTCCCGGAGAGGTTGAACTGAGATAGGGTTAGATATCATTCAGATTGAAATAATGGCTTTTAAGAATGGTGCGCGAAGTTTTTGGCTGCAATGCGAGGCTGAGAATCTTGTTAAAATTATGGGACTTTATGAACACATATAGTTAAGAAAGGATCCGGCAACAGCCTTCTCTTTGTCCAGGACTCAAAGGCAGATTTAACTGGAGGGTTTTTTTGTACGGACATTCTTAATAAAAACCAGGCAAGATAGAAATATCGGGTAATACACGGGTAGACCATTTCATATGGTAGGAAAGTGGAGTGGGAAAACCATTGGAAAGAATTGGGAGGGGGAGAGAGAGAGAGAGAGAATTCAATCTGGGTAAAAGAAAAAGGCGGGGACTTTAGAATGATTTTAAAAACAATTTGGCCGGTCGTAGCTGTGGAGTGGATATAGCGCGCGCGAAGGGAGCTCCAACTTCTGATCGCTACTGCTTCCACAAACCATTTTCTTAGGGCAGGATGAGAGTGACTCGTGATAGTTACGCCTTGAAAAGTGTGGCTTTGAATGACTCAGGTGTATGATTTTATTACACAACCCCATACAAAAAAGCGGCGAATCTAAGAACGGAGATGCTTTATTATTCGATAAGGCGGTGGAGATGATCAGGAAACTCGTCTTAATCTTTCTCGCGCGCGTAAATACCCAGCCTGGCTCCAGGGACCTCAAAGGAAGAAGGGACAGTCCCCTCTGCTCCCTTTTAAGTAGCGGCACAAACTGGCAAAGTATCATCTCCGGGGCTTCCTTTCGGTCGCCTAACTGAAGAAGAGGGCGAGACACCCCCCCTCCAGCCTCTCCGAGGTCTCTGCCGCCCTCCTCCCCAAATGCTCCTCGCCCCCTCCGCTCTTTGCGGAGAGATGCCAGCGATCAGAACCCTTTGCCCCATGAGCGACCCCCTCCACTCCGAAGGGTGGCGCTTCTGGCCGGCGGCTTCTTAAGGCAGCATGGAGCGGGCGCCCTCTCCCTCGCCCGGAGAGCGGGGAAGGCCTTGCATCACTCGGAGACCCCGCCCCCGCGGTCCTGGCTCCGCCCTCTCACCGAGGATTCTTAGCATGACATCACCCTCAACTCGCAACCAGGGTGAATAGCAGCGCCGTCCGCTGGCTATATAAAGGGGGTGATGCAACCGCGCGGCGAGCCAGAGCTTCGAGGAGGCGCTCAGAGCCAGGGAGTCTCAGCGACGAGCGTTGCCAGCCAGGATCGGGGAACGACGGCGGCGGCGGCACCTCTTCTACTTTGCCTGGAGTCCCGACAACACACATTTCGTAAAGCCCACTCTCACGGTTGCGAGTTCGCACTCCCTTGCATTTGCCGTTTCACTTTCTTGTGTAGTTCTTTGAAGAAGGAAGGCGCGTAGAAGAACTGGATTAAAGCAGGTAGGGAGAGAGCGAGATACCGGGGAAGAGTGGGGGCAAACGAAGGCTAAAGTCCAGGGGGTGAGTGGGTAAAAGGTCTTTGGTTTTTTTTTGTCCAGCTGTTATGATGGGATATTAGTAAGGGAGGAAAGGTGCTTACAAATTCTCGTCCTTCCATCTCTTTCGTTCTAGTCATGCGTGGGTTATTTTGGGTGCTTTAGACAGGACGAAGACGGGGATGAAAAAAAGTTCTGATCAGAGAAATTAAAGAGATTTCACTGTTGGCAAAACTGACGAAGTGAAATCAAAACAAAAAAAAAATCGGGCAATTTCTCTTTCCCTTTGAAATCAGACCAACTGAAAGTAAAAGTTCATTCATCCGAATGAAACTTGGAGCGCTCCTTAACAGGCACGCCTAAGAAAGAGAAACTCCCAGTTCGTTTCCTCGTTCTGGACTCTGGTGCTTTGCTGGTTGCTGTTTTGTAGTTCTGACGATGGTCAGGGTTTTTTTCCTTCAGGGTGGGGTGGGGGGGTGGGGAGGTTAGGATGAAAGAAAACCACCTTTCTCCCTACCGCGCGCTCCAGAAGCTACAGGTCCAGCTTGACACGCTGAGACCATCTGTGTAAAAACAAGCGTAGAAAAAGCTGTTGCGGCTAGTTGTTTAAGGTCATCCTCAACATTGTCGTTTCCAACATGTTTCCGATGGTTTCTAGACCAAATAATAATCAGATGACTGTATCATTCACTCGGTTACGGGAAACTGCGGGGAAGCGGGACGACAACATTCAAAGTTTAACTTTGTTAGCTGCTGATACCTTCGGTCACCGGTAGATGGCGAGCTGGATGGTGGCGAGCATCGCCTCTGCTCTGAGCAGGATGCTCCGGTTTGAAACTGTCAGTTTTGTTTTCGTACACATTATTATAATGCGAGGGACGGTACTTTTTAGGTGTGTGAAATTATCTGCATATTCTTTCCTGGAAACTTGTGACCTATCATCCAAAAGCAAATGCAAAATTAATAGTCAATAATAAAATATTCCGAGTGCCAGGTAAAAAAAAAAAAAAAAGCTAAACTTTTTCACATCAGAAATTAATCTGGTTTTCTTCATTTTTTTGATCTGGGTGGACAGACATTTCCTTCACCTATTACTTATTGATTAATTGTTCAATTTATTCACAATATTTCTTGCTTGGCCCAAAGCTCTCAAAAGAGCTATTGTTCAATAACTGGAAGTCCAAAGTCCTTACAGATTTACTCCACATTATCTGGAGTCTACCACTCAGTGTATCTTATGGTCATTCCAGGTGTTAACGCAGCTCAGTTTGAAATTATATCACGTAAAGCACAGGTAGTCCTCAAAGTATGAATATTTAGCCCAACATTTCTGTTGATAAGTGTCAGGTATTGAGGATTTAATAGCTGCCAGTTGATGTAAGGTTGGAAGCTGTAATTGTAAGCTGATGCAATGAGGGTGATGCAATGAGGTGTCTATACATATAGGTGACCATTAGAGGGCGTTTCTCTCTTGTCGTGTATCTCATTTGTCTCCTGTGTCCATAGCTAATGGTAAGGAATTTATCTACCATGTGCATGTCTGATATATTTATATATAAATCACTATTAATTGTCTAAAGGCTCACGCTGCCAAACTCTGACAATAAGTGATTTTTGCTTCCATTTTATGACCTTTCTTGCCACAGTTGTTAAGTGAATTACTACTGTTGTTAAATTAGTAACATGTTGTTCAGTGATCTGGCTTCCCCATTGACTTTGCTGATCAGGACGGTGGCGAAATGGGGATCACATCTCTCTGGGACACTGCAACTATCAAAGATATGAGTCAATTGCCAATTGTTTGGATTTTGATCACATGACCGCAGGGATGCTGCAACCGTCTTAAGTGTGAAAAATGGTTATGAGTCACTTTTTTTCAGTCCACTTGTAACTTCGAATACTCACTAAATGAACTGTTATAATTGAGGATTACCTGTAATTCAACCCAGCTATTTACTTCATAGCAGGCTTTCTGATAGCAGCTGCAGGTTGATTTCAGGATTTCAACGTAGAGATGATGTTCAGGACCTTTGCGAATTAGATTTCTGTGTCTTCCATGCCTATGTTGTGGGAGGGGAGAGAGGCAGTAATAGATCTGCTATTGGATATGTTGACCAGAAATTAGGATAATAAAGTCCAAGATAAGCAAGGATCCAAAGTTGGAAAAGATGACACAGATAAATATTAACAGCAATTGCTTGCTTTTACTGAAGTGATCTTGTAAAAGGGTAGAAGGAAAATATCTAAATCTGTCAATTTTATTTATATGAAGATGAGTCATTAGTAAATCTAGGATTTATTCCAACCTAAGCTTGGAAGTAAGTCTCACTGAATTAAATGGGATTTATTCCTATAGCTAAGTCTGTGTAGCATGGCTGCCCAGAAAGCCAGTGTAGTGAGCTTTCTTGGAACCAAGCCCATGAACTTCATAAGAAGCTTCATAATTCACAAGAAGTATTTATAGGAGGATACAGCAAAAATCTGCATAATTTGCTTCAGAAGTAAGAACCAAAGTGTTCATTATCAATGAGTTGGTAGCACCTTGGTTCTTTTCTGCATATATATATATATATATATATATATATATATATATATATATATATATATATATATATGCATAAACATATACTTTTTAAAAAGGCAATAAATAAAAATATATAAGTAAAATAATAAATGAAAATATCAGAACACATTTATTCAAAATTCCAAATCAGTCAGTAGGGATTATTCTCAAGTAAATGTCCACATAGAATTCTCCAAAATTCATTGTAAAAATGTTATTAGCAGCAAAATAAACTGCTGTACATGGAGCAAATGATGGTTAGTCAAAAATATGATTGAAGGGTATACCTGTTTTCACATATAGAACAGTACTTTATTGAAGAAAATGCTATACTTTTCTCCAACTTTCCAACCTAAGCAGGATTAAATAAGGACACTTGTGAAAAATAATCACAGTGACCAGTTTCTGGTGTCATATCAATCACATTTCACCATTTCAACAAGTAGTAATGTTCAAAACACTGGTTAAATGTGACCAGATTGCAGTGTAAATGTCTTAAAAGGTCAAAATAATTCAGGGTGATTATAAATTTTAATTATGTTATAATTGTTAAAGTTTATCATTTGCTTCACAGGTCGTATGGCATCAATAAGGAGAAGGAAGATATTCAGGGAAAAAGCTAAAGCTACATTTTTAATTAAGAACAGTAATTTAGTTTTGATAAAAATAAGGGTGAAGAATCAGGTCAGGTGGCTTACCTTAAAGGTCTGAATGCAAACCATGTTAGCTAAATGTGATCCAGCTTTTAAAGCTTCTGAGAACGGAAGAGAATAAACAACTTTGCGGGTTTTAGTAAAATGAGATTTAAATTTAATTAATAATATTCTATTTAATATAAAATAGAACAGAAATGGGACCTAATACAAATAACGATTGTACCAGTGTTTAACAACTGTAAGCAATGTGGGCTTCAACTCCCACGAGTCCCCAGCCACAGTTTTCTAAGTTAACAAACATTATATGTATATATAGTCCCCAGCCACACCTTTAAAAGATATTCCATTCCATCTCTCCACCCAGTTTTCTACCTCCTGGCCTCCTTCCCTCCCATCATTCCATGGTCATGGAGCCAATCCAATTCTCACTGAGCTGTTAAGAGTTTCTTTTCCCTCTTTTCCCTTAACATTTGTTCCTTCTGCAAACATTGCACTTTACCCAGAACTTGTGCTGGCCGCCTCCTTGCACATGGTTACATCATGTTGGTTCCATGGTGTATGCCTGGAAAGTGATGTTGTTTTCATGTATATAAAATTCACTTAACTGTAACTCCTGAACACAGTTTCAGAAACATAATAACTTTTGCATCAGAATGCCCACGTGCGACTATTATTTGATTGGCTTTCGAGAAAACTCAAGAGTGTCTTTGTTGAACACTGTTAAAAGTCTGAGTTAATTGACTCAGACTGAAAGAAATGAGAGACAAAGGATTTTCTACTTGCTATAGGAGAGAAATAAACATTCCTTAGTCCCCTCTCCCCATAATACCTAACCCCTGAAATGACATCCTACCCTGTTGTTTGTTTTATTTGTAGGATTATATTGGTTTTTTCTGGATGTTCCCCTATTGTGTGGGCTGCATTGTTTTAAATGTTATATATTGTAGGCTGCTCAGAGTCACAAGTGATCAGGCAGTCTATACATTGAATAAATATAAATAAACAACAAATAAATAAATAAACAATTTGTCATGGGGCTGATTCTAAAGCAGTGATGTGACACAGTAGGGCCCTTTGATATGCCTAATTCCCAAAACTGATTTCATTTCTTTATTAGAAGACATAAAGTGATGAAGACAAAGTGAAGACCTTTTGATGTACAGAGTTAACAATCTTTGAATCATTTAGGCTTCCTTAATTTGAACTCCTTCATATGTGTTGATCTACAGTTTCTACCAACCCTGACCAATATAGAAAGGTGGCCTAAATTCCCTAATGACTTGTCCATTAAAATTTTACTTTAAATGCTAATTTTACCTGCTTCCCTCCCCAACTTTGTTTTAAAGTGTGGGGAGGCAATTGACAAAGATATTAGGGCCTTTTAACATTTCAAATATAGGTTTGGCATATCAGATATACTTACAATAATTTGGAAGTAAAACTATGGCATGGCTGTAAATAATTATTCAATGTATTTGTGTGATTGCAATGCCTTGCAAAAGTTAGGAAATATCCAGATTCCTGGTATATAAAGTGTACTGTTTGTTTCTGTAACTTCTTTGACAGATACAGTATAAGGTTCTGTATTGGTTTGGATATTTCTATAATCTATAGCAGTGATGGTTAACCTTTTCAGCACTGAGTGCTGAACCTGGGCGTATGTGCTGGAACCAGAAGAGAGCAGATGGCTGGTGCGCATGAGCACAATGGAACCCGGAAGAGAAGCTGACAACGGTGCCCGTGCCCGCAGAGAGGGCTCTGGCACATGTGCGATAGGTTCACCATCACAGTTCTATAGAGTGAGTGTAATGTATGTGACAGTTGTTTAAGTAATGATACTACCAATGAAGACATTCAAACCAAAAAAAACCTGGTAGATTGTTCAAATGAAGGTTGGAAACAGAATTAAGAAACTCCAGTCCCTGCTTATTCAGTATAAACATTATTGAATAGTATAATTATCTCAGAATAACAGGATTGGAAGAGAGATCTTATAGGTCTTCTAATCCAACCCTGCTCAAGCTGGAAACCCTATGCCCATGATGGTGAACCTATGGCACGCGTGCTGGAAGTGACACATAGACCATCTCTCTGGCATGCCAACCGTCGCCCGTTTGCTGTTCCAGGTTCCGGCATACACATGCACGCTGGCCAGCTGGTCTTTGCATGCATGGGAGTGCCAGAAACCAGAAGAGTAGTCCACAGCATGCATGCGCACTCGGGGAACTGCTTTTCCGGTTTCTGGTGCTCCTGCGTGTGCATGCCGGGAGCTTCTCTCCCTGTTTCTGGCTATCCCCCTGCAGGCGTGTGCGCACTCCCGTTTCAGCACTCGGTGCTGAAAAGATCACCAACACTGCCCTACACCATTTCAGACAAATGATTGTCCAGTCACTTTGCTTCCTTATCACAATGTTCTCACCATGTGATTGTAGAGGCATGCCATTCCCCCCTCCTGAACCAGAATGTATCCTTACTGCACATTCAGCTCTGCTATCCATACAAATACCAAATAACAGAGTTAGGAGAGACCTTGGAGGTTCTTTTAGTCAAAACCCCTGCTCAAGCAGGAGACTCTATACCATTCTGGACAAATATCTGTCTGGTTTCTTCCTGAAAACCTCCAGTATAGAGCACACACAACTTCTGAAGGCAAGTCATTCAACTGATTAATTCCACTGTCAGGAAATTTCTCCTTAGTTCTAGTTCCTTGATTAGTTACTATCCATTGCTCCTTGACCTGCCTTCAGGTTCTTTGTGGAATGACCCCCTCTTCTCTTTGGCAGCCCCTTAAATATTGGGACACTGCTATCATGTTACGCCTAATGCCATCTCTGGGGTGATGCCATCTCTGGGGTACATCAAATGCCTTTCTTTCTTTCCACCATCCATGATAAAACCTGGAGTTGTAGTAGACATACAAAAAGGCCAGTGTCAATGTGCAGGACTCAATACATCTTGGAAATCTTCCCTGATTCAGGAGGTGCTATACCAAATTTGAGATGTGAGAGCCTAGTTTGGGTTACTAATTAATGAGAAAAGATTGGTGACTTCAACCCACCATCTGAAACACAGCTGAGAATGTGGTCAAATGCAGTGTGTTGCTGGGATGGCATTAACTATAGCCTTGAAGTTGTAGTAATTCTCTCGAAAGTGCTGTTGTAGTGGGATAATTCTCAGCTGTTTCTCTAGCACAAGATTGATGTAATGAGACCCTGGCTAGTCCCCAAACTCCCAAGAATAGTGATGAACCCAACAATACAGTAATAGCAATATAAGGAATGAACACCAGGAAATGACATTCGTACGGAAACATCTATAAACCGCAGTTAATTATGAGACCTGCATACGTGCATGCGTCCCTGCATAAAGTTAGTTACCCATTCTTTATAGGAAGTAAATAAATAAATTCTTGGTGTGTCAGCATCCGTTTTTTGAATTTTATAAGACAGGTTCCTATCCCTATAAAGCTAAACAGATATGCTTTTTCTGTATATCCCATCCAGAATTATATACGCTTTATGATAACGAAAGATGCACATGCATCACACTGTTTTTTTAAACAACTGTGACTAATGCTAGAAGCAGCTTATTATTGCCATCTGAGTTGAAGGTTTAAATAATAAACCCGAGGATTGTAAACCTTTGTTGGCTTGGTATTTTCTGTCTCTTGAAACCATTAAGGAGTACCAGGATTTTGAGCTGTGACTCATGGTTTAGGGGATTTCTTAGCAAATTACATATTTTGTCTCAAGATCTATGTAAATTACAATTCCAGGAACATTCCTCTGATGAACAAGAGATCTGAAACCATTGGACTTTCTACTTTTCTTATTTGAAGTTAGGTCTATACACCATTATATTGTTACAACAGAATGGGGCAAGTGGTGCAAAGATTAATATAGATACTCTCTATTGTCAAATGCTTACATGTCTTTTTCAAGCAGCAAAGCATGTGTCCATATCATGGTGAGATACATATTTAATTGTAGTGGAGATGCTTTCTATGTTAGCTTCTGGTGTGTGTATTTGAAGCCTAGAAATTGTGTGGACGTAATACAAGCATTAAAGAAGTAAATACAGACTGCAAGTCTTTATTTTATTTCATAAATAAATTTGGACTTGATTTGAATTTGATCTTTAACATACCACTTTAAATAAAACAATCAATACTGTGTGTTTGTTCATAATTGGACTTGTCAAACTCTAACTATTACCTGAAATTGCAAAAGATAGTGCATGAACTAAATTTTATTTAACAGCTTATTGGATTTGCTTGTGTATATAAATTCTAAAGGCAATAATTGGTTTATCTATTGTGAATTGTAATATGCTGTGATTATACGGTACTTACTATGCAATATAGATTTTCTTGCCTACTTAAGGAGACAAATAAATAATTCTGCCCTTATAGGTCTCAAATATCTATTTCCCAATAAAGAGTAAGGAAAAGGAAGATGGTTGATTTTATGTGTGGAAGGCATACATTGTTTTTTTTAAAAACACCTCATTCCAAACTACTTGACTATTCACTGCAGTGATTTGGTGTATTTAAAATTCATAGACAACATAGGTATAAGATAATTTCATGTGCAGATTCTAACTACTAAACAGGAGTATATCTAAACAGTGTATCTAAACAGGAGACAGGAATATTAATTAGAAATCAGTTGTTTGAATTATTGCACAAGTACTCATTCACTTACATTTTTCAATGCTCAGTATTCCTTAACCCAGGGATGTCAAATTGGCTGCCTGCGGGCCAGATGTGTCATTTGTAGGCCACTCCCACAGCTCCAGGAATGGGAAAAACATCACGTGATATGGGGAAAACATCACGTGGCAAGTTTAACATTCATGCCTAAACCAGTGCTATTATTAAAAATTATTTATACTCAATATTTTCATTTAGTAAGATTGCTACCTGATGGTTTTGTGAAATATCCCCTCAATTTCTAGTTGAATTAAATACAGTTAATTCCAACCTACAACCACAATTGAGCTCAAAATTTCTGTTGCTAAGTGAGATAGTTAAGTGATCCCCCCCACCCCATTTTACAACCTTTCTTGCCATAGCTGTTAAGTGAATCACAGCAGTTAAGTTAGTAACATGGCTGTTAAATGAATTTGGCTTCCTCATTGATTTTGTTTGACAAAAGATCGCAAAATGTTGATTACATGACCCAAGACACGGCAACTGTGATAAAGATGAATCAATCGCCAAGCCTCTGAATTTGGATCACATGATTGTGGGGCAGCCGCAATGATTGCAAGTGTGAAAAATGATAATAAGTCACTTTTTTCAGTGCCGATGTAATATGGTCACTAACAAATTGTCATAAGTCGAAGACTAACTGTGTGGTGGTGATAATGATGATGGGGGTAGTGGCTGCCTTATGGTATAGCATCCCTCTGAGATCTAGGCAGCCCCAACCATGTTAGCCCTCTGGAAAGCCTTTAAGAGCTCATTTTACACTTAGTACTGGGGCTAGGTTATTAGTTGAGCCCAACATGATTGAATGAGTCTCAGCTTTATCATAATACGGTTTTACTAGGTTTTTTTTTTAGGTTTTGCATTGGGCATAAGCTGCTCATAGTTACAAGACTGAGATGGGTAGCTATATAAATACAATAAATGAATAGATGCTTTTGTGCATATGAATATAATTGTTCTATCCAGTCATGAGCCAGAATCTTATTATTTAGTGACTGGTTTTCTGAATTTTGTATTAACCATGCTGTAACCTATATATATATATATATTTGCTTCATCAAACTTCAGAAAAATTCATTCTTCTCTCTCTTGTTCCCATGCAGCAAAATGATGCTCCAGCACCTGGGCCAGGTGTCTGCTTCAGAAGTCAGTGCTTCTGCAATTATTCCATGCCTGTCTCCTCCAGTTTCCCTGGGCTTTGAAGATTTCGCAAATCTGACCCCATTGGTGAAAGAGGAATTAAAATTTGCCATCCAGAATAGGTGCCTTTCTCAGAGGATGCCCTCCACCTTGGATACAGTCATGGTTTCTGATATTCTAATGAAACATCTGTTTTAAAAAGAGAGGTACTTTATTTTTATTTTTAAGCTATGTTCAACTACCACTTTCTAGTAGGCTTTCTAAAAACAGAGAAGGTATTCCCTCTCTATTATTATTATGATAATTATTATCATTTTAATAGTAATTTAATTAAACTTATCACAGTATAAATACAAATGAAATAGTTAGAAAATGGGGAAGGGGAAGGAGGAAAAGTGTAAAGGGGAAAAAGAAAGAAAACGAAGTATTGATTTCTGACTCTTTTTATGGTAGTGGAATAAAATATTACAGCCTCAACTTTTTATTTTTACATATTTAATATATATTAGCCATTTCTATAACAACAAGCTTATCTAATCAGCAAAACCCAAAATAAAAGTTTGATTCCCCCCCATTTCAACACAAGATCCAGAAGCAATTTCCAAGTAGAAACAAAGTTGGATGTGTTCTTTTCTTTGATTAGAGCACGGGTCTCAAACTCACCGTATCACGATGCTGTCGCATGATGTTTTCCGATATTGTTTCCCCTTTGCGGAGCTGGCGTGGTCCTAGCCTGTGCGTGACACATCAGGCCTGTGGGCTGCCAGTTTAACACCCCGGATTAGAGCATTTAATTTAGCCATCTCTGCTAGTTCCATCAGTTTTTCCATCCATTATCATCATTACATCATTACATAAATCAGAATGTTTATTATTATAAAGTTATTAACAACAGTGACTTTCTCTTGAATCAAAATTGACTCCACTTGATTAGATGAAAGTAGTACTACTGCCTTCTCCCAGAAGACAGACTAGGTAGTAGGTAGGTAGGTAGGATGGTAGACAGACAGACAGACAGACAGATTTCCCAATCTAATATACAGCTTTGGGGTTCCCTAATTATTTTCCATACAATAACTAATGAGATCCAAATCTGTTTGTGTAGATATCCTATCTAACCATGATGGCATCAAAATGATAAAGTAGTGAAGCCACACACTAGAACATAAAGTGCAAAGTTTGTCTCATAATAATTTTTGACACTTGCTACCTTCCTGGACACCTATACCTGCTTAGCTTTCAAGATCAGACAAAGTTGGGTAGGTGCTGCCACCTGTTGTGACAAACTGGTTAGTCCCTTTGGCATTTGCATTAATGATCTTCATGTGCTCAAATGGGAATGCCTTCATCAAAGACAAGCAATATTGGAAATGTAGTCTGAATCTGGAAAGCATCAGGAAAAGGAAGGCTCCTGTAACTGTTACTGGTTTTATAGTTATGCAGTATAATACACTTCATACATTCCTGGGTCACATGCTTTTCAGAAAGGACTATATCACAATGTAATCCATTTTGCACATAGAAATTCTTCATTCCCTGGCATCTTTTTTTAAAAAAAGGTAATGAAAAATATATCCGCATGAAACTTTAATGGACTTACTTCCTACTCTTTTTCTCTCTATGATAAGAAAAGACATTCCATTCTGCTCAGAGTCATCATTTTTAGCATTCTAGGTTGTAAGATTGTGCTTTGGCGGGGTATGGTTTCTGAAGAGGAACCTTATTAGGACTTAAACCTGTTTAGAGAAGAAAATTCAGAATGAACATATCCTTTTTAGTAGATCAGATAAATCCAAGTATATTTGATATTATTTGGAAACTGTTAGGGAAGTTGCATCAAGATTTTCTGACTTACCGTACACCAACCTTTTCTGAGGTTTTCTGACGTACCGTACTCAACCTCTCATGTTCCCATGATCTCTTAAACATGTCAGAAAACTTCTATTCTGTTTCATACAAGGTTAAAGGGCCAAACTAACCAGTTAGTCATTTGGTTGGCAATGAACAAATCAGACTTGCTGCTATTATAACATCTGTAGGAAACAAAGATTTTCTTTCTTCTACACCTTTGCCCCCTTTTTGACTCATCCAATCCTAATCTCTTTGGATTCTATTAGTGTGCACCCCAAGAAGATGAAAGGAAAAAACGTCGGAGAGAAAGAAATAAGATTGCAGCAGCAAAATGTCGAAACAAAAGAAGGAAAAAACAGAATGCCTACAGAAAGTAAGTTAACCGATACTTTCTAATTAACGTTTTCTAAATATAACACATCTATGTAAGTGAAAAGGTCCTTAAAATTTCATGGATAAAATAACTGTGAAGAGTTTCACTGTGAGTTGCTGATTAATTGTAACATTGGTTAACTTGTTAAAGGTGAAATAATTCAGGCTCATCTATCTGGAGAGAAAATGTAAAATCTTACACTAAAGCTTGAGAAGTGTTTTAGAAGTGATTAATTAATTAAGGTCTCTAACCCAATATAATGGAAAATCATTTCTTTTAAAATTTAAACAATTTTCAAGACATATTCAAAAAGATCAAGCGACTATTCACTGTACTTATGGTTGAATACAGTAGCAGAAAGCTATATTTTTTCTCCAAAGTAACTGATCTTTAAAATGGGTGCCTTCCATCCATCCTTCCTTCCTCTGGTTGTGTTGGACTGCATCTCTTATATTCCCCAGCTCTCTCAAAAATTAATAGAGAGCACCAGATTGCAGAAAATGGAGATAGCAAGTGATAATAATAGAAAATTTATCTATTCATTAAATGTATATCTTCCTTCTCCTTTGGATTGCCTCCCTTAGTTGTTTTCCCAGCTCACCTACCCTACAGTTTGAGATATAGTGACTGAACTATAAATGATCAGAGGGTTGGACTAGAAGACTCCCAAGGTCCATTCCAACCCTACTATTCTGTGTTCTGTATTATAATTACCATTATTTCTACTCCCTTGAACCATTGTACCATAAGACAGCAATTTGTTTGGTTGAGTTGGAGCTGCAACTTCAAGAAACAGAAGATTCTTGTGGGAAATTTAAAATTGGAAGAGTAAAAGATATACTGTGGATAGGAGGATAATAGGTAAAAGGAGTATGAAAAGGAATGAGAGGGCATTTAAGGTATATGAAAAATGTACTGGATAGTCTGAACATGGGGGAAGTGAATAATTTTAGCTGCAGAATTCTGCATAGAGATCAAAAGATTAAAGCTGATATTCAAAGGCAAAAAGATACACAAAGGAAGCCATCATAATCATCTATGTAACCTTGATAGAAAATGGGTTTCCATAGCTTATTTCCCAGTACATGTTGTCATGTGAATGAGTCCTAAGCTACATGTTTTTTTGTTTTGTTTTTCACTTGTATTTTTAAAACTTCCACCTCTATGTTTACATCTTTCTTTTGTTACCAGGAATCAGAAAAAAACTGGAAACAATCATGCAGAACTGAAAGCTCAGATTGAAGAGTTGAAAAATGAGAAGCAGCACTTGATCTACATGCTCAACCTACATAGACCCACCTGTATGTCCGTGCCCAGAATGGTAGGACCCCAGAGGATGACAGGAACCTTTTCATTCAGCAGATCAAAGAGGGAACCTTGCAAGGCTAAACGATAATGAGGCAGTGCCTCAATGTTCTTTAACCATGCGTCTTACCATTAAACAACAACTTGCCATCCCAAGTAAGAAGCCATGCTGAAATTTCAGCATTTGTGACCTCCATTTACTCAGAGAAGATGGATCTGACATGATTTTGCTGAGAAGAAAGGACTATGGTAGCTTAGCTCCAGCTTTCCCAAGCAAAGACTCAGTTGGGTGGAAGGGAGCCACAGCCTTTCCTCCAGTCTAACCAGTGCCACACTTGCTATCATAGAAGCAATATGGCTTTACACTTGTTAAACTCCTGCTGGCATGCAGTTGCAATGTTTCTGGTAGGGTTCGAAGGGCTCTCTATGATGCACATCTGATGGATTGGTCAAGCTGAAAGGATTCCACTCACTAGATAGGGAATGTAGGTGGACTGGATTGTGTTTTTGTTTGTTTGTTTTATACTTTCCAAGAAAAGAGGTTAGCAACTTCCAGAACGCTGTTTTCAGTTCCAAAAGGCATTGCAATATAATGGGAATTGCTCCTGTTTCTACAACTAGTACAAGATTTAACTTGGGCACTGCACTTTGTTAAAAAATGTTTTCATAAAAGCCCTTCTGTGGGTTTTTGATGACTCAACTTAGAGGTGGTTGTGGGACAATGTTGACAAGCTTAAGGGTATTGCAGAATTGCTCACTGAATTAAGACTCAATATATCAACTGGAGCATTACCACTCTTGGCTTACTTTAAGAAGGGGGAATGTCCCTTTCAAAACTCAATTGATGAGTCACATGCAGTATTCAAAAGACCTTTATACACTCATGGTATAATCACTAGAGATGTAAATTGTATGCCTTCCTGACTTGTGATTTATCTTGTCCTTGATCTTCATTTTACAAATGTTTTTTTGGCACAATCTTTCTCAGAATCAGAGAATGTAATTGCTGGCAATTTACAAATATTGATTTATATGTAGACATTGATTAAGTGAAAACATTGTCCACTAATGAAGGTTCTGGCTTTTGCTAGGAAGAAAAAGTACAGTAAAGGTGGGTCTGTGGTTTGGATTTGTTTGATGGAATGTTTCACATCACAAAAGCAATGCTCTTCTTTTCATGAGGCAAGGTGACACAATTCTCTTGTGAGTCTGGATTTGGAGTTGTCTTGAATCTTTACGTGGCAGATTCATGAATCAGAAGAGACTTTTGAGTCAGCTTCTGCAGCACCAGAAGAAGCTTGTACATGCACATAAATGTCCTTTCATCTAATGAACCTGTCAGAGAAAATAGTCAAAACCAATAAAATGATGTAACATGGCCCTTTTGCTTTTAAAAATGGGTCAGGGGATGCCACTTAAAGGTATATTTTACTGACAGTATCCCTTTGAAGGACTGGTGAGGAAGTAGCCGAAGAACCTTGACTACTTAAGAACTTCAAGTAAGCCCAGGAGATACTTCTTTCATCATTTTGTAAAGTAGTAAGAAGCTAGTATTGGAGCTTCCCAGTTGTATTTAAGCCAGCTGCTGAGTCTCAATCCATGTTGGGCTGATATATGGACAACAAATTGTCCATTAGAATTATGGAAGCATACCTTAAAACCAGCATTGGCCTTCCATATAATCAAAAGTAAACGTTAAACACTGGCAATGTTAACGTTTAGCTTAAACTTCTTACAGTGTTCTTCTGCAGGTCATTCTCTAGATATGTACCAGTAGTAGCTAAATTCTCCGAATTCCCAACCAGCATGATCAAGAGGACAATGTACATTAGGCATTATGGGAATATTTCTTTCGGATGACCAATGTATTATTTCTAAGGTTCTTTTACCTGGGAAGTGCTATGATTGTATTATCTTTACTGTTTTCAGATGGAGGAATGACTGTCTTAGAGTAATGTTTCTCAATCTTGGCAGCTTTATGAAGAGTAGACTTCAACTCCAGAACTCTGGAAGTTGAAGTCCACCTTTCTTAAAAACTTTCAAGGTTGAGAAACACTGGTTTAGAATGAAACATATGGTGAAATGTTAGGAAGCTGTAATAGATGAAGTTGTAATTTGATCTGGGAGATATTGTCCTGATGAAATATAGCAACAAAGGAGCTGGGGAGGAGAATGGTCCCACCTTTTACTCCTTCACACACTCTTGGTTAAAACTGAATGCAGAAGGTTAAATCAGGGACATCTTGCATAAGAAGCAGATGCAATGATTCCTCCCTTATTCCCAATAGATTTTGTCACAAATGAACCTTCTGGTTGAAGTCCTGACTGGGATAAACCCCAAGCCAATTGTCTACACATATGACTAATTTCAACAGTGACAATCATTGTTATGCAGAAGTGATGGAAGGGAGGATTAATTCCGGATATGATATGCCTTGTTCAAAAGGCCAGCCTCAGTTCCCA
This sequence comes from Thamnophis elegans, assembly GCF_009769535.1. Lineage (NCBI taxonomy): Eukaryota > Metazoa > Chordata > Lepidosauria > Squamata > Natricidae > Thamnophis > Thamnophis elegans. The sequence continues at coordinate 91,683,234 of NC_045544.1, read as the reverse complement.
GGCTTTTCAGTGAGGATCTCTGTATATTCCTAAACAGAACAAGAATATTGTGTCTCGGATTTTAACAATTCATATTTATATAAAGAATAAAATTGAATCAGGAAGTCTGTACAATGTTGATTATCATTTTAGATCTCAAATTCTGGAAAATTGAAGGGTTTGTTTTCAAAACTTACATTCTTCTTTACAAATTTCAAAATAATACAAAAACAAAATTACAAAAATGAACAAAAGTTCAAATGTGTTTATGAAATAGGTTATAGAATTTAAATTGGAGGACTCAAGTTTTTAATTCTGCAATTTTTGCTCTGGAAAAAACTTGATTTAAAAAAATGGCACATACTTAAAAAAATGCTTTATCTTCTAGGTATATTAACGTTTTGCATATTTAGTTTTGAGATCTATTTTCTTTAATGACAGAATTGAAGCAGTAGATTACATACCTTGCAAAAAGAATACTTTGTCCAAGTATTACCTCTGTTAAAATTCATATGCATGTACAACCTTAAACAGCAACATCAAAATGTAGACTCTCAGTCTCGACTAGCTTATTTCTTATCTCACACTACTTTTACATTCTGCAATAGAAGTATTGATATGCTTTCAATAATCTGGATATATTGTTATGTCCTTTACATTACTATGTTCCAAATACATACTGGTATATATTTCATGTAACCAAAATACAAGGAAATGGGCCAAAATCTGTCTCTTTAGAGAAATATTTTTTCTTCCAGCATCCAAAATTGCTTTTTCTGAAGGTTTTTTATCACCATATTTGACAATATATCTCAGTGGCCTTTGGATATTAATTCATTGACTAAACTTTATAAGGAGGGTATTATATAACTGCTAACTTCTAGCAGCTGAGTAAATTGGGTTTATTTAACAATGATTCTATGGACCACTGCAGTTATATATGATTATACAGTGGTGGGATTCAGCCAGTTCAGACCACTTGGGAGAACTGGCTGTTGGAAGAAATCATTAGGGCAGAGAACCGGTTGTTAAATTATTTGAATCTGACCACTGATTATACAGCATGTAACCTTCTGTAACTGTTGTTGTCTCTAAAGCATTCATTCAAGGTAGATGCTGTGAACTGGATCCAAAATGAAAAGTGGAAGGAAATATAGCTTGTGCTTCAAAGGGCACAGAAGAATATCCCAATAGACTTCATTATTAGTGTAACATGTTCCTTGCTTAAGTGAAAGTTGTCCTCAACATGAAAGTTGAGAAACATGACCAAGAACAAATAGAATCAGTCACTTTAAAAAAGGAGGTCTGGAAATTATCCATACCCAATTAATCCTCAAGCAGCAAACCAAGCTACTACATGAAGGAATTAGTTCAAGTCCTCCCCATTCCAATGAGATGTACTGTATTATTACTTACATGCTAGGAATGATTTCCAAATGTGTATTTCTGCATATAAATTTGCATATATGTCAGCCAATCTTGTAAGCTCCTTTGCACTTTTTCTTGTTTATTTGGGTGGGAGTTGATATATTTGCTTTGATGAATCTTCTTGTCATCCTAGTCCAGTTTTCACAATTACAGTTTATTTCTACTTTGGAAGAACATCTCAGGATTTGCTTTCATTTTGTTTAATTAATGATCTAGGATCTCAAAAGATATATGGAGTAGACCTTTGTAAGCAGAAGATAGCTTCCACTTATCCAAAGACTCTGAGTTCAAAGCCCTTCTCAAGATAATAAAAGTTATCTTCAGTGCTAGCACAATATATTACTCCTAAAGGCATTTACAGACCACTGTCCATATATTTCAGCCGTTTCCAAAAGCCATTCAAAAAAACAAAGAAATATGCTGTTTTATGTATCATGTTATATAGACCATTTCATGAGAGAATTAAGATTTTTCCCTTGAATATTTTTCTATGCGTGTTTGATATACTATTTAAAATGACGCAGGCGTCATGCTGCTGCTGCTGCTTCAAGTTACACAAATGTTGTTAACTAGCATGCCGAATGTTTACTAAGGCGCTGCTACCTTTGTCAAAAATATTTCTTTTTTAGCTGTGGCTGCACGTTAGTTCATTGAGTTTGGAGACAGCATGGCCTCAAGAGGGTACAATGGTATATATTTTTTCATCGCTTGAGAGAATAATGGACAGAAAAGACTGGATGTGAAATATTCTGTAATCCTGTTCTATTTTCAGGACTGTACTCTGATGATTCTATGCCAGAGAAAATCCACCTGATGTAACTTTGCTTATTTGTAATGGCTGTGGATGTGATCATGGTGGAATTTCCCCTTATTATCTAAAGCATATGCAAACTCCTACATGATCAGATACTGTTCTTTGGGTGGTTAGGAGATATTGAATGGGAGAAGTGCATGAATGTATTATCTATTTTATTTGAACATTAATAATACAATAAAGATGGTTTGTTTTTTTATTAAGTTTTATGTTTTGATACTTTCATAATAATAAAGACTAATGTGTGTTTCCCCCTTATTTGGCTTAATTTGTCTTGTTTGAAGGACCAATGTTCATGTAGAACCTCTACATAGTTATTTTTTCAGTGTGTCCTAACTAATGCCAGTTCGCTGCATGACCCTTAGCAAGTGCCCATGTTAAGCCAACATCATACCTCACTTCCCACTCTGTGCCAGTGTCATCATTTTTTATCTGGACTTCTATTGTCTTCACTCATCATGATATTGTATCTGGATTGCTAAGGGAGCCACACCATTTCTCATACATACTAAGCTATGAACAATTATCTCTTCTATCTATGTTCAAACAAGGAGAAAAAAGGCAATCCTTTCACAATCTAATTCAGATCATTAATTAATCAATCAATCACCAGTCACACTGAGATACTATGTGGGTACAGAGATGATAGATGGATGGATGCATGGATGGATAGATGGATGGATGGAAGGACGGACGGATGATAGGTGAGAGAGAGAAAGAGAAAGATAGGTTATAGACAGAGATGGATTTCAGGATAACTGATATATGACCTTCATATTTCCAATGACGGGATATAAATAATTGTCTTTGTTTTTCTTATTAAACTTAAAAGCCCCAAATGTAACTTAATAGAACTCTATTACTATTAAAAAAAATCATATGCATTTGTCTTACTCCATTTAAGAGCATATTCTCACTTCCACATCTCCAGTTCTGCTTTTTCAGTGGCTGCTCACCATCTTATCTGAAAGTGAAATTTTGGGCACTTTCAATTTTGCAACTATTTTGCAAACCTTCTGTTGACTTAATTGCCTCTTTAAAAATGCTTTGTTCATTTCTACTGCATTTTAATCACTTTGGAGTAATCCTTTGGAAAATACAATAGGCAATACAAGGCAATGGTAAGAGATCCAGATCCAAAAGTGACTGCATACACACACACACACACACACACACACACACACACATCTTCCGTCAGCTTCCCTCTTGCTTTATCCCCCTTTCTTTCTCTGAGCTATCCTCTAGTTGATTTGGATTTTTCTTTTTCCAATTGCAGGCAAGTCTAGGGAATAACAAGTCCTGGAGGTAGTTTCTTCACATGTTACTCTTGGCTGTTCATGAAGACAGCTCCGAAGAATCCAGCCTGAGTTGCAGTGATATAGCAACAGAATTGGGTTAATGCTCACTCCGGACTATGACTATCACACACTGTGACTGAGTCTTCCCTTCTCATCCATGCAGAAAAGGCAAGTCTCATAGGCTGGCTTCTGTCCAAGGATATCTTTTAGTGCCTGTCTTTTGCTTTTAGGGATTATTCTCACTAATCTTAAAGATTTAGGAGAAAACAAGGAAAGGGAGTCTTTATAGTAGTGAGGGCAAGGGGTGGGAAAGCAAGGGAGAATGCTTCTTGCTATGTAGACAGAAACTGAAAGGTGTTTCTTACAAGATCTAAGGATGGAATGGAGGGATGGGCTTCAGTTGGGAATGGGGGAGCCACAATAATGAGTTAATTGACTTGGTATTTGAATGAACCCGGTGGTGAAATCTAATTTTTTTTGCCACCGGTTCTGTGAGTGTGGCTTTGGGGGGGTGTGTCATGTGACTGGGTGGGCGTGGCCAACTTTTTTCACTTTTTAAAGCATTTTTTCCTGCTGGTTCCGGCGAATAGACAGGAAAAATATGCTTTAACAAGTGGAAAAAAAAGGTTCCAACGATCGCACGGATCAGCTGTGAGCCGCGTATTCGTCAGAAACTTTTTTTAGTACTGGTTCGCGAACCAACAACAATCATCCCTATTGGTTTGTCCAAACCAGTCCAAACCGGGAGGATTTCACTCCTGAATCAACCACAAATAAGAAACAATATTTGCTGACCTAGGAGAAAATAAGACTCCATTATCCTAGGAGGACAATAATTGTACAAGACAGTGATGAGGAAGGAATTATGTGGAGCACTCTCAGCAGTTGGATCTGAGGTGATACTAGTTTGGAAGGAAACATTGCAGATATTTCCCACTCAGAAGAGGTGAGGATGTCGTAGGACCAGTGGTGGGTTGCAGGTGATACGCCCTGGTACGGATACCATTCCGGTACGGTGCTCTGGAGGGCCCACATGCCCGCCCAAGCTCCTTACCTATGCTTTAAGCCTTTGGCACTTCTGTCCACGCGCATGGTGTATACGGCACCAGTGCAATGCTCTGCCGAGCAGCTGGAGAGTCGCAGAGGTTTGCAGAAGCGTCACAGGTAAGTACGATGTAGACGTGCACTGCACGCATGTGTGCACGCACCGCACCCGCCCATGTGGGTGATGCTGGGGCCATTCCAACCGTACCAGTTGGAACGGAATCTGGAACCCACCACTGCATAGGACCAAATCAGCTATTGTGAAACAGAGCTTCAAAACTTGGGTGATGTAAATGGCAGGGGAACTTACCTTGAGGGACAGGAGAAAGAGCTGCAACCAAGGCAATGGTCAGATAAAAGCGGTAAGAGACCAAAGCAAGAATGTAGTATGTAAGATACATCTCAGACAGTCCATGCCTAGTTTTCATGAAGATAAAGGGAAGAAGTGGGAGAAGCACATTCAGACTTGCAAGATTCTGTTGCTACAATATAGCTTTATAATAAAGTAGTATTGATCTACATGATGTTGATTTCCTAGCTTGGTCTACCTTGATGGGGACAGGAGGGGGTGCATTTGAAATGGACCAGGAGACGGTAGAAGATGATATCATATGTTCCTGCACTCAAGACATGGTGGGTGGACAATACTGGCAATAGGGCAAGCATAAAATGCAGATCTTCCCTCTCTTTCATTCTTTCTAGCTTCCACATATCTACTCAACTTTCAGGAGATCCAAATATATCTTCTGCCAATTAGAGCAAGTACCTTGCAAAATACAGCAGGTGTTCTGTAATTCATAGGGGTGTGTCTATGTACAAAAACCAATCTCCCCTGGAAAGACATTTTTGCCTCTAGAGCAGGGGAGTCAAACTTGATTTCATTGAGGGCTGCATCAGGGTTGTATTTGACCTTGGGCATGGCCAGCTTGTCGTCACTTCTGTTGTGGGTGCTTGTGGTCACCCAAGCCATCTGCCAGTGAAAATAGGCTCCTGAGCTCTGTTTTTGGCTGCCATGGCCTCCTGCAACCTCTACCGGTGAAAAAGGAGCTCGGGAGGGCCGCAGCCAAAAACGAAGCTCAGGAGTCTGTTTTCGCTGGCAAACGCACCACGGGCCGGTCCTTCACTGTTTCCAGGGCAGCCCCGTGGGCCAGATCTAAGTACCCGATGGGCTGGATCCAGCCCCTGGGCCTTGAGTTTGACACCCCTGCTCTAGAGGGCTCAGTTAGGGTTACTAAATCACTCAGCAGTGTAACAAAGCTACCCGTAGCAGCTTTCTATAGAAGATAAATTAGTCTCAGTTTATTTGGGGGATGGCAGCAGTGAGACAATTTTATTTCTCTGACTCATGGTATTAAAAATCCAAATTTGTAAATAGTATGAGCTGCTCACCAGCATGGCATTTGATGGATGTCCACATAATTGAAAGTTCAATACCTATAAATTAAGATAAAATAGTGTTATATTTTTGTTCGTAATTCTCCAAAGACAAGTCATTCTTTGTAATCCAAGCAGAATGATTGTCTGAGACATTAAACCGCGAATCGTGAAGGTTTTAATAGGTAGAGCTGTTAAACCTGCATGACGTATTCACTCAAGAAGTTTAAACATTCCCAGGGAAATAAAAGCCCCCTAGTGATGGATGTCATTTGTTTTCAGAATAATGAAAAGCAAGATGGCTTCAGGGAAATTTCTAGAGCTGTTAAAATCTTTGCAAAGCATCCCCAAAAGTATGGAATATTTTAAACCTCTTCTCTGAGATCAGAAAGAGAGCAAAAAATGCAAAAGGAGATGGCAGATTTTGCTGCCATGCCTTTTGCTACCATAGAAAGTCTCTCAGATCCTGTTTATGACTTCGAGGAACTTTAATTTTGAGAGCATCTGAATCTCCTGTAGGAAGTTAGCACCCACCCATCTCCTAGAAGAATGAACTGTCCTGGGAAATATTGAAAAGGCAGAATATTATATTTCCCTAAATGTGAAAAGGGAGAAAAATGTTTTAAAGATAAAGTAGCTCCCTGCAGCTTCCTGCTCCCCCTCCCCAAATTGTCAATGAGTCAGTAAAGCCTGGGCTACTCTACTCTACATAATAAAGGCAGGATTAGCCTTCTACAGAAATTCACCACATGGCATCTGGGAACTCAACCAAGTTTGGGACTCAAAAGACACACAACCTACAAAGTTAGCTAAGTCCCCTCCCCCTGTCCCTGGGAGTCTGACAACCAATCAGAATACATTTCATACACAGGAACAGGAAACAGAGAGGTGGGGCCGAACAGAGAGTATAAAAAAACTCATGAACTCTCAGCAAACCCCTTTTTCCTCCTTTTTTCTTCTTCAGCTGACATCTGGAAGCATGTGATCCCCCTTTTCTGTTCAGGAGCTAAATCCATGCGATCCTGTTCACCATTAAACCATCTTTCCAAGCAGCCTCCATGTTTCCAGTGTCTTTTTCCTCACTTGGAACTGAACCCGGAAGGACATTTCTTTCAACACTCCAAAGAGGTTTTCCTCCATGTTTGGAAAGGCTAGTGGCTGGTTTTGTGGCTCGGCAGAAGAGGGACGCGAAAGCCAGGGTTAACAAACAGTCCAGGTTTATTCAACATTAAAAAGCAGGCGAGAGCGAACCTAGCCGGGAACGCGCGCCAAGGTATTTACAATTATAACAACCAATCACTGGCCGAGGACTGGGCGTGACCGCTGACTTCAGTACCTCGGCCAATCAGTAAGTAACTGTGGCCAGGCTAGAATGTAATGCATACGCAAATCCACTAATGAATATTTAACAGCTGGAGCATATCTAGGAAGAAATGTACATGATGTGTAAAAAGGATGGCTTTAGATGGCTATAATTATGTATTTATAAGTATCTTAACTTCTTTGATTCTCTTCCCCTGTAGATACTCTTGACTAGTTGGTGTTGTACAGTGGTGTGATATGACCAGTATGCCCCGGTACGGGCATACTGGTGCCTGCTGGGAGCACCAGGTACCATTCTGGTATGGTGCTCTGGAGGGTCCACCTGCCCGCCCACCCGCCCACCCGCCCACCCGCCCACCCGCTCTCCTTACCTCTATTTGAGCCGACCGGGGCATTTGCGCATGCACATGGAGTGTACGGCACCTGTGCGACACTCCGCCGAGCAGCTGGAGCGTTGCGGATGGTGGGTACCCATGCACGTGCTGCGCATGTGCACGTGGTGGATGTCCGGCCCCATTACAATGGGAGCCGGAACCCATCATTGGTGTTGTAGATGGCATGCTTACTTTTTCACTGTTAAGGAGATGGATACTGCAATAGATATCAAAGCTTTTATTAGCAGTCATACTTCATTGCAAGCTCCAGTGGACTTATAAATGTGGCAATGGAAGCAGGAAATTGATGGTGGTGGAAATTGGTCTCCACTCAGTCTTTGCCTTCGCTTTCTGGTCATCCTAACCCAGGAGTCCTCAAACGTTTTAAACAGGGAGCCAATTCATGGTCCCTCAGCCTGTTGAGGGGCCAGACTGGCTAGGTGGGCTTGGCTAGGTCATGTGACTAGGTGGACGTGGCCAATTTAACAGTCCATTAAACAATGCACATAAATTAAACTTTGATTTCTTTTGCTCCTGTGGGTGTTTTATTTGCTTTTGTTGCATGTTGCTCTTTTGGTTGACTTTTCTTTTTCTTACATCATTTTTCAGTTGTTTAGGAGTCTAAGTGGTCCACTTCAGGAAACTCAGTTTTGCAGCAATTCTTCTCAGCCCCAAGGAGTTTACAATCAACAAGTCTCTCTGTCTGTCTCTCTCTCTCTGTGTCTATCTCTCTCTCTTTTTATCTCTCTTCTCTATCTTCTGGAGGTGGGTGAGGTGAAAAATGGGCCTGTTTTTGGCCTCCTGGGGCATCTATGCACCCCATTCTTCACTTTCCTGCCTCCAAAAGCATTCTTCAGGCAAAAACTGGGAGAAAATGGCCCTTTTTTGGCCAAAAACAGGCCGTTTCCCCCTGATTTTTTGGCTTCCTGGGGCCCTAGGATGGACGGGGTGATGTGGGCGGGGAAGCCTTGTGGTCCTGTGTGGGCTGGAATAATGGCTTCGGCGGGCCGCATGTGGCCCCCGGGCCGTAGTTTGAGGACCCATGTACTAAGCTATTCAATTGTGCTATATATGGCAAGCTTTATTTTCATGCTTAAAGTCCATTTTGTATACTTTCTTATTGGAAGGAGAAAGTCTAATTTTAATTATTATTCTGATTTAATAAAACCAGGGATGTTTTTAATTTTAATAAAGAATTGGGCATATAATGTAGGAACCTTAGAATGTTGATTCTATGGGGCTAGATAGTGATAGTTGCAGAACTGTGTGTCATAGAGTAGGTAGCTCACTAACTTAGCTCTTAAGATATTTGTCAAAACCATGACATGCTTATGGTTTTCAGCAGAGAATCAGAGGCTGTTCCTTGTCACAAAATTTTGTAAAGATACAGATCTCAATTGTCCAGAAGAAGGTGTCAAGGCTTGAACTGGAGTTCTTAGACTTGGTTTCTTTGATGCTGAGAACTGATAATTTCCAGGAGTGAGAGCCTCTAATTGCTTGAGGTATAATTCCCACATTTTTTAAAAAAAGTCTGGTTGTGCACTGTTTTATTACTGACTGGATAAATGGTGAAGTTGTACACTAACACAGGGGTGTCAAACTCAATCCCATTGGGGGCCGTATCAGGATTTTGTTTGCCCTTGAGGGGGCCTGTGGGGGCCTGGTTGTCATAGTCAACTGGGTGGGTGCGACTGGGGTGGACCGGAGTGACATGGGCCGGTCCCTCACCATCTATGGGACGGCCCCCATGGGACAACTCTGGGCCTATCACGGGCCAGATCCGACCTACAGGCCATGTGTTTGACATGTCTGCATTAGTGGATTTATTAAACACATACACATATACATACACACATCACATACTATACTACAGAAGTAGTTAATGTCAAGAAAGGAAAATAATAACTTAAAAGATCTGCTGGGTTTCAGACCTATAATATTCAAAATGTTAAGCAGATATAACCACAATGCCTTTTCTTAAAGGTTGTTATGAAAGACATAGAGACCAGCAGAGACAAGAAAAAAATGTTTTCTTAAAAGTTGTTGTACCTGCACAGACGGGTATGTGTATTTTAATGCTCTGTGGGTATGTGGACGCATGCTTATGAAGTATATATGAAAGCAGTTGGCAGAGCAGACAGTAATTGTCTGGTGGGAGAAGCTGATAGTTTGCAGTACGACCGACTACCTTGCAAACTGTTACCCAAGTTATTAAACTGGTTTGCAGTGAAACTGGCATGAGTAAGGGTGCAGCGTGAATTGCCTCTCTGTTGTAAAACCTGAAGCCTCTTCACACAGCACATTAAATTAATAGATAACCACTAGAGGACGGTATGAATCAAAATATGTTCCCTTGTGCTGCTCTAACTGAAATCTTTTCATGTTATTATGTTTGCATCATTCCAGGAATTCAGCCATCCATTTCCTATCAGCAAAAAAGGCAACTATATACAGATAGTCCTCAACTTAAATGACTAGTTCATTTAGTGACCTTTCAAAGTTACAATGATACTGAAAATGTGACTTACGACCATTTTTCATACTTATGACTATTGTACCATCCCCAAGACCTTGTGATCAAAATTCAGACACTTGTTAACTGACTCATATTTATGAAGGTTGCAGAGTCCCATGATCTTCTTTTGTGAATTATTGACAAGCAAAGTCAAGGGGGAAGCTTAACAACAACAGTGTCACTAACTTAACAACTGTAGTGATTCACTTAACAACTTTGGAAGAAATGTTGTAAAATGGGGCAAAGTTTACTTAACAAATGTCTCATTTAACAACAGAAATGTTGAACTGAGTTGTGGTCATAATTTGTGGTCATAATTGAGGATTACCTCTAATTACAGTATTTAGAGATACTGTTTCTCGATCTGACTGTTGGATTGCTTGGTTTGTATTGCCATCATGTCACATCATGCTTACTATATAAGTAAGACAGATACATTCCCAGCCTTGGAAAAGCTAGCCTGCCGCCACCGCTGCCCACCTGCTTTTGGCCACGTGGCGTACGCCAGCTCGCGGCTTTCGCAAGCTGGCGTAAGCTAGCCTCCTGCCACCCCCACTGTCCCTGCCGCCCCTCCTCGCACTTAGTTACTTACCTGCTGGAAGGCGAAATGAAACAAAACAAAGGGAGGACCCACCATGCTTTTAAATGGGTGTTAGAGGCGGGTGAGTCAACTCCAGCCCACTCACTGATTGGCTGGACTCCAGCCAATCAGTGAGCAGCAGGCTGGGCTAGTTTAGTGCGGACGTGCGGGAGAGCAAGCAAACTGCGACAGGATAGCAAGGGCGAGCGAGCAACAGGGCGGGGCAGGCATTCTGGAAGTTACTTCCGGGTTCACTGGTCGAACCTCCTCTCACTGGATCGGTAAATTTCACCAACCGGTTCTCCCGAGCCGGTGTGAAGCGGCAGAAACCCACCACTGGCACACAGTCACATTTACGAACCGGTAGGAAAGGGAAGTGTATACCACCCCTGATATTTATGTATACTATATATTTGGCAATTGTATTATACCCCATACAGAGAATTAAAGGCTGGTTGAGGAAAGTTCATCTACATTTCGACTGGCAAATCAATAGGAAAACTTAATGCCATTTACTTTCATTACACGTATTCTACAATACTTAGCCCAAGGTCTCTTCAAATGACTTGTATGGTATCTACATATTTAAATAATACTCAGATTATTTAAACGTCTTGAATCTATTCTCTTTTAAGCAATCTTGAAAAAACCAGACTTACATTTGGTCATGATAGCATTTCATTTACGGGAAAACCTACATAGGCCCTGAAATGCCAGTGCCAATTCATGGTTGAGGAAACCACAGGATATTATGATATGGATGACATTTACAATAACAATGAATGTTGATAAGCATTATGTTTACAATAAGAATTAGTAGAATTATTAAGTTTATCTGGAAACCAAATATTGCAATTGATGTGATGAATGAGGGAAAATGAAGTCTTTCAGTTTTTTCTTTTTAGCTATATATGTATACTTTGGGAGAAAGATACTTGACCACTCCTGAAATGCATTATGTTAAATTGGACATTTGATTTCCCAATAAAAAAAGTAACCTTATCTGAATTCAGTATTTTCTCAAACTACTATCTTGGCTTAAACTAAAAATATTGTTATCTCCAGTGTAACTGAAAGTTAACATTTTACAATGTTATGATATTTCATAAACTGTCTTCTATAATGAAATCCAGTTCTTGTCTATTTAGACTCCTCACTGAGGTCAGAGGCACTAATTTAATCAAAATGTGTAAAAAAAATAGCTGCTTAAGCCTGTGGAATGTCCGTGTCATATAATTTAAGGCCTCATTCGGTGTGTGTCAGAACAGGATTACATTGTTTGGACATGGAAGCTGAGCAGTTAGGGAACTGTTAATATTTGGGTGGGAGACTACCAGAAAATTCCAGGCTATAGGCTTACTTCAGCAAGATAGTATTTCCCTACCTATTTAAGACAGAGAATGATAGTAGCCTCATTTAAGGAAATCCAGCCAGTTACTGCTGTTGCCTTTTCTTCCCTTGTAACATCTGCTGACAGATGTGATATCTGGTATCTCCAGCATGCCAATATAAATTAGAATAATCATTTGCATTGATCAGAGACATTAGATGGGTTTAAGGCAGAGGTGGGCTCCTATCAGTTCGCACCTATTCGGTAGAACCGGTTCGTCAAACCTACGGAACTGGTTAGAAGAGGTTCCACCAGTGGACCCGGAAAGCAGGCCACACCTACAGAAGAGCTTCCAAAATTTTTTGAAACCCACCACTGGTCCTTGGATATGATTATTCTACACTATCATGCTCATATTTATAAAACTCAGTGCCTCTGTGAAAGGTAAGGATGACTACTGCATTTGTGATGCAATCAGAACATTGCGTATGTTGAAGTTGTTTTAACGCAAACCAAAGATGCCTTTTAAAAAACAAGTTTACATCATATTCTTATGCATGCCAGTGCTGTGTGTGGGGTAATTTAAGGTGGTTCTGACAAGTGTCGTTGGCATCTTCATATCCGGTCACATGGGCGGCAAGCCACTCCCATCCAGTCACATGGGCAGCAAGCCACTCCCACAAAGGAGGCCACACCCACAGAGTAGGTTCGAACAATTTTTGAAACCCACCACTGGTTTAAGGATCTGATTAAAATAGGCAGGGCCACACAGGTTCTATTTTTCTCCTTTTTACTCAGTTTTCTGAAACAGAAGGAAGTTTTATTAGAACAGGCAGGCACTTTCACTTTTACAGCTTCAGCTTTGCTAATTGTGCATTTTTTTTCCTGTGTCAGTTTGTTCTTCTCTAATGAACCATAGGGTAACAAAGCAGGTTGCTCTTTATCAATCACAATATTAACCTAATGTATATACTTTTTTTCTATCTATGCCAGCAATTACTGGAACTAATCCTGTTTAATCATCTGTGTCATGAATTAGAAATTTACCATTCATTTAATTCTGCAGAGCTGACAAAAAGCCATGGGTTGCCTGCCAGATGGACAGACCTACTTATCTTCAACTCATGACTTTCTATGACAGAAGATTCTTATAGAACTTTTTCTCTACAACGTAATTCTTCTACTAGTTCATGCCTTCAAATGCTCTCACCCAGCATCCCGTAAATTCTTATTACTGTAAATTGCTCACTGTATTTCAGATTTATCATCCAATTTAGAAATTATTTAGAAACCAACAGGCAACAGCCCAACACCATTGGAACTACCTAATCCATGTTAGTTATTACAGCATCTACCCAGCTACTACCCAGATTTCTTCATTACTTAGCTTCTACTTCCCAAAATCTTCTCTGATGGTATTTTGACTTCTAATCTGACCAGACAGATTAAAAATGCACAATTAGCAAAGCTGAAGCTGTAAAAGTGAAAGTGCCTGTCTGAGCCTCCTTCTTTTCCTATAAAAATCTCACAAAAGTTCCCATTAAAAAAAAATCTAAACTAGCCCCTTCTCTTACCTTCTGATCAGCTAAGTGAGTGTATTGTTTCAGTGTCTGCGCGGGTATACAAAAAGCCAGAAAGACTGTGGAGGAAATCAAGCTCACCACATTGTCTCTTCCTTTGACTTCTGCTTTAGTGAGGTATTGCCTCCTTTTTGGCATGGTAATAAGCAGTTGCTGCTGTATAGAGCTGACCTGAGATTTAATTCATATAAGCTGTAAAGTTAGGACAGGTTTTATGAAACATGGTCCAAAAACCCAGACACAGTTATGGGTCTACAGAGAAAATATGTAGGTAAATATGGAGTGATACAAACTCCTGCCATATTTTTTAAGATAAACATGTACATATCTCAGAACTTGTAATCAGTGCTAGGACCAAACTCTCCCCAGTATGACCACCTGGCTTTCTCCTGCTCCCCAGCAGCTGCATAAATATAAATACAAAATGTGTATTATGTACGGAACTGGAGTGCCAGAAACTATTGCTGATCTACTCTCTCAGAGATCTGTCAGTAGATTCCAATTTTCTTGTTGCCCATTTTTGTTCTAGAAGTTTATGTTGCTAGAATACATTTCACAAAATATCTGAGAGCATTTCTATTTCAGTTTCTCAAAGTGCATGCAGAGGGCAATGAACCCTTACCTGGAAATGAACTTCCTTCAGTCTCAGAGAAACCGGCATCGAAATATAATTCTAAGAAGTCCAAATTATCGTTTTTCTCTGTATTGTGGTAAACTAAGGAAATTTGTGGTTGCACATTTACTACTACTATTAAACATGCTTATGGCCATTAGTTCAGCTATTACTAAATGAAAATTACAGGTAAAAAGCTCTTATTTGCAGGTATTATTTAGTGCTCACTGGTGTATGCATGCACGCGCAGAGGGTATTCACTGAAAAATTGTACAACAAAATTTTATTTTGAAATTCTAGTATGCAATAATCAGGCTTATTAATGATGGAAGAACTTTATGTAGAATCCTAGATCATTGGGGAAAATTTTATCTGTGATGGTTTCTGGATTGTAATTAGTAACTTTCTGGAGAAATCCAGTTGGCTAATTCAGAAAGTTCTAGCAATGTGTCAATTGTTCAGTTTTATATTTAAGAAAAGTTCCACTATCTTTTTTCATATATGGATATCTCATTGCAGTTCTGTCAGATTGTCAGCACAGTGGTTTTAAGTAGTAGCAAAAACAATACTAAAATATTAGTCCTACCAAGAGTAAACTTTTACTCTTGTTTATGTTTATGAATGTTTATGAATGACTTTTACTTACAAGAATTAAGAGCATTTTACATAATTAAGTAAATGCTTAGAATAGCAGAGAGGGGGAGGGTTAAAACATTCAGACCTGCATGCATATCTCCACATGATCATAGTTTATAAATAACTTTGCATTGCAAAATTCTGGAATGGCTAATAGGTTTTGAAAATAATGGCATCACAACATTGGGTCAAAACTCAGTTTTTCCATCCATTGTGCCAGCAGGTGTATTTCCATCATCCCATCAAATCTGAATATTCAATTGGGGCCATTAATTAATTTGAAATATTTATCAACCAATTATATTATTTCAATTATATTTAATTAATAATTGACCTTTATCAAATTGAGAGGTCCATGAAAAGGAAATACAAGTGCACATCTAAGTTTGGAACTTTTGTGATATAATAATGACAGCTAGCTTAGATCAATTTTTACATTTTTTGACAAAATCATGGAGAATAAAACTATTGATTACTGTTCATGATGACTAATACATTATTTCTGCTATCAGAGGAAGATAATATGCTTCTGCCTGAATCAGGGGCAGTAATATGCTATTTCTTGGGTCAAAAACAGTATAGATGTGAATACTTGTTATTGGCAAGCAAAGTGAAGGAAATCTCCCTTATGTTCTTCCCACATATATTAGATTAGCTTGAAACTATATTTGATCTTGTGGGATGTTTGATCTTGTATGATACAGCAACACTCTTATATGTTCCTATGTGAGCTCAAATGAGCAGTAGCATTAGGGATGATTTCAATGAGTGAAACTGCTAAGTGCTCAGAAAGCCCACCGTTGACAAAAAAATACTATGAAATTTAATTGATAGCGATATATGGAAGTCCGTGAGAATTTGCATCCCTGCGCTATCCAATTTGCAATATAAATATTCATCCAGGTAATCCAAATAGTCTTGGTCTGGGCCAACTGAAATAGGTCCAAAGTGACATTTGGGTAGCTTAAATATGTTTATTTATTACAATTTAGATATAATTCCATATTTGGATGAGTATTAATGAGAAAGGTAGAGTATTAATTCCAGTAATTGACATGAAATACCGTAAATAATAAAATAACAAAATAACAGTTGAAAGAGACCTTGAGGGTCTACTAACCCTACCCCCTGCTCAAGCAGGAAACCCTATAACATCTCAGACAAATAGTTGTCCAATCTCTTCTTAAAACCCTCCATTGTTACAACACCCACAACTTCTGGAGGCAAATCATTAATTGTTATCATATACTAAGAATTTAGGGTGATTGGAAAATTCTGAGGTCCTGGGGAGTAAAGAATATTACCAGCTAATATTTTAATTTTAAAATTATTTTGGTGTCCCCCTTGTGGTTGTTAGCTTAAAGATTAAATTTAATCTTTATTAAAATTTTCAATTCCATTTTTTAAAAAAAGTTTGTTAGACAAGTTGGAGCTGGTTAATCCTTGGATAAGAATTGGGAAATAACAGGACAGGAAGTTAAGAAGAAAACAAAGAAGACAACGGATATCATTTCCAAATTGTTGCCAAGAATGTGGTTACTGAAGTCACCAAGAGTTAAGCTTGGCTTGAAGGAGACATTATATTTTTTAGCTGTCTTGGATGCAATACTTTCCAGAACAACAGGGCAGGATATAGATATATAGAGATACCGGATAAAGTGTTGTGTAAGGTTGCTATTAATAACTAGATCGTCTAAACCCAAGTATTGCTACTGAATCCTATTAAGCTATCCTCTCAACAATTCCCATTCCTTTGAGCCATGAATATATTTTTACTCTAGCTTTTAAATCAACAGTTTAGTTTAACTTTGTCCACTAGGTTTGGGAACACAGATCCCGACCTTGGAGAATACTTGAAAAGCGATGGAAGAATGGCCGTTGGAAAGATACCTCCAATTCCATATTAGTATCTCCATTTACACAGATCACAAATGATTTGCTATTAGTTTTGGTAGCTAAAAAGGTCTGAACGAAGTTACCTTTAACTCAACTTCTTGTGGTTGTTAGCTTACTTTTTGTGGCAAATTGCCAACAGTGAACAGAAAAAAAAACTAGTGAATTGGGAAACACAATTCTTTTAAGCTTTTCACAAGGCTTATGCCTTTTGCAAACTACTGTTTTGCATTCCTGAGTGATTTTTCAGGGTTGCTGTTGGACTACAATCCTTCAAGAACATTTCTCAAGTTCTCTGTAGGAGTCAGCCATAAAGCACTGTGCTTTGTTTGCAAGCCGATGTAACTCCAGACACCAAGTTGCAGTGAATCATTTATTAACAAGCTAGCATTGAATTACAACAGGTAGAGAAGAGAAGCTGTCAGACGGCTATTTGTAAGACCGCTCCCAAGGCGGTCAGCCAATTCACGGCTACGTTTAGCAATCAACGAAACCCAGCTCAGCCCAGGTCGGCAGCCTGAGTACTTAACACTCCTTCTCCCCAGATCGCGCAAGCGTAGTCAGACAGATGGATGGGCCAATGGCAGATCCGCTCCGACCTGTGCAGTGTGGAGGACAATACTGATGGAGGAGGAGGAGTGTCATAGGTCTCCGGCAATGGACTCGATGGACAAGGAACACCTACGGAAGACTCCGCCCCCAAAGCAGGATGACTCATTTCAGGTATGGAAGCTGGCTTGAGCGAGTCGGGCTATGAAGGAGGTGAGGCTGGAAATAGTGCAGAACATGGCCAGGAGTTGGCATCAGAGGCCAAGTTGGCGTCCTCTCGGGATGGGAAGTCAAGAAGGTTGTCAGAACCCCACCGCCATAATTGATTTACATGCTGACGCCATCATCAAGGCATACCCTGTAAGAACAGGGCCCAGTGACAGCAGTTATCTGACCTGGCAGCCACTTAGGGTCTCCTGCAAAATTCTGTGCAAAAACCCGGTCCCCCACCTGAAAAACCCTACAGACAGGGGACAGCCGTGACAGCCCGACATCAAAATACTCAGGATGGATTCTGTCCAATGTGGTGCGAAGCCGGCGACCCATCAAAATCTCAGCTGGGCTCTTGCCCGTGCTCTGGCACGGGGTAATCTGTTGAGCTAGCAGAAACACTTAGGCAAGTGCACCGCTCATTCTGCCAAATCATTCCCTGCCGGATGGTAAGGAGCCAGAAAAACTTGCCTAATCCCCAGGGAGGCTAAATAAGTCTGAAAGGTAGCGGACATACACTGCGGGCCATTGTCGGATACAACATATCCGACAGCCCATGCGTCGTGAATAGCTTGCCCAGCACCCTGATGGTAGCATCTGAGGTGATGGAAGTCATGGGGCTGACATCTATCCACTTAGACAACACACCCACCACCACAAAGAGATAGGTATGTTCCTCCAATGGCCCCGCAAAATCAAGATGGAGCCTAGACTATGGGCTCCGTGGTGTCTTCCAGACATCCTGGAATTCTGCTGGCACTACAATCCTGGTCCCCCATAACAAACACCCTTGGAGCTCAAAGAGCTCCCTGCAGCGGCAGAGGAAAGGGGAAAAGGCTGGTGCCACCAGCCCCTTAGGCCACTCCCATTGGACCCACTCCAGCACCTTGGACAACAGAGCATCCTTCCTAGAATAACAGGCAATGTCGATGGCGGAAAGGGGTAGATCACCATTGTCCACTAGAAAAACGGTGGAAACAGGAGCAGGGTCTGAAACCAAGATGGGTAATGGGCAACGGCTGAGGGCATCTGCATGCCCGACGGCCTTGCCCAGCCTATAAAACAGGGAATAGTTGCAGGATGCCAAAAATTCCATCCACCGCAGCATGCACGGGGACAAAACCAGCGGGGTAGGATGATCCCCTGCCAGCAGACCCAATAAAGGCTTATGGTCAGTCACCAGATGAAATGGCCAACCATAAAGATAGTAATGAAATCGTTTAATTCCCGCAACAACAGCCAAGGCCTCCTTATCGAGTTGGCTATAATTCCGCTCTGCCCTCTATTAGGTGCGGGAATAAAACGCAATAGGAGCTTCAAGGCTGGTGGACAAAACATGGCTCAACACCGCACCCACCCCAAAGGGCGAAGCATCGCAGGCCAATATCAAGGGAAGTTGTTCGCTATATTGCACCAACACAGCAGAAGAGGTCAGTAAATTATTAACAGCTGCAAAAGCCTGAGATTCGCAATCCGTCCAGACCCACAGGGCCGAGCTATCCAGTAGCTGGTGCAAGTGTTCTGCTACAGTGGCCTTATGGGGCAAAAATACAGAATAGAAATTAAGCAACCCCAAAAATGCCTGCAAATCAGCTTTAGAGATGGGAACGGGAGCCGCCAGAATAGCGTCGACCTTGGAAGGGGTCGGATATATGCCCCGGGCATCAATCAAGAAACCAAGGAACTCAACCAATGGCACTCCAAGGCAACACTTGGATTTTTGAAGCTTCAGACCAGCCTGTCGGAGTCGTAGAAAAACCTGGCGCAACTTGTGGGCAAGCTCAACACTATCTGACACTGCGACAAGAACGTCATCAAAATACGGGATGCTGCCGTTGATCCCACGGAGCAACCACTCCATGAGACTCTGAAACAAACCTGGGGCCACGCAGACTCCGAACTGGAGGCTCTTATTTTAAATACCCCGCAGTGAGTAACAATGGTCTGCGCAGCCACGATGGCGTCGTCAACCGGCAGCTGTTGGTAAGCTTGCACCAAATCGAGCTTAGCAAAGACCTTTCCCTGTCCCAACAAGTGCACTATATGCTGCATCACAGGGACAGGGTAAGGATGGGCCTGTAAGGCTTTATTCAACGTTGACTTAAAATCCCCACAAATACTGACTGAACCATCCGCCTTAACTGGCGTGACAATAGGGGTTTCGCAGGGGGCCTGATCAAAACGCCCTGGGAAACTAATTTGTCCAGCTCCACATCCACCCTCCCCCGAAGCACAAATGAAATACGCCTTGCCTTTAGGCGAATAGGCGCCACCTGGGGATCAAGGCTGAGGGAAATAGGGGTACCTGTATAAGATCCCAGAGAGCCGTCAAAAACATCGGCGAACTCATCCATCAGCGAGGAGAATAGATTCCCATGGCGCATAGTATGAATTCCCTCAATAGTAAACCCCAGGGCCCTAAACCAATCTATCCCCAAGAGTGAAGCCAAAGGCTGGGACACAACAACCAAGGGCAATTGACCCTTGAAAGTTCCATATTGCACACAGTAAATTTCCCACAGCCTAGGAGGCAGATGGCATTTCCTTGGTAATCATGGAGGCGGCAAGGACAGGAAGTGAGCTGGTCCCGACGAATGGCGGGTAGAATCTTTTGTAGGGTCTGCCATGACACGATAGTCTTCGTGGAGCCCGTGTCCAATTCCATTTCACATTCATGTCCCTCAATGGAAACCACAAGGTAGATCTTTGAACAGGCCCGCCGTGCAACAGATGCGGAGCTTACAGACCATTCATCGAACCTGCACACGTTGTCAGAAAGACAGTCACCATCATTGTGGGCCGAGCAAATGCTACCGCGACGACGGCCCATGGGCTGGTTAATGGGCAGGGCGAAGGAGCCCTACACACTGTGGCCAAGTGCCCCTTCTTTCTGCAGTGGTGACAAGTAGCAGCCTTAAACTTACACTGTGAGCGGAGATGTTTGCCACTGTAGCTGAGGCAACTCCCCCCCACTTTGGGTTTGGGGAGATCGAGCTGCTGTCTTTAGGCGGCTGACCCCGGAAGTAGCCTCAGAACCGAAATCGTCATCCCTGGTCTGGTGGTGAACTGAGGGTGGCTGGACAAATGGCACATGACCCTGCTGAAACTTCTGCAGGATGGAAGTCGTGTATTCAGCATCTCGGAGGCTTGCGCTACCTCCACAACTAGAGAAAGAGTGAATTCCGCTCGAGAAAGCAAACGCCTTTGTAACCTCACATCCCTAACACCATAAATAAATTGCTCTAATAGAGCCTCCTCTAAGTTTACAAACTCACAATTCACCGCCGCTGCGCAGAGGAGAGCAACATAATGGTTTATAGATTGGTTCTCCCGCTGCAGGCAATATCAAAAGGCATGATGCTGGGCATAATGGGAGGGAGCCAGGGCATAATGCCCTTTTAACTTATCCAATAAAACATCCCAGGCAACAGTATGAACTGGGGTTGGCATGACCAATGTGTAGGCAGTTGCAAACACTTCAGGCCCACAGGAATTTAAAAAAATTCCCCGTTTCCTATCAGGGGAGAGTTCAGTCAAATCTTGCGCCTGCAGGAAACATTCAAACTGCTCCAAAAAAAGTGTCCCATGCCTCACGGTCAGGCCTGTACTCAGCAAACAAACGGGTGGTCGAGAAGCCCGCCATCATTATCTCCAATGCTTTGTTCGCAAGCTGAGGTAACGCCAGACACCAAGTTGCAGTGAACCATTTATTAACAAGCTAGCATTGAATTACAACAGGCAGAGAAGAGAAGGCGTCAGATGGCTATTTGTAAGATTCAGGCATTCAGTCAATCCACAGCTACGTTTAGCAATCAGAGAAACCCAGCTCAGCCCAGGTCGGCAGCCTGAGTACTTAACGCACTGACCTCCTGATTTTACACAGCAGAACCTCTTTCCTGGCTGGATTCAAGAGACACCTCACTAACCCAGTTCTTTAAGAATCTTTATTGCCATAAAGCCAAGTAGTTACCTCCCTGCTGCCAATACACAAGTGTATTCTCAGGCTGATTCAAATCCACAACTTTGTCTACACACACACACACACACACACCACGCCTTTAATCATTTTGTTTTGATTCAATAAGTGGCTCCTTGTTACTCATTTTGCCATTTCACACTTACAGAAAACTCTTCTAGGATTTTCCTTATTATTTTACACATACACACAAACACAGAGAAAGATTGAGAAAGTGGTCGCCTGACATTTTGCTGGATGAAACAAATCCTAAAAGCCGTTCTCCTTCAACCACCCAACTAAGAGCTGCTGCAGATTTTTTTCTTCCTCTCCCATAACATTACCTATAGCTGGTTGATTCACCCCATGCATGGCAGGGCTGATCGACGTATTTCTGGCTCAATGCTTCCATGGGATAATGCTGCACTTTTGCTTGTGGAGAAAGGGTGATTTAAACAAAAGTCAAGATAGATGCCGTGATCAAACATGCAAAACCTGGCTCTTTTTACATGCACCATGCCCTCTGTCTTGTCTTTTTTACCCTCTCTTTAAATATCTTTGCTCACATCTTATTATATAGAACACACATAAGTACTCAAATCCCAGGTCATTTAGTGCCAATGCTTCCAAGTAGATTTACCATTAAACATCCTAAGGAGAACACGATCAAAGAAAGTCAGGCAGTATTGAGGAGCAATGGAGTGACTACTTTTTGAACAGTGAATTCGTTTTCGTTTTCGTTTTCCCTTTATTTGTATGCCGCCCTTTTCCCTGGGGGGACTCAGGGTGGCTCACAGTTCAAAAAGGGGGGGGGGAAGACAAACAATACTCCAACATGGAGACAATACAACATATTAAAAAGAGAGCACAACAGTCACACAATTCGGGTGGGGTTAGAATCTTAACCCCAGGCCAGCCGGGACAGCCAGATCTTTAAAGTGGCGCGGAAGGACTGGAGGGTGGTGAGGGTCCAAATCTCCACGGGGAGTTCGTTCCAGAGGGTCAGAGCAGCCACCGAGAAGGCTCTCCTCCGGGTAGTTGCCAGTCTGCACTGGCTGGAAGATGGAATTCGGAGGAGGCCTAATCGATGCGATCGTATCGGTCTAATGGAGGTAATTGGCAGTAGGCGGTCTCTCAAGTACCCAGGCCCACTACCATGAAGGGCTTTGTAGGTGATAAGTAGCACCTTGAAGCGCACCCGAAGATCAACAGGCAGCCAGTGCAGCTCGCGGAGGATAGGAGTTACGTGGGTGAAGCGAGGTGCACCCACAATCGCTCGGGTGGCCGCATTCTGAACTAGCTGAAGTCGCCGAATGCTCTTCAAGGGCAGCCCCATGTAGAGCACATTGCAGTATTCCAGCCTAGAGGTCACAAGGGCACGAGTGACTGTTGTGAGGGCCTCCCGGTTCAGGTAGGGACGCAACTGGTGTACCAGGCGAACCTGGGCAAATGCCCCCCTGGTCACAGCTGACAAATGATGTTCGAAGGTCAGCTGTGGGTCCAGGAGGACTCCCAAGTTGCGAACCCTGTCTGAGGGGCGTATAATTTGACCCCCCCAGCCTGAGAGATGGAACACTTGGCCAATTCGCGGGAGGGAAGCACAGCAGCCACTCGGTCTTTTCTGGATTGAGCACAAGCTTGTTGACCCCCATCCAGTCTTTAACAGCCTCCAGACCCTGGCTCATCACATCCATCGCTTCGTTGAGTTGGCACGGGGCGGACAGATACAACTGAGTATCGTCCGCATATTGGTGGTATTTTATCCTGTGCCGTTGAATGATCTCACCCAGCGGTTTCATGTAGATGTTGAAAAGAAGGGGGGACAGGACCGAACCCTGCGGCACCCCATACGTTAGGGGCCTAGGGGTCGATCTCTGCTCCCCAACTAACACCGACTGCGACCTGTCCGAGAGGTAAGAGGAGAACCACTGTAAAACAGCGCCTCCCACCCCCACCTCCTGCAGTCGTCGCAGAAGGATACCATGGTCGATGGTATCGAAAGCCGCTGAGAGGTCAAGGAGCACCAGGATGGAGGCGTGGCCTCCATCCCTGGCTCTCCAGAGATCATCGGTCAACGCGACCAAAGCGGTTTCTGTGCTGCAACCAGGTCTGAAGCCTGACTGGAAAGGATCGAGGTAACTGGCTTCCTCCAAGGACTGCTGGAGCTGAAAGGCCACCACCTTCTCAACAACCTTCCCCACAAAGGGGAGGTTGGAGACCGGACGATAGTTATTTAAAACAGCTGGATCCAAGGATGGTTTCTTCAGGAGGGGTCTCACCACCGCCGCCTTTAAAGCGGGGGGAAAGACCCCCTCCCGTAGAGAGGCGGTAACAACCGCCTGGATCCAGCCTCGTGTCACCTCTCTGCTGTTTACAACCAGCTAGGAAGGGCACGGGTCCAGTACACATGTGGAGGCTCCTACAGCTCTCATCGCCTTGTCCACATCCTCAGGGGTAACAGCTTGAAACTCAACCCAGCGAATTGCACCTTGAACTGAAAAAAGTTAATAATGAACAGTTAGAATAGATACATATATGCTTAAAGTTGTTTAGCAGCTTTCTATCGTCTAACGATATCGTCTATCGTTTTCCTTGGTGCTAATCAGAGGTGGTATTCAACCGTCTCTCTCTGGTTCGGGCGAACCGGTAGCAGTGGCTGTGGGAGGCACTGCTCATCCACCGAAATATAATGCATGAGCACTGTACATGCACAGGAGGCAGTGCACATGTGCTGATAGGTGAGTGAAGTGAGTATGTGCAAGAGTGCGCTCACATTTGAGAACAGTAGGGAAAATAAGTGAATCCCACCATTGGTGCTAATGTCTACACTGAACCACACAGTGTAATATGCCTGCTGGTCATCCTTTCGGCTCTTTATTACCTATGTATCTCCTTTCCTTTTTTAATGAATTAAATGAAGTCTTTTGTTTTGATATTTTAGATCAGCTAGCTAACCAGTGCTAGCACAAGTTCCTTTGAATCTCTGGCCATAATCCTACAGTGCGTTCCTTGTTTTTCGCTTCAAATAAGTACAGTAAGCAGCACTCTTTTCTCTAACACACATTGTTTCTTTCCAAATTTGGGGTGCAAAATCTGCTAGGTTGATGTAGAGAGAATGAGCTTTCTTCCATTTTGTTTAGTAATAATTAAACATTCTTTCCCCTTTCTCCCTCTCTTGTTCTCTTTTTCTTTCTGCATATATTTATTATTTATTTATGAAGTTTATATGCCAGCCATACCACCATACAACAAATCTGGGCAGCTTATAATATATTAAAAAGTTAAAAGTTATTAAAATAAAAAAACGATGGTTAACCACAGCCCTGTGGACCTATAGAGTATGCTGAGTTCATGAGAACTCATGAGGGACTTCCTGTGGGAGGAGCCTGTCGCCGAGGAGCTTAACGAAGCCCCTCTTAGAGTTCTGGTCTGTATATCTAATTAAGATCAATAGATATCATCCCTTTCTGGCAGAAAGGGACAGGCAGAAGCTCAGGTGTTAGGATTTATTCGTAGTTCACAGCCCTCTTCTTTTTTTTTGGGCTGCGAACAAAGAATGGATTCAGCGTAACTGAGCTCTTATCTCCAGCCAGTTCTTCGCAGCTGCCTTTTTGCAGCCTTAGACAGCCGACTCCCGCACTCAGGACAATGATAAATTGTTTTTAAGATAATACGAGCGGGTCGCACTTCTGTGATGTGTTTTTCTTTTTTAACTATCTAAATACCAGCCTTGTTTTTCCTTTGAACTTCTCTGCGCAATTGGGATACAAAATGGCGTTTTTACTGTGTTGGTGATTGATGACGTAATTAACTGGCTTTATTTCCCCGGAGATCGCTACTCATTAATGAGTGAAATCTACAAATAATTTATTGAGAACTGACTGGCTGAAGACACTGTTTATCTGTCTATTCTCAGATTATATCTATAATGTCTCCCAGGTCTAAACAGGCAAAAAAATCCTCCCCCCTCGTGCTTAAAGAACTTGCTACCAAATCGCTGCCTTTGTCTCCTACGCCATCTACTGGAGATTCCTTGACACAGGAGCTTCTCTTTCAAATAATTAATGACTTTAGAAAAGAGATTAAAGAATTTGTGTTGGATTTATGCGATAAAATACAGACCAAAATTGCCCAGATAAATGCGAATATGTTTGAAGTCACGTCTACTTTAACAGATTATATTGAAGAAATGGAGACGAAATTGGAAACTTTGGAGAGGGCTAATTTTAATTTGACTTCTAATATTCAAGCTTTACAACAAGAGATTATTAATAATCAAACACAACTTACAATGATAAATTATAACACAAAGGCGTCTGCAATAAGAGTCAGAGGACTGCCTGAAAAGAAAGGAGAAAATTTGAAACAGACTTTTGTAGAAGCTTTCAGCCAAGTGGTGGGAGGTCCGGGACTTAATTTTGATTGGAATATTCGAAAAATCTATCGCCAAAATTCGCATGTAGCAGAGCAACGACAGCTTCCAAGAGACATAATTATATATTTTTTCACAAGAGAATCCAGAAATGCGATTTCACAAAAGTTCTATAATAGCAGGCTTCGAATTGATGGCCACGATCTGCTCGTCTTTAAAGATATCCCGCTTCAAATGCTGCAAGCAAGGAGAGGTTATATTTTTTTAACCCAAGAACTTAGAAATCGTCAAATAAAGTATAAATGGGAAGCTCCAGTTGGAATCACAGTTACATTTGAAAATCAAAGATTTCGTATTAACTCTGTTTCGGAAGCTCGGGACTTTTATTATAAAACTCTGAAGGCGGGGCTTCTTGACCCACTCGGAAACGCGGAAGGACAAGGTGAAGGAAAGACAAGCAGCAAGTCACTTGGCCACAAGAAGGAGGGAGTTGTTCTCCCCCTACTGGAGAGGCAGAAAAGCGGAAATTGAGGATTCAGTTATATTTTCAAAGCAGCGGGACACGTGGCTATAAGGCAGAGGGCTGCCTTTTCTTTCCGGAAGGGCAGAAGAGTAAAGAATATAGACCTAGCGATGTCTTTAAAATACTTTCTAAGTTTCTGGACTGATTAAAACTTTAGGATTTCTGTTTGGTATGAAATCGTAAAGCTGTGTACTGATGAGGAATGGAAAGAAGCATTGCTTATTCTAGACAGATACTATACGGGACTTTTACAAGACTTATTTGAATTTCAATCCAAACTGCGCATGAAGTGTTTTCTGTGAGGAAAGCGGGGACTAAGATTTATTTGAATTGCGGTTTGGGATGAATGGAGTTGGGAAGAGTGGGGCAGAAAGGAAGGTGGAGCGGGATATTGATGAAGGGATTTTGGGATTGAACGAACTGGTATGGATTTTGGGCACATATTTTACGAATTTACATGTTTGAAGTATAACATAAAAAGCTCAGGATTTTAAAGCGAAGAGCGAGATCCTAATCTTATGCAATTTGGGCTTGGGAGGAATGGAGACGTGAAACGAAGGATAGGAAGATGAGTAGCGAAAGTATGAAAATAAATTGATTTTTGTATAAACTAATATTTGAATATAAGGTTAAGAAAGGCTACCTGGAGATTCTACAGGAAGATGGGGGTAAATATCAAAGAAGTAAGGGACGAGGATAAAATATAAATGGAATGAATCACACTGTTTAAATTTTAAGAATGATGGGAGGCTGAGCATAATGCAAAAGATTTTTCAAATTTTTTTGTTTACTCTTTTGTTTTTGTTTTTTTTTTCTTTTTCGGAGTGTTCTTTTTATTTTATTTTCATTATTATTGTTAATAAGATACTTTGAAGGTGAATGGTATTGAACTGTGCCGGGTGTGCGACCTGGGAAGTCGGAGGGGGTTAGGGAGGGGGGTCCATTGGGGGTGGGTGGGTGGGTGGAGATATAGTTTCAATATATAGAACAAGAAGAATACACTTGTATACTGTTGTTCCTTATCTTTTCTTTTTATTTTTCTCCTTTTTTTATTTTTCTTATTGCTTTTTTCCTTTCTTTTTTTTCTTTTTGGTGTAAGGAATAGAGAAACGCGCCATAGTGAGAAGTAGAGGAAAGGAAGAGGGAGAAGTAGGGAGGGAGGAAGAGGGGAATGTAAGGAGGATGAGAGGGGAAGGAGGGTGAGGAAGGTGAGAAAGGAAGATAGGAGGGGAAAAGGAAGTAGGAGGGGTGATCGTTGGAGGGAGAAAGGAAAGTTGGAGGGGGAGAAGAAGGGGTGTATGAAAGTGATAGGTTGGGTTTATGAGTTGTGTTTAGGTTGGGGTTTTTTTTTTTTCTTTTCTTACTATTATATTATTATTGCAAATATCCAGTATATAAGTGAATGTACAAAATTGAAAATGTAAAAAAAAAAAAAAAAAAGAGAACTCATGAAAAGGAAAAAGGGATATTGATTTCTAAATTTACTTTGACTTGGAGAATTTTTTAAAATAATAAATGACTAGAAGGCTAGAAGAGGGAAGCGGTGGCTCTGTGGCTAAAATGCTGAGCTTGTTGATTAGAAAGATTGGTGATTCGAATCTCTAGAACTGTGTAACAGAGTGAGCTCCCCGTTACTTGTCCCAGCTTCTGCCAATCTAGCAGTTCGAAAGCATGTAAAAATGCAAGTAGAAAAAATAGGAACCACCTTTGGTGGGAAGATAACAGCGTTCTGTGCGCCTTCGCTGTTTAGTCATGCCGACCACATGACCACAGAAATGTCTTTGGAGAGCGCTGGCTCTTTGGCTTTGAAATGGAGATGAGCACTGCCCCCTAGAGTCGGGAATGACTAGCACATATGTGTGAGGGGAACCTTTACCTTTAGGAGACTATCTGCAATCACTATGTGGATAGAATATTTCCTCTAACTCAGTGGAGTACAAGTGATAGAGTCAAGCTCTATGAAGCTATACATACAGATACGTATGTGCATGAATGTGCAAATAAATATGGCAGACCTGAGCTTCAGAGGTTGTGCACTCACAATTATTTCTGGTCAGAAAATCAATACTGGGATTAACAATTTAGGCATAAGAAAAAGCGAAATGACATTGGTGACTCTTTCCTTTTTACTGCATAAGTGATAGGCATAAAACTTCCATCACTGGAAGTACGTGTCTGTAAGTCCTTCCAGCTGTTATATGCTGTATTCATGACAGGTGGCTAGAATATTCAGCATGTTCATTTCTTATGTTAAAACTAGTGAGATATAAATTTTAAAAGAAAAACTTCCCTCTGAGCTAAGCAATGACTCTGTTCAAAGCCTGAAATAATGTGCTTGGTCATCACAGCAAAACTTGGATGATGTGGCAAGGTTGGGATTCCACACTTGCTGGCGATGGATCCTAATATTGCACATAACACGAGAATGCCTTTAAATTTTTTGCAGATAAGCAGTAAGACTTAAAATAGCCTATCTGAGACCAAGCGCTTATAAAAACTGAGCAAGGAGGCTTACTAACTGTTTTTGGTGAGGAGAGAAAGAAGGAGAAACAAAAATATTTAAGGAGGAGACAGAATGATATAGCCAATATCCTGAATATTCCAGTTTCTGAATAATGCAGAATGTTTTGGAGACGCCGAGTTCTAAAGCAAAGCATGTTAATTCAATTCATTGGACAGTTTTCATACCTAGCCAGTACAACATAATATAAATGGAAACTTTAGTATGAAGCCTGAGTACTTCAGCCATTTATAGTAAACAGAAAGCAAAATAATATTGCATTTTCTACTCATTCTGTGCCTTCTGATGAAAAAGACTTTGTTTTTTTTTTAAAAGTCCAGCAGAAAACTTTCATAACTGAAATGAGCCAGGAAGCTTTCTGAAGAAACTTTTGAAATTCTGTGTCTCTTCCCTAACTTGACAATAAATTTCATTTGACGATGAACGGATGGAATTGTGAAGTAGATACTCTGCTCTATTTCACTCAAGACACACACACACACACACACACACACACACACACACACGGCACTCTGTGTGTGTGTGTGTTCCAGAATAAATCTGGAGTGCCTCGAGAATTTCAACCAAACTTGGTACACAGATGACATACTCTCTGGAAACAAATACTGTGGGGATAAGACACCCCTAACACCCCACAGCATAACTCCGGAATGCCTGAAATGAAAAGGACTGAATTATATCCATAGTGTCAAGTCCCAGTATTTTTGACAGTGATAGTGTGCATTTTTCTGATCAGAAGGACCCACTCACAGTTAAAGCTCTGATTGGCATATCTACTACATTATTCCTGAATGAATTAATTTTCTTATTAATGCCTGTTTGAGTTATATGTTTTTTATCTGTAGCATAGGCAGCGCCTTTCACTAGATCAAAGCAAAGCTGGCTGAGGAATTTTGGGTGTTGAAGTCCATAAGTCTTGGCAACCACAAAGTTGCCAAGGTTGGAAACCCCTGGTCTAGAAGATCCAACAGACTCAATCAATCAATTAGAATAGAGCTGGAAGGGACTTTGGAGATCTTCTATTCAAACCCCCTGCTCAAGCAAGAGACCCTATACAAATTGAGACAAATGACTGTCCAGTCTCTTCTTAGAAACCTCCAGTGAAGAAGCACCCACAACCTCTGAAGGCAAGTTGTTTCACTGGTTAATTGTCCTCACTGTTAGGAAATTTCTCCTTAATTCCAGGTTGTTTCTCTCCTTGACTGGTTTCCATTCATTGTTTCTTGTCTTGACTTCTGATGCTTTGGAAAATAAATTGATCCCCTCATCTTCATGACAGCCCCTCAAAAGCTGGAATATTGAATGGTCATTGGCATGATTAATTTTCACCTTGCTATATTTTTATCAAAAGGAATTATATTTGGTTGTTGTCAGCTACATTCAATGATAGCTAAATGAAATATTAATGTTTGGAGATTTCTGGGGGACTCATATTTGACTTGTGCATTTCCCAGAAATACCTTGCTGAAATGGTAATCTATTGCAATCCTTTACATGTCTATAAGGAATCACTCCCAGATGAGTTAGTAAATGCCTCAACCGAAGTTGCAGTCCCCAGTATGGTGCCTAAAATTTCATTGGCTTCCTGTTTATTGTGACTGAAAAAGGGTTTTAAATGTTTACATTTTGTTTATTTAAAATATGACAGCTAGATTGTGGCAAAGTGAGGGACTGCAATACAGGTAGTCCTTGACTTACAACAGTTCATTTAGTGACCGTTAGAAGTTAGAACAGCACTGAAAAAGTATTTATGACCATTTTTCACTTATGGCCATTGCAACATCCCAGTGGTCATGTGATCAAAATTCAGATGCTTGGTAACTGCCTCTTGCAGTGTCATGTTTATGATGATTGCAGTGTCCTGGGGTCACATGATATCCTTTTGTGCCCTTCTGACAAGCAAAGTCAATGAGGAAGCCAGATTTATTTAACAACCATATTACTAACTTAACTTCAGTGATTCACTTAACAACTGTGGCAAGAAAGGTTGTAAAATGGGGCAAAATTCATTTAACAAATGTTAAGTACAACAGAAATTCAGGGCTCAATTGTGGTTGTAAGTCGTGGACTACCTGCACCATCTTAGTGGTGCAAGAGAATATTTTATTTTTTGTTCGGGGGGGGGGGATTCTTATTCTGAACTTTCACTTTTTTAATACTAGCTCCGTAGTTGCAGAATACCTGTCTGTAGTCTTATTTTGTCACCTGTCCCTTCTTCCATTTCTCTTACAAATCTTCTTTCATTTTCAGATTTTCACCAAAATCTGTGTAACCACATGGGCTTCTTCTGCTGTCATTCCCTCCCCCCCTAGAATTTTTTGGAGTTGTGCTTTTTAATATGTTCTACTGCTCATTGTATGTAAACAATGTTTTGGAATCAGGGGTCAAGGAGGTCTGGAGCCTATGGTCAAAAAATCAATATGGGCACAGTCATTAAGAACAGGCAGAGCTTTAATCCTACTGTCATGGTTGCCATTATGATTTTTAACACACACACACACACACACTCCACCCTTTTCTCTTCTGCTGGTTTATTGTTCTCATCCTTTTCTACCTATTGGCTGATGGCCACAATTTACTAAGTCTAAAGTATGTTTAATGACTATCATAGCTGTGTTTATTTAACATGCTGTCTCCAAACAAATAAACATAGAATATTTTAGCTTAATGCTACATGATCCACCCAAAAAACTTTTAATAATGGCTAGATTCCTAGATTGTTCTAAACTAGAAACTATCCAATTCCATTTTCACCAGTCTAGTATGTTGTATGAACTAAGCCATGGATCCCTTGTGCCTCAGATCTTCAAATCTTCCTGCATCTTCATAGCATACCATATGCTATGCAGTGCCTAATATGTATATCATATGCATAGCATTTGAATAAGGCTTTTGGGGCTTGTTTTCTGGGGTTACCTGTGAAACTGTAGCTTAATTAGATTCAGATTTTATTAATCTTACTGATCTTATACTCACATAACCCAATAAGCCATTAACAGAATCAGATCTTAGTAGTAACTCTCAAAGTTCCCACAAGTGCCCAAACACATTATTCAGGATTTATAGAATGACCCGATCAGTATTTTTGTTTCAAGATATGTGAGAAAAAATAAATTACATTCTACATATATTTCTTCATCACTGTGCTTTACGTATTTTCATTTTTGATTGATTCCCAATATTGTCAGGTGATACATACAACAGTTCATCTTCCATTCTCCTCATAATAAGCGGGTGAGGTAGATTATTCTGAGGAACAGAACAGAGGTAGTATTCAGCCAGTTCTGACAGGTTCTGGAGAATCAGTAGCAGAAATTTTGAGTAGTTCAGAGAACTGGCAAACAGGCTGCCCCCCACCCCCAGCTGATCTTCTTTTGTTGTCCTGAACAGGAGAACGGAACTGGAAAGCAGGCTACTGGGCTGGGGAAGGAATGGGGATTTTGCAGTAGCCTTCCCCCAGAAGTGGGGAGGGAATGGGGATTTTGCAGTAGTCTTCCCATGACACACTCACAAAGCCATGCCCACAAAGCCATACCGCGCCCAGAGAACCAGTAGTAAAAAAATTTGAATCCCACCACTGGAACACATTACTTTAAGGTTACATCAAAAACATTATGGACAGGTGGGAATTTAAACCTAGGCTCCAATAATATCAATCTAACTAGTTTAATTCAGTTATTCTTTGTAGAAGAGCTATAAGAAAAGGGGGAGTACAATTTCAAAGAAGTTTACGGTTTATGGTTTATTAGGATTTGTATGCCGCCCACTCTCGAGAGACTCAGGGCGGCTTACAGACAAAAGCAGGAAGGGGGAACATATAAAAATTAAAAAACAGACATTAAAATTTCACAACATTCATATAGCTTAGAATGGGGCTGGATAAATCAACAAAATCAACAAGTAACAAAATTATCAGAAGCAGGAGACAACATTGTTCCACCGTCAAATCCATCCTCTTCTCAGTGTAATGTGGAATAAAAGCAGAAGAATTTAGGATAATGTCACCTGGAATCAGGAACATGTGGTTCAAATATTACTGAATTTAATCAATCCTATTTTTTTTGCAGGGATTAATAAGGTAAAAGTCAAGATTTCCAGCTTGAAAATCAACAATTTCTAAAAAAAACAAAAAAACGATTTTCCACTTTAGGAAAGATTCTATCTCCAAGAAGTTAGTTATCATTATTTTGTCTTACACATAGCATTAAGTTCATAGATCTCTTGACTAATTTCCCAAATTTTAATATGTCTATGAAGATTCTCTGTAATGCAGGTGCTGGTTATCCCAAAGGTGCTTTTTCAAGAGGAAACCAGACTTTGTGTTATTGTTTTGAAGACATTTTGCTTCTCACCCAAGAAGCTTCTTCAGTTCTGATTGAACACTGGAGGATGGAAGGATTTATATTCCTTGCAGTCATCTGGTTGTCAGCACTCTTTCTGAGAATTGTTGAGGCCACTTGGAGATTTACCTGTTTACAACATAGTCCTTTTGGTAGTTCCAAGATTCCACACCCATTTGCACTATTCAGGTGACCCTGGAAACACAGATAAACCTCCAAAGGATCCCAATGACTCTCAGAAAGAGTGCTAACAACCAGGTGACTTCAAGAAATATAAATCCTGCCATCCTCCAATGTTCAGTCTGAACTGCAGAAGCTTCATAGATGAGAAGCAAAACATCATCAAGAAAAAAGAAAGTCCAGTTGCCTTTTGAAAATGCACTTGTGGGCCAAACTTTAATAGCTTCCCTGATAGGTTAAATCCTACCCAGCCAGACTATTGTTCATGATGGCTGAGAATTTCAGATTTTTATTCAAAGAGGTATAGAGAGCATCACTTTGGAGAAAACGGATTCTATAAGATACTGCAAGTGTCCCATGGGATGGTGTGTTTTCTTCTCTCCTTCCTCTTTTTCTCACAAATTTCCCCTTTCTTCCCCCTTGCAGCATGAATGCTGGTTGAGAAACATTTTTACTGAAAGAGTAATACTTACCGAAAGTTGAATGTCAAAGTCAGCCATGAGTGGATTACATTTGCTGTAATGCTAATGAATACTTGGGAGTGGGGAGAGTTGCATAACACAGAGACTTCTTCAGATCTTTTAATGGTGGTGAAGCACTCAGGAAACAATATATCTAAAAATAACCTTGCTAGTATCAGACTTCTGCCATAATTAATACTAGTCAGTCACTATTGATTACAGCAGCATATTAAAAAAAAGGATCTTCATTATTCTGATTGGGCCTCTTCTACACACCACAGAATTTACCACTTTAAAAACAGGAAATGCATGCTCTTCATCTAAAAATGGAATAGGCATCCTGTACTCCCCTTTTAGAAATTGGCAGTGTGTTTCTAGGGTAGGAGTTGAGCACCCTCTTTTAAGGAAAATTGCAGAGTTTCCTCCAACCAGATGTTCCCCAGATGAGTGGGTCTCCAGAAGTGGACAATATGTTTAATTCAGGCTTTGGTGTGATGAAGTGTTCCGCTTATTTGAAAGATAACTTTGAACTTTTTCACAGAGTGGTGTGAACAATATAAAGAAATAATTGCATCATTCCTCAGATATAAGCTCACAAGTTTTCTCTAATAGATTTTCCTGAAACTGAAACAACCATCCTTTGATTAGCTCCTAAAACTGTGATGAAAGAAAAGGACCAGATCTTAGTGACAGAAAATAAACATCTGTTTAGTGAAAGATATAACTCTGATACATTTGTACAGTAAAATACCACTTAAAAGGAACTAGTTGAATTACTGTTTCTTCTCTTCAGGAATCCTGAAAACTAGTTTCAAGTTTCAAGTTTATTGGAATTTGTATGCCGCCCACTCCCAGGAGACTCTGGGCAACTCACGACAGACAAGAAACATTTAAATTTAAAATAGAAATAAAAATTAAAAATACAATATTAAAATTCACAACACCCATTCCATCTAAGCAGGGCTGGATATCAATCAACAGCCCCAGGCCTGCTGGAACAGCCAGGTCTTGACAGCTTTACGGAAGGCCGGGAGAGTGGTAAGGGTTCGGATCTCTGCAGGTAGATCGTTCCACAGGGCCGGCGCAGCAACAGAGAAGGCCCTTCCCCGGGGAGTTGCCAGCCAGCATTGTCCGGCTGACGGCACCCGGAGGAGGCCCAACCTGTGCAATCTTGTAGGTCGTTGGGAGGTAAGTGGCAGGAAGCGGTCTCACAGGTTTGGAAAAGAGACAAACGGAATGTCTACCAAACTCTTGTCATCTCATAAATTCTCAGGATTTTTTTTTATGGAAGTCACAAGAATTAGAATAGTATTAAAGCAGGAAAAGTATTGCACAATGGATAGAAATAGGGTTCTACTGAATATTTCCCTAAAAAACAGTCAATCATCCAAGAGTAAGAATCATATGAAATTGTCCTTTATGAAGCAATTCTGCTTCCATTATCAGGCCCCTGAAATATATATCTCACAGCCACAATTATTATTCCTATGATAACAGGGATCTAGGTTTTGCCAAAAAGGGGAACATCATGACTTTCATTCAAATAATTTACTGGGTTCTTACTTATGTAAATAAGTACATGTTTTAGTTTGGATATTAGAATACTTAATACCTTTACCACAATTCTGTAAATGGTATTTGGTGGATATCGGACTCAGATTTACTAAAGTCTGATTTTGCTGGACTAAAATTCTGAACCTTCCCTGAAAATGAGCCAATAGTAAATCACAGACTTTTTAGCTATTTTTAATTGATTTGACATAAATGGGTATGTTTTCTTGCTCTGTCACTTGCTACCAATGGAAATATATTAATATTTCTGTTGATAACACTAGGTAATCTAACTTTATTCAGATACTTTGGATTGCCATTTCTATACTCTGAACCACTAGCGATCTTGTTTGGGACCTATGGATTGCTTCCCAGTGCATACAGGAAACTATTAAAGACTTGACTGATCTCCTGGGCTTTGGGGCAAGGTGTGTGTGTGTGTGTGTGTGTGTGTGTGTTGTGTATTTACTTGCTTTAAGTCACTTATGGTCACTGTTTTTTGTGGAGATTTTATTTATTACTGGTTAATTGTAAATTGTCCAGAATTGTCATCTACCAGCTTTTAAATTGTACAAATAAAATAAAATCAACAGCCAAGGGGCACAGCCTGAAATAAGAAATGATCAGAATGTAAAATGAATAACTGCCTTAACAGCAGCCAGTGAATCAGTGCACTATAAACCAATGGATTTAGGCAGGAGTGTTTTGAGAATGGTTTAAATACTATTTAACAGTAACAGGGAATACGAGTTCCCTTTCACAGCATTGTAAAGCAAGAAGCAATGACTCCTGTAATTACGGTATTGAAAGTCGGGCTTGCTTCTTAAAGCCGGCTCTGGCTTTTCACTGGCATCTATTTCAGGCTATAGAAAGGCATATTCAACTTTAGCAGTCTATGAGCACCCGTAGCTGCTAAGAAACCGTTACCAGTTTGCAGACAACCACATTTCTCTGCTAAGGCAGCATTTTTCCAATATATTTTACTAGAAGCTTAAACACCACTGAATAGAATTAGGGCTTGATAAAACAAGCATAATAATTGCATTATTAGTTTTCCCAGTATAAACATTGTGCAGAAGTCCTGCATCATGGGTGCAGAAGTATATCAAAAGCAAAAATTGTCAAGGATGCTAAGGCAAGGGCATAAATGATGAAGAATATTCAGGACCCTACAGTGCTTCTCAAGGAGAAAAAACAGTGCAGGTACTCAACAATCCAGAAAATTCAATGAAAATACAATTAACTTTAAATTTTGAACTATAAGGAAACAGAAACTCATACATGTAATAGATTGTTTTTAAAGTGGGTTTCTAAGGGTTTAAAGTGGTTTTATTATTATTATTGTAATACCTTTAAAAAACCACTTTAAACTTTTAAAAAACCACTTTAAACTTTTAAAAAACCGCTTTAAAAAACTATTACATGAATTGCAAGCAAAAGGAGAACTTTTATGTATG
Source organism: Thamnophis elegans (assembly GCF_009769535.1). Lineage (NCBI taxonomy): Eukaryota > Metazoa > Chordata > Lepidosauria > Squamata > Natricidae > Thamnophis > Thamnophis elegans. The sequence continues at coordinate 91,646,334 of NC_045544.1, read as the reverse complement.
CAGGGAAGATATATATGATATTAAGTAAAAAAGGAAAGATTATTTGTAATTGCACTGCCAAGAAAAAAATTCAAGTCAAAGGCAATTAACTATAAAGGCACAAGAACAAAGATTAAATGAGAAGAATTTTCAGCTGCAACCTTATTTCCTAAAAAGTCTGTTATGTCTCCAGAAAGAAATAAGAATGTGGACTGTGGCTGTTAAATCAAGCACAGTTAGGTTTGGGTAAATGGGAGTTATACTTCCACTATACACCCAGACTCCTCTGGATACCCAAGCCATGGGTATCCGTGGGAGAAGCAGGTAGGGAGAATAAAATTGAAATTCTCTCCTTGTCAGTTATTTTTGTATTTGGCTCTTTTATTTCATTCATTCATTCATTCATTCAATCAATCAATCAATCAATCAATCTAACTGCTAATCTTCCATTTGTGATTCTGAGTTGGTCCTAGGATTAAAGTTAACCAAATAACACAACCATTAAATTTTTTTTAAAAAATCAGAAAAAACACAATAGACCTTTTTGCTCCCCCACTAAGCTCTTCAAATGTAACTACTTGGAGGGATGCGGGTTTGTGTACTTCTTCGGGAAGTGTTGCTTCAACTTAATAGCTGTGCTATTCTTTTCATGAAACTGTTGTTCTTCCATATATTCTGTGGCACATCTTGTATACCAGCTATTCCCTGACAATGGGATTGGGAGAAAATAAGGGGAAGGAGAGAGGCCATTTCATGTGGTCCAATGTGTTTAGAATACCAGAGTTACATAGAAAACATATAACAAGCAACCTTTTAACAATGGAATAAACTGCCATGGAAAGTGATCAATTCTTCTTTATGAGGAGTTTTCAAAGCAAACTCAGGATGCTAAATTAAAACCTCCCATGCCACATTGTTTTCACTTCCCAATTGTCAGAAACAGTTTCAAACCAACTTCAGTTGTTCTCACACTGTTGACCTTGAGAAGTTAGAAAACAGCAAAGATTATCACCCGTTCAAAACTCTGCCCTCTGGTGCTGTGGGTCCTGCCACTAAACACGATTGGTCAATTCCACTCTACAGAAAAGAGAAATGAAAACAACCTCTAGTAACTACCATTCATGTCCTTACTTTATGTTGTGTAAATTTGTTTGGTCATGTGTAAAGAATCTTGCCAGAACTGCTGCAAAATTGGCCAGCCGCCATTAGAGAAGAAGACAAAGGAATGTGAGAAGGAGTTTCTTCCCAGAAGAATTTTGGGCTCCCATGAGCTTCATAGAGTTACATAATTTAAAAGGATCTTCAAAGAAAATATTAGCTTTGTTGCAATTTCAACTCCATTGTGGGGCAGCTGGAAATATATGTAAGTTGATCATCACTGCAGAGACTCATATATTGAAGCATGAAGATATGCTTTCCAAATCTCATGCCGCACAATATGTTCACACCTTAAAACAATCCTAAAGTTATATTAAAAAAATACGGTAATCAGGTTTTCACAAAACTTGAGGTGTTTGTCACAAAAGGAAATGGAAGAGAGAAAAACAGGTGGAATCAGAGTGTTGGGAAGCAAAAGCAGTCCCTGCCTTTGATTACAGATTGTCATATCTATGATCCTTTTGATTTCAAGCCATCTTCCCCATTTCCTATGATGGCCACCAAATTCTCTATTATTATAAGGACCATACATTATGGTTAAGCCTGAACTGAAGTTAAAATATTTTATAGTCTAGCAATTCCAGCACACAAGATTTCCTATTCCGTGGTGAGTATGGAATACATAGTAGAAACACTGTGAAGACATCCTGCTTAGCTGAAAATTGCTCCCATAAGGTTACATTTCGTGGCTTTTTAACATCAACATTGATTCTTGATGGTTGGAGGACTCCAAGGTAATACTAGATGTAGCATATGCTGCTCTAAGAATGTGTGTAGCCATGCAACATGATGTCCAAAATGATGATAGTGGAGGATCTTGAAATCTTCTCATTCATTCAGGTTGCTCAGGAGGGAGACTTATCTTGGCAAGGGACCAAGAAGGGCTTCATGTCTGGGAATCAACCCAAAGTTTAAGGCACAGTGTATCAAGGGACAGATTTTCTCATGGTTCCTCAGCACTTCACTCAGATGTTTCACTTCATCTGTCAGCTTTCCAATCTCCCTTTTTAGAGATGTATTCTCTTGTTCAAGGCATTCATATTCCTGAAATAATTGATAAAAATAAGATCAAGCATTCAAGCAAGAATCCATGATTATTTATTGTTTTTATTGAACTATTCTTCATGAAGTGCTTACATTCTCAAAAGGAAGTTTAAAAATAACCAAAAAGACAATTAAAATGTAGAATAATCTGAAATATATATTTAACTTGAAACTTACATAACTCCTAACTTATTTTCTTCCCAATCTGGTTTACACAAGACATTTTTCCCCAGCAGGTTTTTAGTGTATCTTAATTTTACCTACCTAAGGTATAGTTTATTTATATTGTGCTATTTAAAATATTTCTATAGGAAATTACCATTAAACTAATATCTAAGTGGCAGTGTGGAGCAAAATCAAATAGAGTAAATCATACAGTGGATTTTTTTTCCCAAGCCAACCATTACTTTTAACATAATTTGTATAATAAATATTATAAAATCAACAGAAATTATCTCAGAAGATCTCAGCCAAGACAAATATGTTCTCAGAAGTGGAACCATGGGGTTGGACAATCCAAAGGGGAGGAGCCTAGCTGGGAAAGTCCTTTATTGGTCAGTATCTAGAGAAGGAGCTACCATAAAGGAAATCTCCCTTCATTATCTTTAGCATCCAATAAAAGGAATAGCTTTGGCTGTTCTTTTCAACTGCACTGATATCTTATTATATTATCAGTTTAAACAAGGGGTATAAAATATAAGATTTCTGATTTCATATTCCTTGCTGTAAAAATTGCAATTGTACTTTTTAATTCAACAATGGTAAAAAATCACAAAATATATGGAGAACAATTTTACAGATAATTAAACTAACTTGGTTTTACTTATATTTGAACATAAATTAAATTAAATCAGCTCAAATTCTGCTTTTGCTTTAGTCTCTATATTTGGAGGGGGCTCTTGGCCATTACCTGGATTTCTCTGGGTTTTGTGCTGTTTCATGAGCCTCATGTGAGTTGACTGAGCCAGGTCTTCAGACTCTTCAAAAGGCTAGGAGAGCGGGGACTCTTTTCCTGAACCCCCCAGTTGAAAGTGTTTAAGTGACAGGATCCAGAACATGCCTTCCTTACCTGAGTGAGATGAATTGATGTGATGGGGATGAAACCAGAGGTGATATTCAGCAGGTTCTGACCAGTTCTGGAGAAATGGTAGCAGAAATTTTTGAGTAGTTCGGAGAACTGGTAAATATCACCTCTGACTGGCTTCACCCACATCTATTGTCTGCCTCCCGAGTCCCAGCTGATCAGGAAGAAATGGGGATTTTGCAGTAATATTCCCTTGCAGTGGGGAGGGAATGGAGATTTTACAGCACCCTTCCCTTGCCATGCCCACCAAGCCGCACCCACAGAACCGGTAGTAAAAAAAATTGAATCCCATCACTGGATGAAACAGTTCCTCAGATAATGTAGGCCCATGAAAAAATTGCTTAGGTGCTGATGTAAACCACCAAGGGCAACTTTTGAAACTTTTGAATTGAAAACAGGCATTAAATATAATGATAAATAAAACCTCTATATTTAGAGGTGTTATGCTGTAGTTTTAAATGTCACAGCTGTGGGGCAAATTGGGAAGAAAAACTGGCTGTAGGTTTTAACTTGGAATGACCTAGCAGGCTTTTCTGATTTATTTCTGTGGGAACACAGCACTTAAATCAGCTCTCAGCAGCACACAGGTGGTCACAGTTCAAACTGCAAAACTCGGGGATGCAAATACTGAATGGCTATTTGACATTCTCAGTCCAAAACATTTGTGAATTCTGTCATGAAGGCGGCTCTTAGAAGTGTGTTAATACATCATTCCAAAAGAAATGCAGCACAAAACAAAAGAGGGACAGAGATTTTTTTTCTTTAAAAAAAAAAGCATGCATTAATTTACATGTAAAGATATATCGTTAAATGACAGTAATTTAAGGAGACAGGGGAAAGATTATGACCCATCATCCTCAGAGAAAGGACTATTTCTGTGAAAATCACCTCTTGGTCATCAAATGTGGATTTACTTCACTGCTTGGCTGATGAGGGCATAGATATAGACCAAAAAAGTAGAAGATAAATCCAGTGATTGAACACTGAACATTGGAAGTTTTGGATAAGCAAGGATTCCCAATTCTTTAAGAATAGCAGAACTAAAGGTATCTCCAATAATTATTCTGATGGAATGAAACAAATGTGAAGATGAAACAAACTCAGAATGGGCATATATGTTTTCAAGATGACAGTTCTTAGTGTGGTCCAACATCTCTTGCTGTTATTCTACCTTGTACTAACTTATTTTCCTGGTAAGCAAAAAAGACTGATGAACTGGAAGGAAAAGACAGAATTCCAACCATAGATATGGATTTATGCACCTCGCTAAACCATTACCTATTTAGGATTCACAGCAAGAAAGTGAAACTTGCCAAGGCAAGGATATCTTTGAGAGACACTTGGGGGACTACCCTTCAGAAGTAGGTGGGGCTGAATTTTTTAAAAAATGGTCAGAGCTGAACTTTAAAAATTCCAGACGTGCACATGTGAGCATGCACATACAAATGCATATTCTTCAGGACCAAGGGGGTAACTGGGGAAGTAGGACAGCAGAGGCAGAAAGTAAGGGGATAGAAATGTACCTTTGAGCTTTTGGAATGTTGGCAGGGGTCTATAAGAAAGCCAATGAGACATTATAGGCCCGCCTAGGAATTTGGTCATCCCAGTTGTAAACCTACAGTTTTCTGAGTAATCCATAGATGCTCAATCAATTTGCTCAATCTCCTCATCCATAAAGAGTGGATTACAAATCACAATGAAAGGATCTGCATGCCAGGATAAACCAAAGAGACTCTCATTTGGAAACCCTAAAAAAGGACCAGATGATCCAATCACCAAAGGACCCTCAGAGCCTTCTTGAATGAGCTCAGTTCTCTTGCATGGGAAGGAAGGGTCTTTGGCACTAGACTTCTAGCAAAAAAGAGAAGTTACTTTTAGAAACATCAAATTTCCCCGTGCCTGTGTGATGTCAATTTCAACTAAAGCATGAATGAGATGTCATCTTTTGAGTTCCAGCAAAAGAAAGGAAAGCAAGTGGGACTTAGTAAAGAATTGCTTTACAAGGCAAATGTACATCAAGTGGCTAGTTTCCCCCTTGATTTGAATGTGGCTGAAACAGAAATGCACCAATGTCCTTAACAAAAAAGAAATAGAAAACAAAAGCCATAACTGTTCAGCCACCATGACCAATATATTCATTAACTGACTTACTGTATACATGAATTCACAAGAATGGATGAATAATGTGCTTTCTTCCATGGAAAGGACATGTTGGACTCTGGTCCACCACCCTTATTCATCATTTTACTCAGGTATATTCATAATTGCTCATATGAAAGCTTTGAAGCATTGATAATAATCTCAATCTTGGCCAACACCTAAGATGTTATGTGCTATTCTACATTTAAACTCCATTCTTTAGAAGCCAGCTTATAAACATCAATTGTTCAATTGGAAAGGAGAACATGAAAAAATGTTGCAATGATTAAACATGCAAGAAAGGGCGGGGGAAGACTTGGTGTTTTTTTAAAATCACAATAATATTACAAATTGCTTCTCCTGCCCAGTTGTATGACTATCAGTTAGAACAAGACTGTTTGGAAGATGTTTCTGGGCATAATAAGATATTAGAATAAGATTCTAATATCCTGATTCTGTTTGCATAGTTTAGGCTACTATCCAGGAGTGGGATAGAAAACTTTTAGCAACCAGTTCACTGCCCGGTTGCTGAGTGGGCATAGCAATTGGGGCGTGGTCTAGTCGGCTTCCTGCACCCTGGCGGAGGTGGGGCATTTTCACCCTCCCCAGGCTTTGGAGGCTTTCCTCAAGCCTCTGGGAGGGTGAAAATGGCCTCAGCTCCAGATGACCTCCGGAGGCCAGAAACGGACCTGTTTCTGGAATTCTAGTAAGCCCATTTTTCGCCATCCCCAGGCTCTGGAGGCTTTCTTGAGCCTCCAGGAGGGCAAAAACAGCCTCCCGCAGGCTCCAGAGACCCATGGAGGCTGAAACGGGTCTGTTTCCTAACTTCCAGAACTTCCGGGTGGCCCGTTTTTTGCCCTCCCAGAGCCTCCACATGGGCCCTGCACTTACCTGGCATCCAAAACAGGCTGTGTGGAGACTCCTGGGAGGGGCAGGGTGAGCCAGTCCTTACAACTACCAGTTCGGCAAACCAGATTAAAATTAACATCTGATTCACCCAAACCAGTCTGAACCGACTGAATCCCACCCCTGCTGCTATTCTAAAAATGCCAAGCTGGTCTGGAGCAAAACACTAAACTGTATGAAAAACAGGATAAAAAGGCACCCACACATGGACATTCCATATTCATAAGCTCTGAGGTGACAAATGACTTCAGCATTTGGGGCTCATCCACACAACCTTCTTGCCCTGTGTGCCACAATGGCTTGCTAACTGTTTGCTGAGGAAAGTGTGTATTAGTTCACATAGTTTTGAAGAAAAATATGAGCAACAGGAGACAGGGTGGGGGTTTATAAAAGTATAAACCAGGGAGAGGAAGAGTAAAAAAAAAAGAAGGTAAATGTTTCCTTTGTCCAATCATGGCTGACTTTATTGGGTGGTGATCATTTCCATTTCTTAATCGAGAAAGAGGGTAAGTAAAGAGAGAAATAACTTGATCCTGATTCAGAGTATGATAAAACTCCCTGTCACTTTCCAAAATTTACACTGCGTGTAAATCCAGACAAATCTGTACTTTTTCATGAGCTACTGTATTTTTCAGAGTATAAGACACACCGGAGTGTAAGACGCACCAAGGTTTTGAAGAGGCAAATTACAAAGTTTTTGCACTCTGCAAACCTCCCCAAAACTGCCCATTTTTTGCAAAAACGAGCACATTTCCCCCCCAAAATGGCATGGACAGGGGGCTTGCAGAATGCTCCTGCGGGGGGTGCCCCCCAAAATGAGCAAAAAATGGCCCGTTTTTTTAAAAAATGGGCCCATTTTTCATAAAAAAAGAGGCACGGATAGCCTTTAGGAAGTTTATAGAGTACTCCTGGGGGCTGGGGGGGGGGGTAAAATTGAGCAAAAAAAACCAGGCATTTTTGCTCATTTCTGCTCTCCCCAGCCCTCTGGAGCTCTCTAAAAGCTTCCTAGAGGCTATCCACATCCTGCACAACCATTTTTGCAAATGGGGCGGGGTTTTGGGAAGCAAAAAATGCTGTATTCAGTGTATGACACAACCAGATTTTCAGCCTCTTTTTTAAGGGAAAAAGGTGCGTCTTATACTCCGAAAAATACGGTATATCTGTGAAATTCAGGGCCTCAAGCGTTCGTGACAGTCAATAGCTTAGCAACATCAAAAAAGTGTTAATGGAGGAACAACATCTAAATATGGATGCTCTATGATTAGAAGCAGCGTACTGCCAATCACAGCATGTTATATGCAACCTGCAAGAGATGGTGATTTCCTTTGTGATCTTTGCCTAAGCATCTGTCTAGTTCAGCCTTTCCCAGACTTGGGTAACCAGATGTTGGTGTAGGCCCTAAGACTCGATCCATCCAGAGCATGGGTGTCAAACTGGAGGCCTGGGGGCCAGATGCGTCATGCACAGACCATGTCCACCCCAGCTCTACAAAGGGGAGGGGGAAATGTTGCAAAACATTATGTGACGGCAATGTGATGTGGTGAGTTTGACACCCCTGGTCTAGAGAATGCTCACTTGGAAAGGCTACCTTTAAAGCTAAAACATTGTCACACAAACTTAGATCATTGCACTGTTTTTAACTGAGGATGGCATTCCCTGCATCTGACAAAATGGGGTTTGGTCCATAAAAACTGATTAAACCAAGAGGATCTGCGTGAAAGTTAAAAAAAATCTAGACACCAACTAAAGTGCCATCATTTATATGTGTGTTGCATATGTGACACACATAAAAGAGGTGGAGCTTTGAAATGCACATACTCCTCCTCCCACTGTGGATGCCCCTAATTAAGGAACTAACACTGTGTTAATTCTTAAGGTGACCCAGGACTCATTTTGTATTTGATAATGATAATAATTGTTGATCCTAAAGAAGGCCAGTGCATCAGTCACCTCATGGAGTTTATCTGCTTTCTGAGTTTGTTTCTTTCGGCTTCTCTGAGCAGCGACTCTGTTCTTCTCTCTCCGTCTTACTCGTCTTTCATCATCATCATGGCTCTAGTCAATAAAATCAGAATATGCTTGTTTAGTTAATGACTTCCTTCCCCCCCCCAAAAAAACACTCAGCATCCAGAAAATCAAGGAAGCTATACTTTGACAAACACACCACTGACAATCTTGCAAGCCCTGAAGACATATTCCACGAGTGACTGATATTGATATTTCCCTTATATTGCGTGGAAAAGTAATTTACAGATAGTTTGTTGATATATTGATGTAAAGACTGGTTACAAGAACTCTTGTGGCTGTATCTGGTTCAGATAGTATTTTGAATGAAAGATAGCTAACTCTCTTCTCCCACACAATAAGTTTGCAAGAGTTCCTAGGAAGAGGATGTGAGTGAGCCGGAGTTTGCTTTCTTTTTCCTGGGAAATTTGAACTGTTGTTTTAAAAAATAAAACAAAAGGAAGGAAACCAGATCATCAAGGTTTTTGAATATGTTAATGACACCTGGATCCTATCTTTCCTCCAAGAAAAATAGAAAATATGCACAAAGTCTTTTATTTTATCATTTTGTGAGGTCAGGTAAGGCTGGGTTGAGTTAGTAGTGCTGCAATAACATAGCAGGCATAATTAACTCAAAGACCCAATGGCTTGCATTTGCCTAGTGTTACATTTATTAATGTTATGCAGCTTAAAATGCTGTGTGAAGTGAATCTTTTTGTTTAGAAACAGGCTAGTTCAATTCAGATTAAGAGTGTCATGTGAATGAAGCCAATGCCAGTCTAATCTGTGATTACAAATGGTCAGTAAATTAAGCAGTTGCTAAACAAGAACTACCTATAACAAAATAGTTCCATTATGCTTTTTTTATCGTTCTAGGAGCCCTTATGTAGAAGCATTTGAAAGTTGAGCCCAGTACAACTAGTAAATATAAAATTACTTTTGAGTAAAAAGACACTGTCTACAAACATAACTCTCCAGCTCCCTTGTTAATTAATTGGATTTACTTGCAGAAGAAGTACATGTCCCAGCACTGTGCAATATCCTTTGCTGATCAAAGTTTATTTTGTTAGAAATAGACATTGATACGACATTTAGGAACAAGTTCCATGTGTAAAGTCTTGTAGAGATATCTTAAGAGGTCTCTCCCTCCCCCCCCTCACATACACACTTTTGAATCACAGGAAATCATGTTCAGCAGCTTTGTTGGTTAGAGCACATCATGATCAAGTTTAAGTTAGTGCAGTGCAAATCATTTGGTGCATAAAAGAGCCAGATTTGAGTGGAGCATGCCTAGATGAAACACATGTATTTGGTCCTGATGTACGACTGAAATACATAAGTGCAACAGAGAAGGATTTGGAGGGAGAACAGGAAAAAGAAATCAAGGACATATCCCTGCTCTTCCCAATTTCTTCTTTGCCTACCTCCTTCGCTCCCACTGTTGATAGGCTTCAAGCAAAGCAGATCCAATTGCCTGCATGCCTCATTTCTCTTAAATAACAGTAAAGAAAGAAAAGTAAAGGGGAGATCAATAGATAGAGTAGTGACGCCAAAACTGGTAGAATTGAAACCTGTGGGTCTTTTAAATGGGAGAGACAGAAGTATGCTGGTTAGGAAGGAAAGTTAGAAAGGTTGGGAAAGTTAGAAAGGCAGTTTTACTATCCACTTTCTAATGCATGATCTCAGAAGCTTTGGGGGCAACAAATATTACTGGAAACTGGGTCAGAAAAAGTTTGTCATAATTAAATCTAAAATCATGAATCAAAATATAAAATGTTTAGATCATATTTTGGGGTAGCAGGTCAGACAAACTGCCATATGTATCGTAATGGGGTTTCTGCTCTACTAAGATGGTAACTGTTTTGCATATCCAAAGGGAAATCCCCATAAGGTATGCTGAACATTCCCAATTTAACTCATGATTTTGCCCTGTTCATATATTCTTTTATCTCTCCTTGTTTTTCTGTTTCTTTAAAAAAGCTTTTTTTTTAGTGTGAAAAAGAGTAGAGCCATAAAGTGATGTCTAGGACATTTCAGTAACACAAGATCTGTTCAAGAGACCACAGTACCAGTTAAAAGAATCATGTTAATGTACTCTTGATGGTAATAACAGTTTTATATTTGTGAGGTGGATGGATGGAAAGATAAGCAAATTCTATATGGTATAGTGCTATTTAAAATATAGTGAACAACATGCAATTCTGGTTTCAGAAGCGGTCATGTGTGTTTACAATGTTGTTTGATAAAATTAAAGTTTGACTTAGCTATTCCTAATGGCTACATCCGATACACCAATATTCTTGTTTTATTTTATACTTTTGTTTTGAAGTCTGAGAAATTCTCATAATTCATCTGTTGCCAGTATATAGGTCCTGTAATAGCAATGCCACCATTTTTATCTATATTTAAACTGCTTGTGGAATCTAATTTAAAATATTTTGATTTAAATTTAGAAGTAGTGTATGAGATAATATCCACCTCAAATGCAGTAAGACATCTCAAGTACCAACAAGCCTCCTTGTTTTACATTTAGGCAGGAAAAATCAAAGGTATAAGTACAGATAAGGTGAGACCTGGCTCAAAAACAGTAACTGTGAGAGGGACCTTGGAGTCCTAGTGGATGATCACTTGAATATGAGCCAGAAGTGTGCAGCCACCATCAAAAAAGCTAATACAATCCTGGGTTGTATAAACAGAGGCATAGAATCAAGATCATGTGAAGTACTAGTACCACTTTATAAAACCCTAGTAAGACCACACCTGGAATACTGCAACCAATTTTAATCACCATATTACACAAAAGATGTTGAAGCTTTGGAAAAAGTTGAGAGAAGAGCAACTAAGATGATAAAGGCCTGGAGACTAGAACATACGAAGAATGGCTGCAGGTTTGGGGTCTGGTCAGTCTAAAGAATAGAAGAATTAAGGGTGACATGATAATGGTACTGCAGTATTTGAGGTGATGCCAGAAAGAAGACAGTGTCAAATTATTCTCTAAAGCATCAGAGGACAGGACAAGAAACAATGATTGGAAACTAATCAAAGAAGCAGCAACCTGGAATTAAGGAGAAACTTCCTAACAGTGAGGACAATTAACCAGAGGAATAGCTTACCTCCAGAAACTGTGGGCACTCCATCACTGGAGGTTTTTAAGAAGACTCTAGGCAGTCACTTATCTAAAATGGTATAGTTTCTTCTGCTTGAATAAGGGGCTGGACTAGAAGACCTCTAAGGTCCCTTCCAGCTCATTCCATTCCATTCTTTTCTATTCTACATGTGTGTGATCTCCAGTGCCATGACACCACTGGAGAGGCTAATAACTGTTTCCTCACCAGGGTGCTCAGAAATGCCCAAAACTCCAAAGCAAGAAGACATTACAAATAATGCTGGAGATATCACATGCAAGAACCATTGCCTTCCCAAACATGATAAGGGAAAATAATTGCCAGGAAATAAATATTGTAATCTACCAAATATTTGCTAGATTCAATTGCTTAAAAACAAAGAGTTTTCAAATTTTCCAAGAGAGCAATGGTTGAGGTAGGGGGAAATAAAATTCTTCTATGTAAGTTGGTGTTCTTACTCTTATTTTAAGTATCTTAACTGGCCTAACACTCATCCTATACTCTGCAATGCTGTGCAATCTCCCTGTCTCCTGATATTTAGTATTGGCAGGAAGGCCCTCACCAAAATCCTCCTTTTTTATATCAAACAAGTGCAAGAGAGACAGAGAGTTTGGCTGGAAGTGGGAGACAATGTGTTCTAATCCTGGCTAAGTATACAAGGCACATAAATCAGCAGTGACTTTGGACCAGTCCCTGTTCTTCTTTTTAAGAAGGAGGCAATGGCAAACCACTTCCAATTTAAAAAAATAATAATTTGCCAAGGAAACTGCTGACTCAAAAGCACACACAAAAGTTCAAAAATAAAAAAATGCATTTAAAGAATATTTGCAGCACCATAAAGAATGAGAGAGAAAAAAATGAGAAATTCCTTTTGCATAAGAAAACTCTTGAGAAATTGAATTTCAGACTGGATTCAGCTACATGTTACAGTCAGAGGAGTTTCCATGTCCCCCTGCAGGAAGCGGGTGAGAAAGGCGAAAGTGCAAAGCCATCACTTGACTTCATAGACAAATTGCTCTGGGACACCACATAACTGCTGTAACCAGCTTTGCAGCGGTATATTCAGTGGTGGGTTCCTACTGGTTCGGACCAGTTCAGCCGAACCGGTAGTGGCTTGGTGGCTGGGTCGTTGGAACCGGCAGCAACCCAGGCCTGCCACGCCCTCGAACCAGTTCTCTGGGCATCGCCATAGGCACCGCCATCTTGTTTTTTTGGTTCTGCACATGCACAGAACAAATTTTATTGTACTGTGCATGTGCACGCAGCGCACATCAAGGGCAGGCGCATGAAGCACCCATGAGCAAACCAGCAGCAGTGGCTGGCGGAACTCACCCCTGGGTAAATTTAATCAGTCATGCTTACATCTAACACTTCAATCTATAGTGTACAGCTTACCTATTTTACAGCTTATCTATCTTTCATGAGCTGAAATGCCACGTTTAGCTTTTTGTTAGAGTAGGTAGCTTTAAAATCAATTTAAGTACATAAGCAATCAAAAGACCTCATAAAGTTTATGATCATTTAAACTTATGGAAGAGTAGAAGCCTCTTGAAGGAAAAGGAAGATGGATCTCTGGTCCTGCTAGATCCTTTATTTCATACTTTGATTTCCTTCTACTAATCTCTCCCACTTCAACTCGGTTACTATATGCAAGAACAAAGAACACCCATTTGTTATTGACACTGTAGTAAGTATATTTTTTCTGGCTCAGGTGACACCCCCCCCCACCCTATTTTTTTCCTTCAGTATAAACATTTAGTCTTGTGGTTTCAGTATATTCAATAAAGTTAATAAGTGTATTAATAACTCCCTTCTTCCAATTGGCTTCTGAAAGACCCCTTACTGAACTCTGCAGATCCCTGCTAGTTAGTAGAAACCTTTTTTTCTCAACTTTCAATTGGGAATGATGGGGACTTGAATCCAACACATGTACAGTGTGCTGGGTTGCGCAGACTGGTAGAGTTAGTACTGAACTAATTGGACACAGGCTAATAAAGCAAGTATGTTCTTCACTGTTCAAACGGGCCCTTTTGGGGATGCCACTTGCTGGATGACAGAGCTGGGGAACTGAAGTTTAAGGATATCTGCTGGGTCAGACAAAGCAGTCTCTAGTCTGGAAGCCACCTACCTAGGCAGGCCTACCAAAGAACAGGAGACTAGGATCTGAGCATGTAGATCTGGTTCCCCACAGATCCTAACTATAACATGTAGGTGGAGGCCAGCCTGGACACTCACCACGCATAAAATCCTGCAGACAAATGTATGTATATGCAACAAGATCAGTAGCTGCTAATGAAATATTAATTGTTCAAAACACCTTCCCTCCCAGTTGCAGAACTTTAAAGTCATTTCAAGTAGGGGGAAGTTCCATCCTTTTCTCCCTTCTTCTGACTAGAAGTTCCTACCTCCTCCGTTTCTCAAAACAAGGCAGATTCTGGTAATAAGGAAGGGAAAGGAAGCGAAGGGAAGAGGACATGCGGGGCATGAGGCGCGGTCCATAATTTTACGCACCCCTTTTATCTTCTCCTGTGGTTTTGGTTTCTCCTGCTACCCGAAACGTTATTTAAAAAGCGTCTTTTCCTCCGGGGAAATCTACCACCCCAAGTCCTTTCGAGGTGCCATCGCTCCCCTTCCATCCCCGCCGCTGCCCGCGTGCGAGCGAGCGAGGTCCGGCGCGTCCAAACGGCAGCGGTGAAAGAATTCCTGCCCCGCGAACGCCGAGAAGGAGCCGTGATTGGAAGAGCGCGATCCCAGGCGATTTTTGAATCGTGGAGGAAAGTTTCTTAGAGGCGCGTCTGTCAGTCCAACTTTTCTATTCCCTCCCTCCTCCCCACCCACCCACCCCGCCGCCCACCCCCTCCGGGCTTCGGTTTACCTGCAGGGTCCCCTCGGACGAGGAACTTCGTTCCAAAATGCTTCCCGCGCCGGGGATCCCCTGAGACATCCTGGCCGAAGAGAAAGAGGAGCTTGGACGGCCGGTCAGGAGGCCAAAGGGCGTTTAAGATTCCGGAGGAAACAGCGTAGCCACAGCAAGCGCCGGGGACGCGCGTGGGGACGGGACTCGCTGCACCCGCCGTTGCCTAAGCGGAAAGCCCAAAGAGGGGCATCCCGGACGCGCGTGCAGCCCTCGGCGTTTCCCCCGACACCTGCCTGCCTGCCTGCCGCCGCTGCCGCGCCGCCCCTGCTTCCCCAGCTGCTCTTCTCTAGTGAGCGCTGGGCGGCCGGGAAAACCAGGAGCCGCCGCTTTCGCCCTGCCCGGCGCCGCAAGCCCAAGTTCGTGGAAATCACGTGGCGGCCCTTGAAACTTCAGGAGGGAACTGGCTGTGAGACCGGGAGGCGGCTTTTGGCGGAGCCAGCCCGATGGGGAACTGAGAAGAGAGGGGCTTTTCCCTTCTTCCGCCCCGCTCGCGGGCTGTGGGGTTTTGGGATGGCTCTAGAGCCGGAATCCGCTCGGCTGATGATCGGGCAACTCCAACGCTTCCAATTGAACGTGGGGGTTCTCTCGCCCGTCTGCTTTCTCCGTTTAAAAGGGCCGCGCTTGTAGCGGCGGGGGCGGGGTGGGGAAGAGATCTGATAAAGAGAGTTATGCTTGCGGAGAACAGGAGGAAACCCGGAGCAAATCCTGAAGTGGTTTTTTTATAGGAAATCGCCTCTAGCGTTTCCACTGTCAAATAAAGCGGGAAGCCGTTGTTATACTTGAACGTGGAAGGGACAGGATGGCTGTGCCGAGATGCCTGAATCTCACCTTTTCACGAAAAGTACCGCTCAAGGCAGTGTAGACCCGCACAAAATAAATTGCATTATGAAACATGTATGTCAGCTAATAATTTATCTTAAAACCTTAATTGATCCACTTTTATTGTCAGCTACCTTTATTTCTGTAGAAAGTTAAGCTGTAAATTAACCACCTAAAACATAAAATGATTATTGCTTATCTAATTAGACTATCGCTTTTCCTTCAGAAGCTCAAGATGAAGTCCCTGTCACTCTCTTGCCTTTTCCTCAGTCCTGTCCACAGGATAAAGTTGAGTTGTGAGAGGGTGTCTACTCAGCTGTGGAAACCTCCAGTTTTGATCTCTGGGATTTAGTCCATCATTAACCAATATATTGATTTGCATTTTATTAGATGCACAAGCTTGCAGGTGAAATGTCTGATGGACAAAACATGCTTTGAAAGGCATGAAACGTGAAAAGGTGTCATAAAGAAAAAAAAATAGAAAAAATCCACATGTGTTTGACTTGTTGCTCAACTACCCCTGGAACCTTCAAATGTTGCAGAGTTCCTAGGCTGCTTCTGAACCAAGCTTAAGAGTTGTTGGATATCCAATACATTCAAATTCTACATAGAAAATTGCCTTGTGCAGTAAGGCTGTTAGACTTCTGTAATTTATACTAGCATGTAACAACTCCACTAAATTTCCAACAGGGGTTTCTCACAACCCTACTTTAAAGGTATCAGAGACTAAACTGAGCAAGTTTTTGCATGCCATGTGGATATACTGTGAAAAATGTAGGCACGTGGAGCTCAATTCCAGATTTCATGGGCTATATAGTTTTCTTGGCAGAAATATGGAAGTGGTTTGTTACTGCCTCCTTCAAATAAGTTTTGACTTTCTAATCCCACCCTACCGACTCAACTCATTTGCCTGGTTCTATTCTAGGCTTTGTTCTTCCCAGACCGAGAAAAAAGGACCACTTCCACATTTTGTTAGAATAACGGAATTTTAAAACATCACAACCATGTTTTGTAAAACACAAAAGACTTTTGCCCTAATCAATAATTTTAAATTAGGTAAAGGTAAAGGTTCCCCTGGCACATACGTGCTAGTCATTCCTGACTCTAGGGGGCGGTGCTCATCTCCGCTTCAAAGCTAAAGAGCCAGCGCTGTCCAAATACGTCTCCGTGGTCATAAGGCCAGCACTATTAGATGCCAAAGGCACACAGAACGCTGTTACCTTCCCACCAAAGGTGGTCCCTATTTTCCTACTTTCATTTTTACATGCTTTCGAACTGCTAGGTTGGCAGAAGCTGGGACAAATAATGGGAGCTCACTCCGTTATGCAGCGCTAGGGATTTAAACCACCAAACTGCTGACCTTTCTGATTGACAGGCTCAGCGTCTTACCCACTGAGCCACCACATCCCTACAACCTTAAATTAGAAAAGCAAATATAAAAGACAACTTTTTTAAAAAAACTAAGATGCAATGGATTTTGAGAGCAGAAAGGACTATTCTCCTTTGTCTCTTACATAATAGAGATCTAGGTTTTATTCTATTTATAGGACATTTGATAATTATCACTCCATGTTCTTAGTATCAAGTACCTTGGAGAGAAACTGCATTTCTCAAGGTTCAACATCATGGACAAATAAAATTTTATTTGTGAATATTGTCAAGAAGCCATTAAAAACTAAATTCAGTTAATAGGATACCGAAGTTTAGTTAGTAATGGAAACCAAATTCTATACTCTGTTCTATTCACCACTAAACTTCAGTATTTTTGTTGTTGTTGAAGCTCTGTGTATCATAACTATGAAGACTACATGCATATAGGGATTAAGCAATCAGCTTTATTATGTATCCATCTGAAAACCTGAGCTATATTAAGAAAACAACCAGACGCCCTCTGATGCAATGCCAGTTTACACTCAAGTTAAAAATATAAAGTTGAATGTTGTGACATTTCAAGTGAAGAGATTTTTTAAGCCTTAAAAAAGGGCTGACTTCTTCTGAGTCAGCCAAATAGTGCCACAAGTAAGAAACAGAATTTTCTTGTATAAGTCATTTAAAAGTGTACTGATTTATCTTTCCTGAGTTTCCAAGATATCCTCATTATCTATCTGCAGTTGGAATTTAGTGTTATCCCAACCAGGCAACATTACTCATCTCAAAAGCATACACACACACACACACACACACACACACACACACACACAGATTTGAAATTCCTTGTTATACTCTACAAAACTTAATATATACTCCCATACTCCTGCTGTTATAAAAACAGCAGGAGTATGGGAGTATATTGTACATCCATAGATGTACAATTACTCTTTTAGTTTCCTGTTTAAAATTAATGGAAGATCCCTGTTTTTGAGAAACCTATATTCATTAGTACCAGGGTAGCTAAGCCACTGTTTGAATCCTGGATACTATACTGTATTTTTATTAAATAATTTTGGGATATATATTCATTAAATTAAATGATTACATAACTCAGTTGTCATGATAACTTAGTTATACTTGAATTCTGAACTTTAAGCTGTTATTAAAAGAATAAATCATCAGTTTTAAAAAACTAAAAGCAATATATTTCTTACATGTATTTTTGCCATTTTCTTTCCTTCAGGATGTTTTTCTTCAAGAAATAATGAATTCCTGAGGTTGTTTTTTTCATTTTTTTATAAACTTAGTGTTCCTTTTACCCTTTTTAATATTTATTTTATTTTATCCGAAACATTAAAATACAAACTCCAAAAAAGGAAAAAAGTAATACAAATTCAAAACAAATCTAGGTAAATCTACACAAAAATGTGCATTTAAAGAAAAAAAAACACCCCAGACATATGTAAATTGTTCCATGAATACTAATAAATATATTTGAAATATTATACCTCCTCCTCCCTTGCAAAGCAGCCACACAATTTATAAATTTCTAGAACAGTTAACCCACCCACCCTTGGCCTGACATCTATTTACTATGTGGAAACATAGTTAACAGGTAAAAAACAAACAGCTAAACTTCAAAACCCTCTTAAAAGTCTAGCAGAAAGTCCATGACGGCTTATGATCTACCATAAATCACCATAATCATCTCTGGTCTGCCAGGATCAAATACCTTTGATTGATTCTTAACATTTTCCCTTAAATTATTAATCTTTCCTAACTGTTGGATTTTATTCCCCATCATGTTTTTATTGTGTATATCTCCACAGCATTTGCTGTTCAAAGAGTCTCCTGTAAGTTGTAATTCAGCATCTCTTAACATTTGTTTTCCGATTGAATATAATAAATCCATTGTCCAATCTCCATCAATCTTCTTGAGAAGAATTGAGTTCATCTCTGGACAATTCTATCCACTTTGTCTTTAAAATTCATACCTCTAACCAACTTGCATTTTCCGAATCAGCTTCATCCTTCAGGTGTGCTGGCAAAAAATAACATTCAAATCCATCAGGCTGCAACTGCTGTTACTTGCATTTGGTTATCTTCTTCGAGGTGTTGAAAATCACTGTTATTTTATCAAGCTTTTTGTCCAAATATTCAAATTGGGCTCGTAAGTTGAAAAGTATTCCCCCAACTTTCCCCAAAAGCTTTGTCTTGATATATTGTATGCATTTTGATTATATTTTGCTATAGTCCAGGATACTTCAGTAGTTAAACTTTTGCAGCTGAACTTTTACAGCCGATTATAAAAGCTCTTCTCAAAGACAGGAAAAGCATCATAGCAAATTATCCTTGAAAAAAATAGAAAAGAACTTCCCCAGCATAAAAAAGAGAGATTTTCATCAAAAATTAAAAAGAAATTTAAAACCAGACCTTTTTAAAAAATTACAAAAGTATAAAATACCTATAGTGAAAGTTTGATCCAAAGGTAAATTAAATCAGATCTTTTTCTGCTGTGGAGGAAGTGGAAGTGACAACAACAAATAAAACAATAAAAAGAACATTTTAAAAAACCACTTTAAAATCCAGCAGGGGATTAAATTAGATCAGCACTCAACCAGCCGATTTAACATTTAAAAGTAAAAATCAAAAGAAAATATCAAATTCAGGCGTTCTTAAGACAACAGGCAGCTGGAAGGAAAAGATGACAGTTCAGACCTCCAACCACTCCCACTGAAACTTGCAACCTACTAGGACAGTCCTCTTCTCAGGTAGGTCCACAGTCATTTGAGGGTCATCTTGGGCCATTCCTAGCAGTTCTCATTCAAATCTGGGAAGTGTACTGCCAAACAGCCAGCTTTGGCGGTGAAACCAATTGTCTGTCAGCAGGGGGGGGGGGGGGAACTCCTGCTGATTCAGAACAATCTCAGAGGGATGGGGGGTGTCCATTTGGTGTAACAGGAATTGACTGAATGGCTTCTCACCTGAGCATGACGTCAAAAGCTAAGAGAGGCCCAAAGTCACCAAGCTGGCTTTAATAGCTAAAGTAATATTATAATTCAGTCTCCTGAGTTTCTAGCCCAGTATCTTAAACACTATCTCTCATTTTTCAGAAACAATATATTTGCAGTAAATTTAATAAAAAAGAGAAAATGTTATAATGTTGATTTTGAAAATTTATAGATCACAATTATAAAATGAAAAGGCGTTGAGAGTTCAGAAATCCTGTAGGAACTGAGTTTTTAAAAAAATTAAGGGAAAATACTGGTAATTTAGCCCAGAATTGCTTCTGTCTAGCTCTCCTTGAATATACACTGCTTAAGCAAGCCTATTAGAATCTATCACATCGCTTGCTTATTGTATGCAATTCAAATTACAGTCTCATTTGATTTAGAAAAAGGATATCTAAATATTCAAATACCAACTATTACAAAAATATTTTACTTTACACAAGTATATGGGCAAAGTGGTTTTTAAGAAATATATAGACTAGTGCAGTGTTTTTCAACCACTGTGCCGTGGCACACTAGTGTGCCGTGACATAGTGTAAGGTGTGCCGTGGGAGAATTACTTTATATATAGTCAATATAGGCACAGAGTTAATTTTTTTTAACATTTTCTAATGGTGGTGTGCCTCGTGATTTTTTCCATGAAAAAAGTGTGCCTTTGCACAAAAAAGGTTGAAAAACACTGGACTAGTGTTCTTACAATTACTATATCTTCCTGAGGTGTAGATAGAAGGCCAACTCAATCAGCCCTCTTTTAACTTGCAGA
Source organism: Thamnophis elegans (assembly GCF_009769535.1). Lineage (NCBI taxonomy): Eukaryota > Metazoa > Chordata > Lepidosauria > Squamata > Natricidae > Thamnophis > Thamnophis elegans. The sequence continues at coordinate 91,626,014 of NC_045544.1, read as the reverse complement.
CCATGGAAATCAGGAAAATAAAACAAAACATCCACTATTGATAGTTTCTTGAGAGCACAAAACTTGGTATTTCTTTGCAACTTGAATATTTACTAAATGGTGATTTGGAAGTACATTGTATTCCCATCAAATTCCCAGAAGATTTGTCATGGCTCAGGGAAACGGGAATACAGGAGAGAAAGAGCAGGTACAGGTAATCCTTGACTTACGACCACAATTCAACCCAAAAATTGTTGCTGAGACATTTGTTAAGTGAGTTTTGCCCTATATTGCAACCTTTCTTGCCACAGTTAAGTGAATCATTGCAGATTTAAATGAATCTGGCTTCCCCGTTGACTTTGCTTGTCTGACGGTCACAAATGGTGATCACATGACCCTGGGACACTGCAACTGTCATAAATGTGAACCACTTGCCAAGCATCCAAATTTTGATCAAGTGAGCAACAGTTGTAAGTTTGAAAAATGGTCACAAGTCATTGTCCGTGCTTGTAACTTTGAACAGTCACTAAATGAACTGTTGTAAGTCAATGACTAACTGAATATTAGCACCAAACATTTTTCCTCAGTTTTTAGACTACACTGAAGACATAACCTGCAGCTAAATACTTTAATCTTTTAACCCCAGCCTATAGCTACAATAAACATATATAGAAGTTGAGCTCATTTAAAAATTATACTGATCTAGAAATCCACAAACAGTTACAGGGAACTAGATACCCCTCTGTGGATCTAAATGATTTCAGTTCTTCTCTGAAACTCCAGTTGCAGATGCTCTGCTCATAATACTTTTAAAGTTCCACTCAGCAAGAATCTTTGCTGTGGAAATGTACAACTTTATGGATCAAGAGCATAGATAATGCTCTTGCCTAATTTTTGGAGAAATTACCATTAACACAATTAAGCATTAAAGCATTCATAAACAAGTCAAAGTCCTTGTAGAAGATCATTCTGCTGTAATATACTGTAGGCAAATTTAGTTTAAAAGAAAAATGTTCAGATTTAATAATAAGCTTAAGTATTTTACAGAGTAGCTATATAAAGGGATCCAGTATCCAGCTTCATCGCTATCAAACAAAATTTGTTTGGTTATGTGGATTTCAGGGGATTACTAAGGATGCTATATAACCCCCCCCCCAAAAAAAAATATCAGAAAAACTGAATGGCTATGCAATGATCTCTTCAAAAAAGTGTTCATGTATCATGACTAAGTTTTCTTTGTCGGAGTGGGTAGCGTCTCTGTGGAGAACATGATGATCTCTTTATTTTGAGTAGTACAGAATTACTGATAGCAGTTTGTGAAGGTAGAACTTCCACTTGTGATGTAAGGTTTTTGACTTCATTTTTATTTTCTTTTTTAACTTCAGAGACAAACATGATTTCTTGATGGAGTCTGCATTGTTCCAAAGTTTGTTGTAAAGACAATGCTTTTGAGAAGCCTTCTGCTCTTTCCACGAGGGATGACAGGGACTGGAAATGGCAGGACAAAAAAAAAATCCAGGTTATTCAAATTGAGCTACTATATATCCTGGGAGTACTAGAATTTCTAAGCAGCTTTAATGAATTCCAGCAATAGTACATTAAACATCAATTCAGAAGTGACATGTATTACAAACCTTCCCTAAAACCACTTTGTAATTTCAATACACATTTAAAAGGAATGAAATTGTAGATTCTAATGAGAGCTGTAGATTCAAAACATACTTAGGTGATACTGCTGGTAAGTATAGCAGACAAATTCTGAATAGATCTATTCAGTTGAAAAATATGAGACTACTGTAGTCTTTTTCTTAAAATAGTTAATGAATCAGGTCTTCACAAGCGTTCTATAACATTGCTTGACAATAAGTTAATGTTAGGAATTTGTAAAATTATACATTCCCTGAAAATGAATATTTAGAGATTGGACTCTATGTAGGACACCATCAACCATTTCCTATCCTGGAAAATACACTTCTGGAAAGACACAAACCTTTCTAGAACTAGCATATCATTGAATTCCAGAGAGTAGTGGAACATTTGAAGACTGGAATGTGTAATTTTTCACAGTTATATTTCCAACTTATAAATGCTACTAATTGGACCAGATTTTATTGTACTTACAACTATCTTATGTCAGTTGGAGTTGAGTCATTAATGCATGAACCATTATGTCAATTAATCAACTAAATTTAGATACAAACCATTATATCTTTAGAAATCTCACCTTAAATGATTCTCCAGTATGTCTAGACATAGTTTTTGTTGAAAGTCTCAATTCTACCATAGACTGATCTGGGGGAAAAAAAATTCATGTATTCTCTTAGAACATAAACCAAGAAAAATATGAATTTGCTGCATTATAAAGTAAAAGATGGAGAAAAGGAGGAATAATATTAAGTTAGTATCATGGGCAATCTACTATTCCAAAGAGGCTATTTTATTCAACATCTAAAAAGAAAAGTTTCAAAATGTAAAAAGTACAAATGTTTTGTGGATCATTACTTCATTCTGCAATTTACTATCAATTTATTTTTGATAAGGAATTTATATACTGCGACATTCAATGTGTTACATATACAATCACTTCTGAAATATGCAAAACTAAAAATAAACCCTTTTCCTATCACATCTATAACTACTCAGATGATATAGTGAGATTCTAAGCAACTTAGAGATACTTCATTTAAAATCCATATTCAGCACGCAACTCAATTTCCCATTGCTCTAAATTGTCATATCTCCACCTAACCTAAACCATACAGTGTTGCAAAGGGATGACAGAAAAATAGCTAAATAAAGTAATCCGAACTTCTGGGAAGAAATGAATAATTACACTGTAAAACAAACTGAAAAACAATAGCAGACTTGTAAATAAACATTGCTTTCCAGATTTCGCAGTCTCTAACCTGCCAGTTTCGCCCACAAATTTCAAAAACTTCTACTATATATGGTTGGATTAAAAAAAGCTCTTGTGTATCGCAATTTCATAGTGTTTTTAAATAAAGCTATACAAAGGAGCAAAATTCTTCAAGTTGTTAATAATTATCCCATTTTAATCTAATATTTATTTCAAAACCATATTTTAAAAGACTTTTTGACAGAAACCTCTGAAATTAAACTGTTATACATATACATATATTTATACTGTCATAAACGCCTTTTCTTCCACGGACAAATTTTTTATCGCTATTGTATCTAATGTCATAAATGCTGATTTCTGGTAATTCAACAGACACAGCTTTTCTTTTTGCAGCTCCTGAACCCTAATAATCAGAATTCTGAGAGGAAATTCCTAGAACTATTTAATCCAAAACTGCATGAACCCTAGATTAATCTATCTGGAAATTACTGTGTTGCATTCTGAACTGTACAGTGTATCAAATCCACATCGGTAATGAAGAACAGTAAACTGTAGTTGTAATAATAATCTCTATTAGAAGAGATAATATAAAGTACAGGTAGTCCTCGACTTATGACAATTGAACCCAGAATTTATGTTGCTAAATGAGAAATTTGTTGTGAGTTTTGTCCCATTTTACGATTTTTCTTGCCACGTTTGTTAAGTGAATCACTGCAGTTGTTAAATCAGTAACACGGATTAAGTGAATCTGGCTTCCCCATTGACTTTGCTTGTCAGGTTGCAAACGATGGCCAAATGATCCTGGGACACTGCAACCGTCATAAATATGAACCAACTGTCAAGCATCCAAAGGCACATTAAAAAATGAGTCCAAATATAAAAATCTTGACTCGCTTTACATTTGCTACCTTTTATATTAAAAACTCATTGTCCTGAGAACTGTTCTCTTGAACTTTCTAAAACTCAATGAAAACTGAAAGTATTGTAACAGTAATAAATTCTTTCTGGATGATTTAGGGTCAACTTGACATAACTTGGACTAGTTATAACCCTTTACTTCTGCATTCCATCTGTAAAATAGAAATAATGGGAAGAATTACAGCATACTATGTACTGTAAAATCAGTACAAAACAACTGCTTGCAGGTTTTTCCAAGGTCAATTAACTTCATTTGAAAACAAACTAGATTATTCCAATCAATCTATCCCAGCAATCCTTATAAACATGTTTGCCCTGGTAGAATATTACATGATTGTACATTAGAGAAGTATTTAAAAAACTGGATGTTTACACTGCTTCCAAAACATGGGAAATGAAATAAGGAAATGAAAGCATATAATTCTATCTTTCGTTTCTGGTGACTGTAGTTATTGCACAGGGATAGATGCAAATTCCAGACTGTACAAATAAGTTCATTCACTATATATTTGCACAATGTTTTCCTAAACATTATTTCTACTTTAGAATTTTTTAAAAAATTGTGATTGATCAGATCGTTTTACTTTATAATCCAACCAGCATGCGGAACAAATTTGTATGCAATAATTCTTCATTGCAAATAAATTACCATAAGCAATGTTTTCAAGTTAGAAGAAATGCTCCCTGAAGACAAGTTAAACTTGATAGTAAAATATCTTATTTGCCTTAGTAAGTGTGCGATTAGTAATTCTTATGTTACGCTAAAAATAAAGTGAAATAGTGATAGTATTGGTGTTTTTGCTATTTTTTACTGCTATATTTGACCTACTCCATATTTTCATAGCCTTATTATAACATGCATTCTTACTAGTAGCACCTAATAAAATGATATCATCTAATGCTTTTTATAAAGCAATAAAATTAATATTGAGCAGAATTAAGTTCAGCCTATTGTCCCAGTTTCTTATGTGATTCTTTGAGAAAATTAATTGCCCACCTCTGATGTAAACACCATGGCTTGGAAAATGGTAGAATTTAAACCATAAACTTTATATGGTATTCTGTTTTTACCCTGCAAAGCATTGGAACCAAAATAATAGTTTTAAAAAAAATCTGAAGTAGGTTTTTTTTTTTTTTGGTCAGGGTTCTGTGAAAGCATGACTGAAAAAAAAATAAGCATCACTTTTTAAACTTTGCACAAACCATGCTAGTGCTCACAATGATTAGTTTGCTGTTCTTTTAACATTGCAAGTTGTGCGCTGTGTAGGCTAAAAGTGAATTTTATTGTGAAGTTTTTGTATTTTCACAATTGTTATGCAGGGGTTCCCTGAGACCTGAATATTATTATTTCAAGGGCCTTTTCAGAGCAAAAAGGTTGGGGAAAGACTATGTTAGACACTTTGTATATTATACTTTTCCCCCCACTAGAATTCACATCAGAAGCATAAAATGTTCCCACATATTTATCCCGTCTCCTTTTCCTCTCCTTTTTTCTTTCTTTCTTCCTTTCTCTTTCTCTTTATTACACAGCACTTTTATGTACCTGCCAATTTTAGGATACTCTTCCCTTTAACTACTGGCATGCTGTCTAGTCCACAAAAACATATGTCATATGAATAAGCTAAGTTATGAAGTATTTGGTTTTGGTTATGAATCAAGAGAGGTCCACTCTGGAAAAGAACAAAGAGTTATGGAGTGTTTAAAACATACAATTGCCATATTCTATGAAAAGAAATGAAGCACATCATTTTAGAAAATTACCTTGAGAAGGTTCCACTTTTATGTCTTGACAATTCACAAAAGGTTGATAGCCCTAAAGAGACAAACAAATGCATTTAAAATCTCTTTTGCATGATAACATCTAAAATGTGACTTAATTCGTGGTTAAATATATTTGAATCTTAAGCAAATAAAAATTCTTATCCTCATATGCATATGTAATACATCTCAGTAAAAGCAGCCATTATTTGATTTGTAAATTTAGTAAAAGCAGGTTTTGCTGTCTCATCTCATATAGGGTTTCCTGCTTGAGCAGGGGGTTGGACTAGAAGACCTCCAAATCCCTTCTAACTCTGTTATCCTGTTAAATCCTCACTGATCTTACAGTGACCTTCTGAAGTTACGGTGCTGAACAAGAGGTGGTTATGGCAGGTCTTTGTAGGTGTGACCACTGCAGTGTCCCTACGATAATGGGATAGCAATTTGGGTGCTTGGCAACTGGCTCATAATTATGATGTTGCAGCAGCCCACACTCACATGACTTTCACTGCTGGCTTTTGACAAGTGGAATCAACAGGGAAGCTGACAGGAGGTTGTAAATGGCAATCATATGACTACAGGATGCTGTGTGACCACTTAGGATTCTCCTAAGAGGCAACTGGGACTGCTGCAATAAGTTACAATTGTACTGTTTAGTGACAAAGTTTCCCATTACTGCTGGTAAGGGAGGATTACCTGTAGTAACTAGATGAGTTAAATGCTGTTATTACAATATATGTTATATTCTAATCTGAATAATCAATTTTCTATATTATCTAACTTTACAGCAATTTGGATGACTAATAAAACAGTGCCCCCTGCTGCATGACATAGGATAAGGTAAATTTCTTATTTAAAAAAATCAGACTTTTATTAAAAAAAATGTTATTAGTGATTGTAAGTAACCGAACAGCCGCCAATCACTTCTCCTGTCTTACTGGTTTCCTGAAAATGTTTTACAAATATTTTTCTTTTACTCAAAACCCTTTTTTTGGAGTATTGTATTTTGTATTTTAATCTTGTTTGAAACAAAATTAAATATATATTTAAGAAAAATCTGCAAAGCAAGTGTTCTCAAATATGCAACTTAGTGCTCTCAGAAAGCCAGTGAGACAAAATTAGAATGTGTATCCCCCAAATAAACAGCACATAGGCAAAAAGAGAAAAATGTTAGAAGGCACCTATACAATGGCACATATATATCTTAGCTACAGATTATAAAAAGAGCAATAAAAAGCAGAAGAAAGGTTTTGTGATGGATGTTTGGAGATTCAGAAGTGAAACAGTGTAACTATGTGAATTAATGCCTTTGTTTGTTAGCGAACAGCTGGGAGAACTGACAGATGTTCCAGTCTTAATAATTGAGATAAAGAGGGGAAGAAAAAGCCATGATACAGTACAAACGAATAGTGAAAGAAAAAGACTTGAGAGGAACGAAAGTTAACTGGTTAAGATTTATTATTGTATGTTCTTACGTACATACAGATTTTGTAAATATTTTCACATGTATAACACTAGACCCCACTACTTTATTAGCGGAGAAATCATGTCCTCTTTACAATCACTCATGCCTTGGTTATCTTTCATATGGATTACTGTAATATTTTCTAAATGGGGATGCAACATGTGTCTTTGTAAGCACTTATAAGCACCCCTTGATTGGACTATGTTACATTTCTCCCTGTGGGTTGTGTTAGTTGCCAGTTTGCATCTGAGTGTAATTCAAGGGTTATCTCGGACTGCTTCCTCTGTCCAATTACGACTACTTGTTCCATCAGGTCTGGCAGGAGGGGCACACCTTGATCCTGTCATCCAAGGAGTATTGTGTGGAAGTGCTAAGAATTTTTGCAAGGTCCTAAAAACATGGTTTTGCCAAAAGACATGGAGAGTGAACTACAGCCTGTGTAGTGGCTGCATTTATGCTATGGATGGTTGTGGTCACCTTGGCTATGAATACACACACACACACACACACACACACACACACACACACACACAAACCAGTGGTGGGTTCCAGATCCCGTTCCAACGCTATGTCTTAGCACCTCCACAACACTCCAGCTACTCAGCGGAGCGATGCACAGGCACTGTAAATGCCATGCATGCGTGGAAGCGCCAAAGACTTAAAAGACCAGTAAGGAGCTTGGGTGGGCGGCTGGGCCCTCCGGAGCACCGTACCGGAACAGTATCCAGTGCTCTGGGCAGGCTCCGTTACACCCGTACCGGGGTGTACCACATATAACCCACCACTGACACACACACACACATATATATATACAGCACACCAGTGGTGGATTCCGGATCCCATTGCAACCAGTACGGTGCAACGGGGCCGGGGGTCCACCACATGCACGTGCGCAGCATGCATACTTACCGCCCGCAATGCTCCAGCAGCTCAATGGAGTGTCGCACAGGCACTGTACGTTCCGTGCGCGTAAGCCCTGATCGGCTCAAATACAGGTAAGGAGGGTGGGCGGGCGGGCCCTCAGGAGCGCCATACCAGAATGGTACCTGGTGCTCCCAGCAGGCACCGGTACCCCTGTACCGGAGCGTACTGTTCGTATCCCACCACTGCAGCACACACACACATGCGCGCGTGCACACACACACACACACATTATTTGTTAACCCAGAGTCGTGTATTAAAAGGGGTGGCTATATAAAACAACAGTATCCACAATAAAATTCATTAAGTATTGGATGTATGTGTGTCTATATCAGCTCCTATCCTGAACCTCTCTCCAATAAGTACCTTTTTTAAAGCTTTAAGTACTGTATTTTTTGGAATATAAGACACACCTTTTCCCTCAAAAGAGGCTGAAAATCTGGGTGCGTCTTATACACTGAATACAGCATTTTCTGCTTCCTGAAACCCCACCCGTTCACCAAAATGGCTGTGCATAGCTTTTAGAAGGCTTTCAGAGTGTTCCCCGGGGCCGGGGAGGGCAGAAATGAGTGAAAAACGGCCCGTTTTTTTGCCTCCCCAGCCTCCAGCAGCACTCTATAAGCTTCCTAAAGGCTATCCATGTCCTATTTTTGTAAAAAAAACAGGCCCGTTCTTGCGAAAATAGGCCATTTTTTGCTCGTTTCTGGCCCTCATACAACCCCCCAGAGCACTCTACAAACCTCCTAAGGGCTATTTATGCCCCCCCTTTTTTTTTTGAGAAAAAAAAGCGGGCCTGTTTTTGTGAAAAACGGGCCATTTTTAGGAGATTTGCAGAGTACGAAAACTTTTTTTAAAATTTTCCTCTTCAAAACCTTGCTGCGTCTTATACTCCAGTGCATCTTATACTCTGAAAAATACGATAAGTAGACATATGCATTTTCCTGCATCACAATAATTTATAATAGATTTTAGTGATCACATTACCTCACCTTAGTAATGTATTAAACACTATAATCTGGTATTCATAGAATCTATCTCTCCTAAGGGATAGAATCAAGATCACGTGAAGTGTTAATACCACTTTATAATGCCTTGGTAAGGCCACACTTGGAATATTGCATTTAGTTTTGGTCGCCACGATGTAACAAAGATGTGGAGACTCTAGAAAGAGTGCAGAGAAGAGCAACAAAGATGATTAGGGGACTGGAGACTAAAACATATGAAGAACGGTTGCTGGAACTGGGTATTTCTAATCTAATGAAAAGAAGGATTAGGGGAGACATGATAGCAATGTTCCAATATCTCAGGGGTTGCCACAAAGAAGAGGGAGCCAAACTATTCTCCAAAGCACCTGAGAGTAGAACAAGAAGCAATGGGTGGAAACTAATCAAGGAGAGAAGCAACTTAGAACTGAGGAGAAATTTCCTGACAGAACAATTAATCAGTAAAACAACTTGCCTCCAGAAGTTGTGAATGCTCCAAAACTGGAAGTCTTTAAGAAGATGTTGGATAGCCATTTATCTGAAGTGGTGTAGGGTTTCCTGCCTAGGCAGGGGGGTTGGACTAGAAGACCTCCAAGGTCCCTTCCAACTCTGCTATTTTATTCTAGTCTATCTGCTACTGCAGTAAGCAAATCATTATCTGAGTCTCTCAAAGTAAATATTTTCACCCAATGATTTAAGTATTCAAATTACTCACCAACAATTTTTGTTGCATTTTAATGCTTTTAACAAAGTTTATTTGCATTTTTCTAGGATATTGAGAACGCTTGGAAGCCACTTCCACAATTAATTCATCAAGCTGGTCTTCAAGGAGTTTAATATCTGTATCTATTTTACAACAAAAATAGAAATGTTTAATATTTGAAAAGTATAGTATGTGGATTTATTTTTAACTTCAATCGGTATAGAAAAAGATACATGCATATCATCATCTTGACCTGAAAGTATAAAGGGAAGAGAAAAGATTTATTATAGTAAAATTTTTATTCATTATTAAAATTAAAATTGTGAAACAAATTTGAATTTATGTTAAATGACAAACTGTATGATAAATCCATAAAAAGCAAACCAACTAATGATTTACTGCCAGCAAAACTGTAAGAATTAACTGTCTAATAAAATTTTGCTTAGAAATTATTGCCTGGAAACAGACTAGTTTCTTGACATAAATTATTTTAGCTGAAAAAGAAACAAAGAGTCATGTCCAACAAACTGACTGGAATTCTTCAAGTAAAAATAAAAATACAGGTACAGGTAGTCCTCACTTAATGACCACAATTGGTAATGGAATCTCAGTCATTGAGCAAAGCGGCCGTTAAGTGAAATGCCCATGTGACTGCTTCAATCAATGCCTGCAATTCCTGCACTTCCACTTGCAGTTATTAAGCTAGGTTGTTAAGGAGAACGAGTGAAAGGTCCGCCTTTTGGCAGACGAAATCCATCAGAAGGCAACCCTTTGGTTCTCAAATGTTCCTGCAGCCAGCTGAAGGACTTCAGTTCCCCTCACTGCACTGGGGTGGGGGAAAATGCTTTGGTGGGCTATGGCGCTGAAATCTTCAGTATCTTGCTCTATTCATGCTGCCCATGGAAGACCTAAACTCCTCTCTGTCCCCTCTGCTTGCAACCATCTCTGCTGGTATCCGCGTTGACTTTCTGGGGAAGCCAGCAGAGAAGATTGCAAATAGTGTTCACATTTTGGGGTGCTTGACAAGTGGTCATAAATGTGAACCAGTTACAAAGTGTCTGAAATGGGATCACTTGACCAAAGGAGAGGGTGATGAGACATTTTATGACGGATGAGAGAGTCTTCTAAAGCATTCTTTCCAAGTTTGTTGTAATTTTAAACAGTCATTAAATGACCTGGCATAAGTCAAGGTTTATCTATATTGGTACTATGTTACTAAGTATTTTGAAAAGCCTCAATGGTTAAATATGAGTTACTTTAAAGAAATTCTGGAGAAAGAACTTTATCCAAAACTCACAAAATAACCATACCATCCATCCATCTTTCTATATGAGGCATTTAAAATGCAAACACATATACACACTCATTTAAGTTTGCTTGGTACCTTGAAATCTGAACCAAAAAAGTGCATATACCTAAGTATTCAGTTTCATAAAAATATATGTTCACATCAGGAATTCCAAACATTCCTCAGTTTCCAAAAGTGGTTTTAAATTATAAGCATAATTGTTATTGAGTATGGATACCAGATATGGGCTGCAGGAAACTAACCAGCTATTAAGAAATATAGAATGGTGTAATGGTTTGCTGCCACCTAATAGTTAGTCTGGTAAGGATTTTTATTTTTGGTGCCTTTGAGCCAGTGTTTACTCCTGGCGACTGCCTGAACAAGCCCTTACAATTTTCTTGGCAAGATTTCACAGTGGTTTTCCACTAGATCTTTCCTAGGGCTGGAGAGAATGACTGGCCCAAGGACACCCAACTGTCTTTGGTCTAAGGCAGGATTAGAACTCATTATCTCTTAGTTTTTAGCCTTATACCTTAACCATGATACCAAACTGGCACTATAGAATTCATAACTGCTACTTAAAATAAAATACCAAATTTAAAAAAAGAGTCAATAATTCAATTGAAATGAAATATAGTACAACTTTTCTACAAACGTTCTAATGTTATTAATTCACATCATTTTAAACTACTAGAGCCAGGATGATGAACCTATGGCACACATGTCACAGGTGGCACGTGGAGCCATTTGTCAGGTTCAGCCTTTTTTAAAGCCATTTTTTGCCCTCCCCAGAAGCTTTATAGGAGCCTGGGGAGGGCTAAAACAGCCCCCCCCCCGAGGCTTCAGGAGCTTTCCTGAAGTCTCTGGAGTGCCAAAAACCGGCCCTACAGGCAAACCGGAAGCTCAGGAATGGACTTCCGGTTTGCTGTAGGCCCGGTTTAAGCCCTCCGGAGCCTTCAGGGGCCTTCCAGAGGACAAAAAATGACCCAACAGACAAACCGGGCTGTTTTTAGTCCCCAGGAGCCTTCAGGGAAGCCTCCGGAAGGCCCCTGAAGGCTCCAGAGGGCTTAAACCAGCCCTATGAGCAAACCCAAAGTCTGTTCCCGAACTTCTGATTTGCCCGTAGGGCCATTTTTTTGTACTCAGGGGGCTTCAGGGAAGTTCCTGAAGCTTCCGGACGGGCTGTTTTCGCCCTCCCCAGGCTCCTATAAAGCCTCTGGAGGGCGAAAAAAGCATGCAAAAAATGGGGGAGGGGGGAGCACCTGTCATGTGCACTTGTGTGCTGGGGGGGTGTTGTGCATTGCATTATGCGTGTGGCATGCCCACACACAACCCCCCTGCGCTCCCCCCCGCTTATGGCACGCGAGCCAAGAAAGGTTCACCATTACTGTACTAGAGTCTTATATAATTATAAACTGTCATCTACAAATTATAACAGGCCAACAGATGGCAGTAGCAGACTCTTTAATTTGAGATGACAGGAAAAGAACAGAACATATTTTTGCATATAAAGTATATTATGTTAATCTCCTCATCACAAATGGAAGTTTTGCCTATACTGTATCTATAACTAATATTTTTAAACTAGACTAATATTGCAAGGAATTGTACTGCAAAAGGGACTGAGTAATTCTGTTCACAGAAATACAGGAGTCCTCGATTCACAACCACAACTGAACCCAAAATTTCTGTAATTAAGTGAAACATTTGTTAAGTGAGTTTTGCCCCATTTTATGACCTTTCTTGCACAATTGTTAAATGAATCACCACAGTTGATAAATTAGTAACACAGTTGTTAAGTGAATCTGGATTCAAAGTCAGTGGACTTTGCTGGTCAATAAGTCACTTTTTTCAGTGCTGTTGAAACTTTGAACAGTCACTAAACGTACTGTTGTAAGTCGAGGACTACCTGTAATTTCTGATGCATAAGATTTTCCAACAGTATTAGTCAAGATCTTGCATATTAACTCTAAAGATACTTTTAAATTAATATACCATTTTGAAGATCTGATGATTCCTGCCATGGCTGCCCGTTAACAGTGATATTTTCGTGTACAGCTGTTTCAAAGTTCTATACAAAATGAACAAAAATATATACAGATATGAATATATAATGTAAGAATTCTTAAAAAGATACCTTTAAATGCCAATACTGTATTACAAAATGGACCAGCAAGGAATGACATTGATAAACAGCATTCTGACAAAGCACATCCATTCAGCAAAACACAATATTTACAAGCATAATGATGTTGTCATGTTGATAAATTACAAGATAATTTCCAATCTTCAGCACATTCCAACATTCAGCAACAAGGCTTCAAACATTTTGCATGACAATGCACAGAATTATGGGGAATAAATGCTCATTACAGATACTAGTATTTTCATAAGAAGAAACAAATGCAAAATTCAACTCTATTAATATATAGTCACACATACTGGGAAAAATTACCTTCTGTGTTGCTAAACAGAAAACTCAAGGAAAATTAATGGATGTAATAAGTCCACTGCCCTTTCTGAAACAAATTGCCCAGTTCAGATTGGACTTCATATACAGAAAAATACTATTAATCTCTATGAAGGGAATAATTGCAAATAACCTTTTACTTCTCTTGTCTGTTTTCACAATTAATTTTACCAGTTAAAAGAAAAAAAAATCCCCCAAAAATGAGAGAAGGGAAACTCGGACATGTACTCTAGAGAAAGTATATCCTAACTGGTAGACAAACTCTAGCACTCAATTGTCAGAAATTACTTTCTGGAACTCAAAACAGAGTTTTATTTTTGGGATTTTTTTGCATGCAAAGCTAGAGACAGAGGTATTATCAGTTTGAAAATCAGTCTTTTTCAAATTTTTATAAACTCATTAGATGACCATAATCAAGCCAGTCTTGACATACTATGTATACTAGTTTACTTTATCTACTATCATAACCACAAAATCTAAATAAATTTACTAAGGAAAGATCTCAGGATTTCCAAGCATAACATAACAAACACATTTCAGAATTTTAAGAAAAAAACCTTGCATGGCAAATACATGTAAATACAGTACACAAGAGCAACTTTCCATAACAGAATGATCTGCACAGTTTTATTTATTCTATTATTGGCTGTTTTAATGCCAAAGCTTCAATTTAAATACTATTACCCTGTTTCTCTGAAAATAAGGCCTCCAATCGGGATTTTGAGCGCATGCGCTAAAATAAACCCTCCCCTGAAAATAAGCCCTCCATGAAAATATTGCAACATAGCAGCAGCCATGAGGTGATCACGCTCGCCGCCTCCTGCACCTCAAAAATAATAAGACCTCCGCAAAAATAAGCCCAAGTGCTTATTTCAGGGGTCAAAAGAAAATAAGATCCTGTCCCATTTTCGGGGAAACACGGTAATAACTTTTAAAGATTAGTAATTAATTACCAGTCTAGCTTAGTTTCTATTGGCTACTTCTGATACAGGTTTTTTAAAAAAATTAAGATTAGTGTCAGAAGTGTCAACTTCTACAACATTGTTGGCATTAATTGTGAAATCTCTTTAGGAATGCTTAGCAACATCCCTCTTGAAACAATGTGTTTCTTCTTGTGAAAATACTTGTTTCTATTGCTCCCATATTGCTTTTCAATGCTTTTACAACTGATAGTTGTAAAAGCCTTTCCTATCTTCATAGAAAACAAATCACAAATAAATAAAATGACTTACTGTCATACTGTATTTAAAAATCAGCAACATTTATGTTGCATTTATAATTTTTAGGGTTTAAGGATGAAAAGTGGTTAGGATCGTATCATACAGTACATATTGGTGGAGAGGAAATATAAGGTTCTGTACGGTTTCTGATAATTATGCTTATTTTAGAACTTATATGACAGCTTTGTGTGTGCTTCTGACTTCAAAAATACATGAATCGGAAATGCCCTTTTTTTCAGCAATAGTTCTTTAAGAATGGTAGAAGAATTATTTGGGGCCATAGGTTACTCATCCACTTACTAAAAATTTTTTTTAGGGCAAAGAGTCTACAGAGATTCTTAGACATCCAGCCCATGGTTGTCCCAAAGGTGTTTTTTTCAAGAGGCAACTGGACTTCTGTTTTTTTCTTTGAAGACGTTTCACTTCTCATCCAAGAAACTTCTTCAGATCTTCTTCTTCAGAAAAAGAAGCTTCTTGGATGAGAAGCGAAACATCTTCAAAGAAAAACCAGAAAGTCCAGTTGTCCCTTGAAAAAAACATCTTTGGGTGTGTCTTTTTAATGATGTCCATTAGGTGTCCATTTCAAATCCAATGGGATTATAGAGGTTCAGTTGCCTCATGATTTAGGAAACTTGGCAACTTTAAGACTTGAGGACCAGCTATGCTGGCTGGAGAATTCTAGGAGTTGAAGTCCACAAGTCTTAAAGTTGCCAAGTTTGAAGACCTCTGATTTAGGACAAAGAATTAATCTCTATTCAACCAAACAACGCCCCGCAATCAATTCAGTATACATTTAAAATCTTCCTCTGGTAGAAGTAATCTGAATGAAAAGCAATCCAAATAAATCTGCCGCCATCCCTCCTTAGCAGCCCAACTCTCACCCCGGTCGAGCCCCCTTAGCCTTACCCAAAGCGATTCCCCTACAGCTTGTTCCAAGTTCTCCGTCTCCACAGCCTGGCCGGCTCCGAGTCTGCGCACGAAAGGCCTGCAGTGATCCAGCAACTCGGCAGTCCACCGGCGGGAAAGGCACTGCACTCGGAGCTCCTGACGCGGCGGGGGACGATCAGCCGCCGCCGCAACAGCAGCCGGCGGCAGCGCCTCCATCTCGGCGGCCGTTTCCCGCTCTCTTTCAAAGCCGTTCTGACTTTCCCGCCCAACCCGGAAGTAGATGTAAGCCATCCTCATTTGACGCTTTGCCAATCTCCCCCACTCCCCACGACGGTGGAATCCAGAAATAGGTCCGGGTAGAAACAGCAACTGAGACAGATGCAGTTCTGAGTGCCAGGATGGGAGCGGTGGATTGTCACTGCCATCTCGCGGCACCCGAATTTCAAAGGGTAAGTGGGTTTGGATGAAAGGGGGAAAAGAAACACCAGAATCCTTACTCTTATTTAGTCATCTTAAGTCTTTGCAAAGGAATTGCGAGCTTTCTTCATCTGGAAATACTGTTATGTAAAGATTAGGAATGATTTAGGTTACTACTTTGACATAGCAACGTCTGCTCGAACTTGCCGTGTGACATTTATTTATTTATTCAGTCAATGACTTTGGGCAGCTTGCAATTTAAAACGAAAATGATTATTAACTGAATCTGAAAATATATATGTTGGTCCTATCAGGGGAGAATACACCAAGGATTTCCCCAAAGATTGCAAACATTTGTGGTTCCTCTGGTTATACTATGGAGGCATATCTTCCTGACTCTACTTAGGGCTGATAAGGCTGCAGAAATCTGAAGCACTTCTAAATGGATACTGAAAGCAACAGAAGAAGAATCTATAAAAGTTCTAGCCAAACTATGCCAGCATATCTGGATAAAGACACAGTAGTCAACAAATTGGAAGAGGTCAATCTACTTTTCAATACCAAAGAAGAGTCTACAGGTAGTCCTCGACATGACCACAATTGAGCCCAAAATATATGTTGCTAGGTGAAACATTTGTTAAGTGAGTTTGCCTCATTTTACGACTTTTCTTTGCACAGTTGTTAATGGAATCATTGCATTTGTTAAATTAGTAACATGGTTGTTAAGTGAATCTGGATTCCCCATTGATTTTACTTGTCAGAAAGTCACAAAAGCTGATTACATGACCCCAGGACACTGCAACCGTCATAAATATGAGCCACTTGCCAAGCATCTGAATGTTTATCATGTGACCATGGGGATGCTGCAAAGGTCGTAAGTGTGACTTTTTTCAATGTCATTGTAACTTTCAATGGTCACTAAATAAACTGTTGTAAGTTGAGGACTACCTGTATTATATTTCCTTTTTTCTCCTTTTGGGGAGTGTTTTTACAATATTTATTCTTTTTAATGTATTTTCTGTATTAAGATTTGTATCTTTTATCTCTTCATAATAAAAATCATCGGGGGGGGGATTAGACAGCATTACTCTTTATAGGTAGAAAGAAAAGCATGCTGAACCATGGCCGTGGCAAATATGCTATGCTTAAACACAGTGATCTGCCAGTATAATAACATCTTAACCTTTTCCAGGACATTGAAAGTGTATTGGAAGAAGCCAAAAAGGTTTGTAGTATTTTTCACTTGTTATTTTCCCTTTATCAAACCCTGGAAAGAATGGATGCAAGAAGGTTTTCTGCCTTGGGAAGGGGGGGTGGACTAGAAGACGTCCAAGGTTTCTTCCAGCCCTATACTTCTATGATTCTATCCTGAGAACTCCCAAGTGTTGGAAGGCCTTTTTTGAACATTGACAAAAGGAGTGCATGGGTGAAAACTGTTGAAGCATGAGGCAAATGACCAAAATTGGAACTGGACCCTAACTTATGGTTTAAGGAAGTCTCAGAAAGGAAATGTTTCTCCATCTCCTTTCCTCAACTCTTTTCTTTTCAGCAGAATGAACCTGCAGTTCTATATACAGGTTTTGTGAGACAGTCAGAATTGCCATAGAAATAATATGAGATGCAGAACTTTCCTTTTGTTAACTTTCTGTACACAGATTACTTTAGGAACAAGTCATTTAAATGTGGGAATAATATTTTGGGTTCCACCACAAAACCGCGGAGGACAAAATCATGCTCGACGAAAGCGCGCATTTGACGTCATCACAGCGCAACGAAAACATCGCGCTGTGATCGAAAAATGTAAAAATAAAGCGAAAACCTTACCCTAACCCCCCCAAACCTAACCCTAAACCTAACCCTAAACCTAACCTTTAACCTAACCCTAAATCTAACCCTAAACGTAACCCTTAACCTAACGCTAAACCTAACGCTAACCCTTAACCTAACGCTAAACGTAACCCTAACGCTCTAAACCTAACCCTAACCCTTAACCTAACCCTAACCCTAAACCTAATCCTTACCTTTATGTGAATCGGCTTGCTTTAATTTAAATTTTATTTCAATTTTTAATTTTTTTCGTCGCGCTGTGATGACGTCAAATGCACGCTTTCGGCGAGCGTGATTTTGTCCTCCGCGGTTTTGACGGATCACGATATTTTGGGATAGATTTACTTTGGAATAGTTTTGTGATTTACTGCTTTTAATTCTATCTAATTTATTTTTTGTTTCAGTCTAAAGTTTTGGCCCTGGTAGTAGTTGCTGAACATTCTGGAGATTTCACAAAAATTATTCAACTTTCAGAAAGGTACTAATGTTTCCAGTCTGTACTTAATGGGATGAAAATAGTTACAATTTAGGATTTAAAGAATTAAACAGTTAGTTATATCCATTTAACAGGTTTTTGGAATAAACATCTTCATTTGCACTTTTGTCGTGCTTCTTTTAGTTTCAAAATTAAATTGAGCTATGCTGTTGTTCAATAAATAACTGTGTTCAGAGAAAATGTTAAAAATGCATTGAATTTTTGGAGTATTTCTTTTGGAATATTGGACTCACCCGCAGTATTTTACAATGCAATTTTAACAACTGGGAGTAATTTGATATCATGTGCAGGAGAACTTCCCAATAATTCATTTAACATTGGAGACTAGCACTCAGTTCCACTGAGGGATAAATTGGTTTGTTACGGTTCTGAAAGTAAAAGATAAGCCTATAAGTGAAAGAAGTGCAACCTTTTTTTATAGATTTATGCAAATTGCAATATACAGTGGGGCAAAAAAGTATTTAGTTAGCCACCAATTGTGCAAGTTCTCCCACTTAAAAAGATGAGAGAGGCCTGTAATTGACATCATAGGTAGACCTCAATTATGAGAGACAAAATGAGAAAACAAATCCAGACAATCACATTGTCTGATTTGGAAATAATTTTTTTGCAAATTATGGTGGAAAATAAATATTTGGTCAATATCAAAAGTTCATCTCAATACTTTGTTATATATCCTTTGTTGGCAATGACAGAGGTCAAATGTTTTCTGTAAGTCTTCACAAGGTTGGCACACACTGTTGCTAGTATGTTGGCCCATTCCTCCATGCAGATCTCCTCTAGAGCAGTGATGTTTGGGGGCTGTTACTGGGCAACACGGACTTTCAACTCCCTCCAAAGTTTTTCTATGGGGTTGAGATCTGGAGACTGGCTAGGCCACTCCAGGACCTTGAAATGCTTCTTACAAAGCCACTCCTTCGTTGCCCGGGTGATGTGTTTGGGATCATTGTCATGCTGGAAGACCCAGCCACGTTTCATCTTCAATGCCCTTGCTGATGGAAGGAGGTTTGCACTCAAAATCTCACAATACATGGCCCTATTCATTCTTTCCTGTACACGGATCAGTCGTCCTGGTCTCTTTGCAGAGAAACAGCCCCAAAGCATGATGTTGCCAACCCCGTGCTTCACAATAGGTATGGTGTTCTTTGGATGCAACTTATCATTCTCTCTCCTCCAAACACGACGAATTGTGTTTCTATCAAACAGTTCTACTTTGGTTTCATCTGACCATATGACATTCTCCCAATCCTCTTCTGGATCATGCAAATGCTCTCTAGCAAACTTCAGACGGGCCCGGACATTACTGCCTTAAGCAGGGGGACACGTTTGGCACTGCAGGATTTAAGTCCCTGGCGGCGTAGTGTGTTACTGAGGGTAGCCTTTGTTACGTTGGTCCCAGCTCTCTGCAGGTCATTCACTAGGTCCCCTCGTGTGGTTGTGGGATTTTTGCTCACTGTTCTTGTGATCATTTTGACCCCATGGGGTGAGATCTTGCATGAAGCCCTAGATCGAGGGAAATTATCAGTGGTCTTGTATGTCTTCCATTTTCTAATTATTGCTTCCACAGTTGATTTCTTCACACCAAGCTCGTTGCCTATTGCAGATTCAGTCTTCCCAGCCTGGTGCAGGTCTACCATTTTGTTTCTGGTGTCCTTCGACAGCTCTTTGGTCTTCACCATAGTGGAGTTTGGAGTGTGACTGTTTGAGGTTGTGGACAGGTGTCTTTTATACTGCTAACAAGTTCAAACAGGTGCCATTAATACAGGTAATGAATGGAGGACAGAGGAGCATCTTAAATAAGAAGTTACAGGTCTATGAGAGCCAGAAATCTTGCTTGTTTGTAGGTGACCAAATACTTATTTTCCACTCTAATTTGCAAAAAAAATCTTTCAAAATCAGACAATGTGATTGTCTGGATTTGTTTTCTTATTTTGTCTCTCATAGTTGAGGTCTACCTATGATGTCAATTACAGGCCTCTCTCATCTTTTTAAGTGGGAAAACTTGCACAAATGGTGGCTGACTAAATACTTTTTTGCCCACCGTACATTTGATCAGTACTTGATTGGGATATGACAATATCTGTGTTAATGAGATCAGAAGATGGGAAAATGAGAATTAATACGGTGGCTTTCTTTGAGTTGTATGAAGGGATCTAAGCCTGTGCATGTTAACAAGTTATTTTTTTCTAGATGTTATCAAATACTTGTACTTTCCATCTATCTCAGTATCTGAGTCAGCATTCATTTGTATTTTACGGCTCAGCAGGTTCTTCTGGTTGGTTAATCTGGCATCATGCTTTTTCCTTCATCAATTATTCAATATATGCTGCATGAAACTTGAGATACTTTAACTCAGTGGTGTGCTGGAACTGGCTTGCAAGAGCCACCTTTAAAATTTTCTGGAATTCTGTGTTTTGTTTGAGAGTAGAGTTGAGCCACAATGCCTAATGTGCCGATCATCTGTTTTTCAGCTAGCAGTGAGGCATAACAGCAACAACGGAGGTAGCAGAATCAATTCTTAAACATTTATCAGTACACTCCTGCCTAGATTGATATTCTTTTGCACAAAACAAATAAAGTTGCAGTTGTTTTCGAGTGGTACTCAGACAAGGAATGCATTGAAAATGTAAGAATTAGGAACAGAAAACTAATTTACTTTTATTTTATCTGAAATAAGTATTGATTTATTTGACAGTAATTTTAGTGATTCAGTATAATGTGCACCTGACTTATGCCACGCCTTAACAAATGCTTATGTCTAGGTATCCAGGATTTATTTTTCCGTGCTTGGGCATCCATCCAGTTCAAAGTATTCCAGGTGGATGTGAACGCAGTGTTACTTTAAAGGTGACATAAAATAAAATTACAACTTTTAAATTCTATACATTATTAAAGTCTATACTGTGTCTTGATTTGTTATAGATTTTTCAGTCTTTATTAAACTGTAGTCAGTAGTTCTTTAATCTTACAAGTACTGAATAAAGTTCAGTGAGTAAAAACGTGCCTAAGATCACAGATAAATGAATTTGAGAATGGAACAACTTATTAAAAATCATCAACATTTCTAAAATCAGTTTGGTTTAATTGAGTCACTGTATGAGTGAGATGGATGGCAAAAAAATCTAATAAATAAATAAAGTAAGTGAAATCTAAATACTAGACAAAAAGACATTCCCTCGTATGGATATATGAATAAGGCATATATTCATAGTTACCATCACAAAAGACTAAACACATAAATAAAAAAATATCTACAGTAGATACCTACATAAAAACATATAATTAAAACACCCCTTATTGATTTATTTAGATCAGTTTTATGAGAGAAGTTTGCTTATTACAAGTCTTGTTAAGAATACTTATTAATGAAAGTTTAGAATTTCAAGATTGAAAGTATAGTTCTAAGACTCTTCTTGTAGAAGCAATGGGGCACATCTTATATCAATATTTTTATAAAGAGAACAAAGGAAGAAGCAATGTTTTCCATTAAAAGTATAGTATATGAGTACTAAGGCATGTGGCTTGGTATTTAGATAGGAGTGTCCTATAGTGTGCCAGGAAGAAATCTTTGTGAACTTGTTTGATTAGAGGTAAACCCTCACATATATTTGAAAGTAAAATTCAACCTTTATAAGGCAAGATACACCTTAGCTCCAGCTATCTTTTGGTTCCATGAACAATTCAAAGTTTTAATGTAGATTAAAATATTCAATGTAGCAGTGCTTTCAACCTTTAAGAAGTGTGGACTTCTGTTTTTTAACTATGTTTTTATACTACTGATGTTTTTATTTTAAACTGCCAAGAGTCACTTAGGTGAAATGGGCAGTGTAGAAATTTGATAGATAAATGAATAAATAGAAGGGAAATCAAGAGAGACGTGAAACTAAATGAGCAGAAGCAGATATGTACATTTACGTTAATATTCATTTCATATTGTTAAATCTTTTTGCAGGATCTAGAAGAAGCAATCCCACTCATTGAACTGTATCAGGATCACTTGCTGGCCATTGGGGAGGCAAGTATCATCATAACATTTTTATTAAGTCTTTTTCATATATATTTTTTCCTCTGCCAAAAGCAGTGTGTATCACTTAGAATTAAGCCCCAAAGAGTTGAATAAAATTTGTGTCTAGATAAAAGTTTCTAGGACACAACACTGCAACTCAGCCTGTGGTGTTTACACATTACATAACTTTAGATTTCATTTTTGCAGTACACTTATCTGGAATTAAATCCTATTGAATAAAATGGCTTATAGTATATGTAAGTGGACTCACACAGAATTGTACAGATAGAATGGAAAATAAGATATCAATGTACAGTATGCCATGACAAAAACATCCCTGTATATTTCCTGGGTGTGTAATTGTGTATATTTTGGAAACTGTGCAATTGCTGAAGTATTTATATCTGTGAAAATACATATTCATTTATATATTTTGAGCAGTTCAAATACAGAATCATTTAAAATAAATAAAATGTATGTTATATCCTCATTACATATCTATGGCACTTATCATAAATAACAATATGTATGGATATGTATGGATTGCATAGTATTTGCAATATATCTAGGAAATATTTTTCATGTAATCAATATTTTCCATGTTGGAAATTATCTTTAAATAACAAGCATGTTTTTGTTGCTTTTGATCTCACAGAATAGTCATCTTTTGAAGTAAGCTTCATAAACTATTTACATTCCTGAATAAATGATTAAAAATTGCAAGTGTTTCATAAATAATAATAATTATTATTTGATAGATATAGATCCTTCTCTTTCTCCAGGAGCACAACATGTCCTCTAGTTTTTGTCTCACAATCACAACCCATCTTTTTTTTCTTCTCTTTCTATAGATTGGTTTGGATTTTACTCCCAGATTTGCCAGCAGTGATGAACAGAAGGAAGGGCAACGACAAGTCTTGATAAAACAAATTCAACTGGCAAAACAACTTGACTTACCTTTGTAAGCCACTTGTTGCAAAAATATAGCTATTATTATAATTTATAGAATTAGTCTCTTTGTGATCCTTAGTTTCTTTAAATGAACTTATTATTCTAAAAATCTGATTGCATTTTGCATAGATCCTATGGTTAATTCATGTACTGTAATTATAATGCATCAAATTGCATTATTGTATAATAGTCGAATAGTGATTTCAAATGTTTTCAAATTTTTATTATTCTGTATCATACCCTCCAATTTTGTATAATTAGCAATTCAGCAAGACATCATATGTAGATTTTAGAAAACCTCAGAGTGGGAATGATGTTCCATAGTAGAAGTGCCATAGAAGAGAAGGTGCATGCATGTTACATGGAATTGTTTCACGGAAGGGATTCTAAGCTCACACTTCCTTGTTACTATGAGGAGTAGATAGAGAACTCTAGATCTAAAAACGAGTGAATTGACTATGGTACCCTTTTCATATGGCACTCATGTGAAATGGATGGCTATACAAATAAATAAGATGCTATAATAAAGAACAGACTCATCCCCAAATGTTTATTTTTTAATATTGTGATATTTATTAGAACTTTAATAATTATCCTATACTTAAGTCCTGCTACAAATTAACAGTAAATTAAAATATCTAGCTGAAATCCAAAAGCCTAGACTGCTGCAATCTCAATCATATACAGTATATAGCTGGCTTATCTGACCCTGAAAATCATGCTAGTTTTGCCAAAATCTCTTGCTGAGTTTCGTTCTTTTTATTTATTCTAGAAATGTTCATTCCCGCTCAGCTGGAAGGCCAACGATTAACCTCTTAAAGGAACAAGGTATCATTTATTTTACTTAATGGTTTAAGTTTGTTTAGGTTACTTGTTAAAATATGTGTGCCCCTGATATCGGGTTTCATCTCCATGGGAGTCTAAGTCAACTTTTCTTCTTTAGATGTTATATCAGAAATATGAGGAATATAACCCTTAGTAGTTGCTAACTCATCTGCTTTCACTGCAATTTTCAAAACCATGCGTTATTATTGGAAAAAGCACAGACATTTGAAAATCTGAGGCGTTTTCAAATCTGGGGCATTACATTTTAGCAAGATTTGCTTATTGGCAGAATTTGTGATGAAATCCAGGGCCCTATTTTGCAAAAGAAACAGGAAAATTCCCAAATCTTGTCACATTTGCCACATTTTGAAATAAATGTGTTTATTTAGGGGCTAGTTTACCACATTATGTAATAAATCATGTAATATATCAGGGGTTTCAAACTTGTGGCCCGCAGGCAGGATGCAACATGTGCAGGCCACACCCACCCCAGCTCTGTGAAGGGGAAAACATCATGTGACAGCAATGTGATGCGGCGAGTTTGACACCTGTGTAGTATATTATGCAGACTAAGGTGCTGGAGGGATATAATGTCATGGAGCCCAAAGTCTAAAATTTCCTAACTATTCTAATGAATATAATATTTATTCCAAAATTAAACAGCACTTCAATACGGATCATATGATATAAAGTATTTTTTGCAAATTGATTCCCCAAATTGAATGCATATTTATTTTTGCCTTTGTGTGATTTTTGCAAAAAATTCCTAGCCTGTTAGAAACAACTGCATAAACAATATGATACAAAAATATAAAATGAATATATGAAAAGGTAATAGCAATAGTACTTAGACATATATAGCGCTTCACAGTGCTTTACAGTTCTCTCTAAGCAGTTTACAGAGTCAGCATATTGACCCCAACAATCTAGGTCCTCATTTTACCCCTTTCGGAAGGATGGAAGGCTGTGTTAACCTTGAGCGTGGTGAGATTCGATCTGTCAAACTGTTGGCAGCTGGTGATTAGCAGAAGGAGCCTGCAGTACTGCACTCTAACCACTGTGCCACTGTGGCTCACTCTACAAGAGGGCATTAATCTGCCTCTGTTGCATAATATGGGTTTTGATACACACCAACTTTCTTTGTGTGTATTTGGCTGCTTATGTTAGGGTCTGACACTGTAATTCTACTGGTAATGTGACTTCTTTCCTGTCTATTGGGATACTTAGGTGCTGAGAAAGTGTTGCTTCATGCATTTGATGGCAAACCATCTGTAGCAATGGAAGGAGTGAAGGCTGGATATTTTTTCTCTATCCCTCCTTCAATTGCAAGGAGTGAACAGGTAAGGATCAAGGAGCAAAGTCTTGAACAAAAGTTCTTTATTCATGGCATTATGTAATACAAACCTAAATACACATAAGCATATTTATAAATACATTCCAGGACAAGTTAAAAAAGGTCTAACTCAATCTTGATTCTTGGCACCTACCTAAGCAAGTTCCTAGTTTTCTTGACAACAGTTTTGGAAGAAACTTTCATTTCTTTTTTTTCCTATGGCTGAGAGCAAGTGACTGGCCAAAATTATCCAATTAGCCCTATCTCAAAGGTGGGATTAGAACTCATAGTCTGGTCTCTAGCAATGTTCCCTCTAATTTTTTTTCAGTGTGAGCAGAAAAGTATAGTGTTTGAGCGGCATATTTTCATGCCTGAGCACCTGAATTTTTTTCACAGATGTCACCTAAGACAACAACGAAATCAGTGTTATTTGAAACTCAACGTTATGTTTATTCAAGGGACCCGCTTAATTAAAAGTGTTATATAATATCAGTATCACTTAACAACGGTCCTGCTTAGCAACCAAAATGTTGGCTCAGAAACTCGGGCATTGAAGCACGCAAGTCTTAAAGCTGTCAAGTTACAAGACCCTTGCACCCCTAACCCTTTAGGAAAAAAAACCCCAGGGGTCTTCAAACCTGACAGCTTTAAGCCTTGTGGACTTCAACTCCCAGAATTTCTCCTCCAGTCATGTTGCAGCAACGTCATCTGCGTGGATCTGCTCCATCTTCGGTTTTTTTCACAGGGGGCAGGGCTGCCACTGAAGATGCCAACGAGCCCCCACCACCACTAGAATATGCATTTGTTTAGCATGACATAGAATAGTCTTTCAACCAGAAGTATGGAATAAAAGAGAGACTGATAAATATTAAAAAAAATAAAACCAAAAAGCAGCTATTTATTTGAGTTCTAGATAAACATTTAGTTCAGATTTAATAGTGTTTCAGAGATGTGGCTGTCAGCTATTTGTGTATGTATGTTATTATTATGGAAGGTTAGATGAGATTTCACCAATATTATTCACCCTTGATTAATGCATTCATTCTAATAATCGAGTCTGACTCTGAATTACAAATCTATGTCTGAAGAATCTGGGTTAAGTTTTGGATTGGAAATTTGGGGAACATGAAAGTTTATGCATAATTTTTGTAATTTTTTCATTGGGTCTTAATAATGATTTTATTCATTTGGGATTTGGGGGTCTTTTTTCATAGGCTTATCACAGCTCTAATTTTGTCATTAGGAGCAATGTAACATTGGCCACTAATGTATTGTATACAGTTTGCCTTAGAAGGTAATACCTTTTGTATAGTAGGAACTTAAGATAGGCAGACTTCATACAGATAAACAATTGAGAAATATTGTTCTTTTTAAAAAGCAGTGTTAATTGCTGCACCTTTCTCATATTAAGTATATTAGCTCAAGTTCATGTTAGGAAAAACTTTCAGTCTTAAAAGGTTTGGTGAGGAGAAATCCAAAAATTCTTTTAAAGAATTTAAATTAAATTTGAGGCTGCCTCTGCTTTCGCTCTCCCTCCCTCAGCTGTGCAGCAGTGGCAGCGGCAGCTCTCAGCCTACAGCGGCAGCGTCACGCAGGCTGTGGAAGGAGGACGAGGAGGAGAAGGGAACCAAAGAGAGGCTTTTACCGGGCGTGCGCCCCACAGCCAGGACCGTCCTTGCGCCTCAAGCCGTGTTTCTTCCTGCAAAGCCCTTCGGGCAACCCGAGAGTTCCGCCTGACGCCCGAAGGGCTTTGCAGGAAGAAACATTGGCTTGAGGCGCAAGGACGGTCCTGGCTGTGGGGCGCACGCCTGGTAAAAGCCTCTCTTTGGTTCCCTCCTCCTCCCCCTCCTTCCACAGCTTGTGTGACGCTGCCGCCGTAGGCTGAGAGTTGTTGCTGCTGCTGCTGCACAGCTGAGGGAGGGAGAGTGAAAGCAGAGGCGGGGCGCCAAGCTTTGGTTAAGGCAGGCAAGGGAAACCGCGAGCCAAAAGGAAGTCTTGCTGGGAAGACGCGGCAGCAGGGCTTTAAAGGGCTCCCCCCTCCCCAGCCAGCCAGCCCACCCAGCCCATTCTTCCCTCGCCACAACTGTATCCAACAGGCCAAGTTGCTGGGAGGAGAAAGTTTGGGCTGCAGGACATGAGATTCCTCTGGGGAGGTCCTTTGCGGGCGGCCAGTTCTAGCCGCCTGCAAAGGACTTCCCCATGTTTGCTTTGAAAGAAATCTCTGCGCGGCAGTTAGAAACTGCTGCGCAGGGTTTTCTTGCCATGTGCGCGGCCACGCAGCCACGCACCTTAGAGGGAACAGTGGTCTCTAGCCTGATGTCTTTTACATTTACAGTACATCAAATTAATTGTCAGTTATTAATCAAGTAAAGTATTCAGTTCAGTGAAACAGTATAGGTTCTCCTGCTTGAAGGGACTCCAAGGTCCCTTCTGGCTCATTCATTCTATTCTATTCATTGCTTAAACAAAAGAAGCAAGGTTTCTCAATGGATCTTGGACTTTTTCATTTTTTTAAAATTTGAATATACTGAAATAGGGAATAAAAATTATTTTGACTGTATACGTATATAAAGACAAAGTATTCAGCTTTTGGCAAGGTGCATATTTCAATTGTTTAGGTGGAAATTATCAACTGATTAACCGTCTTTTGTTCAAAAGTTTGCCTTTTCAGCTTAAAAGCTATAGATGTTGATTCCTTTCTGTGATTTCCTTTAAGAAGCAGAAACTTGTGAAACAGCTACCTCTAGAAAGCATTTGCTTGGAAACTGACTCCCCTGCCCTAGGTCCTGAGAAACAGGTGAGGACCCATCAGTGATTCCATCTTGTCAAGTTCAGCAATAACATACACAGTGTAACAGTAGAATTTATTTTATCAGTTAAAGTCTGTTAAAATGACAGACTAAATGACTGTTAAAAAGACTTTAAGTGTAAAGAAAGGGGGAGGTTAACTCAGTGAAATAAACTGCAGGTGTTGTTTGCCCCAACTTGTTGACCAATGGAGTGCTTGAGCGTACCACCTATAGGAAATATGGAAATGGTTTCTAGGTTGTGATATTATCTTTGCACATCTGCAAACATTGAGGCTATACCTATGCTACTCTGTTACTAGTGTTTGGACCTGGGATACATCCAAGTAGTTTGTACTTGCTTAAAAGTCTGAACATTGTGTTAGTGGTGCACAGGTTGTTCTTGGCACATTTGTTCAGAAGCAGCAGACTGTTTTTCCACCCCATGTCTTAAGGGACATCCCTTAAGGGAGGTAACTAAGAAGGAACTAAGTCATTAAGGAAACAAAGGAAAAATTTCATCTGAACCAGACAAAAGAAATTGAGCCTGAGCATGTGGGGAAGCCCCCCAAATCTCATCAACAGCAATAACCAGACTTATAAATTAACAAGACGAGTAGCTGGTAGTCTTTCAATCAACAAAGCAAAACAAGCAAGGACTTTGGGAGATAAAAGGGGTCCTGAAGCCTTCCGCTCTTTGAGTCATCTTTGGACCCAGACTTGGCAGCTTCTGTCTCAAGAACCAGTTGTGCCTAGTATTCGATTGAAAGTGGCTTGAGCGTACAAGTAGCTGTTTTCTAGGGCTTTGAGTGTGTGACTGAGTGACCATAAGTCATATCTGGAAGCACATGTAACACCCATGATCACTGTCTGTTGCCACCTTAGCATTGAAATTGGCCAAAATGATGACTTTGTCACTAGTGGGATGTTGTTTGGACAATCTGGTCCAGGTCCTTGTAGAACACTTCCTTGTCTTCACTTAAACTTGTGAAAGTTGGTGCATAGGTGCTGACAATGGTGATATACAAGGACTTGCTGAGAGAAAAGCAGAATTTCATAATCTCTTCTTTTATTCCAACTAGCCAGATATTGTTGTAGGGCAGGCCAAGTTTAGAGTACCTTTTCTAATCTCCTCCCTCATGCAACGGTGGGTAGCATTATTCTAGGAGGACTGCCCAGTTGCCCTGAATGCTGCTAGACATCTCTGCTGTCTTGGTTACAAAAACAAATAATCCAAGAGCTGGTCCAAGAGCCATTCATGTGAAGATTTATGACAGCAACTGTCAGTGATCATATCTACCCGTTCCTTCATCATGCCTGCATTACTGCAGAACTCAATGAATTAGGTTTGAACTGAGAAGATTTGCAGATGAGTTGTAAATGAAAGGAATTGCTCAATAGTATAATCTTTATTGTCATTGTACTTAAATACAACAAAATTCGTTAGGAAATAGGAAATAGGAACCTGTTATCTAATTTTATAAATGTTTATAAACTTTGTAATTTTCTTTATCAATTTTTAATAAATTTTATAATCTTATAATTGCATTTTAGGTGAGAAATGAGCCAAAGAATATCTTCATTGCTGCAGAATACATTGCTAAAATAAAAGGAATTTCAGTGGAAGATGTTTTACATGCAACAACACAGAATTCACTGAAGGTCTTTCCTAAACTGAAAAACTTCCTCCTAGATGATATTCTATAGTATCTGAGATTAATTCAGATTATTTAAATATGTGTAATTACATAAAATGTATAATATTAAAATATTTAACGGAAGAGCATATGTGTAGCTCAGAGTTGAATTGTGGAGTCCTTGGTGCTTGCTAAGCTTGGTTGTTTGATTGCAGATGTTTTATTACCCAATCAGATAACATCATCAGTACGAGTGTAGCTTGCTCCCTGTTTATACACAGTAGGTTTCTTTGGAGGCATGATGGCTCAGCAGTTAAAGATGCTGAGCTTGTTAGCTGTAAAACTGACAGCCCGGGTTCAAAACCCACGTGTCGTGCGATGGATGGGGTATCCTCCCTTTACTTTGCCCAGCTCCTGCCCACCTAGCAGTTTGAAAACATGCAAATGCAAGTAGAGAAATAGATACCACTTCGGTGGAAAGGTAACAGCATTCTGTGCAGAGGTGGTATTCTGCTGGTTTTGACCGGTTCAGCCAAACCAGTAGCGGAAATTGCAGGTAGCCCCGCCCACCCACTCTCAGCTCCCATTTAGGCCCTTTTTTTAGGCAAAGCGCATGTGCGGAAGGCGGAACGCATGCGTGGACATTTGTGAAGTGGTAGGGAAGGTAAGTGAATACTACCCCTGATTCTGTGTGCCTTAGTGTATGCAGACCATATGACCACAGAAATGTCTTCAACAATATTGCCTCCCATGGCTAAGAAACAGAAATGAGCACTGTCCCCTAGAGCTGCAAATGACTGGACAGGGGAAACATTTACCTTTATCTTTATGTTGCCCTGCCAATTTTGTTGGAGATATGGTTTTATCCTTGGTAGTTGCTTGATTAGAGCAGTGGTCCCCAACCTTTTTATCGCCGCGGACCAGTCAGCCTTTGATAATTTTACCGTGGCCCGCTGAGGGCGCGCAGGAGTGGGGGGGCGTTGTTCGCGCGCGCTGTAAAATGTAAAATTTTATTGAATATTAACTAGGTTGCTTCTTTTAAGCTATTTTAATGTTTTAAAAAGTAAAATCTGATTTGACAACATTCTCAAGAGTAGTACATGAAAATTTGGCATAAACCTGCGTTATTCTTAGGTGAACATTCTGAGTAAGTTCTAAATAGCCGAATTTCTCTATTTCCTTTTGAGCCTGTATCCGCAAGACTCCATGCAACACATTCAAGGAACTCATATCCCTCCATGAAGTATGGAGCATTCCCAGAGTTTACAGAATACGCATCTTGACACCATATTTGACTCTTCACAAGGAGTAGAATACACAGCTATAAAACGGGAAGAAGCAGACTCGGTCGGGGGGCGGCAACGGGCGCTTCACCAGGCGGGTCGAAGGAGCCGCAGTCGGCTTGGCATTCGGGGCTGGGCGGGAGGCCTGGCGCACCGAAGCCTTCGCCTCTCGGAAGTGTCAGCGAACCGCCTGGCGACACGGGAGGTTGGCCGCCTGCCCCCTCCCCTCCATGGGAAGCACGAGGCTCCGCGTCGTTTCAGCCCGAGCGGCCGCCAGGCCAAGTGCGCGCCTTCGCTTCGGCGACAAAATGACAGCCCTGGAGAGCTACTGTGGTGCCAGGCTGGGCGAAGGGAGCCGCCGGCGGCGGGCGGGCGCCCTCCCCTCCCTCCCGCAGCGGAGCCTCCCTCGGCCTCTCGGAACGGCAAAGCTCCCCAAGTTCCCCCGAAACGGCCGCGCTGCGCCCCTCCCCCCCGCAACCTTAGTTTCTCCTTGGGAGGAAAATGCAGCGCCGCCGCCCCCTCCTTCCCCCCCTCGTCATTCCACGGGGCAGGCGGGCCGGGCGAGTCCGCGGACAAAGTTTCGCCTCCCAGGCAGCCTCCGCCAGCAGCATCCCAAGTTCGGGCCGAGGCCGCCACCGCCGCCCCCTCCCTCCCGGGGCGAGCAGAGCAAGAGGGCGGGGGGGAGATCAGCTATCATGGCCCCCGGCCGCTGCGCGGCCCGGTGCCAGGTACTCCACGGCCCGGCACCGGTCCGCGGACCGGGGGTTGGGGACCACTGGATTAGAGTATTGTTTTCTGCTTGTGTGCCTGGTGTTAATCCCTGCTTATCTGGATTTCGGCTGAAGGAGAGGATGTGCTCTGCTCTTTCCTTAACTTTTCATTTTGTATGAATGTGGTTTATCACTGTGTCTAGGGATTCTTCCAGGAATTTTTTGGATCCATATTGGTCTAGGATGCTGAGTTTCCAAGTTGAAACTATGACTGAATCTGTATCAGTGGTGGGTTGCAGGCAGTAGGCCCGGCTACGGGCGTATCGGAGCCTGCCCGGAGCACTGGATACCGTTCCGGTACGGTGCTCCGGAGGGCCCACCCACCCGCCCGAGCTGCTTACCTGTGCTTTAAGCCTTTGGCACTTCCGCGCATATGCATGGCACATACGGTGCCTGTGCGACGTTCTGCCAAGCAGCTGGAGCATCACAGAGGCTTGCGGAAGTATCGCACGTAAGTGTGACACACGCATGCACACGCGTGTGCAGTGCCCGTCCATGTGGGTGACGCCGGGGCCGTTCCATCCAGAACCCACCACTGGTCTGTATATGTGTTGGCAATTTCAACACACATCTTGTGGCAGAAGTGATGTCATCTGTATATGTGTTGGCATAGAAGATGTATAATTATCAATAAGACTTAGTAGGTCACCAGCATATATGTGGGAAAAATTGTTGATAGCCTCCCATTGCCATGTTATTAGACCCAAGACTAGATGTCGCTTTTCTATTGCGTGTTTTATGAAATAGCCTTCTACAGGAGCTTCAGGTTGCTCTGATTATATAGTACAGTACTGCTTTTCTGAAAGTTGTCAAAACGTAGCACTTCTGAAGCACTGTAGCTGTTAATTAACATTTGAGTGTTCCTTTAGAGTACTCTTACGTATTCTATTAGAATCTGTTTGTTAAGTAACAATACTCATTCATCTGACTATATTCAATGTACAAAATCTGTAAGAAGTACTAGTGCTTAAGGGAAAACCAAACAAAACACAGTCTGCTTTGTATAACAGACCCAGCCCAAGTGCCCTACCTTTCATGCACAATCATTTTTCAGAATACAGATAACTTTTGTGCCATTCACAGTTTGAGAGATTTTGTGCTGAAATAAGGTTTTGTGACATGTTAAAAGCAGAAATGATTAAGATTGATCTGTGGAAGGCGGGGCTTAGCAGTGAGAAGACGGAGTTTCAGGCTATTCCTGAAATTCCTCTATTCCGAAGGATTTTTGGACAGGTTCTTTGAACTCTAGCTGTCCCGGAGACGACAGTGAAGGTGAGGAGAGACCCAGGACCTCAGAGACACCTGCAAAGTCTCTGGGGGGAGTATTAACTCCTCGTGCCAATTCCTTTCTGGATTAGCTGCGTCCTAACTGAAACTGCAGGTTGCCCCTAAGAATGGCAGAAGTGATGT
This sequence comes from Thamnophis elegans, assembly GCF_009769535.1. Classification (NCBI taxonomy): domain Eukaryota; kingdom Metazoa; phylum Chordata; class Lepidosauria; order Squamata; family Natricidae; genus Thamnophis; species Thamnophis elegans. Next base: position 91,592,820 of record NC_045544.1, on the reverse strand, counting down.
CATCTGGTAAGCTGATTTTATTACTCAAGAGAGACGGTCCGCGCTAAAAGCCTAAACCAATTGAAACCATAAAATAGAAGAATTTAGCGGCGAATTGGTCTTTTTCTAATGGATTTATGGCTGGTGGCGACCTTATTTCTTAAATACTTCAAGGAATGCTTCGGCAAACCCCCCCCCCCACTGACTCTTTTTAAGTGGATCGTAAAGTTAACTTTCTACTAATTAGCCTGTCACGATCTGACATCTTTACTACCTGGCTGTGTTTACGATCAGATAAGATTGCACAGTTTTCAGCGTGTTTATATTTGGAATTTCTAACTACGACACATCATGGCGTCCGAAGCCTCATTTCAGATTCTTTTCTCCGCATGTCAAGAGCTTTTTGACTCTTTTCAAAAATTGGAAAGAAAACTGGATCATATGATTTTAAAATATGAAGGAAAAACTGTGATTGTTGAATGTTTGAATGTTCCTGAAATACAAATGGAAAATGTGAGAAATGGCGTCTGGTCTATCTCAGAGGAAGAAAGGAGGGGGGGAGCCACAAAGAAGATTCATTTAAAGAGACAGAGTGCAGGAGAAATGGAAACTCCACCCTGGAGAATTAAAGTCAATCTGAAAAATTTTACAAGCCCGGGACAACATTATTATTTCATCACTGACATTCAGAGCCAAAAGGTGCTAAGATATTTTTGTTTGGACTTGCTTATAAAAACATTTGGTAAATTTATTCAACGAATGGCAACTGGATTAAGAATATTTTGCTGTTGGAGGGACACAGGCTGACAGATGCAGGAATATAACTTAAAATTAGCTAAATCTGATTATTTTAATTTGTAATAGATACAGCTGAATAATAATTGATATTGATGGTAATGTATATAATGTGGAATTGGCTGATAGATTGAAGAAATCTAGCTAATCTAATTGCTCTCTTTGTAACAGATATAGCTGAATAATAATTGATATTGATAGTAATGTATATAATGTGGAGTCGATATGATAAATAACAATTGGATATGAGAAAACATTTTTGGATTATACATAAAGAGTATTAATTACAATAACTATCACTATTATAAAAACTAAATAAAATACATACAATCAAATGTTAATCAACACTGGGAAAATGTTATGATATATGATATAACTAAATATTATGGATGTCCAGCTAAAATAGGATATGAGGATTTGATGTAAATAGAGGACTTTATAAGTAGTAAATGAAATGTCAGCATGTGTTATGGATTAATTTTCTGATATAGCTAAGGATGAAGGATATTTAAATAACTATAGGTAATTAAAACTGGAGGTATAATGATGTTAATATGGTAAACATTTGAGTTAAGATATTTGAATTAATATGAATTAATGGAAGAGAAGCACCAAAGCATGTTGTAACCAGCTGATATACTTCTTTTTTTTTTTAATAGACACCTGTGTTTTGTTCTTTTTCCCTGCCTGTCGTGTTTGTTTGTTTGTTTGTTTTTTGTCCTATTTTTTTTTTTGCCTTTTCTTTTTGATTTTTTCTTTTCCCACTGGTGTGGGCAGGTATTGTTCAAGATTATTACTTGTATTAATACTTTTAAATAATAATTACAGTCAAATGAAAATGGATATATAATAAAAAAAAGATTGATCTGTGATGCCACAACAGCCAAGGCTCTGAGTGCATAGCTGCACATAAACAGTGCTTTGTGATCCAATGCAGATAAAGCATGGAAACAGAATCTTACCTAAATAGAAACCTACAAGTTATTCAGACAATAGCATTTTCTTTCTATAAGGAACATTGTTACTGTTCATACACAGAATTACTTCTTCTCATTTTAGCCAAAAGCATCAATAATGCAGAAATCTAAATATTTAGAGTATTTAACATATGTGGTACCATGTTTTCTTGTCTCATTTTTAACAAGCCTTTATTATTGTAGTTTCAAAGAGCTTTTAAGGTTTTGAGGTCCAATAAGGTTTTTGCTTATTTTGGTTGGATCTATGGACTCTCATTTTAAAAGCACAATAATAATTTGGTGGCTATTACAAGTGAAGAATGTTTGTATTTCTGCTATTAAGGTTTTCTTGGCTTAAGTATTGTGCTATTAACCAGGGCACATGCCTTTTGTTTCTCTGCATTCCAAGAAATAATATTTATGGAGATTAAATGTTTTGAGAATGACTGGCTGACATGACATTTTCTTAAACTTGGAGCTATCTTGTTCTCAGGAACTTTTTTTTTTGCCTTGCTTAAACTATGGTCCAACAATGGGAGTTATGTTTTCACAGAATCTAAACCTCCCTGGCATAATAGCCATTCCCTTTCTCCAGGGAACTGTAGTTCTGAAATGGAGACTACATGGGAAATAACTTTCAGCAAACCTTCACCAAGTTTGTATCTCAATATGCAATCCTAATTGTGGCTCTAGGCTTTAGATACCACAGATGTAAACAATGTCCCTCCATATTTTTTTTTATCTTCATTTGGAGATATTGATCTCTGGAGATGAATCAGTATTTTTAAGATCATTTTCAGCTTCCGAAAGAGTGAAAGCACTTGAAGGTAAGATGTAAGAAACAATGACTGTGCTAGTATCTAAGGATAAAAAAAGCTATGCTTTCAGTGACATCTCAAATCATTTCATTAAGACTGATATAAAAGACTGAGATGTAGCGGTAAGCATTTAGTGGAATTTATCCGAGAGGCTGGAAACATTTTGCTATCACATCAGAACAGTTTTTAAATAAACAGAACTTTATCTTCAAAGGGCTATTTTTGACTTGAAAGGAATGAGATTCCTGTCCAGAAAAGTCTTTGAACTTGTTTCAATGTAGTTCAAAAGTTTTTCTTGTGGTTAAATGGTGTACATACCTCTAAAAAAATACATACGTTTTTTACATTACACTGAAATGTCTATTAGTCGAATATCAGCTGTGCTCAGCGAGGACAGAGTAAGCTCAAATAAAGTAGGCTTTTGAAAAAATGATGTGAGCTGGGTTGCAGATGTCCTCTGGTGCAAACATTAGGGGAATGGGAGGCAGGAAATGGTGCTTTACTCTGCCTCTCTAGCAGTGATGGGTTCCGTATCCCATTGCAACTGGTACGGTGCGTCCACCACATGAATGGCCGGACGTCCACCACATGAATGCGTGTAGCGTGTCATGTGTACTTACCACCCATGACGCCTCCGCGATGCTCCAGCTGCTCAGAGCGTCGCACAGGCACCGTACATTCCATGCGCGGAAGCCCCGAAAACCTCAAATACCGGTAAGGAGGGCAGGTGGGCCCTCTGGAGCACCATACCGGAACGGTACCTGGAGCGTACTAGGGCATATCGGTCGTAACCCACCACTACTCTCTAGCCTGTCTTGTTTTAGGCACAAGAATGGGTGATACAAGTTTCAAAGTGTCTCCTCCCAGAAACTCTTTGAGTTTTCACACCAATCATGACCCTACTTTGTGGTTTGAGTTAGCACCTTGATCATTTCTGCTGCCATAGATGTATCTACTGGGGATGGGGGAGGGAGTTTCCTGTACTAATTGGGTTTGAGACACCTGTATATAAGTCTAACTAACTGCTATTGCTATTCTACCTGATGAAGGAAAAATCTGAACATTGTTTAAACTGCTCCTGCCCTCTGCTTGTGGCAGCTAGACTTTAAATAACTTAAGAAAAATTTATCCAGACTGAGACACCTTAGTAAACTTGCAAACTACTCAGGACTGAAGGCTATAATGTTCCCCCATTGGTCAATTTTCCTGCTGCTCTACCCTCTTGTTCTACCAAAAAAGCAGTGACCTTCTTGTTGGCAAGTCTTTGTGCATGTACATACTTTTGTGTGAAACACACACACACATTTATCTATTTGAAGTAAAATAAAATCCACATAGACAAAGTTATATGAAAGCACAACAACCAGTTCCCAAATTAAAATAAAATCTTGATAGCTATTTTGCATTCTAATGACTTTTATATCTTTCATCAATGCTAAAAAAGCACAACACCCAAGAACTTTATGTAACATAGAAGAGAATAAAACTTAGTAGAAAGGTGATTCTTTAAAAAAAATGCTACCACTTAGCTTCTTTCATTTTATCTCAAGTAAATGGGGAAAAAATGATATAACTGTAACCAGACTTTAAAAAAAAGTTCAGCTGTTAAACATTCTGTTCAGCCATGGTAGCAACTAGTACAGACAACCTTTAAGAAAACTTTGGAAGATTACCATGTGAATAGGCTTTGATAGTGTAACATAATACATTAAACTGAGAACTAATCTGTGACTCCATTTTTTTCTATATGTTTCAGTAACTTGGGGAAAATGAGCATTGTATAATAATATTGCCCAGTCTTACACGATATTCTGAGGAATATTGAGAAAATATTTCTGAAATGAAGGACATTTATTTCATCATACTATGTTTTACTTTGTATAATCCATGCAAATCAATTTTAAAAATTAACCATAATCATGTAGTTAAGTTCATTTTCAACAATGAATATTTGTGTATGTATGTATACATGCATACACATGAACAAACAATGTTATTGTTTTTTCAATTAGGCAAAATGCATACAACTTTAGTATTCCAGCAGAGAAACTGTTTCTAATAGGTCTTCTCATCCAAAAATTGCATTGTCTGAAAGATAAAAAATACAAGGTGAAAAACAGAATCACTTGGTTATATAACATTTTTCTTATTGTTAGTTAACAATACAATAATCTTACAGCATGTCATGGTAGTTGAAATGTGTATAAATACAAGTTATACAAGACTTCTGAAACCATCTGATATCTGTTTCTTGTCAGAACAGTTCAATTCACTATGCCAGGGAGTGATGTGGTTTTAATGGGATGGTGTGTGACAAATAACACAATATGATCTACATATCTCACAATGATTTATATATATATTCCTAGACTACTTTAAAACATCTACAAGAAAACAACCCAGCTCAGAGAGCACCAAGGACCCCTCATTTCAACCCTGAGTTATACATATTCTCCTTTATTGGTATACAATCATTTATTAAATATATATAGCCATCCCTCTCAGAAGAATAACTAGATGCAGATTATTTACTGTTGATCTGATATCTTTAAATATAAACTAAAAGACATTTCATATAGTCAAGAGAGCTTATTTCCAAGGAATCTGGGTGCTGCTTTATTCTAACTGGAGATGGAAGTTCCAGTACACTTTTTCTTTGCTGTCTTGGAAAAAAAACCCACAAAATAGTGTGATGGTGGCACAAGAAAGCAAAGAATATCACTTGTAATAGACACCATGAGTACAATCCCAAAACATCTGGAGTACCACTTGAACACGACTGGCATTAACAAAATTGCAAAAGGCAAGTTTCTTTGAAATAGCTTACATCTTGGAACAATATCTTTTAATACCATCAAACAACACATCTGCTTATCCCAGATCCTTAGGAGGGACTTGAGAGGTGGATAAAAATGCCAAATCCAGGCTAAATATCAGGCTGTGTGCAACTAACCTTAATAATAATGCTTTTTATTTTTACCCCATTTTTCTTTTAAATATTTTTTTTCTTTCTCTTCTATTATGTTCAATTTTCGGAGACTGCCTGAACAAATCCTTGCAGTTTTTTTGACAAGATTTTTCAGAAATGGTTTGCCACTGCTGAAATTGACTGGCCATAGGTTACCCAGTTGGGTTCATGCCAAGATTGATGCCTTAACCACTACACCAAACTAGCTATTATTACAGTTTTAGAAGCATAGGCAGAATGCGTAAGCAGATTCTCCTCCATTTTCTCTGTGATAGCCGTGTGAGATAAACTGGATTTAGAAGGAGTGGTTGTCTAAAGGTCATCTTATGAACTTTTGACTGGTAAGAGATATGATCTTGGTTCCCCAGGTCCTATTCCAGCACTTTAATTATGTACATTGCGCTGAACAAACCTTAAGAGAATAGAGAAAAATCTAACTACAGGACCATCTTTTCTGAGGATTCTTGGCCATTTTGCTTGTACATTTTCCAGGCTTCTATATTTCACTGATACAGTTTTGAATATGGATTCCTGAAAATAGATAGGCTTCTGAATAAGGTTAAAGCAAGCCAACAAACTAAATGGATTTCTTGGCTCACAGGATGCTGAACTGAAAGGATCCAGGGAGGTAATTTATAAGTTCCCATATTCTACTCTAGCATTTATTTCAGGTAAAAACTCCCAAGTCTTTAACAAAGAAATCCTATGCTTTCCCAAAGAGATAAAATATAATGGATGCCGTTCATATTTTTACAATAACTTTCTCTGAAAACAACCAAATAGTAAAAATTATTGCAGGCTATAAAATCACCTTTGAACATTTGAATGTAAAAAGCTACTTCAGCAAGATTTCCTCTGATCATAAAAATGAATTGTGTAATCATGAGCCAAGCGAGAGAAAATTATGGCTAGAAAAACAAGCACTGGGTTTCTCTATAGTGTTCTGAAATATGTTGACTAGGAATATTGTAGTAGCTTATTCTTCTATTATATATTCAACATCAGTATTTGTTTTCCAAAAAGTTAGTGATTAAGAACAAAGAGTTTTCAGTAAAATAGAATACCTATTTGCTTCATTCACAAGATATATTAAGTTATATTTGGCAACCACTGGAACTGGGCAGCCAATAAATCTTTATGAATTAATAAATAATGAAAGAAGAGAACATAATTATTTCCCTCAATAATATTTTGGAACGTATGCTAAAAGCAACAGTAATGATATTGACTGTAATGCATTGGCAGAATCACATATAATATCGCCTCCTAAAAAACTAAATTGGTTCTATTATCATAGTTTTAATGTGTGAAAATCAGTGTAATATAATGTTTAGCTCAGAGGAGCCAGGTTCAAGTCTATTCAACCATAGACCTCTCTGAATAACTCTGGATCAATCATTCTCTCCAAGTCCAATCATATTCAAAGATTTGTTACTACGGGTATACAATTAGGGAACACCCTTATTTAATCTAGCCTGACCTGTTACAAAACAAAGATATAGAACCAACAGTAACATAAATGAAACAAGAATAATAGCACCAGCAATCATGTATGGGTTATAACCTACAGTAGCTAGTTAAAAAACATTTCTTCCTGTATTATTAGGGCCTGTGATGTGCCGAGGAAGTCATTTTGATTATATATCTAGAAATTGGCACTTAGAGGAAGTGCCAGAGTTTTAAGGCATTCTTGAAAGATGAGGGATTGGGATCATGTGGACCTTAGGAGGTAACCAAGAGCAGGTGTGATGATAGAGAAAGGTGCCTGTTAGCTCCTATTAAGATGACACGAATATGGAAAGACTTCTATCATATATTTCAATATCCAAATTTATTTATTAAATAATATATACTCTAACCAGATAGCATGTTTTCACATGTTCACATGCTGGGGCAAACTGCAGGTAAATGGACAAGAATACTAGGATAATTATTTATTGATTACAACCTTTTTATTCTGCAAGGACTCCAAGGAAATAGCTGGAGAAGATGTTTCCTTATTGTCTCCTTTCAACCAGGGAAACAATAGAAACATTAATGTATGCTACAAGCATTTGGGGAGGAAGCTTTTATTCATGCAATCAACTTGGAATTTGTTTACAGAATTGCATTAGGTCTAATGTCCCTTTAATCTCGTCTTCTCACCATTGCATCTGTTGAGAAGAAAAAGGAAGTATAATTTAAAACGTTTTCTGATTGTTTTTGGAAGGAAAAGGATGTCTACACCTAGAGATCTTAGCCTTCCAGGGAAAGTATGTGATCTTCAGAAAATGCTTTTCAGAGAGCTGTCTCTAGATACTTACCATATAGCTGGGTTCAATTTTATATACTGTACACAGTGGTGAAATCTAATTTTGTTGTCCACCGGTTCTGTGGACGTGGCTTGGTGCGGGGGGGGGGGGGGGGTCATGTGACTGGGTGGGCGTGGCCAACTTTTTTTCACTTTTAACAGCATTTTTTTCCCTGCCTATTTGCCCGAACTGGCAGGAAAATAATGCTTTAAAAAGCAAAAAAAAAGCTGAGCCACTCGATCCTTGGAAGCTTTTTTTTTTTACTACCGGTTTGCAGAACCACGGACATTTGTCCCTACTGGTTTGGCCGAACCGGGCGGATTTAACCCCTGACTGTACATATAGGTAATGCTCGCTTACCAACTTCCTTGTTTAGCAACAGTTCAAAGTTACATTTGGAAAAAAGGGTTTTTCAACCAATCCTCGCATTTATGGCCATCACAATGTCCCCATAGTTACATAATTGACATTTGTGCTCTTCATAACCAGCTTCCAAACAAGCAGAGTAAATGCCTATGGAGATTCTCAATCATCATCCAAGTCATGGTTGTCCCAAAGGTGCTTTTTTTCAAGAGACAACCTTTCCCTCCTCATCCAAGAAGCTTCTTCAGAAAGCTGAAGTATCTTCTTGGATGAGAAGCTAAATGTCTTCAAAGAAAAAACTAGAAAGTCCACTTGCCTCTTGAAAAAAAAAGCATCTTTGGGACAGAGTAAAGAGAAAAAACAGCAGTAAAATTGCAAGTTGTGATCATGTAATATCTTACTTAATGACCCAGGATGATTAGCTTAACCACAAAAGCAGAAGTGATGCAAGTACATACATATGTAGTGTACACACATAGACACATAGACACACTCAGTACATTAAATATCTTGACTGATACAAATTTAGTTTGCAGCAATAGGATAATAGACCCATCACAACTGAATCCCTCCTCTTAATTTTGAGAAGAAATTACAGGTGTGTGAAGTTCAATATTTATTTGAAGTGCAATATTTTCAAACTTACTTTTTTCAGGAAAATGCCGTTTTTCTTTATTAAGAGGAGTTATTTTTATCCAGGATGTCCTGCCACTGTCATACTCCTTTTTTTCTTCCTTGTAGTTCTCTACTGAAGCTCGATTACTTTGAGGATAATGTTTTTTCTGGGGCCTGAGCCAACAAGTTTCATTATTTCCTTCTATCAAGCATCTCGATTCCCTCAGCTTATTATATTCAAGCAAGCGCTTTTTCGCATCTTTAGCCATTATAGTAAAATGTGCTTCTTGTTACCATGAGATGAATTCCTGTTTTTTAAAACAACAATGCATATAATACAAAATACTCAGGCCTCATTTGCTTAATACTTTTTATCACTGAAAACAGGCAAAACTAATCTGTTCTTATAGAGATGACGCCTGATATGTACTTGCTAGAAAAGATGATGCAGCTGATCTGAAGGGAGAAAAATATTCATTTCCAATGCAGACAATTTATGTACTAATCGTCCTAAAATCCATTCCTAATAACAGCTAATAACAACAATGGCCCTACTGGATGAGGCCAAAGCTAGTCCTGTACTGTTTTTCATAATAATAAACCAGACGCCTCTGAGGAGTTAGAGATATAACCATCTCTCACCACTATCACCTGCAAGTGGTCTTGGATTTTCCAAACCCAACTGCCTTTGTTAGATCTGTCCTCGATGTATTTAACAAATTTGCTGTTAATAGCAATAGCAATAGCAGTTAAGACTTATATACCGCTTCATAGGGCTTTCAGCCCTCTCTAAGCGGTTTACAGAGTCAGCATATTGCCCCCAACAACAATCCAGGTCCTCATTTTACCCACCTCTGGAGGATGGAAGGCTGAGTCAACCCTGAGCCGGTGAGATTTGAACAGCCGAACTGCAGAACTGCAGTCAGCTGAAGTAGCCTGCAGTGCTGCATTTAACCACTGCGCCACCTCGGCTCTAAAGTATGTAACAGACTACTAGGGTTTTATGGTAATTATTTTCTCAGTTAATACATTTTTGAGGGAAAGCATTCTTTTGACTGTTTCCAATCTCCCACTAGTCAGCTTCATTGGATGACCTATCATCATTTTGTGAGAGAGGAACAAAATTCTCTGTTCATTTTATCCATCATGTGGTTTTTATTCCTCTCAATAACTTTCTACCTCAATGGCTATTTTCCAAGTGAAGATGCCCCAAAGCCTTTCTTTATTGTAGGGAAGATGTTCAAGTGTTCCAGCTGGATAGGTACTGATTTATCAAATGTATATGGCCACCTATCTCAGAAATGTGACTCTGCGTGATATACAAAAAGACTAAAACATTCTTCAAAGACCATTAAAAACAAACTAGAAACAAGATCAGGAACAGTAGTTCTAATTCCCAAGATCTAGAAGATCCAGGATACCCATCACCTGAATAGTAGAAGTTTAGTTCTGGAGAAGACTGTCACAAAAATATTGCTGTATAGGGTAAAACCTCATTCCATCAAAGATGCTGCATTAGTCCTCTTAATTCAGCTATTGACATTCTCTCGCTAGCCAATTTATTTGATTAGAATTGGTCTGCATTTTCTCTTCCCTATTTATTTTTGAGCACTTTTTCAATTCTATGTACATATGCTTGGTCAGCAAGGACTCTTTGGAATTCTTCACGGTAGAAAAAAATCATATATAGTTCCTACATAGTTTTTAAATCCATACACCATTCTTTCATCCCTTGCCCCCATTCTGTGATTATGAATATTTCCTTCATGTGGGTATCCTGATGGACCTTTTCAAATCTCTCCTTCCTTCTGGATAGTCTGATGTGATTTCCCATGATAAGATCTTTCTCCTTCCTTTTCTATTCAGTTTTTCCTATAGAGTTGATTCTTATTTACATATCCTGTTTGTTAGACAGATTTACAATGCTAGGAATAGTAAGTACAACTGTAGCTCTGAAGAATATCAGCCAAAAAGTCCATGTTCCAGTTGGTATTTCTAGATACTTGCAAAATCTCTAGGATCTCTCTGAGTCTTTTCAGGATAGTCACTTGAGAGTGATAAATCCTGTAATGTTCTAAAAGTTTATTTAGAGAATGTTAGTAATTTAGGAGGCGTGTATCCTGTTTAGAAAATATTCTGAAAGGTGTAGTCTACCTCTTTTCCTGTCTTGTCAGATAAAGGTTCAGGCATATTTACACAGATGCCTATCAACAATGTAATTAACATTTTCTTTGAAAATTGTTAAAAAAATTGAGAGTATAATCTGATGTGGAGTATATATTATATAGACCACTGCTTCATTTCTAGAGATATTGACACTTATGAGATTATGAAGACACTTCTGATATTATGAAGAACCTGGAAATACAAGTCTTTTCCCTGATCAAAGAATAAACATGATAAATCTGTTTTTCCCCCTCTTGCATGACATAATTCACACCTGTGAACTTCCTGCGTGGCCAAATTACAATAAAAGCTGTTTAATAGTCTTTCTTATGACAACACATTGAAGGATTATAGGGGAATGATCAAGCATTAACTTAAAATGTAATTGAGTATAGTATGGTATGGTATGGTATAAAGTTCATAGGGGCATTTCTAATACAATGGGTGCAAATCAGGTGGTATTTAGCAGGTTCTGACCAGTTCTGGAGAACCAGTAACAGAAATTTTGATTATTTCGGAAAATTGGCAAATACCAACTCTGACTGGCCCCACCCCCATATATTCTCTGTCTTCTGAGTCACAACTGATTGGGAGGGAATAGGGATTTTGCAATAATCTTCTCCTGGAGTAGAGAGATTTCACAGTATCCTTCCCTTGCCACGCCCACCAAGCCACACCCACCAAGCTATGCCACACCCACAGAACTGGTAGTAAAAAAAAATGAAACCCACCACTGGTGCAAAACCCTCATCTTCAACTTCAGAAGTTGTGACGCACCATTTTAGTTGAATAGTTTAAAAGTAGAATTTTTAAGCTCCTCTTTGGAATCTGAGGTTGCCATCTCTAGAACTATAGTCTATTATTTTTCAAAAGCATAAAGAACTTTAAAACAGATGGTTTCTGCCCAAACATGCCAGGAGATGTCACTAAGTCCCCCTCTGAAGTATTTTCAGATTCACAAGATTCTGTTAACTTCACAATAAGGGTATAACTAGTACAACTGGTTGAGCTTCTTGTTTGGATACCTTGCAAGGCTAACATCAATCTTGCAAGTCTCAAAGTACCTCTTCCCTTTCACTCTCCTGAAAACTAGGAACATTTTCACCATCCCTCCTCCTTTGGACTCAAGCTTTGTTTTAACCAATCATTGTTTGGGGCTCTTCCTCCTGGTCTCTCAAGACTATCATCATATAGTGTTGTTGCTTATGGTTTTATGTGCAACACCACCACAGCTTGTTTACTCTAATATTGATTAAAGCTACTGATAACTTCAACTGCCAGAAGCACTATAATTACTGGTTCTCCTCTAGCAACTCATACTAGCACCACAGTGGTGGATTCCGGATCCCGTTCCAACCGGTATGGTTGGAATGGGCCTTGCGGCGTACACATGAAAGCATACAGCACGCACATGCGTCTTAGCGCTTCCGTGAGCCTTCGTGACACTCCAGCTGCTCCGCAGAGTGTCACACAGGTGCTGTATGTGCCATGCATGTGCGCAAAAGTGCAGAAGTCTTAAAAGACAGGTAAGGAACTTGGGTGAGCGAGTGGGCCCTCCGGAGCATCATACCAGAATGGTATCCGGTGCTCCAGGCAGGCTCAGATACACCCTTACCGGGGAGTACCACCTGCAACCCACCACTGTAGCACCAAGACAAATAGCCATTAATGGCCCCATCCTTCACAAATCTATCTTTTTAAAGCTATGTGTCAATTATACACTTGGCAGCACTTCATTTAATAGTTTAACCATTTATTTACATTATTTAAAGTTTTAAAACTGCTGAGGAACTTTTTATTTGTCTGGATTACTCTGGAGCTCAAGCCACTGATCAGTAATATAACATATTGTACACTGACCGAGTTGGCTCCCACTATTTGTATAGTTCTAGCCATTGAAATAACATTTATTTTAACCTTTCAGATTTTTGTTCTTTAACAAAAGAGGAAGTTTGCTTAGAAATCTTTGTTGAGAGGCTTCATTAGCCTTTTGAAATCCAAGTAAACAATGATGCCTTGATCTTTCTAATTCACATGCTCACTGACACGTACCTATGCTTTGCAGAACTGCATTTTTCACTGAAATGAAGTTCCCAAGTTTTAATAGCTGTTGAGAAACGGCCACTCTTCACTAACAATCTTAGAACGTTCCAGAAATGCTTGGCAACCAGCAATTCAAATCATGGCTAAACCAGTACACAGGCATCTATTTTAATCAACTGTTGGCAAGTTGAATTATATGTTGCACAATAAAGCAAAGGACCTATGTTATCACAAGACACAAAGACAAGAAACGTCAGCAGACAAATGAAATAAAAAAAAATCAGGGAGATCATTTGCAACTAGTCAAGAAATGAATATGTCCTGGCAATCTCATGGCTGAAAGAAACTTGTCAGTTGCTCTGGTTTTAAATAAGTGTCCCCACCTGAAACAAAACAAAGCAAAATTGGCAGAAACCCATAGCAGATCAGTGTGTGAAATATTCTCAACTGAGCTGCGGGAAAGGGGATCAATCCACTCCTATTGGCTGTTTCAGGTATACCCTTTTTCACAAGTCCTGAGCCCAGTTCTCTATCACCATAGTTGCTTTGCTCGAGATAAGGTGAGCTAACACAACAGCCAGCAGTGGCTTTATCCTATAGCTGCCTAGTCTGCTAAACAGCTTTCGGTTAGGTTGGGGGAGCTCCACAGCAAAGCTTTCCCACATCATGCAGGTCCCTCAATACTCCCAACAATAGGGAAGGGAGCTGCTGAGTTTTGGGACAGGCAGCTCTCCTGCTTTATTTTTATCACTTCTGCTCCATCTTTGTACTTTGTACAAGTTCTATTTTATCCGCAGGAAAGAACAGGAGAGGTGAGTCAGCATCTGCACATCGCTGCATATCTGTTCTTAATAGTGAATACTGCTCCTGTGGTGAAATTTAGGGCAATACAGCCAAGGAATTTAACCAGTAAAGTTTGACTTTACTGTATACACAACGTACAGTACACAGCAGCTGGTAGGAAAGCAAAATGGAGAAGTTTGCTATAGCTTTGGGATCAGCAAATCAGACTGGAACTTTTATAGTTTTCTGCCATCTCAGAACTGATGGTTAGTACTTCAATGTGACAGTGCAAAAATGCCTTAAGTAGTTGCAATTATTTAACCCAGTAAAGATGTTTCCATATATTATTGCTGGTCTCTACCAATACATCATAAGAAATTTGCATTGGGTTAATTGATGGCCAATATTTATGACTATCATAGCAAAACTATATCTCTTCCAATACTGTAGAAACTCACAGGATCCCAGTTCCGTACTATTAAAAAAATCAGAATTGTTTTGGGTTTTCTTCAGTTTTTTTAAGAAGCAAAAAAAAAAAAAAAACATAAAAAGACTGAAATTTCTGATTTTCCCAGTGTACTCTGGAACAAAATCCTAAGGACTGCAAAAATGGTAGTTTGGGGGAATATGCCCAAAAGTGACAGTAGTTTGTATAACAGACAATCAGGATAAAAAGCTATTTTGAACTTTAATTGGATTCTTTTGATTTGTTTTTTTAATGCAATGAACCCTGTTAGGTAAGCTCCCAGTTGGGAGAATGAGTACGTTCAGAGAAGCGTTGTGAGAGTGCTGTTGGAGAACACACAAACCAGCATACAGAGACACTGCAGTTTAAATAGGCTTTTACTTTCGTGGAAATAGAGGTATCAGAGTCCATCAAACAGTCCAAGTCATATACGGATAAGACAGTCAGTCATCAATGTCTTTCAGTTAAGGGATAATCCAAATAACATAGTCCAGTATCATATACATAGTCCAGTACACAAAGTTTGCTAACAGTTGCAAAACTTACAATAGCTCACGTCACTTTCTAACAGCTAGCTTCCAGATCAGCCCAGCATCTAACGAACAGAGAGAGCTAACAGTCATTTTGGCTCCCTTTTATGGGCAATTGAGGAAAACAGCAACCAATCACATTTTACAGTATGATTTAAAGAAACAGGTACAGCACATTGTTACATGATTTATATATTGCCAACCCAACCAATATATTCCTAACATTCTCCCCTTTGGGTAGGACAATATATAAATCTTACAATTTTAATCTGTATTCCTCGCAACAATGTTTATCCTTTATGTTGGGCCTTGGGCCTTAGTGAAATGATCTGCGATATTATCTTACAATAATCCAGTGAAACTAATTTACTATTCACACTTTGCCGTACATTCAGATATCTTATATCAGTGTGTTTTGACCTAGTTCTTACAGCAAGATTGGATGCCATCTGAATTGCTGCTTGATTGTCTTCAAAAACAACAATAGGTTCTTGTATGTCAATCCCCATATCTAGTAGGAGTTGTTTATAACAAATCAAATCTGTACATAATGACAGACATGAGAACTCAGCCTCCATAGTCGATAGACTTAAATGTTTTTGTCTAATAGACCGCCATCCAATTAGTGCTTTTCCCAGTAATACAACAAAACCTGATGTTGATTTCTATGTAGACACATCTGTAGCAAAACTTGCATCAGCATATGCAGTTAAGCTCAGATCATCTTTAGGTTCTAAATACAATGCATAATGCATCATTTGCTTAAGATATCTTAATATCCTCTTAGCAGCTTGCCAGTGCCTTTCAGTAGTTCAGCATTAAACCTGGCTAATTGATTTACACTATATGCTATGTTGGGCTTTGACCAATTACTCAGATACGATAAACTACCAATTAATGATTGATAAATATGATTGATAAATACTTTTACCAAACATAGGGGTTTTTACATAATCATGGCTAAATTGCTGACCCATTTGAGTTTTAGCTGGTTTACACAGTTCCATTCTAAATGTTCTGAGTAGCTGGTTAATCTTCTCAGTTTGTGAAATTTTGTATCCTCCCCTAGTTTTATCTATCTTTAAACCAAGATATTGCTTAATCTCACCAAGGTGTTTTATTTTAAACCACGTTTTCAACAGTGTAATAATCTCAGTAGCTTCTTGCTCAGTTTTAGTGATTAATGCCATGTCATCAGTGAACAATAGCAACAATGAAATCACACCATTACTTTCTTTCTTAAACAAACATGGATCAGCCATGCCAGCTTTAAAACCTATCTTAGCTAATTCCTTCACTGTGCATTGATTCCATTCATAGCCGATTGCTTTAAGCCATAAAGACTCTTTTTTAACTTCTAGCAATCAGTGTTTATTACCAGTGTTTAACCTAAAGGCTTCTTTAAATATACAGTATGTTGCAATGGTGCACGGAGATATGCCATCTCAACATCTAAATGGTTCACTACATATCCATGCCTAGCTGCCCAAACTAATGATACACATAATGTTGTAGCCTAGACTAGGTGCAAATACCTCATCATAGTCATTGGACGACTGATCAAACCCTTGTGCTACCAATCTGGCTTTATGGGTAACAGTCCCATCTACACTTGTTTTAATCTTGTAGATCCATTTACATCCTATGGCATGTTTACCTGGGGGTAACCTGACATTGTCATACACTTCTAACTTTTGTAAGGAGTTCAGTTCCTTTTCCATTGCTGTTTTCCAAACTATCTGCTCCTCCTTAGGATACAGGCAATGTACGGCAATGCCCTCTAGGAGCCAACAATAAAAAAAAGCAAGAAACAGCACCAGATAATAATCAGAAAGGAAATCAAATTCTATTTTTAAGACTGGCAGGGCAAAGGGCTACATATAAACACTGACAGGAGAAACTCTGACATTTTTGCTGCTCTCTGAACTCAGTCAATGAACTCCTCAGCAATGAGGTTACCTACCCAGGTAATGACATATCTGCAGAAAGCAACCAAGTTCATTGAGGAGCAAGAACCCATTCACTGTCAATTCCTTCTTAGCGCATAATCTCTACTGAAGACTATAAAACTGTTTATTGCCCCCTAAAAATAATTCTCAACCCGATGAGGGTTTTTCTCAACCTGAAGCATTTTCAGACCAGATGTCTTAATATCTTTCAGATGCTATTTTGTAGCATGCTGTCTCCATAAACTGGATATGCCCTCCCAGTGTCTGCAATACCCTGAGCTGGTTTAGATTGCAGGAAACTGTAGTCCAATAATTTTTCTAGGACAAATAGGTGAAATCAGATACAAATTTTCAATTTTAGTCACAAATTGACTTCCGTGGACCTTACTTCATACGTAAGTGGTCAATAGAGAGGATGACATAAGTGCACTAACGTGCTTATCGTCCTTTTCCCTTGTAGTTTTATTCTCTTATTCTTGTTCTCGTTTTTGTTTTACAAATTCCAATAAAAAAGGTGGCGGCAAAAAACAGCTGCTTTTACGTAAGGTAAGAGAAGCCGAAGTATAACCGTAAGGTGGAGAAAACCGGGTGTGGATCTCCACCAATCTTTTCCTCCAAGCTAACTAGCCTCTTAATATTCCAGAAACAGTTTAGGAACCTTTTTTAAAAAAATGCCACTCCGCCTTCGAAACCTAGGAAGATGCTCCGAATGAGGAGCGCGTACATAGCTACTCCTGCCACCCCTTCCCCCGATGCCTCACGAGTTGGGTCTGAGGGATTAGACGCGCGATGCAGCAATCTGTGAAAGGTGAGAGACTGCCAAAATGACAGCCGGGACCAGCTGCCACGCTAATCCTTTCCACGTAGCCGAAGGGGAGGCCTCGACCTCGAAGAACGAGACTCACCACAACCCCAGTTCCCCAAACGAGGTCGGGCAACCTTGGGAGCCTTTTTGGCTCAAGTCGCAGCCTAGCCTCGTTTCTCCACGACTGGCGGAGCCGCCATAGCGCAAAAACCTCTCCGTCCCCTCATTGGCTTAGAACCTCTCCTTCGGAACGTCTCCCGATCGAAGAGGCTAAGTGCGCATGCGGAAGCCGGCATCCTGTTTTTGGTGACTCCGAAGTGCGCTAGCTGAAAAGCGCTCTTCCTTCAATCTCTGCCTGGAGCCCCTGGGATGGTCGTTGGCGGGTGGGGGAAGCGAGGGCGGAGCTCAGCCGGGGAGTGAGGGCTAAATGCAAAGCGCGCCGAAGAGAGCAAACGAAGCATCCCCAAAGCGAAGGACGGGCGGGAAGCGCTTGACCAGCATGTGAGAAGGCAGGCTGGAAGTGGCCGCGGGCACACTTGCTTTGGGGAGGCGGAAGGGAAAAGAGGCGGCCACGTGTATCGGTTCTCCTTGCGGTAGATAAGGGAGGTTCGTAGCAAGGGTCCGACGGCAGGTAGGCTTGGGCGGGGCGAAGGCCTCAGGTCGGGGGAGCGAGAATGGGCGGGGAGGAAACGGAGATGGCCGAGCCCGGGGAAAGAAGCGAGACCAGCGGCGAAGAAGCCACGGTGCCTGCCCTCCAGCTCAATGGATACCTGGCCGGTAAAGAGCCGGACGACAGCGGCAACTGCCTCTCTTTGGTGACCGAGAAGGATGCGGAGGTTGGAAGCATCTCCGTTTCCTTTGCTGATCTCGAGAAGTATCCAGAAGCAGAAGCGATGCTGTCTGACTGTACCGTGGCGGTGAAACTGACCCCTCGGCTTTCCAAACGGAGGCTGGTGGTGCTGGCCGTGTTCAGCTTCTACTCGCTAGTCAATGCCTTCCAGTGGATCCAGTACAGTATATTGACCAGTGTCTTCACTCGCTACTATAATGTTCATTCTTCTGAAATTGACTGGCTCTCCATATCATATATGGTGGCATATGTGCCTCTCATATTTCCGGCCACTTGGTTGCTGGACAAGCGTGGCCTCCGTGTCACTGCCTTGCTGGGATCTGGACTGAATTGCTTGGGGGCCTGGATTAAGTGTACCAGCGTCCAGCCACATCTCTATCTGGTCACTCTGCTGGCTCAGATTGTGTG
Source organism: Thamnophis elegans (assembly GCF_009769535.1). NCBI lineage: Eukaryota > Metazoa > Chordata > Lepidosauria > Squamata > Natricidae > Thamnophis > Thamnophis elegans. Next base: position 91,574,035 of record NC_045544.1, on the reverse strand, counting down.
TTCCGTAGCCCAGGTCTTCATTTTGGGCTTGCCCTCCCATATTGCTTCTGTTTGGTTTGGACCCAAAGAAGTGTCCACTGCTTGTGCTGTAGCTGTTCTGGGCAATCAGGTGAGTGGTAAAAGAGGAGAAAGAGTTGCGTGAGATATGGATGTTGATGGATAACTTTGGTGAGAAAAAATAAGCACATTTGGGTTTAAGAAAAAAAATCTAGTTTCCATTCTTTTTTCCATAGTTAGATGAGCACTTATCATGCATAACCTGGTTGGCATTGGTGATTGAAGCAATTAACTTGAATAAGCAAGGACATTTATAACTGAATAATTAGCCTTCATATATTTAATCCAAAACCTTGCTATTTAAATTTGTATCTTCTGTCTGATGCTATAATGTCAGTTAGGCATCATAATATAAGTTTTCATTTTTCAGTTATAACCCTCTAATAATTGTGGAACTAATAATATAGAAATAGCATATTTCAAAGAAAATATTTTCTGCAAGAGTTTTGATATTTTAATATTCAGAAAATCAGTTAGGAAAACAAGTGAGTATAAAAAGGTTATTGTAACATTCTTGCATTCTAAATATAGTTCTGCACATTAATTCAGAAAAATCACATCATTTAAATATAATGAATTAGAACTGTTACTAGCTGTTGATTTCCTGATGAAAAAGTTCTTTCAGTATTTTTCCATGTGATAGAAACTTTCAGGTTTATGTTATTATTAATACTATTTTAAAGGGTATCACCAAATGTGTTGGTAGAAATATGTTTGGATTTCAAAAAAACATTCATGCAATCCTTTATCAAACATTCACTATAACGGCTATAGGAGTATTAAGAGTATTCAACTTTTTAAGAATTGGTTAATGGTTAAAAGATAAGGGAGCAGAGAAAATAGACAATTTCATGTTGACTGCTGTGTCCCTAAAATGTATAAAACTGGAATAGGAGTACCTCAAAGATTAGGGGATTATATCAAATTTTCTGTTAGACAATACTACAGTATTTAAAGCTTTTTTTCTTAAAAGCAGAGAAAAAAGGTTTAGAAAGAGGTGTAAAACATATGTACGATGAAAAATGTTTTCTTCCTCTCAGTATCACAAGTAATTCATTATAAAACAAAAATGCTAAAGAAAGTATGTTACCATATAATGCATAATTAGATATGGTGATGATCGTAAATTTAGGTTGTTTTAAAGGGGAGTTAGACAGATTTTGGGGGTAGTTGATCTGTTTATATCTATAATTCTTAATGGTTGCATACTACTCCCAGAGGCTTAGGTGTGAGAGCTTAAATAGAAGCTTTTAGGAAGAAACAGTAAATCAAGGCTATTTCTTTACTGCTTATGATTATGCATTTGAATGAATTTTGGAGTGTTGTATCGTACTGTTTTGGCCAGATTGACCTATGCTAGTCTAATAGATCTATGTTTTCAGATTTATTCTAACACAATTTTCTTTTTATTTTAATAGCTAGGCACAGCAATTGGCTTTTTACTGCCTCCAGTTTTAGTTCCAAATACATATGATAACCTGGATCTTATGGGACATAATATCAGCATAATGTTCTATGGCACAGCAGGAGTATCTACTTTCCTCTTTTTATTAACAGCGGTTGGTATGTAAAACATTATTTCAATCTAATTATAACAACAATAATAATAAATAATTTGTAAATTGAAGTTGAGCGATTATGGAGGAAGAAATCAATAGTTGTACCAATAGTAATAGCCCTTGGAGCAAAGGACTGCCTAGATACATGGAATTTTTGAACTTATTAGACCTGGATATCCTGACTTTACAAAAACCACTCTACTCTGAACTGCCTATATCAGGGGTGTCAAACTTGTGGTCTGCGGGTTGGATATATCACATGCTGGCCTTGCCCATCCTGTTTTTTAGCGAAGTGGGGGGAAAAAGTCATAAGTCACATGACCACAATGTCATGGCACGTGTTTGACACCCTTGGCCTATATATTCAAATGTTACCTTAATTGCTCTTAGGTCCCTGGTTGGGACTTGAACTAATTTTTACTAGTCCCAGACTGTGAATCAAATTGAAGATTAACCATAATAATAATAATACAAGAATTATATCAATGTATTATAATTAAAGTTTTGTTTTGTTTTTCCTAGAATTAGCTGTAATTACAAATTATAACATATTTATGAGAAGATAGTAAGGAAAAGTATAATGAGATGTTTAGATTAAGAGGACTAAGAAGCAAATTGAAGGAAAAGAAAAAGAAGAATTACCAGAATTGTACTAAAACATGACTAGAAGAATTATGGAGTTAAGATAAACAATGTAAAATATTACAATAACCAAGGAGAGATTGCAAAATCTAAATCCTATGATGCAACACTTGATAAGGAACGGGGAAACATCAAACAAAAAAAATGTATCTGATATTAATGAAGGAAAAAAGATGGTACTAGCTGTGGAAACATAATATGGCATTAATGCTGCTGCCGGTCACTGTAGTTCTATCAGTACTCATATAGAATAACATAACTATGATGCAGTTCCTTTGCTGAGCTTGGCAAATTCAGGACAATGAAGTGACACATTATATTCTAAGGTTTCAAATGATCATTAGAATGCATAGTATGTGAGCAACTGACAATCAAAATTGGAAAAATAAATGACTGTTAAATTCTAGTAAGCAAATTAATTCATAAAAGGTTGGATGCTGCAGCTTCTGACACTTATAAAATCTTGTTTATAAAAGGGCAAGTTCTACTTTGAAAGAGGAGAGTGGTTCAGTTGCCATTCTTATCATTCTCAAGATAAAGAGGATGACTATGGATCAGTAAATTTTAGGAACCTCTCAGTTGGGAAGGGAAGTTTTGTGGACAAAGATCCTTTGCTCATTACATATGAAAAAGTGGAATTAGTTCTGTGATACCTACAGGTAGTCCTTGACTTACCACCAAATTGGGGCCAAAATTTCAGTTGCTAAGTAAGACAGTTGTTAAGCGAGTTTTGCCCCATTTTAAGACTGCTTGCTTTCCATAGTTGTTAAATGAATCACTGCAGTTCTTAAGTTAGTAACACGGTTATTAAGTGAATCTTGCTTCCTCATTGACTTTGCTTGTCAGAAGGCCTCAATAAGTGATCACATGACTCCACGACACTGCAACCATCATAAATATGGGTCAGTTGCTAGGCAGCTGAATGTTGATCACGTGATCATGTGGTGCTGCAATAGTCGTAAGTGTGAAAAACTGTTATAAGTCACTTTTTCAGTGCCATTGTAACTCTGAATGGTCATTAAACAAACTTGTAAGTCAAGGACTACCTATACTTCTAACACATTGACTTTCAGGTTTTATAGTGACTGAAATTCCAAGTTATCCCAGTATCTGTGCATTTATGAAAACATAGAAACATGCTTCCTTTATTATATTGATAATTTATTACATATGAAGGTGCATCTAAAACAGTTCCATCATGATAAAATGTTATATACTTAATATGTTTTTGTTTTCTCCCTAGTGTTTAAGGAAAAACCCAAATATCCCCCAAGTCAATCTCAGGCTGTTCTCCTGGATCCATCTTCAAAAGATCACTCCTATAAACAATCAATACTCAATTTGTTCAGGAATTTTCCTTTTATTCTTTTGCTGATAAGCTATGGTGAGCATTTATTTAACTTAAATATGTGTGTACTAAATATAGTTTTGTTTTTATAACCTGGCTTTCTTCTTGTACTTTAGAGATTTATTTGCTAAGAGATATTTATTAAATTGATATGCCACCCATCTCACTATTGAGTTACGTAATTGCTATTATAAATGCATATAAAATTCTAAATTATTAATATTCATGTTAGAAGCATTAAGATTAAACATTCACATTAATTCTGTATACAGATATTATTCAATTTAAGCACTACTGCATACTATTCTGAACCTGTATTAATATTGTTGAACTTTTTAATTCTGTGGTATATAGTGTTTAATTGTTCAAAAATAAGGTAATGGATTTTGAAATAAAATGTCTATTTATAATTACTTAAATATTTGTGGCAGGAAAAGACAAATGTAGCAAAATTACTTTCTCTATTTGTAGCATTTTTCAAGAAACTTCAATATGTTGTCTAAGTTTCATACCATTCATACTGAGACAGTAGTAGTATTTGCAGCTTAGAGCATAATGTAAATTCTGAGGATTGTCCTGATACCATTGGGCTATTGTTGGTGAAGGAGCAAGGGAGCCATAAGAATGATTCCTAAATGTGCAGTGATGTAGCTGTGTTTATACAATTCTCTCATAAGAGAATGGGAAGCTGTCACTATTCTATATAATTTGGAATATTGTGGTAGACCTGACAAGATCAAGTCATGTCATGCTTCCTCTCTTTTGACCTCATAGAACCTCGTAGAACCCCAGCCAAAGATTTATTGAAGAGCTGTTGAGTAATGTGAAACTGGAGATGACGAAAGTGTTGGGGCATTAGACTCGAGTCTATTATCATATAGCCATAAGACTATTTGAAAATTACTTTTTTCAGTGATCCCTCCCCCGCTAGATTTTTGCCTATGGCAAAAATGATGAATGGAATTTAGATTTCATTTCTACTTGTTCACAGTCCTCCCCATAGTTCATTGACTGTTTGGGTATCTCCCTTTCAGTATGCTGTGCAGTGCTTCTGTTTATGCCTGTCTTGATGGCAAGTAGGAGATGAGCCCATGCAGGGCAAAAAGATATTCTGGGAGCCTAGGTTTCATTTCCTTTTCAGATGTTCTGTGTTTTATGAGTTTGGCTTCATTTATTTTCTGTAATGATGCCAGTACTTTTGATAATTTCATTGTAGGAATTATGACTGGAGCCTTTTACTCAGTGTCAACTTTACTAAACCAAATGATATTAGCTCACTATGAGGTAAGTTTTTATAGAATTCCTTATTGAATCAAAATTAGTGCCCTGCTTGTTTTGTCATTGCCAATTTTGATTTGTTCAGGAGTTAAGCATACAGGATGTGGGAGATCTGTCATTAGGGAAAAGAATAATAGTTTGATATGCTATCTGATTATGGATTATTTTATTTTTACCTCAGATAAAAAGGTTGAAATTTGTAGAAGGAATAAAAGATGGGTTTGTCACTCTGAGAATCATGAAAAATGAGCATTTCATCTTCCAATCTTTGAGAATACTGTCTTAAAATACTGCACTTTTGTAGACTTAGGTTGCATCTATTTCCTTATTTCTTTATAAATCCTTGTCTTAATAAAATTGGTAATAGAATAATCTTTAATAGTTTTTTTTATAATTGAAAGACTTACCTAATTACATTATCTGAAAATGAGCTATAAACTAAAATATATGGCTATGCATATATAGTTTCACTCCCAGTTTACTATTGCCGTACTTTGAATTTTCTTATGCTTGGTATTTGCCTACAAAAATGATTGATAAATTTTACTAATTTTTTAATAGATTGACTTTTGAAAAAGTGAATTAGAATGAACTTGCTTAATCATTTCATTATTGTGTAATTTCATAATTATATTACATAAAGGGAGAAGAGATAAATGCAGGTAGGATTGGCCTCACACTTGTGGTAGCTGGAATGGTTGGCTCTATTATTTGTGGCTTATGGCTGGATCATACCAAGACATACAAGTAGGTATATGAATTGGAATAGCAAATGTTTAAATTCATATGTTATGCTGTAGTTATAATATGAAGGCTGAGTAGTTTAATAGAGATTTTATAGAAATATAGAGAGAGTGCAATTGTGCCTTTTGTTAATTAGTTAAATGTGTCTATGTGTGAAAAGAGAAGTAGGTTTATGAGGAGTCCTTGGTGCTCTCTGAGCTTGCTTGTTTTCTTGAAGAGATTTCATTACTAATTATATAACATTATCAGTGTTAGTCACTGTCACTGTCATTGACTAGCACTGATGATCTTACCTACTTTGGATTATAAAATGTCTGCAAGAAAAAATGTTTAGCAAGCACCAAGCAATCCCTCACGTCAACCCAGAGCTATAAATATTCTCCTTTATTAGAATTATGTTTAACCATTTTCGGAAAGCTGCTGGCTATAATTCATAGCTCATTTTTTGGTTTTTGACAAAGGACCAAAATTTCTTGGTTTAATTCTAAGTGGAATCTCTGGTTTTATCAATGCCAGGAACTTTGTGCCAAAGATCATGCCACAGAACTTCCTGCTGGCTCCCCATTGACTTCGCTTGTTGGAAGCCAGTGGGCAGTTGTAAGCTGCGGTCACATCCTTGCTTAACAACCTTCACTTTTCACTTAATGATGGCACGGGGATTGTCAGGATTGCTGCTGTTAAGCAATGAAGTCACACAAAGTCACACTTTAGGAGCACATCACAAAAGTTTACAATAGAATTTCCAGTCCCAATTACTATGGTAATCCAAGGAATACCTCTATTGTTAGGTGGCAAAAGAAGGCAAATATACATTTAAAAAATGTATATTTTTATTTGACCCCTGTGTTATGAAATTATAGCAAAAATAATTTGTGTGTTTTTTTTCTACAGACAGACCACATTAGTTGTATACATCCTCTCTTTTGTTGGGATGGTCGTATTTACATTCACCTTGAACTGTGGAAACCTTCTAGTTGTATTTATGACTGGTGGAGTACTTGGGTAAGGCTTTTTGCAATAAAATATACTGCAATGCTAATTCAGGAAGATTAAATATATTCTATATTATTAAAGTGCTTATTTTCTAGTGGAATATATTTCCACCAAAGGTGGATTTTTGTAACTGGATTTTCTAATTATTGGAGTAAGCTAGAAAATCCATTGCCCTAATAGTAATAAATACTGAAGAATAATTTTGATACAAATAGTAGGGATTATTGCTAATTTACACTTTGGCTTTTTATGTCAGTTTCTTTATGACAGGTTACCTGCCCCTTGGTTTTGAATTTGCTGTGGAAATTACATACCCAGAGTCAGAAGGCACTTCATCAGGGCTTTTGAATGCTTCAGCACAGGTAATGAGGAATTTTACTAGAATCTTGAAGTTTTGAGTTCAGATAATTTTATCACTTCAGTGATGCTGTTTTCATAAATAGGTAAGTAGCAAAGATTAAGGAAACAGCTTTCAGAAAGCTCTGAAAATCATAGTAAATATTCAGAGCTTTCCCAAAGCTTGCAGCATCTCTATTGAAAATATTTTAAAAATAGCATATATGTTGTAACAATTGCATTACTATGCAAAAAAAAAATCACACAAAAATATTTGTCCTTTGCTGAATTAATATTGGCACTGTGAAAAATGAATTTGTGGCTACCCAGTCAACTAACTATTTTTCTCATATCTCTGTTTATGCTTGGAATAATACTTTTTCTAGAGTAAGCTATTTTCCATTAGAATGGCAGGGTAATTCTGGGGTGCCCTCCCCCCCCCGAACAAATTTGCAGGCCATGAGTAGTACACTTTTAATATGAGAGCACACTGTTCTTTTCTGAAAACAGTGCGTAAACAAAATCCCATTTATGGGGCACAATAGGAAATAACGGGCAGAGTTCATGGAACTCAAGGAGAATTGGCAGAGTTAAATTCTGAAATGTTTTCTTATAAACAATTACAGATATTTGGGATCGTCTTTACATTGATCCAAGGGAAGCTTACAACAGATTACAATCCTCGTGCTGGAAATATTTTTCTCTGTGCATGGATGTTTATAGGTATCATTTTAACAGGTAATAACTTAAAACATTCTCAAATTATGTTTTTGTTCTTAGTGAATATGAAATCTGTCCAAAGCAGGAGTGTCAAACTCAATTTCATTGAGGGCTGCATCAGGGCTGTTGTTGACCTCGGGGGGCAGGGTGGGATGTGACTGACTGGATGGGTGTGACCAGGTGGTTGGGCGTGGCCAGCTTGATGTCACTCACTGGGTATGGCCAGGTGGGTAGGCACAGCCACTGCCCAAACTGCTAGCATATACACTGGGCTGAAGCCACACTCGCCCAATGTTTCCTCTTTGCATTGGGTAGACTGGGCCAAAGCGATGCGGGATGGCCCCTTACATTTTCCAGGACAGCCCCGCAGGCTGGATCTGACCACATTGCAGGATGGATCCGGCCCACAGGCCTTGTGCTTGACACCCCTGTTCCATGTGCTTGACACCCCTGTTCCAAAGGCTTAAGTCATCTTTATTTGAAACTGTAAAACTCCTTTTATTACCAAAAACATATCATATCTTACAAGAATCAAAATACAATGCATCATAACGGTAAAGCAAATAAATATTTGTCAACATTTTAAATATGTTAACAGCAAAGGAAGAGCAGTAAGAAACAAGATTGGTTAAACAGGCTGTGGGGATTTGCCTACTTTTTTGTTTGTATAGTGTCTCTATTCAGGTAGTCCTCAGCTTACAAGCATTTGTTTAGTGATCTTTCAGTGTTACAGTGACACTGAAAAAAGTTACTTATGACATTTTTTCACACAACCATTGCAGCATCCTTGTGATCACGTGATCAAAATTCAGATGCTTGGCAACTGACATGTACTGTGTTTCCCTGAAAGTAAGACCCAACCATAAAATAAGCCGTAGCATTATTTTTCCAGATGCTCATATTAGCCTTACCCCCAAAATAAGCTCCAGTTAAGATTGTCAGCCAGAGAGACACATTTTAGTACCGTATTTCTCCAAAAACAAGACCAAAATTAATGACCAAAAATTAATATAAGATCTGGTCTTATTTTTGGGCAAACACAATAGTTATGATTATTGCAATGTCTTGGGGTCATGTGATCACTCTTTGTGACCTTCTGAGGCTAAGTTAATGGGGAAGCCGAATATACTTAATAATCATGTTACTAAACTTAAGAACCATGTGATTCATTTAAACTCTGGCAAGCAAGGTCGTAAAATGGGGCAAAATTCACTTAACTGTCTTGCTTAGCAATGGAAATTTTGGTCTCAATTGTGGTCATGTACCTGTATCTTTTATGAATGTCTTTCATCACTATGTTTGTTCCTTTTAACCTGGATTAAAGCCTAAACTGAAAAGTTGATTAGCATGTAGGTCAGTCATAAGATCTTCCTCAATAATTTATGCATAGTATCTAAGAGAAATCAATATTAGGATCTCTCTTAAGATACACAGTATTGCAATGGTGGTGAATATCTGTAGCTCAGGTGTAGGATGAGAGTAGGGTTTCGTTACCAGGCTAGGTAATCCTCTAAACTCCACTGAAAATGTTACTTAGTCTGGTAACAGAACGTTCGGAAATCAACCCACAAGTTCAGAGAACAAACCTCCACCCTCCTATATGATATTGTATTTTGATATATTGTGATACATTTTAAGAAATATCTAATCTCAGATATTGCCTGAGGCTCTGAAAATCATTAAAGGCACACAGAGTTACTTCCTTTATTGTTCCTCACCTACAGACACAAATCCTGCCCAAAATAAAACAATTACTACCTCATTAAAATATACCCTGAGAACTTCTAGGGATGAGCTGTCAGCTATTTCCTTCTCCAGCACATGGATAAATATACCTGGAAACATCTACCTACCTATCCACCCTCTCTCTCTCCCTATGTACTGTATTTCTCTCTCTCTCCCCCCTCTATCTACCTATATACCTACCTACCTACTCACTCTCTCTCCCACCTATCTACTGTATTTCTCTCTATTTTTCTCTCTATCCCTCTACCTACCAACCTACCTACTCCCTCTCTCTCCCTACTTATCTACAGTATATATATATATCTCTCTCTACCTACCTATCTACACTTTCTCCCTACCTACCTAATGTATCTCTCTTTCTTTCTTTCTTTCTCTCTCTCTCTTTAGCTACCTACCTACCTAACTACTCACTCTCCCTCCCTCCCTACTGTATTTCTCTCTCTTTCTCTCCCTCTCTATCCCTCTATTTACCTACCTACTTTAAAAAAAAATTGCCTCTTTAAAACCTGGGTGCGTCTTATACTCCAAAAATATGGTGGTTGTTCAATCAGTTTGCCTACTTATCTGCATCAGTTTCATTGCAGTACAACAGCTGCTGTTCAATCCCCATGTTATCTTGATATCATCACCCATCACCAAAATATCCTCTCCCTGATCTAGATTTGCACTTTTGATTAATATGTTTTAGTATTTACTCATATAACTATTTTTCACTTTAGAAATAGCTGAAAAACATTGCAATAAAGTATTAGATATTCTGCAGAAGACTGCTGACATTAATGTGTTGGTATCTGTAGGACAATTAACAAAGCCAAACTAAAAAAAATCACCAGAGTGAATGTATTTGAATTGATATTTCATATTATTTCTTTTATTTTTAGCTTTAATTAAATCTGATTTGCGAAGGCACAATGTAAATTCAGGGATTGTAACTGGGGACATTAAATCTGTAAGTAATTTTAATCTTTAAATTTATTGTGATATAAGTTTAACTCACTTTCATTATATTGTCAGTTCTTTTGGGTAAATGTCAGAAAATATTTTTGCCTCTTTTTTATTAGATGTTTGAAAACCCAATGTATTATTTGCTGTTTCTGAAGAATCTTCCAGTTTATCCAATTTTTATCCTAATTCTGTCTGCAGCATATGTGGAAGACGGACCACTGAGAAATAGGGTGTTGGTAACTTACTTGATACGCCTCTTCTAATAAGGTGGACATAGCATCCATGCATGGGTTGACACTGTTCGTGCTCTGATTGGACTGAGTCTGATTACTAATTAATTAACCACTATATAACCAGTCTCCATGAGTGGTATCATCCAGTTTCCGGAGAAGAGAAAAAAAGACAGACTCCACGTGTTATCCAAACAAATTTCAACTTTAGTGATCCAAAGAAAGAGAACATTACCAATATGTCAATACAAACATCCGAAATTAGAACAAAAGCAGTTCTAGAAAGACAAGGAACAATCAAAATAAGGGCCGGGCTGGATGCTATCTCCACCTTATTAAAAGAGGCGTATCAAGTAAGTTACCAACGCCCTTTCTCAATAAGGGTGGAGATAGCATCCATGCATGGGACATACCCAAGCCGTATAACCCTCAAGGGTGGGCAATAGACTGTTCCGAAACTGACCCTTCCAACTAAACGGCCTGCAGCACTCTCCTTCTGAAAGCAGCATCAGCTGATGCGAACTTGTCAAGTTTGTAATTGTGTATGAAATGAGACGGAGAGGCCCTTGTAGCCGCCCTACAAATCTCATCCAGAGAAGCCTGCATCGCCCATGCTGTCATGGTAGCAGTGCTCCTTGTAGAGTGGGCCGTTACCCCTGCTGGCCTCGCCTCCTGGCGTGAGTCATATGCTGCTGCAATGCAACATCTAACCCACCTTCCAATGGTCGCCACCGAAACCCTTTGCCCAAGGGAAGAAGACTGAAACGAAACAAAGAGGGCTTATGAATGTCTGTGATCAACCGTGCAATCAATGTAAACTCTTAACGCCCGATGCACATCTAACTTGTGCCAACGACGTTCCAATTCATGTCTGGATGAGGGACAAAAATTTGGCAACACCGCCACCTGTGTGCAGTGAAATCAAGACCCCACCTTTGGCATAAAGGAAGGGTCCAATCTGAGGACCACCCAATCCTCATGGAATCTACAGAGGTCATCCTGCACAGATAAGGCATGCAGTTCGAATATAAGCCTTGCTGATGTCACGGCCACCAGGAATGCTGCCTTCCAGGTAAGTAATTGTAAAGACACTTCCCGAAGGGGCTCAAATGGTGGATCTATCAGGGCCTCCAGAACTTTAGCCAGATCCCAGGTCAGATATCTATGCACTGCTAGGGGCTTTAGATTAACCACCCCTTTCAAGAACCCTCAGATGTTGGGATGATGTGCTAACAATTGTCCCCCACCCCAGGTAAATACCCAGGCGACCACCAGTCTCTTAAGAGTGTTGGGTGACAACCCCTTCTCCAAACCATCCTGTAGAAATTCCAGAACCTGAGGGATGGTAGATTGAACTGGTGAGATATGTTTGGTCGCACACCAACAAGAAATTTTTTTCCAGGTGGCATTATAAATGCGGACCGTTGATGGTCTCCTGGAGGGCTATATGGTAGAAATGACCCTGTCTGAGAGATTGCTGTCCCTCAGCGCGAGCCACTCAACTGCCAGACGGTCAGCTGCAGCCACTGAGGGTCTGGGTGTTCCAGAGACCCCTGGGTGAGGACAACCTTGTCTGGTGGAATCCTCCAAGGTTTCGCCACCAACAGTGACCGCAGGTCAGCAAACCAGGGGCGTCACGGCCAGTGAGGTGCCAGAAGGATGATCTCCGATCTGACGCAGATGACCCTGGGGAGAAGAGGAATCGGGGAATGCATAGAGCAGGCCTCTGGGCCAGTGGCAGTGAAGGGCATCCACTGCTTTTGCTCCAGGGGTGCTGAACCACGTGAAAAACCTCGGCAGCTGGGTGTTGTCCGCGGTGGCAAACAGGTCGATGATCGGGATACCGAAATGCTGTGCTGAAAAAGACAAGGATGTAGACACCATTCGGCTTGGTCAACCTTAGCCCTGCTAAGCCAATCAGCAGTGACGTTTGTGATGCCCGATATGTGCTCTGCTGAAATGGACCAGAGATTCTCCTCCGCCCAGGAAAATAAGACATTCGCTTTTGCCATAAAATCACCTGATATAGTATCCCCGTCTATTAATATGGGCGTTGGCTGCCATATTATCAGTTAGAACAAGTCCATGTTGGCCGGAGACGGAGTCCTGAAAACTCAATAGGGCTAATCTTATGGCCCGTAGCTCCAACCAGTTAATGCTTTTCTCTGCCTCCTCTCGTGACCATTGGCCTTGTGCCATTTGTGTCCCCAAATGGGTCCCAACCGTACAGACTAGCATCAGTGGTAACTGTCACTCTATTAGAAATCCTAAAATGACACCCGGTCTCTATGGCTGGTGACCTCCACCAGTGGAGGGAGTGGCAAACCTCCCTGGGCAATGGGACCTTAGTCAAGGAGACACTGCAATTAGACTTCTGGTAGGGGAGAAGGAACCATTGCAACTCCTTGTGTGCAGTCTAGCCTAGGGGACAATGGAAATGGTAGATACCATCTTCCCCAATAATTTGGAAAGTGTGGCCAGGGATACCCGGTGTTTCGATCTGCCTAAGACTGTCGAGGAGGTCCTCAGAAAGGAAAACCTGACCTGCCTCCGTATCTATCCAAGCTCCCAAATGTAAAATACAAGTCATAGGGGTAAAATGGCTCTTGGCTTCATTGATGGAGAATCCATGTCCCCTCAATACATCTAATGTGAGGCGAAGGTCGTCCACCGCCTTGTCCCTGAAACTTGATTTTACCAATATGTAATCTAGATAAAGTTGCACCCTGACAGGGATGGAGCGTAAATGGGCCGAAAACCCGGGGCACGGAAGAAAGGCCAAAGGGTAATGCCCTGTACTGATAATGATGTGACATGTAACAGAAATGCAAGAACTGACGATATTCTCTCCGGATGGACACATGCAGGTACGCCTCCGTGAGGTCAACTGAGGTTAGAAAATCGCTTTCGTGAATACCTTCCAGAATGGTGATTAAGGAATGCATTTTAAAATGTCTGTACTTGACAAACTTGTTTAATCGTTTCAAATCAAGGATGACCCTCCACCCTCCAGAGGCCTTAGGTATCACAAACAGAACAGAATAGAAACCACAGCCGGCTTGGTCAGCCGGTACCTCTTGTATAGCCCTAATCTCGAGCAAATGCTGTATAGCAGACTGCATAAGGGACCTCCTCTGGGGGTTGTTAGAAACAGGGCAACGAAGAAAGAACTTTGGAGGTGTGGAAACAAACTCCAAGGCCAGACCGAACCCGACCATGGCTCTAACCCAGGCATCAGTAGTTATGGCCTCCCATTGGTCAGCAAAAAAACGTAACCTGCCTCCAATGGGGAACTGTTCCTGAGAGGGATTAAGTTTTGCCGTGATTTTCGGTTACTGCCTCCCCGAAAGGGACGCTTAGATTGATTACTCTTCTGCTGCCGATACTGTGGTTGCCTAGACCGCTGAAAGAACCCTCCCTGTGGGTGATAACCCGAAGGAGAGTACTCCGGCTGTCCGGTTGGACCCCCATACTCCTGGGCATGAAAGGGCTGTCTTCTAGGGTAAGGAGTCAGGAGTGAGAACCCCTTCTTGGGATTGGAGGGGAGGATTTTGTGCTTATCCTTACCCTCAATGAATAGGGGTGGTGGTGAATGAATCCCCAAAAAGGGTGCCCCCTGTATATGGCTCATATGCAAGGCGCCATTTATGTTTGACATCTGTTTGCCACTGTCGCAGCCACAAAAGTCTGTGTGAGGCTACCGAGGACGCCATTGCCCTGGAGGTGAACCAAGTAGCACTCAAAGTAGCATCTGCGGTGAATTGTACAGCAGCTACAATCTTGTTCAAGTCCTGATGGGCCCTTGAATCCCTGACAGGGATCCACCCCTGTAGCTGTTGTAGCCAGCTAAGGTTCGAGCGGGAGAAAAAGGAAGCCGCTGTTGAGGCTCGAACTGCCCAGGCTGCCTGGTGGCCCTGCTGGATGACCTGGTCAGCCCGTCTGTCCTCTGGCTTGAGTATGTCCTCTTGCACCGCTGGCATTGTGGTGTTGGTGTACAGGGCTGCGACTTGCAGGTCAATTGTTGGCCACAACAGCGCCTTGTTGAGATAGTGTGTGACATTATAGAAATGTCTATCGTTGGCTGACGGAGCTGGGCCGGACGTAGGAGTGGACCACTGATGCTGAATAGTATCGACAAACAGCTGCAGGGCCGGAATGGTGTCGTCTCCAACTTGTGCTCAGTAAACCAAACACTGGTCAACTGGGAGTGCGATGAGGGTTCCTTCACTGCTTGAGTTCCAAGCTCCGAAGCCGTCTTGGCCTTGCATAATAAGGGAGTGAACAAGTTAGATGGAAATAGGCCTGTGTAGGAAGGTTTATCAGCGACGGACCCCTCCTCATCCGACAGGTCAGCCTCCCTGATTTCGCCCTTGTCGGTGGTAGTGCCTGTGCCTCCTTCTCAGATCGATGTTGGGAGGAGGTATTCGAGTGCTTGGCACTGGAAGAGGCTTTGGATGCCTTCTTAGTCTTTGAGCTCTTACTGCTTGAAGACGAGCTCTTGTGGGAGGCCTTAGCCTGAGATGAGACTGCCCCAGCAGGGGAAAGAGAAGCCTCTGCCATAGCAAGGAGACCAGGTTCAGATTCAGCAACCTCCCTGCCAGTGTCTGAGGCGGGCTCAGGCACACTATCATTGGCCATACTCTCACCAAGGCAAAAGATGGCAGAAAATGGCATCCACAGTTCTTTGTGGGCACTCTGAGCTCTGTCCCATTCAAAATGGTGTTTGTGCCCTTTTTCGCACAGCTGAACCCCCTCAGAATGGCGCTGAGCCTCCCAGAGAAGCGCTAGGCGGCCTGTGTATTTTTCAGCCTAACCAGGCGCTCACGATTGTCCTGCTCTCTACCTGTTGGCGTGCTGCTCCTTTAAAGCGAGAGTGGCCTTGCACACACCGTTGGAGCCGGTCCGGAAATTGGTATGCTGCCCAGCCGCTGCGCAGCATTCCGGGCTCTCCCTGTCTCCGCGGCTGTCAGTTTTAAAAGGAATGGCACACTGACCGCTTTTCTCCCAAGCGCGCCATTTAAACTAAGCAGGGAGCCGATGCTCCTTGTGATGCTGAGGGGGGAGATGCGTGGCCTCTGGGCAGCAGCCCTGTGGCTTCAGGTGTCCAGAGCCCCAACATTTGGATCCAGGATACTCACAGTTGCTGCAAGGAATCAACAGTTTTGAATATCAAATTTTTAACCAATTAAGGGAGAGATAAGGATAACACGACTGTCCCAGAGTGAGTGAGTCGGAAACTCCACTCATGGAGGCTGGTTATATAGTGGTTAATTAATTAGTAATCAGTCCAATCACAGCAAGGACAGTGTCAACCCATGCATGGATGTTATCTCCACCCTTATTGAGAATGAAATAGTACAGGATAATATAATTTTATAGACAGCACTCTCTTCTATCTGAGTTGGAATTTAACAAGTATTCCATTTCATCCTGGAAATTCAGTAGCTATCGTGTTACATATTTTAAAATGACATGAACAGCATTGTAGTATTTCCTGAAATTATTACCTATTCTTTCATGTCTATGTACATAAATAAATTGCAATTATATAAGTAATTATCAATAGGTTATGTTCCATAGACAAGGGACCTAACCCACTAATAACTCATAGAGAATAATTTTCTATAATTATTTATATTGGGGTACATAATGGTCCCCAAAGCCAATAATTATTAGGTTGTTTAATCTAATATACAAAACAGTTGCAAGTAATATGATACATTTATGGAAGGCAAATGTTCAGTTGTGTATCAAATGAATGTGTATTCATCATTTGTATAAGAATATTAGGTATAATATGCTAATATTTAAATGTATGGTAAGACATGACTTGGAGGTTTCTCAATATACATGACAATATGACACATTTGTATTTAATACACAATGAGGTACACCTCATTTTCAAAAGGATTTGGACAAAACATAGTATAGTAGTACCTTAGTACTTAACTGCTTTGAAACTCATCAAACTTGGCACTCAATGCATTTTGACATGAAAATTTTATCCCAGACTTCTCATTTGTTACTTGAAATGCAAGCTAGAACTTTGGTTGGCTGGCTTGTGATTAATACATTACTCCTTATGTGTAAAATTTGGTGCTTGTTCTTTTTTGGCACTGGTCGCACCCCCCGCACCCCAAACAATTAACGATGAACACTGAGGTACCACTGTATACATTTCCATTGTTTTGAATGTTTCATTGGAATTTAGGGAATACCCTTTTTTTTACTCTGATAATATTCCATGCTAGCTTCTCACTAAATCTCCTATGTTCTGAATTTCCTTTTATTTCTTTGACAGATACCCACTAACAGTCCTATTGAAGATGAACACAATAAAACATCAAAAAACCAGTCAGAATCAAAAATGAAAAATGAAAAAAACACTAGGCTCACAACTGACATCTCTGTTATAATAAAAGAAAGTTAATGGGAGAATCACAAGAACTATAAGCCTAAAAATTGTGCTGAATGGCAGGAGTTAGCAGTGATTGTACACTAGATAAAGGAAAAGATTGTATACACTTAATGAACACATTTTAACTTTAAAATGATAATTTTCAACAATTGTTTTAAGTTTCAGTGATAAAATTCCCAGGAATTTTCCATTTCTTAATTGGAAATTGTGCACTTTCATAAAATATATTATGCTGTAAATGATAAATTAGAATCTCTTTTATCAAAATCTGCCGCAAGCTAATCCACACTTGTAATTCTTATATAGAATGTGTGCAGTGAGCAATTTGATATCAATGAAATATGTGTTTTAACTTGTTTTTATTTGAAGTACTGCCCTTCCTATAGAAGGGATTGTCTTTAGCACAATAGACAGTATAAGAAATTCATTTTTTTGGATGTGATATACTGTAAATCCTGGATTTTGCCATTTTTTTTGGCTTTGTAAGAGTTATGGCTTATGAAATCTCTTTGTTTTGAAACACAAATGAGTGAATGGTAAACCCCCAATTTCCAAGAAGTATTTTATATTCTAAGTTATTGAAGATGAAGGCAATTTGAATTTTAGAGCACAGAACTAGATATTCATTTCCTGGATTTTTTTTTACATTATGAAAATGAACATACATCTTTTTGTATTATGTGAATCATAAGAAAGTATTGCCAGATCATAAAAAGGCATATGCATGCCATTGAGTTCTTTGCATCAATTTTGTGAATTTGTGAAAAGTAAATGAAGATAATTTCTGGCAAATACAATATAATAAAATAAAGCAGAACTCACAATGGACTCTGTAATATTTCATTAGTTAGGAATGTGTGTAGATTTAAAATAACTACTGCTTAACAAAAAGTAGATTTACATGATATGGAAATTGCCAGTGGGTGTTTTCAGCCTATTAGTTCGATAGAAGTATGACAATATTTTGTGTACATTTAAGAAGAATTACCATGTATTAAATGTTCGCATCATGTCCTTTGGCTTACCTAGAAATAAATCAACATAAACCTTTAGATCTTTTTCACCTTTAAAAGAAGGGTGAAAGTGAATGACTTGCTGTTTTCCTGAGTCCACTGCTCCTGATGTTCTTGTTTTACAAGTAAGCATGGTAATAATAAGACTTCATTTTCACATGAGGAATAAATGTTGCTTCAAGGCTAACATATACATACATCTGTGCCTAATAATTTGTAAGGAAAAACATAATCAAATCACATTTCTATCCCAGATATCAGAAAAAAACTATATCCTCTTTTTCTTTCTTTAAAATTTATAGGATGTAAAAGTACTTAAATTTCGCTAGATCATACCAATATTTGCAACAATCAGTATTTATCAAAATGGCCAACAAATGGTAGCATTAGTAGTATTTATTGAAATAGTGGCATTAGAAGTATTTACTGTTCTTTTCTGCAGTCTTTAGTGAGACAAATGGAACAATTATCCCAAACTCCTACATAACTATTCTGTTGTTCAGCAATCTGCATTTTTTTATCTTGTTGAATGTTGTATTTAAAGATAACCTTATTCTCGGTATTGAACAAACGAATTATATGATGAATAGATTTATATAATTTATTAGAACAGTTCAGTGGTTGTCTGGTGGCGAACTAACTAGCTTGCTTGCTTATTTATTTGTAATCACATTTCTATGATATGAACTCCAGCCACTCAGCTGGACAGCTTAATATACACAAACAGCAAAATAAAACAAAACTGCGAAGTTAGCATCATTTGGAGGGAATATCAACCAACTCTCTCTCCCCCATCAGCAGAGATGGCCCTCAAAATAATCCTAACCTAAGGCATAGAAGAAACACCATGTTTTTAACACAGTATAACACACTGAAGGGCTAATATTGTTAAAACTGCTGTGCTGTGTTAACTAAGTAAGTGTTGATGAGCAATACATCGGCCCTGCTTTGCCTCATCTAGGTGGCTTCACAGTGCATTTAAAAGTTCACAGAGCTGATGGAACTGGCTGCCTCCAATAAGATTGTCATGGTCTGCCTAACACTTATGCCAATGACATGGTTCAGCAATTCATCTTAAGAGGAATTGTAGCAAAGATATCTGTGGATGAGAAATTGCATGCTGGCAATTCCCATTGCGGACTGCATATAGACTGACATGAACATAATTTGACAGTGTTAATGATTCAGGTGCTACGAAGCAAAATTCTCAAATAAAACGTCAGTACTAACCCCAATCAGTGCATTCCTTGAATAGCCATCAAGTTATTTTCAATTCTTAGCAACCACAGATAATTATTCTTCATAACGATCTGTCCCTAATCTGGTTTTCAGCATTGTTATTGTCATGAAGTCTTTCTATTGTGTGCGCCTGGTCATCTCTTTTTCCTCTTTCCTTATCTTTATTTAATGTGTTTGAGGTAGAATAATTTGATTCTGGTGATTTTTGCCTCAACTGAGAACTTGTTCTTGATTTGTTTGATGGTCCATTAATTTGGTTTTTTGGCAGTCCTCACAATTCATAGAAAACTTCTCCAATACCAATGTTCAAAAGCATCAATACTGCTTATTAGATTTTTTCAAATCCCATTTTCATTACTTTATAAGTAACTTAAGGTGGCAAACATACATAATATTCCTTTCTCCTTCTATTTTTCCACAGCAACCTTCTGAGGTAGGTTGTACTGAAAAGAGTGACTGGGCAGTTTTCATGCCCAAGGCAGGACACGAACCTTAGAATCCTGATTTGTAGGCCATCATCTTAACAACTATACCAAACTGGCTGTCTTCCTATCCTGCTTCAAAATCTAACTTTCATACCCATAGAGTGTCACAGGAAATATCACAGCACAATTTTAAACACCTGTAGGTATGGCGACATGGCATTTGAATGTTTTTTTAAAAGCCTTCATGGCTGCTCTACAAAGTGCTAGTCTCCAATGTATTTGACTGCTTGTTTCTTTATGCTGTTTAATCCTAAAAGGGAGAAACTATCCACTATTGTCTCCAAACACAGGCACCTTGAATTTGGCATGGAGCTAATACGAACTTGATCCCTGAATTTGAGAGAAAATGTTGATTCTAGTAGACATTCCATAAGTCAGTGGTCCCCAACCTTTTTATCGCCGCGGACCAGTTAGACGAGCCTCCCTCGGCCTTCCGGACCGGCGGGTGGGAAGGCGGCCATCCTGGGCGCGCGTTTCGCAGGGCGGGGGGGGGGGCTTCCTTCACGCCAAGGCCGACAGCCTGTGAGGCCGCCCCGCCTCCTCCTCCTCGGCCGCCGGGGGAAGGGAGGGGGAACCGACCCCGCGATCAGCTCGCTCGGGCAGCCCTTTTTCCTCGCTGCAGTTCGGCGGGGGAAAAAGATGGCACCGTGTCCTACTTCGGGCGGGCGGGCGGCTGGCGCGGCGGAGGCCGGCTGCTTCCGAGGGGGTGGGCCTCCGCGCCGCGCTCCATGAAGGGAAGAGGGGGAGAAGGCGGGCTGCGGCCGAAGGGCCCCCGAGAGCCCCGCCGGCCTGACGCAAAAAGTGCTTCGGCGGAGCGGCGGGGGGGAGGGGCGGGAGGCAGGTGACACTCCAGGAGGGGGGGCAGAGCTGCGCCGCGAGTCTTACGTAAAGTCCCCCCTCCCCGCCTCGGCGGAGGAAAACATCTCCCACCTGGGTGGGGCTGCGCGCGAAGCGCCTCTCGGAACGGCGAAGCTCCCCAAGTTCCCCCGAAACGGCCGCGCTGCGCCCCTCCCCCCGCAACCTTAGTTTCTCCTTGGGAGGAAAATGCTGCCCCCCCTCCTGCCCCCCCTCGTCATTCCACGGGGCAGGCGGGCCGGGCGAGTCCGCGGACAAAGTTTCGCCTCCCAGGCAGCCTCCGCCAGCAGCATCCCAAGTTCGGGCCGAGGCCGCCGCCGCCCCCTCCCTCCCGGGGCGAGCAGAGCAAGAGGGCGGGGGGGAGATCGGGCCTCCCCTCGCCCCCCCAGCCCCGCACATCTGGGGGGGGCAGAGAAAGGGCGCGTTCATGAGGACTACAAAGTTGCAAATATGGCCCCCGGCCGCTGCAACGATCATGGTCCCCGGCCGCTGCGCGGCCCGGTGCCAGGTACTCCACGGCCCGGCACCGGTCCGCGGACCGGGGGTTGGGGACCACTGCCATAAGTGACAGATTTATGGCTTACATTAGTCTTTCTTGGCTGGATTTGT
This sequence comes from Thamnophis elegans, assembly GCF_009769535.1. NCBI lineage: Eukaryota > Metazoa > Chordata > Lepidosauria > Squamata > Natricidae > Thamnophis > Thamnophis elegans. The sequence continues at coordinate 91,552,818 of NC_045544.1, read as the reverse complement.
ATCTTTGTTAAAACTTGCAACTGTATTCAAAGATTTTTAGAATATGCTGTCTATTGTGTAATTGCTGAAAAAGCAAGTTGTCACATACCAAAGAAATGGCTTTCGTTAGAACATGTTTTCTTAGTTTTTTTAAAAAAAGGCCTAGACTGCCATGCTAAAAGTGTCGCTCAGATTCGGATGGACTTGCTCCACTTGGACAGTGCCAGCAGAGATACCAAGGGAAGGCCTTGATCAAATTTTGTGGAATGAGTTCCAGCTTGTCACTCCTGAGGAAGGGGACAAGGCCATGGGAGCGATGAGTGCCGCCACCTGTTTGCTGGACCCGTGTCCCTCCTGGTTGGTCTCGACCAGCAGGGAGGTAACACGAGGCTTGCTCCAGAGGATCGTGAACACCTCTCTTCAGGAGGGATCTTTCCCGCAGCCTTTGAAGGAAACGGTGGTGAGACCCCTCCTCAAAAAGCCTTCTCTGGACCCAGCTGTCCTTAAAAACTACCATCCAGTCTCCAACCTCCCTTTCTTAGGGAAGGTTGTTGAGAAGGTGGTGGCCTTCCAACTCCGACGGACCTTGGATGAAGCGGATTATCTGGATCCCTTTCAGTCTGGTTTCAAGCCTGGTTACTGCACCGAAATCGCTTTGGTCGCGCTGACTGATGATCTCTGGCGGGCCAGGGATAGAGGGCATTCTTCTATCCTTGTGCTCCTTGACCTCTCAGCGGCCTTTGATACCATCGACCATGGTATCCTTCTGCGGTGGCTGGAAGAGGTGGGAGTGGGAGGCACTGTTTTATGGTGGTTTTCCTCTTACCTCTCTGGCAGGTCGCAGTCGGTGTTGGTCGGAGGACAGAGGTCGACCCCTAGGCCCCTTAAATATGGGGTGCCGCAGGGTTCGGTCTTGTCCCCCCTCCTATTTAATATCTACATGAAGCCGCTGGGTGAGATCATTCGCCGGCATGGGATTAAGTACCACCAGTACGCCGATGATACCCAGTTGTATCTGTCCGCCCTGTGCCAACTCAGTGAAGCAGTGGAAGTAATGTGCCAGTGCCTGGAAGCTGTCAGGGTCTGGATGGGAGTGAACAAGCTTGCACTCAACCCTGACAAGACCCAGTGGCTATGGATGTTGCCCCCCAAGGATAGTCCAGATACTCCATCTTTAAGCCTGGGGGTGAAATTTTACACCCCTCAGAGGGCCCGCAACTTGGGTGTTCTTCTGGATCCGCAGCTGACTCTAGAACACCATTTGTCAGCTGTGACCAGGGGAGCTTTCACCCAGGTTCACCTGATGCACCAGTTGCGGCCCTACCTGGACCGGGAGGCACTTCAAATGGTCACTCATGCCCTTGTCACCTCAAGACTTGACTACTGTAACACGCTCTACATGGGGCTGCCCCTGAAGAGTGTTCGGAGACTACGATTGGTCCAGAATGCAGCCGCGTGAGTGATACTGGGTGTATCGAAATACACCCATGTTACACCCATCCTCCGCGAGCTGCACTGGCTCCCCATCGGTCTCCGAACGCGGTTCAAGGTGCTGGTTATCACCTTTAAAGCCCTACATGGCTTAGGACCTGAATATCTATGAGACCGTCTCCTGCCACATACCTCCCAGCGTCCGATAAGATTTCACAGGATGGGCCTTCTCCGGGTGCTGTTGACTAGACAATGTCGGCTGGCGGCTCCTTGGGGGAGGGCCTTCTCTGTAACTGCCCTGGCCCTATGGAACGATCTACCCCCAGAGATCTGGACTCTCCCCACTCTCTCGGCCTTCCAAAAGTCTACTAAGACCTGGGTGTTCCGGCAGGCCTGGGGCTGTTGACCTCATGAACGAGGTCCAGCCCCACTAAGGTTGAGTGTATGATGTGCCTTTTAATTTGTTCTCTCTCTATTTTAAATTTTTTTAGTATTTTTTAGAATTGTTGTATGTAAGCTGCCCAGAGTCCTTTGGGATTGGGCGGCATACAAATTTATTAAATCTTGAATCTTGAATCTTGTCTCCAAACACAGGCACCTTGAATTTGGCATGGAGCTAATACGAACTTGATCCCTGAATTTGAGAGAAAAATTTGTCTTTGTAAAAGAGCTTCTTTATCCACCTGAAAATAGGAATCACCAAGTAATTTGGGCAAAGCAAAAATCATTAAGTGGGGGAGTCAAATCATTTTTAGGCTATAGAAACAATAGCTACATTTGGTATATATGATATGTTAAAGAGCAAGTGACCAAATAATAAAAGACATTGATTACATGTGAGTCTCAAAAAATAGAAAATGTTGATTCTAGAACAGTGGTCCCCAACCCCTGGTCCGCGGACCGGTGCCGGGCCGTGGAGTACCTGGCACCGGGCCGCGCAGCGGCCGGGGACCATGATCGTTGCAGCGGCCGGGGGCCATATTTGCAACTTTGTAGTCCTCATGAACGCGCCCTTTCTCTGCCCCCCCAGATGTGCGGGGCTGGGGGGGCGAGGGGAGGCCCGATCTCCCCCCCGCCCTCTTGCTCTGCTCGCCCCGGGAGGGAGGGGGCGGCGGCGGCCTCGGCCCGAACTTGGGATGCTGCTGGCGGAGGCTGCCTGGGAGGCGAAACTTTGTCCGCGGACTCGCCGGCCCGCCTGCCCCGTGGAATGACGAGGGGGGGCAGGAGGGGGGGCAGGAGGGGGGGCAGCATTTTCCTCCCAAGGAGAAACTAAGGTTGCGGGGGGAGGGGCGCAGCGCGGCCGTTTCGGGGGAACTTGGGGAGCTTCGCCGTTCCGAGAGGCGCTTCGCGCGCAGCCCCACCCAGGTGGGAGATGTTTTCCTCCGCCGAGGCGGGGAGGGGGGACTTTACGTAAGACTCGCGGCGCAGCTCTTCCCCCCCTCCTGGAGTGTCACCTGCCTCCCGCCCCTCCCCCCCACCGAAGCACTTTTTGCGTCAGGCCGGCGGGGCTCTCGGGGGCCCTTCGGCCGCAGCCCGCCTTCTCCCCCTCTTCCCTTCATGGAGCGCGGCGCGGAGGCCCACCCCCTCGGAAGCAGCCGGCCTCCGCCGCGCCAGCCGCCCGCCCGCCCGAAGTAGGACACGGTGCCATCTTTTTCCCCCGCCGAACTGCAGCGAGGAAAAAGGGCTGCCCGAGCGAGCTGATCGCGGGGTCGGTTCCCCCTCCCTTCCCCCGGCGGCCGAGGAGGAGGAGGCGGGGCGGCCTCACAGGCTGTCGGCCTTGGCGTGAAGGAAGCCCCCCCCCGCCCTGCGGAACGCGCGCCCAGGATGGCCGCCTTCCCACCCGCCGGTCCGGAAGGCCGAGGGAGGCTCGTCTAACTGGTCCGCGGCGATAAAAAGGTTGGGGACCACTGTTCTAGAAGACATTCCATAAGTGACAGATTTATGGCTTACATTAGTCTTTCTCGGCTGGATTTGTATCTTTGTTAAAACTTGCAAATGTATTCAAAGATTTTTAGAATATGCTCTCTATTGTGTAATTGCTGAAAAAGCAAGTTGTCACCAAAGAAATGGCTTTCGTTAGAACATGTTTTCTTAGTTTTTTTTTAAAAAAAGGCCTAGACTGCCATGCTAAAAGTGCTAATATCACCTTTTAAAATGCTAACAATGAACTCTAAAATCTGAAACAACACCACTTTGATATTTTCATTGCAATTCTAAGGCTGATAGTTCTACTTATTGTCATTAATTTGATGATTATATGTCATTTTAATCCCATTGTTTTCACTTTATAATATATAATATAAGAAATACCAATGCTTTGATGGTCATTTCAAAAAATCCTTTGTAAGTGAGCACTTAGAAGCCAAGAGGAACATACATGGCATATTTCAAGTTTGTATGCTTTACAGTCCTGGAGATTTCGCGATGAGGTGTGAGTGGTTTTCACTTTTATATATATATATATATATTGACAGCTAAAAAATTCTGCACTTATTGCAAGAAATGGCATCTAGGTACTGCTGTGCTGAAATCTGCTTACAATCGCTTAAAAGTTTTCTTGCCTAAAGAAGAGAGTTTCTTGTTAGAGATGTCTGAGAGTGCTAGTAGGAATAGATAAGCTACTTATGATGAGAAAACGTCAATCTTTCAACTTAGTTGATGGTTCCTAATGGGAAGGCAGTTCAGAATGTTGCCAGCTATTCCATAAGCTGGAGTAAAGGTGGAGTTTAACTTTTTAATGCTAGTTTTTTCTGTTCTTTCTGTAATATGAATTCCATTTACATCTAGCAATATCGTCTCCTTTTTCTTAATGTGACGCCTCCAGCACAAAGCACATTTGTGCATAGAGACCATGGTGAATTACAAACATGTAAATAGCTGAATGTCTAGATCGTTCCTGCCAACAAGTTGGTATCGTAGTTATAGCTGTACGTAAACAGCATTATGGAAAATTAAGTGTATTTAGAGATTGGGCTACACACTTGCTACTAATCAATTTTATCTTCATACACAGATGTCTTCCCTTTGTTAAAGCTGAACATATTCTGGGACTGAGACGTAACACTGAAAAGATTCTTTTTGTGAAAAAGAACACCAGTTCAAGTTATGCCTGGAATGTTAGGACTTCTGTGAGCTATAGGTGAAAGGATTAGTGCACTTAACATTATCAAAAATATGTCTACTAAAAAAGCTGAGCAAGACAGGATTTACTCTCAGGCTGCTTTAAAAAGAACAAGTTCTAATACTATCCCCCTCCCAGCTATTCCATCTTTCTTTATGAATTTAACATGGCTAGAAAACAGAAGATACTGTACAGTAAAATTAGAGCTATAACTACCATATATAATTCTTTCTCACTCTACACACACATGCACACTGTGGATAAAAAGTCTACATAATCTGTTAAAATGCTGGGTTTTTGAGACGTAAAAAAAACCCAGACCAAGATAAATCACTTCAGATTTTTTCCCCTCGTTTAATATAACATGTAAGCTGTACGATTAAATTGAAAAACAAACTGAAAATGTTTGTTTAGGGTCACTGTTATTGGGCCATTGCTGTTAAAAGGTGAAATTCCTCTAAATCTTTTGCATTTTAGTAGAGGCCTGAAGGTTTTGTGCCAAAATTGACTGATATTTGGAACTATTCCTAATTCCCACCACCTTGACTAAAGCCCTAGTTCTAGCTAAAGAAAAGCAGCCTCAAAATATAATGCTGCTTCATTGTAGGTATGTTGTGGCTTTGGTGATGTGCATTGCTGTTTTTGTGCCAAACTTACTTTTATAGCAAAAAAGATGAACCTTGGTCTCATCAGACCATAAGACATTTTTTTCAGCATGCCCTTGCCAGACTTGATGTAGGCTTTTACAAAATGTAGCTGGCCTTGGATGTTTTTTTGTAAGAAAAGACTTCTTGCCATCCTGCCTGCAGTCCAGATATATTCCTGTAGCTCCTTTAATGTTGCTGTAGGACCCCTTGTAGTCTCTCAGACCACGTTTGTTCTTGTTTTTTCATCAACTGGACATCCAGTTCTTCATAATGTCACTGTTGTGCCAAATTTTCCCCACTTGTTGATGACTGTATTCACTGTGTTCAAGGGTATATCCAATGCCCTGGATTTTTTTTTGTACTTTTTTCCTGATCGATACCTTCCAACAATGAGATTCCTTTGATGCTTTGTAAGACCATGCCTTTGGTGCCCTTTGCAAACCATGGCTTTTGCTGTAAGAGGCAACTGAATAAATGTTAGAAGAATCCTACTAAAATAGCTGAACTTTATGTGAGCTTGTTCAGTCACTTCAACTGATGGCAGGTAAATACTGCTACTATTTAACGTAAGTTTGGATGTGATTGGTTAATTCTGAACACAGCCATATCCTACTTATAGGTGTGCACAGACTCATGCAGTCATATTCTAGATTTTTATTCCTCCACTTAAATATTTCAGTTTGTTTTCCAAACTGCTTATATTATATTAAAGGTGGAAGAAAATCAAAGTAATTTTTCTTGCACTGATTCTTTTACATTTCAAAAGCCTGGCATTTAAACAGGTGTGTTTAGATTTTTTTACATCTGTGTGTGTGTGTGTGTGTGTGTGTGTGTGTGTGTGTGTGTCAAATTTGGAAAGCACTCATCTCACAGCTATGCTGGGCAGTGTACAAGACATTAAAACATAAAGGCTAGATATAAATGCTATAACAGGAGACATTTGAAACAAGAATAGAATAATTAAAATTAAACAGGCAGGAAGAACCTTCAAAGCCCCGTCATAAGAAAATTCCAATAGAAAACAAAGGCAACAACACAAGCAGAAATTCTTACTTTAAGATCAGAGGTTTATTGTTTCTAATAATTTGGAAAATTAGAAATGAATAGATATAAAAGATATAATAGCAGTAATACACTGCATTAACATATTAATGCAGAAGGCCAATGAGAAACAGCAAATCCTACAAGGGCTGCTATAAATCAAAGAGCCTGAGCCAATCTTGAACCCTATCCTTTATAGTGTTCCTTTAACCACATTCATGCTTCACAACCTCACTGTCACTTTCTGTGAACACCTGTGCCCAGAACTTTCAATTCCTCATTTCCAACAGTTTCATTCTTCCTGTTTTAAACGAATCCATACAAGTGCATATTTTGCAAAAAACATTTTTATCTCTCTCTTCTGGGGCCTTCTATTATCCATAGGACTTATTGAATCTAATAGATCAATAGGCCATATTTCTTGATTCTCGCAGCCCTAACCAGTGCCAGCGCCTCTGTGGCCTCAAGGGAGTCTGGCGCTCTCTCTCTCTATATATATATATATACACTGGAGAATTCAGATGAATTAATTGCAAAATAATAAAGTGGGATATAAATAATCAAACAGTTTACTTAACTTGATGTACCTCGTGGGTACGCCTATAAATTCTTACTTCCTGAGGAAAGCCCCCCGTCCGAGCTCGTATTGATAGGACTGAGGGGGTTTGAGATGCTAACCGATTAGATTTCCCGGGCTGGCCTTGTTAGCCTGCCGACCTTCCGACCAATCAGAAGTGTGCAACGCCTCTATGAGCTGCTTCCCGACTCTCTTAAGTCCGCCTCTCTTTGTTGCGGCGCCCAATGGGGACGCTCCGAATGTCGGCAGCTGCCGGGTAACATGGTTACATGTCAGAGAGTAACACTTGATCATGGAACATGGACTAAGGCGAAGGCGTCCGAGTCAGCTGCAGGAGCAGCATCAGCCGCAGCCGCCTGGAGAGGCTCCGGCGCAATGAATCCTCTCGCGATCGGGTAAGACTAACAGCAGCGCAGCAGGAACGGGAGAATGGGTGGGGTCCTGGTAGCCGAGCGAGCGATTGGGGGGTGAGGGCGAACCCTCTCCTTGAGGAAAAGAAAAGGCTTGCGGTTTCTGGGCCAGCCAGCCCCCCCAAAAAACCCTCGCCCCCCCCCCCTTTGGCTTCGTTTCACACGCACGTATTCCAGCACTTAAACCATCCCGCTGGGAGGTTGCCAAAAGGATGGGGAAGCGTGCGTGCGTTTTCCTTTCCAGCAGTCCGATCCTGGTCGCTTACGCGCCGTTGTGCTTTCCAATCTCCGAACAATAAGGAGTAGGGGTAGTGAACGGGGGAATGCGCACGGAGAGCTGCTGGAATCTCCCCTCAGGACTCTCTTTCTGTGCACGCGTATGCGTGTGTTCCCCTTTGTGGATCCCGACTCCCAATCAAAAGCTGAGCCGGGATGCGCCGCCAACCGTCCTCTTTTGCAGATTTAACCGAGGATCTGGGCTTTGAAATCTAGGCGCTATAGCCCGCAAAACTGAGACGTCCCGTTCCTTTTGTGAGACATTTCTCAGACTGAAAGGGAGGCTTTTTGGCTGGCTGCTGTCGCCCCCTGCCGAGAGGCAGTCTGAGGATTGCTGTAGCAGAGCGAGCTCTTCTAGTGTCCTTTTGTTTGACAAGTGAATAGAGTAAAATCGGGCTTTTGAGGAAAGGCCCTGCTGTCGTTTGCTATTTCCAGCTGATAACAAGGCTACCCGGTGGCTGTGTTCACACTACCCGCTTAATCGGGTCAAAGACTTCAGCTTGCATGTGCACAGCATGCAGCATCCTAAGCTTGGTTACTATTAACCTTGCTGGGAATTGGGGTGGGGGTGGCGAGGCTTGCCCTGTTTTGCTTTGCACATTTGGTTAGTAGAGGATTCTGTGTGGCATGCAAAGCAAGCGAGGCTTGTGAGGGAGATTTTGATGAATAAAAATAAAAACCATGCTAAGGAAGGAATGTGACGGTCCCTGCAAAATCTCTGAAAAAGGATTGTTTTCTCTAAGCCTGTCTTCTTCAACCTGATGCTCTCCATATGTCTTTGATTGCAGTACTCATCATCCCCAAGCACCCTGGATTGTACCACTACATTGGGGATAATAGAAGTTGTAGTTTGACATGGCTGGAAGGCCCTTGGTGGGAAGGTTGAGCTTGGCTGCTTGATGCTGCTGATACCATGTTCTCCACTCCTTGTGTCTTTGTAGACTCTGCTTCTATAAGGAACAAGCCCTCCACCACCTGCTTGGTGGCTGCTAGCAAGCGATTTCATGTCAGCCTCATTCAATTGGCGGGAGCAGGGAGCAGAATGGAGCAAGCTTGCTTGACGGGACACTGACCAGGGTCTGTCTTCTGTCGGACTGCTGGTTCCTTGAGAGCTCACAATGACTGGTTCTGGCTCTAAAGCTTCCCACAATTCCCACTCCAAGGGAGACAAAGGGGGCCGTTCCAGAAGCTCCCACACTCGGACGCTCAGTACTGCCAACAACGGAGGCTCAGAAGAGGAAGACAAAGATGGAGGAACAGTATTCCTTGTCAACAAAAGTGGTTTTCCAATTGACGGGCAGACCTGGGAGAGAATGTGGGGGCATGTGGCGAAGGTCCACCCTTCGGGCAGAGAGATGGTGGAAACTATAAGGAGTGCTACTTTGCTTACAAAAGTAAGTTATGACTTTTCCCTCTGAGTCCTTGTTTTCTACTTAACAGTCTGACCAGGATGCATGAAGATTTTGCTTGTTTATGTTACTTGTTTATGTGGCTATTTCCACTTTTCTACTTTCTACTATTTCTGCTTTCCACAGTGGGTGGGATGGGTGTTATTGCAAGAACTGATCTTCCCTGCTTCTTTTTGCAAGAAAAGAAGTAATGGTATACACTTGGAGTTTTATTAGCAATTGGTTAATTTTGATGAAACTTGGAAAAAGCCCAGAAATAGTCACACCTGGTTGGCATTTAAATAGGATATCATTTGGAAAGAAGACTGAAGTTAAAAATTATCCCAGAAGATAATGGGGGGAGGAGGGTGGGGGAGAATACTGCTACAGTGAAATTATATAAGTATATGTGGAGTAGTAAGCTTAACCTGGCTGGGAGAGGGGGAGCTACCTATAGAAATAGAACTAAACAGAAATAAAAAGGTGTCTAGTACCTACTAAACTCTTGTTCTGGATTCTGAGAGCTGTTGACATGTTTCAGATTTTTCTGTTTAGCCTTGAAGGCTAGAAAGTTGCTTGAAAAATAATTGAGTCCTACTCAATTCAAGATTTAAACTCCTTTTATTTGTGGAGGGGTAATTGTCTCTCAGCCTTGGCTGTACTTGCTTTCATAAACCCTTGAGACATGTATGAATGTAGTTCAACAGCTGCTCATTCTTTTCCCTGGAGGAAATATTTGTAGTTGCAACCAAAAGTGCTAACAGTTGTCACCTGGGCATTTCTATACCAAGGGCTTATTTTGAGCAGCTATTTGCTTTCTTCACATTTGAAAATGCGCAGTCTAGTTCCTTATCAGGATCATTTGTGAAAGTTTGCAGCTCTGTGATAAGGAAGATGGGAAGAAATTGCAAGTGGCACAGCAGCTGAATTTGGCAGGAAAAACACCACTTTGCTGAGAGGTGCCAAGATGTTGAATTTAACAGGATGGAATTAGAAGCTTGCACTTAACCTACAAATAGTTGGTTTTCATACTCCCCTTTCTCACTCTGAACATCTGCATTACTCGCCTGTCACACTAGTTGCATGTCATGGCAGATTAAATTTGTCTAGACCTGGGATGAACAATTTTGGCACTTTAGAATCAGCTGAAGTACAGTTCGCAACATCTCTTGCCATTGGACATGTGGGCAAGATTAATGGAAATTTGGCTTAGCAGTATCTAGCAGGGAACAGGTTGCTCACCTCTAGAAAGACTGTTTATGCAGGATCTTCAAAGTCCTATATGTCATCAAGTTGCTTTCAAATAGAGTTTCTCTATAACTATCCCTAACCTACTGAAGTCTTTTGACTTACTTCTTGATTCTCTAGGACAGGGGTTGGCAACCCGCGGCTCTGGAGCCGCATGTGACTCTTTCATCCCTCTACTGCAGTTCCCTGTCACCCAAAATATGTGTCACAACCGCCAATGTGCAACAACCGCCAGCATGCAATTTATTGAACTTTTGAACCCTTGGTAGCTTTTGTGGCTTTCTTTCCTGTGGGAAACAGATCCAACTGGCTGTTTGAATGTTTAAGGTTGCCGACCCCTGCTCTAGGATGAACTAGAGTCCTATTGCCTTTGTGTAAGGGCAAGAAAAGTGTGGCAGAGTGACAAATGCAGAGTTATGGTGCCAGCCCTGTCCCTCTTCTATATGTCTCATGATGTCACCCATCTACAAAGTGGTGGAGATGATGACATGACATTTTCATTATTCTGGCAAAAGCAGTGAGAGCCTGTGGATGCTGCTGTGGTTGAACCTACTCTTTCCAATCTAAGTCAGCACCTGATTACTATGCTGTCCCAGCTCTGAATGGTAAAACACGTACCAAAATACAGTGTCTCTGGTATATGTCATCTGAAAGAAATAGTCATTAGTGACATTTCCTAATTAGAGTATTATGGGGCAAGGTTACTGCGGCTAAGTTTCCCTTTGGCTATGAAGGGATAAGAATCTGGGCTGAAGTAAGACAAAGCCAAACAGGTGCTGCCTTTATGTGTCATCTCCTTTCATTTGTCATCCTAATTCTGTACCACGTAACCTGTGACTGGAGAGCTCTGATGATTGATAAAACAGCTGCCAATCAAAGGATGGAAACACTTGCAATGGATACTCTTCAGAGACAGCAGCCCTTCCAGCCACCTGTCCTGTCTGTAATCCCAAATGCTGAAGGAGAATCTTGGGTGGGGTTCTTCACTCTTTCCTCTTGTATCTTAGCAGCTATAGGCAAGGGTAGCATTGCTGGGAACAGCCTGCTGGATTTGTTTTCCTCCTGTAGCATTGCTCTGGTGATGGGAACCAGACTTGGGAAAATCTTGCTGCGTTATAAGAAGCATATATTATAGCAATAATGGACGCGGTGGCTCAGTGGCTAAGACATTGAGCTTGTCAATCAGCAAGGTAGGCAGTTCGGTGGTTCGAATCCCTAGCACCCCATAACGAAGTGACCTTCTATTACTTGTCCCAGCTTCTGCCAACCTAGCAGTTCAAAAGCATGTAAAAATGCAAGTAGAAAAATAGGGACCATTTTTGCTGGGGAAGGTAACAGCGTTCCATACGCCTTCAGCATTTAGTCATGCCAGCCACATGATCACGGAGACATCTTCAGACAGCGCTGGCTCTTCGGCTTTGAAATGGAGATGAGAACCGCCCCCCGCCAGAGTCAGGAACAACTAGCACATATGTGCGAGGGGAACTTTTACCTTATTATACCAATGAAGAAACTAACAAGTGGCCAAATCAAGATCTTAGCATTTTGAAAATTCATTTGTCTGTGCAATAGAAGCATACTTTTCTCTGCTTTACTAATAGGATCAAATTAAAGAGAAAATGGGGGACTGAGTTATGGATGGCACATCATCCTTTTCTTTTAACAAAGTCCCTATTGTAAGCAGCAAGCACAAGAACTGTGTAAAGAAATACAGAATTGAAACCAAATAATTTTGCAGCAGAACACTATTAATTTTCTCATTGCAATACATCTGCTACATGGAGATCTCAGGCAAGACAAAACTATCTTTGTGAGTCAGTAGATCTGACAATAAGGCCTCACAATATGGTTGCATGACAGTTGGTGGGCTTGTTCATAAAATGAGTGTCATGATGGGCACAGCCAGTTTAACAGTACCAATTTATTGTAAGGCAAACTGCTGGGGTTGTTTCTTAGCCTCCTTTTCAGCTTCCCAGGAAACTCTACCATGCCAGTTTAGCTTAGTTTTAGTTTTCTTTCCTAGGTACATGGGAACAGGCCACAGGACTGCAGCCATTGGGTTCCAGAGACATTCTTGAAAATGGAGATAATAAGACAGAATGCTTCACATTATATAATTAATATATTCTAAACCCAATTAAAACAGGTGGGGGAGGGATTCTGGGGAGAAATCCAATGGCATTTCTAATTTACTTCAGTATCACCTCTTTAATGCTTATAGCAATAGTACTTATATACTGTTTCACAGTGTTTTACAGCCCCCTCTATAAACGGTTTAGGAGTCAGCATATATTTCCCCCAACAATTTGGGTCCTCATTTTTCTGACTGTGGAAGGATGGAAGGCTGAGTCAACCTTGAGCTGGTAACTTGTCCTAAGTTAGTGAAGATGGTCTGTTTTTGTTCTGTTTATCTAATACTTCATTTTTAAATATATGAAGGTGCATCTGAGTGATTTATTGTGCTTCTTGCCTAATTGGCAACATCTACAGATTTTCGGCAGACCCTCCCCTCCCACCCTTGTGTTGGTGTCTTCAAAAAGAGGCATGATGGGAATCATAGAATCACAGGGCAGACATTATCCACCCTTGAATTAAAAGATTAAGGGAAAATGCTGATCTACTTATAAATCATGCTGCTGGGGTAATGACTGGCAGACCATCAGGTGAATCTCTGTCATTCACACTATATGTTACTACTAAAGGAAGAAAATGACCACCAACTTTTATCAGTATAAGCAGTGTAAACCAGACTCTTGATATTTGCCTTTCTTGCCCCACCGGCCAAAGTACTTGTATCGTTGTGATGAATGTAATAAAGCCCTCTCAAACTGAAAATCTCCTAGGATACTTGTACCATTCCCATCACTCCCAGTCAATATGATCATTGGTGGATATGTACCGAGGAATGATGAGAATTGTACTAACTATAACATATCTGAAAGATCATGGCATGCATGACAATGAGAACTGTACATTAAATAGAAAAAACGCTTGCTTTGTAGTTACACTGATAACCACTGAATGATTAGAGCCTGTCATTGAGCCCAAAATACTAAGTTGAAGATGAGAAATATGAGCAGGAAAGACTTCCTGAAAGCCTTGTGCAGTGGGAAAACAGGATTAGATACCAAGGCATAGATGGATAATACATCCAAGAATCTGAAACACATTATAAATATTTGGAGGTTAGCATCACATTTAAAGGAATAGGCTTTCTCCAGACAGATAAAACTATTGTGCTTTCTGTACCTATATCAAATTATGAGTCTGCACATATACAATCTTAGTTATTGTGTTTTCCAGGTACAATAATTGTTTCTAAGTTGCTCTTTAAAGATTTATTCTTCATTTTTTCTTAATATTTTCATGCCAAGGAAATTGGACAGTTTGCTTCTGCTTTAGATGCTCAGCATAGTACCTGTTAATAGACAATGTCCCTTTGTTTCTGTTCACTTGTCAATTACTAGCACAGAATTGTGACATATGAATCTCAGAAGGACCTTCTTTCTCCAGTTGCATGAACAGCTGTATGAATATTCTGAGGTTTGGAGCAGGGAGGAAGTTGAGAGATGGCAAATGGTCTTCTGTGGATTATACCTTAATTTGGCAAAGTTGGCTTGAAACTAATGGAAGACAAACCTTAAGCAAGTTATGACTTCTTTCAGACAATGAATGCTCCCGCTGCACATTGCACACCTACCTGGGAATAAATCCCATTTTGCTAAGTGGGTATTAATCTGATAAAATAGAGGGACAGGATTTGCATTAGCAGAGGTCATTTTAGCTCTCTCACATTGCAGTCCAGCTCTTCTTCCCTGCTCCACTAAAACAGGTTTGGCTGTCTACCTCAAATAATGACCTCTCCCAACTTGTCTCTGTCTCATTTTATGCAGCCTTCTGTGCCGTCGGTGCCAAATTACAAGGCTTCCATGATGATCCCAGACTGGCTTCAGGCAATACAGAATTACATGAAGATGCTGCAGTATCCTTTATTTTTGGTTTTTTAAAAGAGCTTCTTCTATTAAGCTTATTAGTTGAGGAAAATAGAAGGGAATGGATAATTTAGTAGAGAACCAAGATGACGTGAGGAACAATAAGGAATGAAAAGTGCTGTTGCTTTATTTTCCAGCATTTATATAGCTTTATGAGATTACTTAAGTGTGAGGTATTGCCCTTGGCCTTTGGAATGCCATATATAGCTTTAAAAGCACATAAGAGGTTGTAATTGATGCAGGAGACAGAACAGTTATCATATTTTTTGTGTGATCATGACACATAGAGTGTCTAACCTCAGGCGTGGAATATCTACCTTTGATGAACCCAACCCTTCCTTCAGGAACTAGATAGCATCCATGCCAAGGACTCAATGTTGCGAAATAAGTTGGCTTATTGCAGACAAGAAAGAATTCATGTATATGAAGATAATCTGACTACTACAGAGCACACAAGGGAAGCCTTTATATATACAAAATAAAGGTTTTAAATTTTAAGCTTTGTTCTATTGTCCTATTTAGTCAATGGACTGTAGCTATGCTTTTCCCATACTTGAGATTAGAATGCTCCTGCTCTCTATCTGGCCTAAACAGAACTGGTTCCAATCTGATTAGCTTCAACCCTGACAGGGGCTCATTGGGATAACAATACAGAGGCATCTAGGGCAATAGATTGTGTCAGTAGAAATAGGTGATATGCATTCTTATAGCATGAGATGTGGTTGCTGGCCTAAAAAAAAGGATTGGACCAATTCATGAAAGCCATGGGAATCAATAGCTGTTAGCCTTGATGCCAGTGTTTCTGTCTCTGATATGCCTGGAGATTTCCTTGGGCAATTGATTGGCCATTGTGAAAACAGGCTGCTGGACTGGATGGGCCAAACGTAAGATCAGCACGATTCTGCTTGTATTATGTTTACTGCACTGTTTCATTAATAATACTTGCGGAAAAGGTTTTAGAATAATGATTAATTACAAACGAAATATAAGTCAGCAACATGATTTGGCTAAGGCAATTTTAGGCTGCATAAATACTAGTTTCCAAATCACAGAATGTAATTATTCTGCTCAAATTTACTTTTATCAGAATCCTGCTTAAATACTACTCAAATTCTCAACACCATAATTTAAGGAGGATTCTGAGAAATCTGAACAGATTCAGAAAGGGCAGCAAAGACATGTTGGAAAGTATGTTCATATAGAGAAAGGTTTAGACCTATTCTCATTGCAGAGCACAGGACATAAAACAGTGGATTTAAGTTATAGGAAGATAGATTCTGAATATTACAAAAAAATTCTGAACAGGTCAAATCACAATCCAATTGACTCAGATTACAGGTTCTCCTTCATTAAATATAATCAAGGGGAGGCTAAAGAGCCATCTGGCTGAGATGCTTTGATTTGGATTCTTGTTCTGAGCAGAAAGTTGAACTTAATGGCCTAAATAGCCTCTTATGATATCCATTCTGGATTTTGACTGGAGAGAAATCCTGATTTTCAATAATTGTAGCAATTTGGATAGCACTTCCAAGCATGCTGTTAGAAAAGCATCTATGTGTGAATAATCATGCAGAGACTATCTAAGTAACTCTCAAAGTAGTTTCACAATGCCTTCTGAAAGATGTAGGTTTTTCAGTATTTGGACGAGTAATTGTTTGCTTATAACATTATTCTTTGGAAGGGAATGATTTTATAGCCTATTATATTATTTCTTAGGCCCATCAGGAAGAAAGTTGTCAAAAGGCTAAAACAAGAACCATGGTGGAAAAAAAATGAAACATATCTTATCAAAGAGGACAATATTACTAAAGCAAAGACCTAGCCCTAAACACTCACACACTCACTCTCTCTCTCTCTCTCTCTCTGTGTGTGTGTGTGTGTGTGTTTATTATTCCATGGATAGTTGCATTTATTACTGAAGATTGTGGTATAAAGGTATGGACAAAGGGTGATCTGGTGGTGTCTAGTGGTTCAAGTGAATTAAATTATTTTTCTTAGTTATATTTCAGTGTATATATTGTATTTCTTTGTATTTCTTGAAGAGATTGTGACAAGTTCTTTTGTTTGAATCTTACACTTGTACTATTGCTTTCTTCATTTTTGCAATCACTTTGTCTTAACAAATGAAATCCAGATACAACCATACGGGAACTCAATTCTTTGAAATTAGGAAAACAAGACCTCTAAGTGGGTATGTAACATTGTGCAGAAAGTACGATTTTCTAACTGACTTGTGATTTTCACACAGGAGCTTGCAAACCTAATAAATGGCCCCAACAGATAAAATAGCGCAATGGTTGTTGACAGCATGCATCACAGACTCTTCTTGAATATTTCATCATGTCTCAAATTACACATCCAACCCATCTCTATTCTCAGTTTTCAATGATGCATCACCATCAAACCACAAAGTCAACAGTTTATACGTCTTTTGTTGCATGTATTGTCTGCGGTTTTCCTTCTGCTGCACAAGAAGTAAAGAAGAATCCATCTAATATAAATGTAGTTAACCTGTATCCCTCAGGCCATATGTGGACCAAAAAAGCACAGATCTCGAATGTTAGATCCCCTTTTCCATTTGGAGTGGTGGTGGTGGTGGGGAGGGGTGAAAAGGCTAAGAATGAAATGAATGCCTTAAACTTTGGGACTTCTTAAAACACCTACAAAGTCCCCAAAATGGGAAAAATGATTCTGAAAATGTTACTTCCTTTCATCTTCTGTTGATGTAACAGTGACATTGAGCATACTTCTGTGTCTGTAAGGCAGGACTGAAGGGGGAACTGTAGCATGTATGAAAAACGTTTTCTTACTTTTAGTCTAGACTCTAGAGGAAAAGTCATGAACCTAGTCTTTCTTAGTCTTTCAGATATTTAGACTTTCTCCTATAATACTCAACCATCATGTTTATCAACACCCCAGGTACAAGCATCTGTACTAGAGACATACAAAAACCAAATGATATGGACTCCTGCTATTGGTTTGCCTCGTTGGCTGTGGTGGTAGCTACCCAACATCTTGAATAGACTATTAGTCTCACTTGGAGCTGTGAAGATTGGACTAGGACAGTGTTTCTCAAACTAGCCAGCATGTCTGTTTGGAGAATTCTGGGAATTGAAGTCCATGCATCTTAAAGTTGCCACGTTTGAGAAACACTGGATTAGGACCTTTGTCCACAGAAGATGTGTGTGTGGTGTATTCATTCTGAAAACAAAGGGGAAAAAGAAAACAAAGATTTTTTGTACAAGCAACATTTGCACAGAACTTGACAGTTGTCTCCGCTGAAAAATGTACCCATTGTTACTGAATGCTTTGCTTACCCATCTGTGATGAGATGCATATTAAAGTTTACATGCTGCTTTTTCTATTGACAATGAAAGTGGCCCTGGTACATCTAACTCAAAGCTTTTTATTAAGGTTTGTCACATAGTCGGACACATGTTAAACTGCATTTGGCATTTTTATTTACCTAACAAGTCATTATTATGGTTGGTCAGCCAGATGTTTAGGCTGGAGTTGGCATTTTTATCCACTTACTGTGTCTTTCTCAAGGATTTGGGATTGGCAGATGATGTTGTTTGATGATGTTAAAAATATCATTGCAGGATGTACTGTAAGTTGTTCCAAGTAAAGCTACCTTTTGTAATTGACTATAGTGATTTTTTCAGTGCTGATGGTGTTCAGATGGTACTCCAGTTGTTTTATGATATTATTAAAAAAACTTTGTATAGCAGTTAAAGTGCCCTTCCCTCCTTCAAAATAAACTACACACAATTATTGAAATTATTTATTGAAATTATTTCACATATAATGAAATTATTTCACATATAATGAATATTTCACACATATTATACATAATAAAATTATTTGTTACCTTGCAATTTACATATAAAAGAACCAGCAACCTCTCATGATATGGAACAGAGATGCCTAGTTTCTTTTCAGTCTTTCAATACTTAGCAGGAAGAATTTATCTTTCATTTATCCTACAAATGACAAATGTAAAACTAAATAATACTTAACTTTAACAAGCGTGATACAGGATTATTGTAATTAGGAAAGAATATAAATTTGCTGAGGTCACATTTGAATGTGAACATACACTCTGAATGTATCCTAAAATATGCCCAAGAGAACTCATGTTACATTCTTGCCCATGGAAATACAATACAATACAATAGCAGAGTTGGAAGGGACCTTGGAGGTCTTCTAGTCCAAACCCCTGCCTAGGCAGAAAACCCTATACCGTTTCAGGCAAATGGCTATCCAACATCTTCTTAAAGACTTCCAGTGTTGGGGCATTCACAACTTCTGGAGGCAAGCTGTTCCACTGATTAATTGTTCTAACTGTCAGGAAATTTCTCCTCAGTTCTAAGTTGCTTCTCTCCTTGATTAGTTTCCACCCATTGCTTTTTGTTCTACCCTCAGGTGCCTTGGAGAATAGTTTGACTCCCTCATCTTTGTGGCAACCCCTGAGATATTGGAACACTGCTATCATGTCTCCGCTAGCCCTTCTTTCTATTAAACTAGACATACCCAGTTCCTACAACCGTTCTTCATATGTTTTAGTCTCCAGTCCCCTAATCATCTTTGTTGCTCTTCTCTGCACTCTTTTTAGAGTCTCCACATCTTTTCTACATTGTGGTGACCAAAACTGAATGCAGTATTCCAAGTGTGGCCTTACCAAGGCACACTTAGAATAATTCAAAGGATTCTGAGTTCCAGCACTTGCAGCACTTTGCAAATATGGAAAGGTCTTCTTAATGCAGCCCTATATTTTTAATAATATAAGATGACCTATCTCTGCCGCCAAGTAGGATACCACAGAGGTACAGCAAGAAGCCTATATACTTGTATCAGGGAGAGGAATAAGACTTTAGTTTATTCTTTGATTTCTGGTAGGTTTCTGGTAAGTTTCCACGTACAATTTAATTAAAGTGCTGGGTTTAGCATATAAACCCCAACATGGCTTAATTCCAGATATCATCAAGACAATCTCTTCCAACGAAGAATGGCTCATTCTTGATATATTTCTCCTAAGAAGGATTGTTAAATATCTCCTTCTCTGAGGTTGCTAGAGAGAGGACCCAGAAATCAAGCAGCTTCTTCCCTTTGGAATACCCTTTATTCCTCCAGAGATTTAGTACTTGATACTCACCTGATGCAGCTCAGGAAGGCTGTGAAAATGTTTTGTGGAACCTGCAGGAGAAGAGCAAGCTGAGTTGGAAGATGGGATTAAATGTGTCATCAGTTTGTAGTCATTGTTTTGCTACAATAGACCTAAGTCCAGCCCCCTGTGAATTCTGTGAGGGTATGCATGCTTATGTATGTATGTACATACAGAGATATAGATACTAATACGTATCTATAGTAGTTCTGTGTGTGTGTGTGTATGTATGTATGTATACACACCCACAAACACTCCCACACACAGAACTACTAATACAAATATGTGTATTCACATATCTATATGAACAACCATCTATCGTAAGGAGACACAGACATGAAATGATTATATTTGGAGGTTTGTATGTGCGTGCGCATACACAGAGCGGACATTTTATGACTACACATATTTCAGATCATTTGGATGCCGTGGTTCAACTCATTGTTTATCTTGAACCATTTGTTTAGTGATCTCGGGCAGAATATGGAAAGATGTTTGAAGGTATTATATACAGTGTTTGGGAGCTTTGGCTAGGGCAGCAATTTTTAGCACAGCAGCCTGTGTGTCTGCATTTTTACAGTTGCATTTCTTTAGTGAGAATTGGAATGGTGGTGAAGCTTACAATTTAAAGAGTATCCCATAAATAACATCAGAGATAGAGGATGCAGGATGGAATAGAAAACCATCATGGTAATATTTAATGTACCTAACTTTAGCTGCAATGAGTTATATACACAAACAATTTGAATCAAAAACTTCAAGGAAAAAAGGATTTTAAAACAATTTTAAATAAATGTTAAAAATTAAAGTCTGCACATGCTACATAATTATTATATTATGTATTTTGAGCCTAGAGATCTCTCCGAAACAATACAGTAATATATTTTTAGCATTTATTTAAATAGCAATTGCAAAGATATTCTCAATCATGGCTATCTTTCTAGTTCATTAATGTTTAGAAAAACCAATATGCCAATTTTTAACAAATGTTTTTTCCAGTTTTTTTAACTGTTACCGGATCATATTTTTATAACATAATATTTTTTTAAAAAAGAGTGGAAACCTAAAGGTTTTCAAATTGCTGCTATAAGAACATTACATTAACCTAAAACCAATTAAAAGGTTTCAGTTTACATTGTGGATCTCAGTTGTTTTGGTTTTTGTTATTTCATGAGCAGTAATTGGCAATCTGTAAATAAATACAGGTTTAATACTAAATATTCTTTTAAATAATTATTTGGATTATTTTTTAGTGATCACTTAGATGAGTCAGTGGGATGAACACAATAAATCTTCAGTATCTGTTAGTATGCAAAGTCAGTTGTTTCCTTTTTAACCTGCAGCAAATAAGCTGTGATTATTAGCGCAAGGGAAGCTATTGTCTTAGAAGATAACAACTAGACTTCAAATTTGTACTAAAGAGATGTAATTAAGCATAGTAAATGTCAGTTTACTCTGGAACTCCCCCAGAACTCTGGATTTTGCTATGCATTTAATTATATATATTTTGGTACACTATGAGGTCTTCAAGGTATCCAGAAAAATCTTGGCAGTATTTTTAGTGTTACCATTTCCCTTTTAATTTAGAAAAGGCTGCTCTGTATTTATCTATAGGATTTAGATTTAGATTTAGATTTTATTGAACATTTATATGCCGCCCTTTTCCCTGAGGGGACTCAGGGCGGCTTACAACAATGGGGGGAAGGGAGTGCAAGACAAGACTTAAAAGAAAAAGAAACGTGAATAAAAGAAATTAACCATAAAAACACAACATTCACTCAACATTCGGGCGGGGTGAGAATAATCCTATCCCCAGGCCTGACGGGATAGCCAGATCTTGAGGGCTGTGCGGAAGGCCTGGACTGTGGTGAGGGTACGGATCTCCACGGGGAGGTTGTTCCATAGTGTCGGAGCTGCAACTGAGAAGGCTCTCCTCCGCGTAGTCGCCAGTCGGCACTGACTGGCGGATGGAATTCGGAGGAGGCCTACTCTGTGCGATCTGATGGGACGCAGGGAGGTAATTGGCAGGAGGCGGTCTCTCAAATAGCCAGATCCACTACCATGGAGCGCTTTATAGGTGGTAAGTAAGACCTTGAAGTGCACCCGACGATCAACAGCTAGCCAGCGCAGCTCACGGAGGATCGGTGTTATATGGGCGAACCGTGGTGCGCCCATGATCACTCGCGCGGCCGCGTTCTGAACTAGCTGAAGTCGCCGGATGCTCTTCAAGGGCAGCCCCATGTAGAGCCCATTGCAGTATTCCAGCCTAGAGATCACAAGGGCTCGAGTGACTGTTGTGAGAGCCTCCCGGTTCAGGTAGGGCCGCAACTGGCGCACCAGGCGAACCTGGGCAAATGCCCCCCTGGTCACAGCCGACAAATGGTGGTCAAAACTCAGCTGTGAATCCAGGAGGACTCCCAAGTTGCGGACCCTGTCTGAGGGGTATAGATTTTGCCCCCCCAGCCTGATTGATGGAACGTTAGCCGAATTTTTGGGAGGAAAACACAACAGCCACTCGGTCTTTTCCGGGTTGAGCACCAGTTTGTTAGCTCTCATCCAGTCTTTAACAGCCTCAAGGCCCCGGTTCATCACGTCCACCGCTTCATTGAGTTGGCACGGGGCGGACAGATACAACTGCGTATCGTCTGCATATTGGTGGTACTTAATCCCGTGCCTCCGAATGATCTCGCCCAGCGGTTTCATGTATATGTTAAATAGCAGGGGGGACAGAACCGAGCCCTGCGGCACCCCATAGGTTAGGGGCCTCGGGGACGATCTCTCCCTCCCCACCAACACCGACTGCGACCTGTCCGAGAGGTAGGAGGAGAACCACTGTAAAACAGTGCCGCCCACCCCCACCTCCCGCAGTCGTCGCAGAAGGATACCATGGTCGATGGTATCGAAAGCCGCTGAGAGGTCAAGGAGAACCAGGATGGACGCATAGCCTCCATCTCTGGCTCTCCAGAGATCATCGGTCAATGCGACCAAAGCGGTTTCAGTGCTGTAACCGGGCCTGAAGCCAGACTGGAAGGGGTCAAGATAGTTAGCTTCCTCCAAGGTACGCTGAAGCTGTAAGGCCACCACCTTCTCAACAACCTTCCCCACAAAGGGGAGGTTGGAGACTGGACGATAGTTATTAAGAACTGCTGGATCCAAGGACGGTTTCTTCAGGAGGGGCCTCACCACCGCCGCCTTAAGTGCGGTGGGGAGGTGTCCCTCCCGAAGAGAGGCGGTAACAACCGCCTGGATCCAGCCTCGTGTCACCTCTCTGCTGTTGGCAGTCAGCCAAGAGGGACACGGGTCCAGTATGCAGGTGGAGGAACTCACAGCTCGCATAGCCTTGTCCACATCCCCGGAGTTTTCATGTGCTGCTGAAAAAAAAGGGGATGGGTCATGTAAGCTTTTTTTAATGGAAGGGCATCTATAAGAGTAAGAAGCTGCAGCAGCCAAACTAATTTAGTCCCTTCATGATATCAGTTCCTTGAATGATGATATTCTCAGACAAATGACTCCAGTTGCTAGGCAGGTAGAAATGATTTTTTTCCTAATAAAAAAATCATAACAAAAAAAAAAATAGGGAAGTTCCAAATACTGTAGCAGTGTAAATATTGTAAATACTGTACAGTGGCTATTTCCAGGATTTAGATAGTGATCTAAACTCTTGACCAAGTATCAACAGAACAATGGGCATATTCCAAAGCAGCTGCTCCTTTTGCTGCTGCTGTCACAAGGTTTATTTATTTACATATATTTTGTAAGCAGAAATTTCCTATTTGCACAAAATCTGACAATCAAGGGGAAAAAAGCCAAAAGGCCGATGTATTTGCGTAACACCATACTATTTCAGCATGAGGAAACTGGAATCTGGTATGATGCATTTTACCCATCCATACTGTCAGTCAGTTTGGCAACTGCATAATAAAAGCATCATCTGGAAACGTTCTAGGATTTGGGAAATTACAATAAAGAATGGACAGAGGAAATGGTTTGAACAGACTTGTCCACTGAAAGACTCCTTTGTGCTGGGCCTCATAACTGTTAACTTAAGTAAGTTTAGACTCTGGATTTAAGGTTGCATGAATTTTCAGTGATAAAATATATTACTTTATTTCCTGTAAAATGTGATAAATTGGCCCTGCTGCCTTTAGAAGCTGTTCTACTCATTCCAATAAATGGGACCCTGGATTCTTGCCCCAAGACCATCCATCCCTGAAATAAGGGCAGAACATAGGAAAGGGAGCGTTCTTCCTAAATAAATGTGGGGGTGGGGAGTCAATTTCTATATGTAAATAAGGCTACAGAATATGAAAATTGTTTTCAGACACAATTGTTTGTTTAAGCCATAGTTTGTTTCCAAAAATTTAGCTTGCTTTCTCTTCCTTTATCATGTTTTAGGTTAATGGAATCAGCAAAAGAAATGACCAGGGAGTCTTTGCCAATCAAATGCCTTGAAGCAGTTATCCTAGGGATGTATCCTTTTGTTTTTAATTTGTTTGACCTTTTTAAATTAGAGAAGCAATAGAATTACTAGCTTGCTTGGCTGCTGTGTCAACATCAACATTAGGTGAGTCACTCTTTCCTTCTTTATTAAGGTCAAGGAATAGTGGGGGAAGAAAATACAGACATGAGTTGAAGATTCCTTGCAGGATAGCCAATCAAATAAATAGTGAAAACATTTTCTATTATTTGGAGCCTTAGCTTTGTTGTTGCCTTGACCTGGCCCTTACCAGATACTTAACCAACGGGCAGTCTTCTGTGGAACGATTCCCAATCAGCTTTAAATCCCACTTCTCAGGAAGCAATTTTCATCACGTGGTGCTTGGAATTTATTTCAATGGCCGATATGGATCACTGGGCATGAGCCGAAGGTCAGAGTTGATGGACAAGCCCTTAGTCTACCGAACTCTGAGTGACCTCATCTTTGAGTTTGAAGACTCCTATAAAAAGTACTTACACTCGGTTAAAAAAGTGAAGATTGGATTGTATGTCCCTCATGAGCCTCACAGTTTTCAGCCCATCGAATGGAAGCAGTTGGTGCTTAATATGTCAAAGATGATGCGGACAGAGATAAGGAAGGAGTTGGAGAAATATGCCAGGGACATGAGGATGAAGGTATGTACTGTTTCTGTGACATTTGGAAAGGGGCAGAAGCTTAGTTCTCACAAATGGTTCTCAGTAGGATGAGCATGGGAAACTGTTTTGCTTGGGAAGGTTGTATATAAGGCAAGTTCCTGTATCATTCAGCTGATTTCATCAATGATCAGTGAATATGACCTGATCTACCTGGATACTTTGCCATACTCCTATCCAATCCTGGAGCTAGCAGTATCTTATTGTATGTTTGGAATAGATCTGTGCTGTTCTGCTTTCCATTCAGCACTCATGCACAATATTCAAAGAAGGTTAGGAGATTTTCTTCACTGAAATTCCAGCCCTGACCATTGTCATCCAGTATGTAGCGGGGGGGGGGGGGGGAAACGGAACGCGGGACAGGACGACCCTCCAGCTGGCATAACATCCTCTGCTTATTCCATGCCCTGCACTTTTTTCTCCACTTCCATTGATTCTTTTTTTTTTAGGCACTTGAAACTATTAATGGACCAACAGTAGTTGCACTTGAAACTATTAATGGACCAACAGTAGTTGCAAAGGTTTTTTTTTAACCTGTTGGCTTCCCCCTTAAAAGTTGTCCAGATTTATACAATTAGAATGCAGCCAGTGGATAAATTACTGCTGCACAGCTGGATTTTGAAAGTAGGGTTACTTGTGGGCAACACTTTTAATTGCATGCATTAAATCAAGCATGACCCCATCAGTTTGAAAGAGCCAGCTTTCTGGAGGAAATAATGCCAGATATTTTGACCTTATAACTATTGTTTCCAATGGACGTTTGCATGCATGAATCCTACAACATTTAGCAAGAGGTACCCCCTGGGTTTGCCCAACTCTTGTTGAGCTATTTTCACTTTTTCTTTTTATTGGTGCTTGATTTCTGCAATATTGGAGTACTCTAAGGCTTTGATTTGTTGTATTGATGGTGCTTCAGAGAACAATTTCATTAGTAGTCATAGTTGTGTATAGACATGTATCTAAATCTATTGATGGAGAATATTTTTCTGTGCAGGTTGATTTCCTCTAATATTTCACATCTTTGGCAGCAAAGCAGTGATATTATTTCTTAGATGTATTATTACCCTTTGCAGTAATGAGGTTTCTTCTCATTTACGTGTTTATGCTTAGAAAAATCATGCACTTCTTTGCATGTCTCCACTCTTTGTCTCTGTTAGGGGTCTAATTTCCTACCATGGCCCTGTCTTCCAGCCCGTAGAATGCAAGCCATAGCAATTGAAAATGACTCAGCAAAGCACATTTCCTCTCTTTATAGGCAACTTGCAAATCCAGTGGGTTGTGGGATGTGTAGATGTGTGTCTACAGTATGTATATTCTCTTTAAGAATATTTGTTTAATACCTAAACAAATAATTCCTTAGTAATTCTACATTGATTTAGCACATGGCTCCGATAAATACCTTCTTCTCACAATCAGCTAATAGAATCTATGCAAACTTGAATTTTTGGCTTTCACACTTTACAGAATTTTTACTTTTATCTCTGGGACAATGACACTGCGACATAAAGATTGTAGAGTTTAGTAACAGTATTTCTAATTTATTGAAGATTAACTTTCTCATTCAAGAAGCTAATTTCTACACTTCTGTTCCTATACCTGAGTAGTTTTTCTTCACTTACAATCATTCATTTAGTGACTATCCAAAGTTACAATGGAACTAAAAAAATGACTTGCAATCACTCTTCACACTTGCAACTATTGTAGCATTCATATGGTCATGTGATTAAAATTTGAGTGTTTGGCCACTGGCATATATTTATGGCAATTGCAGTGTCCCAGGGTCATGTGATTGCCATTTGCAGCTCCCCAGCTGTCTTCTGGCAAGCAGTCAGTTGGAGGCGCTGAATTTGCTCAACAATTATCTGATTAACAACCGCAGTGAATTGCTTAACAACCATGACAAAATAAGCCATAAAATTGGACACTTCTCACTTAAAAGCCACCGTGCTTAATAACAGAAGTTCTGGTTGTGGCTGTTGTCAGAAGTCATGGACTACTTATGTAATAAATTGGAATGAAAAAAATTGTGAGGAAGATGATTTTTTTTCTCAGTAATGTTCGATTACTGGGAGGTTATTTTAGGAACAATTTCCAGGGGAAAATATATATTACTGGCATCATTTCCTAATATTTTCAGGAGATAATAAAAATAAATCCTCTGATACTTCAGGCTAGACAGAAAAACACCAGGCACAGAATCCCTTGAGAACTGTAACAAGTCAATGTGGACCAGAGACTGGCAATTTGGTATCCTCAAATGTTATGTCCATCAATTTGTGTCAATATGGAGCCAAAAAGTTCATCAGCATGAGAATGTGGGAGTGTATTTCAAAAAGGCAAACAAATAAAAAATAAAAAAAGATTTGAAGGAGAGGTTTACATCCAACATTCTGAGCCAGCTGGATCAACCATTGGACATGACCAAAGCAGTGGTAGGCTCTTACCGGTTTGGACTGGTTTGACCGAACCGGTAGCGGTTTGGTGACGTGGGTCGCTGGAACTGGCAGCGACCCAGGCCTACCACCACCACCCAAACTGGTTCCCCAGTAGGCACCTCTGGTGCTGCCATCTTGTTTTTAAGTTCTGCGCATGTGCAGAACAATTTTAATTGCAACACGAGCAAACCAGCAGTAGTGCCTGCAAGAACCCAGCCCTGGACCAAAGGCAGTGTTTTTCAACCTTGGCTACTTTAAGATGTGTGACGTCTACCTCCAGAATTCCCCAGCCTGCTGACCAGGAGTCCACATGTCTTAAAGCTACTATGGCTGAGAAATCCTGGTAGTTCTCCATTTATCTGTAATAAAACACTAAAAAACATAACACAAATTCAGATAAACAGATTAACAGAATTGGGAGAGACTTGGTCATCTAGTCCATCCACCCCCCCACTCAAGCAGGAGACCCTACACCATTTCTGACAAATGGCAGTTCAACCTCTTCTTGAAAGTCTCAAGTGATGAAGCCCCCACAATCTGCAAAGGCAAGTTGTTCCACTGGTTGATTGTTCTCACTGTCAGAAAGTTCCTCCTTATTTCTAGGTTAAATATCTCCTTGGTCAGTTTCCAACCATTATTCCTTGTCTGGCCTTCAGGTGCTTTGGAAAATAGCTTGACTCCCTCCTCTCTGTGGTAGCCTCTCAAATATTGGAACACCGCTATCATGTCTCCCCTGGTCCTTCCCTTCACTAGACTAGCCATGCCCAGTTCCTGTAACCGTTCTTCATGTTTTAGTATCCAGTCCCCTAATTCTACATGTTTGTAACAGAGAAATCATTATTTACCTTTTATTAAAATACAAAAACATTGTGAAAGCCAGCTATTATGAATAAACACGTCTGGAAATAAAATCATTTTCCTCTTTCAAGGTTTTGAAGCCTGCAAGTGCCCATTCTCCAGTCAAGCAGAGATCCCGAGGAAAGTCCTTGTCCCCTCGACGAAGACAAGCCAGCCCTCAGAGGCGGACCTGTCGAAGAGACAAATCGTGAGTGTTGCTATTCCGAGTGATTCTGTGACATGATGAGACTTGGGTGGTATGTTCTAGTCTAATATTTGCACTAAGAAATATCCAAGTTCTTTGGAAATTTGCATTTTTTAAAATAACCAAGATCAGCAATGTTAGAACTATCTTCCTTGGAGAAAAACAAGTTTACCATAATTAATTTTATTTCTTGCTTTTACTTTTTGTTATCTGCCATGATTGAATTCAGGCTAGCACACATAGATTTCCCAAATATTTTACGTTTGTGTGCATGCTCATTTGCATATGTATTTCATAGAGATGATAAAAATAGAAGAGATAGTTCCAGATGTTTGGTATGAAACAGTTTAATTAAGTTAATGTGATATGCATTTTCAATCAACCTTTCGGATACCAAATCTTTCTATAATCTACAACTGTGAGAGTGGAAAACTGGGTGGGAGATAGCTTTGCACTTCCCTGGCTGATGTTTAGGCAGTTTGCTGCAAACCAGGAGGGTTTCTGGCTCCCAGACATAATTTCTTATACTGCTTCTAGTATTGAAACTGAGTCAGTAAAATGGCTCTATATACTTAAAAGAAGGTTGTGTAAACAGGCTGGGAGTTATTTCAAAGTTCACTGTTCTATGTAGAAAGTATCCTTGTGGAAAGGAATTGTTTAAGTTGCCCAGTGAAGACTAAGGCTTTCCATGGCCATGGAATGCTGACAAATGATTGGAGAGGAAACAGTAAAGCCCATTGAGGAAGTATGGAATGGAATGGGATCCCGAAAAGTCAGATCTCCATCTTGTAACATGAATCTTATATATTAGTCTCTGATGGCAATATGGAGCTACATGTTGATGAGTCTTAAAGCAGAAAGTATTAAGAAAGTTGGGAGAACTGGAGTCTGTTGGGAATAAAGAATGGAGTGTAGTATCCAGAAGAGTACAAGCTGTCTGTCTAGAACAGGGGTCTCTAACCTTGGCAACTTTAAGCCTGATGGACTTCAACTCCCAAATTTGCTGGCTGGGGAATTCTGAGAGTTAAAGTCTGCCAGGTTTAAAGTTGCCAAGGTGGGAAAGCCCTGGTCTAGAACACTGACGAGTGTTTCCTCGCTCTATAAAACAGGCTGCTGGAATTAGGAAAGACTAGGCCAAGACTGAGATGGACTTTTGTATGAAAGAATTTTGCATTTGGTTCTGGTGCTGAAAACAAGCTACTCATGAGCTCAAGAGATCTGCTTCTCTAATTTTAAGAGCATGCTCTTGCAACTTCCAAGAGCTGGTACTTATACCAACCACTTGTTGGTGGGTCTCAGGCTTCCAGTAAAAAAGATAATTCTACAAACAGAAATCTGGCCATACTTGTTCTAAAATGTACAGTTAGTGATAAAAATCTGAGAGACCAAGCAAGCTCCAGGGGAAATGAAATGAATGCTCTAGATTTTGGTCAGATTTGCCACAGCTGCATTTTTCATCCTCTGCAACTGTAAGAATTCAAATCCCAGAATTCCCTGTGCTAGCTAGAGAATTTTGAGAGTTGAAGTCCACATATCTTAAAGTTGATGAGGCTGAGAAAAAAACTGGTCTAGAGACCCAGTGATTTCAGGACATTATTTATGAAAGCTACCTGCAACCAGGTACTCTCCAGCTAAAATTCTCATTATCCTCAGATAGCATGACCTTTTCCCTGACTGGGGAAGTCTACCTTTGGGTTCATCAGCAAATAGATGAATTAGGAAAGTGGTCCTTGAAGATACAAATGTAGAAAGTGAAGATTAGACATATGCTTATTGTTTAATATACTTATTTGCAAATGGAAAATGTAGTTAAATTGCCTAAATAAATCGACATTAGTGCTTTAATACTAAGTAACTTTAATGGAACATGCAAAAGAAGGAAAACTGAAAAACAGAATTGTTGAAATGTAGTCAATATTTTAAAGTATATATCTTAGCAGATTTTGCTTTCTCAATCTTTTTAGGCAGAAACTGAGTCCCATTCGGCTATCAGGAGTCTTCAGGTATCAATTGAATATTCTTTCATAGTGATAGTATTCTGAAGTTTGGAAAATAAATTATAAATTAATTGACCAAACTTTATTTCTAAATGAAAAGTGCTAGACGTGTCTGGAAGTTGCAGTGCTGGATAGTATTTATCACAATAATTTCCTTTTAGGAATTTTTTTTCTCCCATGAACTCCTCCTTGGACATTATGGGAAATTCATTTTTGGCTAGATACATCTGTCAAATATTTCTTGAAGCATCATCACTGTAGTATACATAAGTAGCTATACAGATATCATTGAATGTATTGAATGAAGGTTGCATGAAGATTCTTAAATTGCAGCTGGAGTGGGCAAAAGTAAAGTGTCCATATTTATGGGCCTTAGGCCTGCCAATATTTCTGCTGCCAAACATTTTCAAGTAAAACCTTTTTTAAATAAAAGAAAAGCAAAATGCAATTCCCTACCATTATAGGAATGCCTAGGATCACAAGACATTCTTTAAAAAATGTTAATGGTGAATTGATTCCTTTGGAAAGAGACCCATCTGTCCAGGAAAAAAAACAAGATAAGAGTAAACTAGTGTAACTGAGAGCAGAGCAGGGACATCATTCACCATTGGTAGCCATGTTGTCAATATACAAGCCCTTGTATGGCAGCCATTTTGTGTGAATACGCAGAAGACATTTCCTGAATTCCAAATCTGTCCTCCAAATCAAATAGAGTGGCCAGTCTCTGGAATAAAGTATCAGGGAAAAGTTAGTGACAACATCCACAAGAACTCCATGCCACTTAATGATAGTTACATTCTCCTTTAGCTGAACTACTGTGAAGACTTTTTATTTGTTCCTTAAACAGCCAAACATTTCTCTATGCTCCCTCTCTAAATATAATTTGGCATTCATAGCAGCTGCTCAGTGAACTGCAGGTTGCTATTTTACACATGGATTCATAGTATAACATTCTTGGGAGCCTCTTGGTTGGAATTCTCCATGTTTAGTGTCGCATAATTATAGTTATCAGAGGTTACAAATCACTGTTCAATCTCCTTCCTGCCTTTTTAGGGGATATTTTCAGCCTCATCTATCTGGGGCTGTTTCACAGGTGCTAGGATGACACATATGCCTGGTGTGTGTGTGTGGGGGGGGGGTATCACTTTGACTAAGATGTCAGCTGAACAAGCAGCCTCTTTCGGAATTCCCTGTTGTTTGGAATTGTCAAGGCTGCTTAGAGATTGGTGTCTTGAATCTTTTCCAAACCCAGGGAGGTTCTGCAGATTTGATCCTTTAGTTTTTTAGCACATGATTTGAAAGGAAGACATTTGAGTTTCTCTGTCAGGACTGAATGTCCACAAGGCGTTAGCTTAAAGTGTGAAATGGTCTGTTGGAAAGATTTTGAGGGATTTGGCAAAGATCAGAGAAGAGACCATGCAGCCCACAGATTAATAGTGGATGAGACAAGTGGTTCAGAAGGGACCATCCCTAGTCTGTTGGGCTATAAAGAAAATGGGGCTGGCTGGGTGAGATACAATACTGATTCTTATCTGGTTTAGCCCATGAGGCTGGGGCTACATCTTGCAATCCATTCTCATCTTTACTTTATTGTAAAGCTATGTTGATCGAACCATGCACGTCTTAAAATACAATTCCTCCCCTTTTTTCTTTACAGAAACTAGGGAGGGTCTATTCAGAGCCTTTTGCTCTGCACACTATCCATGTGTGGGCTGTGCTGTCTCATATCCGACTGTTCCCTTAGTAACATCTCTTTCCCCCATCTCCAGAGGTCTTTCCCACATACTATTACAAAGTATGTGATTTTCATAATATGGTATTGTTATAATCTTATTAGTAGAGATGCAGAACAATGGCCCTCTACATATTGCTGATCTAGAGGACCTGGATTTTCATCTCAGGATAGGTAGAGTGATCCAGTTCATTGATGGTTGGAAGCTGCAGCTTCCCCATCCTTATATCATGTTTCTTTAAATAAATGACTACTTAAGCTTACATATTATGATTCTTAAAATGTGCTAGTTTTGATTAATGTTCTGGTGCTGAAGGAAAAAAAAGTTCTTAAAGCATTAGTTATGTGTGTGCTTTGATTTGTAGCACAGGTTTCTTAAGTAATCTTCTGAACCCAGCAATTTTCAAATGGTTTTTAGGAGACAAAAGGTTACCTAAAGCCACTGAAAGACTGGTGATATAAATTTTCAACCGTAATTCAGAATAAACCCTTTACGTGCAATAGGATTATTTTAGTAAAGTAAATAGAGGGTTGCAACTTCTGTTCCTGAGCAATTCCTCCAACCTCCTCCTCTGCTTGCTGAAGTAACTTCCACCAAGGGTGCTTCGACTTGTCATTTGTGCATTTTTATTTGAGCAAGGTAAAAGTAGCTGCTCAAGTGGCAGGGTATGAAACAGGCTCTCACTTAGCCTGTCCCTAGGCTGCACGGTTGGTCTGGCAAGGTCTGAATAAGCAACTTGGCATGCACAGTGTGTGTGTGTGGGGGGGGGGCAGGGACTTCACTTCCTCCATAGCAAACTATGATCAGTTTTGTGTCAACTAGCCATGAGATTCAATAAGCTTCTCCCAGCCGCAAAGTTCAAATTAGATTTCATTTTACCAAATATAGCATTATAAGCTACTCTCAAAATGCACAGGACTGGGTGTGTATATGCATGTGGAACAAGCACAGGCTATCTGGCACCCCACCAGAAGTGGTATTCAGCAGGTTCTGACCAGTTCTGGAGAACCAGTAGCAGAAATTTTGAGTAGTTTGGAGAACTGGTAAATGCCACCTCTGACTGGCCCTGCCCCCATCTATTCTCCGCCTCCCAACTGATTGGGAGGAAATGGGGATTTTGCAGTAGCCTTCCCCTGAAGTGGGGAGGGAATGGAGATTTTCCCCTGCCACTCCCACCAAGCCACACCCACAGAACTGATAGTAAATTTTTTTGAATTCTACTACTACTACTATTTTTGAATTCTACTTCTACTACTATTCTAATTCTACTACTGCACCCCTTGGCTGCTTTTTGCCAGTGAAGAAGGGAAGGTCAATCCTCATCCTGAAAGTCTCATGTGACCCCCCTACCCCAGCCTTTTGCCATTCAAATTTGGTAGCCAAACAATGAAAAATAGTGACATAAACCAACAAACCAAAATCTAAAATAAGGAAAATAACACTGTTAATGGCAGCATTTAATGCATTTTATTTATTTAATATCTATTTGTTTACTTATTTACAAGGCATATATGCTACTGCACTTGAATTTATCTCTGAGTGGCTTACATACCCTATTTATGTAAATGTGATTAAAAAGTATACACAGTAAATGACAAATAACTATACAGATAGTCCTCAATTTACAACAGTTCATTTAGTGACCATTCAAAGTTATAACAACACTGAAAAAAGTGACATGGCCATTTTTCACACTTATGACCACTTCAGCATCCCCATGTTCACATGATCAAAATTCAGACACTTGGCAACTGACTCATATTCAGTCACAGTGTCATTTTTGTGAACTTCTGATAAGCAAAGTCAATGAGGAAGCCAGATTTACTTAACAATCAGATTGCCAATTTATCAGCTGCAGTGATTCACTTAACAACTCTGGCAAGAAAAGTTGTAAAATGGGTGAAACTGACAACAAATGTCTCATTTAACAACAGAAATGTTTGGCTCAATTGTGGTGATAAGTCGAGGACTACCTGTATAATATAAAATACAGTGCCAGAGATAAATGACACGCTAGTTTAAACTCCAGATTACAAGAAGGAGCAACTCACAACATTTCTAATCTCCCCAGCCTGTTTTAGGGGCCTTTCTGAAACCCAGCAGAGGAAGGGGTATAGAAAGCTTCTTTTTGCTGACAGAGCAGCAATAGTAGCGGTTTCCAAAGCATCAGAGAGCTGTCCTTCCTGAATTTAAGAGTTTTTTTTTAAAAGTGTAGAATGTTTCAATACAAAAACTTGTTGATCAAACTAGTTGGGATTTGTTGGCTTCATTGCAGATTCTGGCTCATATTCTGGCTTCACTTCCTGATTTTAAATCAGGCAATTTTTAAAATTTATATTCTGAGACGTTAGAAGTAGTTAAGAATAATAGTAACGTGCAATATCAAGCATTGCTTCAAAAATGTCACAAATCTGTATCACCCCATTTCCCAATTTGTTCTAAAATGACAACTTTGTGAGTGCCAGGACCAAACGCTTTAAATGACTTTATTCAGAAGTGGAATGTCAAATAAGATATTTTCTCCATTGAGGCGGGAAAAAGCTGTAACTGCAGATAACTAGGAAGCAATAGCTGATTTTGACAAATTAAGCAGGGTTCGACTTAGTTACTTACTTGACTAGGAGATTATCAGGAAATCTCAAATTGTAGCTTGGATTGAAAAGTCTGAGAAATATCCAGGAAGAAGGCAATACCAAACTACTTCTGTGCTATTTTAATAAAGTTATAGGGCTTATCCATGAAGACATCAGGAGATAAACTCTCCTTGAGGAAGATTTTACTAGCCCTAAAATCCTTGGGAAGTCTTATGTGGTGCCATTTGCTAAAGATTTGAAATTAAAATTACCTCCTGTCCCTTGTATTGTGAGACCGTCTAAAGGAGATGGCTCAAAGATCTTTTAGTCATTAAAGCTGTGGTTAAAGCTAGTTGGGAAGAATGAAAGTTATAAAGGAAGTCCTAGACTTACAACCACAATTGAGCCCAAAATGTCTGAAGCTAAGCAAAACAGTTAAGTGAGTTTCGCCCCCTTTTATGACCTTTCTTGCCATAGTTGCTAAGTGAATCATTATAGTTGTTAAATTAGTAACACAGTTTTAAAGTGAATCTGGTTTCCCCATTGACTTTGATTGCAGGAAGTCACAAAAGTTGATCGCATGACTCCAGGACACTATAACCATCCTAAATATGACTCGGTTGCCAAGTGTCCAGATTTTGACTATGTGACTGTGGGAATGCTGCCATGGTCGTAAGTGTGAAAAATGGTTATGAGTGTTGTTGTAACTTCAGATGGTCACTAAATGAATGGTTGTAAATCGAGGACTACCTGTAGTCCAAGCCCTCAAATGGTGAAATGTGGTAATAGTGGAAACAGTTCATCTTCATTTTTTAAAGCTGCTGAGGCTGCCGATGTCAATAGTCACATAGATCAGTGGGAACTAATTGCTATGTGTTGCCTGAGGGAAGGAAAGGTTAAACCAGTCATGGTGAAATTATCTCTTCATGCAGAGTATCTTGTGTTTAAAAATCCCAATCATGATGCATAATCACAGGCTGTAAGGATATTTACTTTGATACTTAATTTTAGAGTATTTCTTAATTTTCTTAGTGTAGTTTTTGAAGAGCTTTTAATGTGAAAAACGGGATATCCGCAGCAGGAGTCAAGATGATAGTGAGACTGTCCAATTAAAATCCTGCCCCTTCATGTGGCACATAATAAACAAGGGTTAGGGCCTCCATTTATTGAGGCCATTGTCGTGACTTTTTCACTCCTACCTGGATGCCCCTGAAAATGATTTATATTGGTTTACACCAATGCTTAAAACTTGGCATCTTTAAGATGCTCTTTCTGGCTGGGAAATTCTGGGAGTTGAACGCCACACTTCTTAAAGTTGTCAAGTTTGAAAAAGACTATATGGCTTAGCAAACATTAACACGAATGCTGCATTACAAGCCAATCACTAATACAGATGCAATTGTTGGCACGGGTCCTATTCTAATGTTCCATGTTGTTTAGTTCTAAGCTTTAACTGATTTCTCTTTCTTGATTTTAGGCCAGCTGTTTTGGATAAAAACGTGGGTGACCTTTCTACGTTGAACGAAGTCGGTTACCAGCTACGCATCTGAGAAAACCAGAGGCTAAACCACGTGACTTCTGGAGAGTTTCTTGCCGCACTTTACCCTGTGACACGTGGGGGGTGGGGGTGGGGAGCTGTGACTATTTATTATGAACATGTAAGGTTTTTATTTATAATTTCACCAGGAAAGTAGGAATCCTAGAAGTGACTATGGTGGTATTTTTGTTTGTTTTTTATTATTTTTTAATTCAGGAAAGTGGAATCAAGGAAAAGAGAAATTAGAAACCGTTTTCAGCTGTGATAATACTGTTACTCTCCATCAAGTTGAAAAATGTGGGGTGGGGGGGTTTGACACTAGTGTGGCTTGGTTTTCTTTTGGATGGAAATTACTGTTTCTGTGGTGGCTCTCTTTTCTGTTGGCTTGGAGCATCGTGTGGTGGTGTAGGAATTAGGAAAGACAATGCTGGAAGTATTTTTCTCCATGGTATTTAAAAATGCTGGGCAGGGGGGTGGTAAACTGCAGTCAGAAAAAGGCATGGCCTGGCATCAACTTTGCTTGTCCGAGTCCCATTGAAAAGAATGAAGTTGGCAACTCTACGAAACCTTTCAGTGGAGCTTGACATAACAGAAATTGCTGCCGGACCTCATTTAATGTGACATTCAGCAATAAAATAGCAAGAGTTTATGTGATTGGGGTTTCTTTTTTTTCTTCCTTCTTCAAAATATCAATATTACCTCAAGAATCTTTACTACAAATATGCAAAGCTAACAATATTTGTAATGGATTTGTACTGTATTCCGTTTTTCTGGTAGCAGAGCCCACCCCTTCTGCCTTATGTGCATGTGTACAGTGAAGGAATTTCAAGTATTATGATAAGAAGGTGTGTCTCTTTAAAAACCCTGAAGCCTTCTGTTAAGGATTGAACAAACTGTTGAAGTTAATTGTCTACCTTAAAAAAAAAACCCAGATTCAATAATGATTTCAAAAGAAGCAAATAGCTAACCTTTTGCAGTATTTTGTCACATAGTCTTAACCTCCATGATCAAAGCACAAATGGTTCTGGTGTGAATCCATGTGGTCTTGTGTATAAATCAAGCCCAGAGTCTGCCAGTACTAATTCTGTTCTCCGTATGTTACCGGTGCTTCACATGTATAATAGACATTTTCCATTCTGCTTTGAGAGCATTCTCCAGAGTAGAAAAGAAGGAAACCTTTGGATCATACTGAACACTAGTTTTCATTGTTTTGTACAGATGTTGTAAAAGTCAATTTGTGTGTTTAATCCTTTAAAACAATACCAGAATCTTAAGAATGCACTATTCTTTACGTTGTGCAGATGTCTTGACATCTTTTATCATAATCAAACATTCCATTTGAATTTACAGCCAGTGTGCTTGGAGAACAACCATCTCTAGGCATTGTATTCAAATCAAAATGAATAAATCCATGCCCAAAGGGAAGTATCTTCACAAGGCAGCAAGGATATGTTATTTTGGATAAAAGATAAATATCAATAGCTTGTTCACTGGGAATGGGGGGAAGCTGCTGGATAACTGAATTGATGCAGCTCTTAACACTAGTTACCATATCTGGATTGCAAAAACTGGATGGCCATTAGATGGCTTCAAACTGATGTTCTTTGATGCCATCTAATGTCATCTAGATTTCTGTAATCCAGATATGATAATCCTGTCCTCTTCACTTATTCTTATTGTAATCGGGTAAATAATTAAAGGGGCAAATAGGCAACAGCATAGTAGCTCAGCATAACCCATTAGTTTTGTTATATATATCTCAAAGCAATTTTAATTTAATGCAACCAGGTTCCTCAAAATATATAACTTCCTATCTACTCCTAACCATAATCCAAGTTTCTAGTGTGCAATTTAAGACATCAGAGTGGTATGTGAATGCATTTCTCAACTAGCAACTCATAGTGTTTTTTAGAATTGACCATTCCTTGTGCCAAATTAACAGCAATAAGGACAAGGCTTTCTATTACTCCTGTGACAGTTGCTATGAAGACAAAGCAAAGAGCAATTAGCATGGAAATAGTTAGCTCTGAGTGAGAATGGAGGGACTTCATATTCATAGACAAAGCCATATCCAGCACATGATACCTTGCTAAAAGTGAAGGGAGCAAAACAATAGTTCTCATGTAGTAGAAGAGATGGATCTCATATTTCAGCTTTGAGATTGGGTTCCTGGTAAATTCTAACTTGCTGATAAACCTAAAGCAATTTTTTTAAGTGTTTGGAATCAACTGAAGAAAAAATGCTAATTTAAAAAACATAGTATTTTTTTGTAATCAATGCCTATCTATTATGAAATCCCTAAAGGTGATTTTGCTTTGTTAAATTGATATTTATTATATATTTGAAGTGTTTGAGGCATAATCCTTTATGGAATTTGCTTGCACCAGTTCTCTCAAGATTAATAGGAATGATGCAGGAAAAAGATGACCAGATTTTAGCTATCTTTCCAAACTCTTTTCATCCTTTGAATCCAGGACCATGGTTTTCCTTCTGTACACATACATTCTAGAGCAACATGTACCTATCTTTTTTTTAAATCTTAAAAAGTGTGAATTTGGTGACTAAGCTTGTATTGTCATTACTTTGTCAAATGGGATTCTGTTTCAAAAAATCAGCATGCATGATTTTTTTCTTTTCTTATCACATGTATGTTTTGTGCAGCATGAAACTTTAATAAAATGTCTTCGAAGATTCTTTTT
This sequence comes from Thamnophis elegans, assembly GCF_009769535.1. Lineage (NCBI taxonomy): Eukaryota > Metazoa > Chordata > Lepidosauria > Squamata > Natricidae > Thamnophis > Thamnophis elegans. Next base: position 91,514,398 of record NC_045544.1, on the reverse strand, counting down.
AAAAAAGCAAAGTCTTTGCAAATGATTTAAGATAAATGTAACTATAAAGTTTATATAACCTGTTTGTGAAGCAAAACAATTTAATAGTGTGTGTGTGTGTGTGTGTGTGTGTAAACTAGAGCTTTATTTAAGGAATTCCATATAGAAGGAGTAGTTTACTAGAAGGTACACAACAGCAGACTGAAAGGTAAAACTTAGAATCAAATATTTCCTCACTTATGAATCAGAAAATATAGCTTTCCAATCTTCCCCTTCATTCTCAATAAATTCTCTGTGCCCCACATTTGTTCCTGGAAACTGGGGATTATTCAGAATTAGGGGAGGGAATGTTGCAGATCTAAGTAACAGTTGCCAAGAAACACGACCCATCTTTATATAAACTGTGTGTAGAGGACAGCTTCCTAATTCTTTCAACAGCATTGCCTTAGCTTTGTTGTTCCATCTTGTGCCACTCAAATAAGAATTAATAATATTCAAAGCTATTTGGAAAGTCTCCAGTAAAAGTACTTTATTTAAAATTTATACCTTCCATTTGTCATCTCAATTCAAAAATTCTCCAAACAAGTAATGATAAGTGGCCGGAAGTGGCGCAGTGGTTAGAGTGCTGTACTGCAGCCACTTCAGCTGACCGTTATCTACAGTTCGGCGGTTCAAATCTCACCGGCTCAGGATTGACTCAGCCTTCCATCCTTCCAAGGTGGGTAAAATGAGGACCCAGACTGTGGGGGCAATATGCTGACTCTGTAAACCGCTTAGAGAGGGCTGAAATCCCTATGAAGCGGTATATAAGTCTATCTGCTATTGCTATTGCTACACATATTGCCACTTAATTGCACTGAATTAGACATAAATGACTTTTTTCAAAGATGACAGAATATTTGGAGAGGAGGAGGCTTAAAACTGAAATCTGCTGAGATCTTGAGCAAAAGATTGAAGGTCAGGATTGTCCATAAAAGGATCCACATTTTGTATTACTCTCAGTTCTGAATTATGTTACCCACAAAGATTTTAGAATGATCCCTGCTCTTATTACATTTTGTGTTGCTTCCATTTACAAGTCATAATATACAATCCTCTCTACTTTGTTTTGAAATGTTTTATACGTCATGTATTTGCATACATTCTGGGAGAAAGAAAGACACTGTTAAACTGGGTCTTTTTTTTTTGCAAACTTGAGCATCAATATCCTCCTTAGTGAAGAAGTTGCTGGTTTGTTAACACTTCCTCAAATCTCATTTTCACCCAGTAGTTTTTGATAATGGAGTCATAAGCATTGATTTTAACCTGAGGCACTATGAATGTTCTAAGGTTCTTTGAGATATCCTGGTTGATTTTACCATGCATTCTTACAGCAATTTTGGCAGAATAGCAACTCTTGGAAAACCCACCATTGCCCCAAATCTTCTCCACTTCTATATTTTTAAAATACAGGTAGTCCTCCACTTACAATGTTTTAATGACTGTTTGAAGTTATGACATTCAAAATAAGTGACTATGACAGTTTTTCACACTTCTGACCTTCGCAGCATCCCCAGGGGCATATGATCAAAATTTGGACACTTGGCAACTGGCTCATATTTATGATGGTTGCAATGTCCCAGGTCATGTGATCACCTTTTGCGCTCTTCTGACAAGCCAATGCAGTCTCCTCTGAAGGAGTAGTCATCCAGGACCCATGTGAGTGATCTCCCTCTTTCTTTCTGGAGAGATTCCAAGGAAGCAGTCTATTCACTGGTTCCTTGGTCTTTGCTGCAGCCATCAGCTCTTTCACAGGTCCATCTTCAATTTGTAATATCTTCCCCAGACATCCCAAACCTCCATTTCAAGAGTGCATCTCTAGCACAGTGGATCCCCAAAGCATTAGAAATAACTTCACATCCCCTCCCCGCAAGACTGATAGTACCAATGACTTTTCTCAGAGGTCTTCAGAACATGACATTTCTCTAGTATCTCTGCAGGAAACTTCAATGTGAGAGGAGCCAAACTTTGTGGGTACCTAAAACACGACTGGCTCAAATAATCCATGATTTTGTTCATTTAAACAACTATCCTTAGTAATAATTTTAGTTAAGGTTTTTTTTTTAACTAGGGTGCAATTACTTTTTCACATTTGCAAATTATTTAGTGGACGAGTTGACTTATGAAAGAAATAAAACAAGCTCAAACCTTAGTGTTAATTGTTCTTCCTTTATACATGAATAAGATCCATTACACTATCATGAAATCTATTTGGAAAGACATGTTTTTAAAAAAATACTAATGGTGATTCATGGAACAGGAAATAAATGAATAAGAGCTGAGTAACAGTTTGATTCTACTTATAATTTCTATACAAAGCATCAAGAATTTTGTAGAACTTTCTCCCAAGAAAGTGGGAATATGATTCAGCATAAGGCATCATGTGGGTTTCTTAAGTATGAAAAGATAGAGCAATAAACTCTTACAGTACTGCCTTGCTCAGCAAGATAGTACAAGGAGGTTTTTTTTTTTTTTAAAAAAATACTTTTTATTAAAGAGTTTAACAATACTAAAAGATATTACAAACTGGAATCAGAAATAAAAAAGGAAATTTGAAAGAAACACAAAGTTCAGAAAAAAGGAAAAGGAAAAAATAGGGGAAGAAAGGATATTTAAAGACATAACTCCTGGTCTTGCTTTCAGCAAGTGGTTCTGGCCATGTCCTGGTTTCTGCTCCTCTGGAGACATCTTAGGCAAGTTTTTATGTGCCAGTAAAACCACTATTTATGCAATTTGAGTGTATCGTGCAAATATGCAAACTTTGCATCATTAATTTTCTTTCTGCTAGCCAAAGCAAAATGTAAAGAACAAGCAAGGACAATTATACTGTACCTGCTAGACAAAGGTTGTACTCAGCACATCTCTTCTGTAGGTTCACTAAGCACGTTCAGAAGAACTCAAGTATGTTATCACTCAACTCTCTGCTGATCCATCAGCCATCAGATGTTTCAGTAATTGAAACATCTTTTGTAAAATAGCTGAGAGTTTTTTTTTAAATTTAGAACAGCTCAGTTATTACTGTTGTGGTTACAAGGGCATAGATCATATAGACACCCACGGGGAACATGGATGGGGAATAAAGTAGCATTTTGCAAAATTGTTTTTTTGTAAAATGTTATTGCTGTTGTTAGTTATTGTTAGTCACGATGGATTGTGTCTGACCCCTTGCGACCCCCATGGACAACATTCCTCCAGGCCTTCCTGTCCTCTACCATCCCCTGGAGTCCATTCAAGCTTATGCCTACTGCTTCGGTGGCTCCATCCAGCCATCTCATTCTCTATCGTCCCTTTCTTCTTTTGCTCTCAATCTTTCCTAGCATTAGGCTCTTCTACAGTGAGTCATTCCTTCGCATTAGGTGGCCAAAGTATTTGAGTTTCATCTTCAGGATCTGGCCTTCTAAAGAGCAATCAGGGTTGATCTCCTCTGGGACTGACTGGTTTGATCATCTTGCAGTCCAAGGGACTGGCAGGAGTTTTCTCCAGCACCATAGTTCAAAAGCCTCAATTCTTTGGCGCTCAGGCTTTCTTATGGTCCAATGTTCCCTTTGAGTTGTTCGCCGCCCTGAGTCCCTCCTGGAGAAGGGCGGCATACAAATAAACCAAATACAATACAATACAGCCATACATTGCAACTGGGAAAACCATAGCCTTGACTATACGCACTAAATCTTAAAATGAGAGCCAGTTTGATATAGTGGTTAAGGCACTAAATTAGAAACTAGGAGTCTGCAAATTCTAACCTCACCTTAGGCAAAAAGCTAACTGGGTGATTTGGCGCCAATTACTCTTTCTCAGCCCTAAGGAGAAGGCAACAGCAGAAAAAATGTTGCTAAGAAAACTGCAAGTTTCTCCCTGCAAGTCCAGGGAGTCATCAGGCATTCAAAACTGAGCTGAAGGCACACAAAAAATGTCTTAAAACACCAATTTCATGTACTAAAAATTTAAAACTTCCTTCAAAACAAGATTACATAGTATAGCCTCTTTATTAGTAAATATACAAAAAAGTTTAGCCCCTGATGGAAAAATATTGGTTCTCCTTGAAGTATTATAGGAAGCTATACAGTCTCAAATCACCCAGTTAGCTTTTTGCCTAAAAGAGAGGCTAGAATTCCCAGACTCCTAGTTTCTAATCTAGTGCCTTAATCAATATCTCCGTGATGGTGAACCTATGGCACGTGTGCCACAGGTGGCCTTCAGAGCACTCTCTGTGGGCATGCCAGCTGTCACCTCAGCCCAGCTCCACTGCACATCTGTGCATGCCTCACGCCAGCCAGCTGATCTTTGGGTCTCTGCCGCACATGGGGGGGGGGCAAGGTGCCTGCACCAACTTGGAAGCCAAAATGGGGTATGGGGGTGCATGCGTGGGGAGAGGTCGCAGGAGAACATGGGAGGTGTCACACATGCAAGGGCTGGGTTGCATGCACATACATGGGGGTAGGGCACATGTGCGCATGTGGGAGGGCGCAGGGAGGTATTGGGCACACATTACATTATGGGTACTTTCGGCAAGCAACGACAAAAAGAATAGCCATCACTGCACTATATCAAACTGGCTCTCACTTTAAGATTTATTATTTTACAAAAAAACATTTTTGCAAAATGCCACTTTATTGCCCGTCCATGTTTGTGTGTGTCTTTCATGAGTGTTTAGTATATATCGTCTGCACTTGTAAATACAAATCTAAATCAGCAACGTTTATACCGGCAAGGAGCAGTTCCAATTGGTATCTCAGGGATGCTAAAAAAAATGGAAATTGGGTCTGCTTAACTGCTGCGCTATTGCCGTTCCACACCAACATGTTCATAGGATTGCTTTAGCAATCAAAGCAGTAAGTAAAAAATTCTTCCCATTAAGGGTAGGGAGTAAAGCTTAGGTTACAACCCAAAACAGAAACAGCATGAGGGTACATTCAGTACAAATAGGTTGTGCTGAAAACATGCTGCCTTTTGTTGGTGAGCTACACAATCCAAAGCGTATTTGCATATGTTACATGTGTCATATTAAGCCGCTAGCAAGTATCTTTCCCCCAAGGTGCATTCAGAGTGCAGAGCAATAATTATATTTGGATGATTAAACTAATGAATTGCATTTCCATCTGCTCAACCAATTCTCTATAGAGAAGAACTGAGGCTGGATTTTATTTTTAATGTAGCAACCTTCAAACAAAGATATCAGCTACATCCTCATTGCTGTAAGTATTTAAATGCAGTTAGTTAGCTCTGCTCGCTGTAAAAGAAAATATGTGCATATCATCATAATCTGCTGGACTCTTGTTGAGCAGAAATACTGAAGCTTGGCATCCAAGAGGATATCTTTATCAGATAATATTTCAGGACAGCTTTTTTGATAAAGTTTTTGTCTAAGACTTCCAGTACTTAGCAACATTTTATTTGTATATAATTATAATGTCTTTTAAATGAACAGAGCATCCAAAGTTGCTTTCCTACTTTCTAAGACAGGTGATATGTGTCCAACAGCTGTCTCACATGCCAGGTTTGTAAACCATCCCTCAAGTGATGTAACCAACAATTGGATCTATAAAACAAGGTTGGGCTGAGATGCTATCATTACCCTGTTTTCCCCAAAATAAGACCCAACTGGAAAATAAGCCCTAGCATTTTTCAGGATGCTCATAATATAAGCCCTACCCCCAAAATAAGCCGTTTAAGATCATCAGCCAGACGGACGCAATTAGCACCATATTTTCCCAAAAATAAGACCTAGCCAGAAAATAAGTCCTAATGCATCTTTTGGGGCAAAAAATAATATAAGACCCAGTCTTATTTTGGGGGAAACATGGTAGTAGTGGTGGGTTGGCAGTAAAAGTAGTCCCAGACTTATCTGTAATACTAACTATCCACACAAATGGTGTTGTTGTGTCAACTTGTAAAGTGTTTCCATGATTACTATCAAGCTGGCATAGAAAAAGGGAGGAAGGGAGGAGAATTCCATGCATACCTTTGGCCAGAATCAGGTCTCATATTCCTACAGCTGGTGTATGAAATACGCATGTTCATAGTCTGCCATAGCACTTTGTTGGTGGATGTGATTTATGATACAGACAGAGGGGAAGGGATACAGGGGTAAAGTTCAAACGCAATTAAGCAGAAATCAGTTTCAGCTCCACAGAAAACATGCCAAAATGTTGATCCTAATAAATGAATGGATTTTTTTTTTAACTTTGTCTCGTGGCTAGTAAATTAATTAGGTCATCCTTTGGAAACTTCACAACTTTGCTGCCTTTCCTTGTCAAGGAAAGAACTACCATTTTTGTTTCTACCTGCATGATTCATGGCTTCCCCACAGGCCAAATTAAAGATACCCTGAGATTTGTTTCCATAGTAGAATATAAGGATATGTGTTCTTGTATTATTCACCTTGAAAATTAAGAAAATATGCTAATAAAACCCCAGCATACCAATATTTTTTATTTTAAAAAGTAATTTATACCAGTTCTGTGAAAACATATACATTTACATATACATTTTTAAATACAACACAAATATTTTCATTTATTAAAAAAAAAATCCTTATGTAAAAGTAGCTTGCTTTTTTTTATGAGTGATATTGATAATTTACAGCAGATATAAAAATATCTTCAGTCATTTTTGCTGGGTTTGATAAAAATTAAGATGAGAGAAGGTAAGAGAGAAGACACCAATTATTTTCATCCAAAAGTTATTCTTCCAGCCTGAACTTAGCCAGGAGAGGGAGATGGTCAGAGGAATTGCTTTCATTAGGAAGTCCATTGACTCCCCACAGATCTTGCTCAGTTACCAATGACAGTCTACCCAGGAGACTCAGTCCTCCACTGAAAAGAAGTTCAGCTCCTGTCAGAAGAAAAAAGTCTTTTTAGATACTGCATATATAGTGTGAACACATAGATACTTCTTGGCAGGCAATTTCATTTCTGCCACAGCTCTGGTCAAATCTGGATATATTATAGTGCTATCATTGAGTGTGACATGTGTAAAAATTGCATTTACTATCATGGGTACTTTTCTCCAATGTGTGCATCTAGACATGTGGATCTCATGTGATAACATGAGAAAAGACTTGCCAGTGAAGTGTGATGCACCAGTTGGAACATGCACAAACAACAGCACAGAGTTTTAGCATGCTTACTTGCCAAAAGATGGTCAAATGACTGGTAACAGAGGTGGCGCAATGGTTAAATGCAGCACTGCAGGCTACTTCAGCTGACTGCAGCACTGCAGGCTACTTCAGCTGACTGCAGTTCTGCAGTTCGGCTGTTCAAATCTCACCGGCTCAGGGTTGACTCAGCCTTCCATCCTTCCGAGGTGGGTAAAATGAGGACCCGGATTGTTGTTGGGGGCAATATGCTGACTCTGTAAACCGCTTAGAGAGGGCTGAAAGCCCTATGAAGCGGTATATAAGTCTAACTGCTATTGCTATTGCTAACATTTCAGCACCATCTAGTGAATCATTGTGTCTCTCTGTCTCTCTGTCTCTCTCTCTCTCTCTCTCTCTCTCTCTCACACACACACACACACACACACACACACACACACGAGCATGTAGGAGTCATAACATTATTTCCAGACAAAAACACTATCAGGATTAAAATAGAACATGGGTGCATTTTTTCAAGCCATAATAATTTTATGTGTTCACATCTGCAGCTTAAATTTAAGCAAAATAAATATGAATGAGCCAGCTAGATTTACTTTTGATCACTACCATTCTGAGAATAGTATTTATGCAAAGAGAGAATTCACTGCAATAAAGATAAGAAAAAAAATGCTGGGAAGTTGCAAGCATTCATGCAAGGCTAGGATGTGGACCAAGCCATTTGTTCAGACAATACAAAAATTCAAATACAGTCTTGTGCATATAAATCAACTCTCTTCTATGTTTATAGGATTCTGTAAAGCAGGGGTGTCAAACTTGCATCGTCACGGTGGCATCATGTAATGTAGCGGGACTTCCCCCCCTTTGCTAAACAGCATGTCACACATCTGGCCCGTTGGCAGCGAGTTTGACAGTCCTGCTGTACGCTGTAATGAACTGAAGATACTACTTTCTACTTGGTCCACCATGGATGAAAATATACCAAATTGGATCCACAGCTGACTTTTGACCATCAGTTGTCGGCTGTAACCAGGGGGGCATTTGCCCAGGTTCGCCTGGTCCGTCAGTTACGGCCCTACCTGAACCGGGAGGCTCTCGCAACAGTCACCTGAGCCCTTGTGATCTCTAGGCTGGAATACTGCAATGGGCTCTACATGGGGTTGCCCTTGAAGTGCATCCGGCGACTGCAGTTAGTCCAGAATGCAGCCGCGCGAGTGATAGTGGGCGCACCGCGGTTCGCCCACATTACACCCATCCTCCGCGAGCTGCACTGGCTACCTGTCGATCTCCGGGTGCGCTTCAGGGTACTGATGACCACCTTTAAAGCACTCCATGGTAGTGGATCTGGGTACTTGAGAGACCGCCTTCTGCCGATTACCTCCCTCCGACCGATTAGATCGCACAGACTGGGCCTCCTCCGAATCCCATCTGCCAGTCAATGTCGACTGGCGACTACACGGAGGAGAGCCTTTTATGTTGCAGCTCCGACCCTGTGGAACGATCTCCCCGTCGAGATTCGTACCCTCACCACCATCCAGACCTTCCGCACGGCCCTTAAGATCTGGCTCTCCCAGCAGGCCTGGGGATAGGTTCCCAATTTACCTGCCCGAGTGTTGACTGTTGAATGCATGTTGTGTTTTATTATTTTATTTTGTTCACTTACTGTTTGTCTTTTGGTATTGCACCCCTTTCCCTGTGATTGTAAGCCGCCCTGAGTCCCCTCAGGGAGAAGGGCGGCCTATAAATCCTAATAAAATGTCTAAAAAAAAAAAAAGGTTTGGTGCAAGATTTGGTTACCTGATTCCTGAGTAACATTGTCCCTTGCTACAGAATAGAAGATGTAATCTACAGTCACTGCACTTCTTGAGTGGCAGGTTGTTACTTCTGGAACTCCATTGTCAGGCAGATAATGAGAATAGACTGAAGACAATTGAAAGCTGTGATGTAAATCTGTGGGCAATCTAAAAAGGAAAAGGTGTGATAAAAAGCCTGAATATTCCACAAACCTATCTTTCTAAATCTAGGTTATCAACATATAAAGCTACCTATGCAGACAGTCAGGAACATGGCTATCTCTCTCTACTCCAGCATTTAAAGGATCATCTGCTGATCTTCCTTTTTTCGGCAATCAAGTTGCCACAGAATAAACTAACCTAGGTTTTATAAGATACATAAGATTTTGTATATCCCTGAGTATAAACCTGAAATACTTTTAAGTGAAAACCTTCCCAATACTGTTTAATCAGGATTTCATAAACTTGAAACAGAGAAAGCCTATCTTTTAATTCTTTCCTTCATTGCAATTTTAATGTGATAATATTGACCCCAATTACACAAGGTCTTAAATCACCCTTAATGATTAATGTGAATGAATATGCTACTTTCCCTTCCCACAAATCCTTGTCTGTGTTCAATGATTCTTCTAGAATTGTTTTTGCCTTAGTTTAAGCTTGCATTATAAAAATCCAGCTAAATCTGGGTGCTTCAAGTATTGACAACTGAAAAGCAAATTAATAAAAATTAATAAGAATTACCTTTTTGCTACAATTAGGATCTCTTCTGACTGTTCTAAACTTGCATCTTTAGTCTCTCTGCTCTCTAGAAAATAAAGGATGCTGGTGATAGGAATATACACCTGACATTAGAACCAGATAGTTTAGTATATCTATTAGGTTGAACATTCACTTTTCCAGTCCCTCAGGTAGAATTTTTCCCCAAAACTTGCTGTTTGATTATTTTAATTGGAAAGATCAGTTTCTATAAAACTATCTTCCCCAACGATGAATCATCTGTGGCCCCATTGCAGCGGAAGCCACTTCTAATCATGTTTGTTTAACATTAAAAGTGAAGTTTCCTGAAGTGCCTTCTCTGCTCTCTGGGACAAAATCACCTCAGAGGTTTGTTTCTCCCATCCCCTTCACATTGTTTAAAAGATCCCTTGAAGTCTGGCTCTTCTCCCTGGCCTTGGGCTGGACTGGGTGTCAGGCCCCTTGTGTTTTCTATGGATCTTTTCGGAGTCTAGTGGCTTTCTTCTGAATTCCTGGGTTTTTTTTGGGTGTGTGTGTGTATTTATAATAGTTTTAAATTTGCATGCCACTGGCCTTATAAATACCATATAATCAATGAAATGAAACGTAGCTGAAATTTTGAGGTAGAAATAGATGTAAACAGCATTACAAGACTACAGGAAAGCATATGAGTGAGACTGTATAAAAATCACATATTTTACTTAAACGTTTCGCCAAGCATTATTACAGTTAAAAAAAGCATCCCCCAAATTTGTCACAAAAATCCAGTCTTGCCCACCCACTCTGTGGCCCTCAGACCGCCTCAAAATATTAAGCCCTGTCCCTCAAACTATATCCAACTTTGATCAATCCAATATTTTGCTTTCTGTAACACTGGCTCTCCAAAGTCTGAGGTAGATTCCACCTCCAAATAATTTCATCTGATTCTGATATTAAAAAAAGAACAAATTGAAAATTCATATAATGGCCTTCAGTAAATAAAACAGCAGATATTCTTTCATGAAGCTACAACTATTGTGTAGATGTTCAGGTAGACTAACACAATATTATGGCTCCTTCACTTCCACTCTGTCCAAAAGCTACAGCTGAGCACTTGGAATAACTATCAAAAACAACAATCCTGGTTCTATTAAATTTGCTTTCTAGGCTTCTGTAGAAACATTCAGCCTCTTAACACTTAACAATCATCTTTGAGAGAAAAGGAGTGTTTACAAAGCCACTCCCTAGTTTCAAAAAATAAAATAAAAATCTACCTCTTTCTTTTACTAGGCGTTTCTGATGTTCCTCGTACATACAATCCTGAGAAATGCCAAGGCTGTGAGGCCAAATGGGAATCTTAAGTATCCTTTGGCCCCTTGGGGACTGTTCCTGGCCAGACACCTTAAAAACAAAAGATAAAACAAAACAAGATGTAGGTATATTCTTAGAAATTAGAACGCAAGTCTGCCCTCTCAAAACAATCCTTCATAGCTGTGTGTTCCACCCACCAGAATAACTAGGGTCACATATAAACTTAGCTGTTCTAAAATTCATTCCTATTATTTCAAGAATTGGAATGTAAAAATGCTTTGTCTGTTTCAAAGTGTATAGTCCAACCTTGTGTAACACAGCTTTCCACCAAGAACTCATAACAGCATCCATATGACTAAGATCTGTATGCAGGTGTTACTGAACCAACCCTTTAATGCAGTGGTCTCCAACCTTGGCAACTTTTAAGACTTGTGGACTTCAACTCCCAGAGTTCCTCAGCAAAGCTGGCTGAGGAACTCTGGGAGTTGAAGTCCACAGGTCTTAAAGTTGCCAAGGTTGGAGACCACTGCTTTAATGCACTGTTGTCATTTTCATTTCTGCTTTCAAACGATCCTTCGTAGATATCACCCTCTGGACTGTGGCAATCCTCATGTTACTGATCAAGATAAGCCAAGGCATGGTATACAAACTTCAAAGTGTATGCCTGCTTATTCTCAATTAGAGAGGGGAAGATCTAGGGGAGAAGGGGGTGGTGGTGAAAAGTCCAGAAACATCAGAAGAAACCAATTCCAGGGCTTTTTAATGATATACTGTGGGTGGGTGGGGAGAGGGTGGGGAGAGGAGATTCCTCATTTCCCTCCCCTGAATATTTCCATTTCCACATCTCAAGCCTTTCAATTCTCACAGGCCTTAGTGCAATCTCTACTCTTACAGTTGCTTATTGCAAGACATTAATAATTGTTGCTGACTAATTTTCAGGGACACTTGTTTGTCTACCTTTGTTTTCACAGCAGCTTCACAAACAGGTACTTACTTTTCCTATTGGCAGGCCTTCATAATTCAGCTTTCCTTCTGTCAAGAAATTGTACAGAGGAGAATGAGGGACAGAATTGAAATCACCACAGAGGACAAGGGGACAAAAACGCCCATCTTCACGAATGGCAACACTGGTAATTTCTGCCAGGAGTATGGCTAGCTGGGTTAGTTTAATGTCTCCCCGCCTTGGATTATACAGGAGATGTGTATTGGCCACACAAATGGCTGTGGGGGCTTTGTAGGAAAACCGAGGCTGCAGGAGCAGAACTAGCCCCACATTATCTCTATCCAAAAGTGGGATATTGTGACGGAAGAATTCCACAGGATTGGAGGAAAGAAGACTGAATTTGGAGGTCTTGAAGCATGTGGCACAGCCATCAGGCTTTCTTCTTGTCCTCATTTTGTATTCACAGTGATAGCCTAGAAGAAACCAGAAAAGGACAAGTTTCATTTATTTCTAAGAATTACAGCATAGAAGATGAGCAAGAATCATGCCTCATGCTAAGCTGTAATGCAGTTTACTTTTGGCTTAGGGCACCAGGTGAATCTGTTCATTACAGTAGATTTAACAAAGCATGGATAAAGAAATCAGGGGTTAGCACAATGTGACAATTCAGCATTTATAATTTAACAAAAATAGTTAAGCAAAACAATTTAGCATCATGGTTAGGCAGGAATGATTGGGCAGAATACATGTTTCACCATCAGCAAATTCTGAAGAATTAATGACACATAAAAGAACCTATTATATAGTACAAGGTAAAGGTTTCCCTCGTGCATGTGTGCTAGTTGTTCCCGACTCTAGGGGGCGGTGATCATCTCCATTTCAAAGCTGAAGAGTCAGCGCTGTCTGAAGACGTCTCTGTGGTCATGTGGCCGGCATGACTAAATGCTGAAGGTGCACGGAACGCTGTTACCTTCCCGCCAAAGGTTTGAGTATGATATAAACTTGACGTAGCTTAGAAAAAATTAGTTCTTTTTCATGTAGCTCCTGGAAAACCACTTTCATGAAGCTTAAATGAGCTAACATATCACCTCTCAGAAGACGCGCCCTAAACAGTTTGCGTGTAAGATGTATGTGTGCACCTACAGTGTCACATACATAAATCCTCTTCAAATTCTCCCAACATCTTGCAGCAGAATTTTCTCCATGAATATAAACTAATTGTTGGTCATTTAGTGTTAGACCAATAATACACAACTCCCGTTTGTTGCATCGCTGGAAATCTGCTATCTTCTTGGCATCATCATCATTCTCTGGATTCCAAGCAGTTGCATCCGGTGGATTCTGTACAGCATCCCATAAACCTTCCCTATGCAGGAGTAGACTGCATTTCATAGACCAGGAAACATAGTTTGTTCCATCCAACCAGGTTATCATAGATAGCTTGTTGATGGGTCGCTCGCCATCTTCTCCAGGATAGTACAATCACTAAATAAACAGCTGTCTGTATACGGTATTACGTATCAACACCAACTCTCCTTTAGCTAAGTTTGGTACACTCTGGGCCCATAACCAGTGTTAGGTAAGCTCCCTGTTGGGAGAGCGAGTACGTTCAGCGAAGCGTTGTGAGAGTTGTGTTGGAGAACACACAAACCAGCATACAGAGACACTGAAGTTTAAATAGGCTTTTACTTTCGTGGAAATAGAGGTATCAGAGTCCATCAAACAGTCCAAGTCATACATGGATAAGACAGTCAGTCATCAATGTTTTTCAGTTAAGGGATAATCCAAAAAACATAGTCCAGTAACATATAATCAGTTCAGTACTCAAAGTTTGCTAGCAGTTGCAAAACTTAGAATAGCTCACGGCACTTTCTAACAGCCAGCTTCCAAAAAAACTTAGATCAGATCAGCCCAGCATCTAACAAACAGAGAGCTAACAGTCATTCTGGCTCCCTCTTATGGTCGATTGAAGAAAACAGCAACCAATCACATTTTACAGTATGATTTAAAGAAACAGGTATAGCATTGTTACATGATTTATATATTGCCAACCCAACAGTTAGAATTATATTCCTAACAGTTCTTATTTTTCCTACTTGCACTTTTACATGCTTTCAAACCGCTAGGTTGGCAGAAGCTGGGAAAAGTAACGGGAGCTCATTCTGTTATGCGGTGCTAGGGATTCGAACTGCCAATCTTTCTAACCAACAAGCTCAGCGTCTTAGCCACAGTGCCACTGCATCCTTATTATATAGTATATGGTCATATATTTAAAAGCATTTGTTGGTTTGCTAATAGGATTATTTATTCTGTTTATATTAGAGTGGGTTAGGAAAGAAAACCAACCTATTAGGTACTGCTGCTTTTTTACAAATTGCTCACTTTTCAGTACTGAGACTGGGTGTGGGTAAGTAGAACACAGGGGTGTAAACTAAGGAAGAGTACCCCATATAGTTTTATAATTACGTAAATAATGTAACTTTTTTACTATGCAGGATATGTAAGTATAGTACCTAGGGCTTCCAAGGTTGGTTTGATCTCTACTCCATATTGGTCTTCTTGGACTTCCTGCAAACAAAGTACCTGTGGGTGGGGAAACAGGTGATCAACAGTCAAAGATCCATGTCATCACCTAACATTATTATTATGACAATTTTAGAAGTTATTTGAATTCTAATCTATACGGTAATAAAAATCAATGCAGATGATTTAACACTAAATATAAGGATTGATGAAAAGGACTGGATATAGTCCAAGCAAAGTTAAGAATTTCCAAGTGTTACCGATTTCAGAGAGTCAGAGTTAATATACATATAGTTTTCCAGCAAAAGCAATGGGACATTTACATGGTCACAACACTGTGCACATTTAAGTAAATACTACTAGGCCCAGGGTAGCATACAATGCTAAAAGAAACACATTTTATGCCAAAAAGTTGGCTTTTACAATGTTCTTCCACTTGAACGCGATCCACTTCTAAGTAAACAAGAGTAACATTGTGCTGCAAGAAAATAAGTCAAGATTCAGGAAGAAAACTTTCCTTTTGATGTCAGATTTGTCAGAGATACGTGTATTTTGAAACACTGTACCTTTTGAGATTAGATTGGTCTTGACCCTGCTGGCTTTTTGAAAAGCCTTGTAGGCATATATTTATTCCTAGACATGGAAGTTGGGAGATTAGTTGGAGCACACTGGGTATTCTTATTGATTGCATCTATTTTTATTCTAGTAATTATTGTACATTTTATATATATTTGTTATTTTTATGCTATGTTTTTACCTTTTGATAGCCACTAAAGAGTCACTAGAGCAAACTAGGGGCGCCATATAAATCTAATTAAATGAATAAAAATAGCAAATATATTATATCACATATATAGCAATAGCACTTAGACTTATATACCGCTTCATAGTGCTTTTACAACCCTCTCTAAGCGGTTTACAGAGCATATTGCCCTCAACAATCTGGGTCCTCATTTTACCAACCTTGGAAGGATGGAAGGCTGAAACAACCTTGAGCCGGTGAGATTTGAACTGCCGAACTGCAGCTAGCAGTCAGCTGAAGTAGCATGCAGTACCACTGCGCCACCTGCGCCACCTTGGCTCTAATGTTCAATTTTATATGTTCAATTTTATTTAAACTTGTAATATGTGAAATGCACCTGTGTACATTTATTAACAGTAAAAACAATACCATGTATCAATGATCAGTTTTCTTACTGGCAGCTTTCTACTTACATCTGCATCAAGTTGTTTGATATCAGCAAGAATGTTGGGAAAGCGATAATTCCAAGCTAGTATTTGCTGCTGGCAATGTCTGTAGAGGTGGGGATTGTATTCTAATAAATCCTGGGAAAGAATGTTGTATGACATTACAGTAAAATCAAATGTTGCCTGTGGGTCTTTATCATCTTCGTTGATCTGCGTCTTGTCTCCAATAACTGTTGTTTTTTTACTTTGATGGCAAAAGTATTCCCAATGTCTCTTGATCAATCCTGGCAAAACACAATAAATCAAGGAATGTAAATAAGGTTTACACACACACACACACACACACACACACACACACACACACACACACACAGACTCATTCACCGTTTATATCAGCGTTTCAGCAAGGTCTCACTTGCCATCTTTAGGCTGGGTTTTGGGCTTAAAGTGTGGTCGGAGCTGCCGTCTTTCTATAAATCTTGGTGTGTGTGTGTGGCGTGCTGACTTTGTTTCAGTAAGTGGATCGATTTGTTGTGTGGTTTTATCATGATTGATAGATTGGTGCTGAATGTGTGTCCGTTGTTGTTTTGTATTATAATGGCCTGGGTGGTGGGTGGGGGTCATTTGTTGACTACGGTTGGTTTCCAGATGTCTGGTAGGCGGGAGGTATCATCACCTTTATTCATGTTGGGGGGTGTTTCTTTATTTGGATAGCTTCCATAATTAGTCTCTTGTTGAAGTGTTCAGTTTTGGAGATTAACCTGGTTCCTTCAAAATTAATTTCATGTCCTGTAGCTTTAAGGTGCTGGAAAAGGGAGGAAGTTTTTTCTTTTTTTCTTACTGCGTTCTCGTATTCTGCGATGCGTTCATTTATTCTCCTGTTCGTTTGTCCTATGTATATCTGCAGGGCAGATTTTGCATGGTATTTCATAGACTCCTTGGTTTTCTAGCTGGATTTTATCTTTGGGGTTTCTTAAGATATTGGCTATTTTTCCGTCAGTGTTGAAGGCTGTCTTGATATTGTGTTTGTGGAGAATTTTGCTGATTTTATCTGTGGTGCATTTGATGTAAAGGAGGAGGGCGATGCAGATGTCCTGTTCTGTGTCTTGGTTTTTGGGGGGAGTCTCCCTTTGGATTAGGTTGGTAATTGAAGAAAAACAATTAATTTTGAAGGAACCAGGTTAATCTCCAAAACTGAACACTTCAACAAGAGAATAATTATGGAAGCTATCGAAATAGAGAAACACCCCCACAACATGAATAAACGTGACGATACCTCCTGCATACCAGACATCTGGAAACAGCCCTAGTCAACAAACGAGCCCCACCCACCACCCAGTCCGTTACAACACGAAACAATAACGGACACACAGCCAGCACCAATCAGCACCAATCTACCAATCATGATACAACCACACAACCAATCAATCCACTTACTGAAACAAAGCCACCACTCCACACCAAGATTTATAGAAAGACGGCAGCTCCGACTATGCTTTAAGTCCAAAACCCAGCCTGAAGATGGCGAGTGAGACCTCGCTGAAACGTTGCCAAAACAATCTCAATCTTACACGGGAAAAGACCCGAAAAGACCCAGCATATATGGGCATACCGGGGGTTGTAACTCCATATATAGAGAGTTACAACCCCCGGTATGCCCAAATATGTAACTCTAAATAGATACCTATCACCCTGGCTTAGCTGATAAGGAGTCGAACTCTGTGGCTTAATGGTTAACACATCTGCCTAAGATGCAATACAGCACAGGTTCGAATCCCAGTAAGGGTATGGCTAGCTGATGAGAGCTAAATAGCTTGAAATAGATCTATGCTAGTCTCCCTTTATTTATTTATCAGCACAAAATACAACACACACAGACATATATATATATATATACATTTAAATTAATTATAGATCTAGTAAGTTAATATAAATTTACTCAAATTTGGAACTATTGTTCAGATGCATAGCAGGAACAGTGCATAAACAATAATCAAGAAGAAATCTAGAAGATGCCAAGTTGATTATTTTTTTCTTATTGTATAATATTGCTATTTTCTATTAACACTGACTCCCAATTAAAAAGGTGAGGACATCTTTATTCTCAAAAATGTTTATTCATAGTATAGCATAGAATAGCAAGATTACCTAAAAGATTCCTCAGGGTGTCTTTAAGAAGAAATAATTTCATATAGATCCCAAAAAATGTCCTCTGGGATATCTATATGATTCTAGTAATTAGGATTTTTGGAGGAGAGGTAATAAAAATATACACATTAATGAGGTAATTATGAATACTTTTAAGTATCTGAAGAAATGCCAGTCAGTGTACTTGAAGAAAAGAGGAACTAAAATCAGATGATATCCTGTTGCTCCTCCAAAGAACTTACAGCAGGCATCGGGCAACAACTTATCTTTTTTAAGGTCTCGCTCGATGTGTTGGATTAGGAACCTGTTTACTTAGATTATTTATGAGACTGGTGATCCACTGATCTCTGCCCATCCCATTCAATCTGGCAATGGGAATATTCTGGAACTTCTGATGAAGCAATGTCACCTGATAAGATTCCAGGAAGTATACCTTCCCTCTCATAGGCACCTGCTTTATGAAGCAAACTGCCCCCCCGAAATGTAGATGACCCAGCCAAATTGCCCTGTAGGAAAACTTGAAGACTTGGTTCTTTGCTCAGGAATATTAGCTATGGGGGTATATGTATATGTGCATTGTGTATGATCTGAGATTTTCATGGGGGGTCTTTTCCTGGTTTGGGGGGGGGGTTCTTTTTGGGGGGAGGGTTCTTGGTTGATTATGTTTTTATTCTGTTCGTCATCCAGAGTTTGGCAAACATAAACATTAGACAGATTATCCACATCCCTCTCTATACTCAGCTATTATCCATATCCTATCAAGACCAATGATCAACATAATAAAATGACATCTTACTTTTTAGTTTTGGAGTGCTTTCTTCTGTAACCAGAGATGATGATTTTTCATTTAAAGACGATACATTTATCTTTTCTTCAACACTGCAATTAATGTCCTGCACTTCGCTCTCTCTTCGTTTTTTAAAAACTGGTTCACAGTCCTCGGATTTCATTTTCGCAGTACAAAAATGAATGGAATAGTTTTGCCAGAGATTGGGAGAAAGTTGTAAGTTCCAGAACAGGGGAAGTCTCCAATTCTCCCCAAAATTCTGAAGGTTCAAGTGTGGGTAGCAAGCCCAAGAATAGTACTCCACACACTTCAGGCACTGAAAAGCTTGAGCATTCTGGAGGTATCTTTGAAGATGATTCTGGTACAAGCCCCAATCTCTAACCAGCCTGTGAACGTGGCGGGACAGCATGGGATATCTAGAAAAAAAGGAACAGTAGTTAGATTTCTGTCATATAAAATTTAAGATGGAAAGGAGGAAGAGTAAATGGAGGATAAGAGGAAAAAGATTACAATTATCTAAAACTTTACATTGGTGACATTTGCATAATGACAGCTGTCCATAAAATTGCATAAACATCACTTACTGGCATCAACATTTCAGTATCAGAAAGTGTAGGTAGAAGCCAGTTGCTGGGTCAGAAGTGGGAGGATATTTCTGCTTTCACGTACTTTTGTGGTACAGGTACTCCTTGATTGACAATCATTTGTTTAGGGATTGTTTGAAATTGCAATAGCACTGAAAAAAGTGACTTACTACCAGTTCTCGCACTTTACAGTCATGCAATCAAAATTCAGGGATTTGGCAACTGGCATATATTTATGATGTTTGCAGCATTCCAGGGTCACATGATCACCATTTGCAACCTTCCCAGCCGGCTGCCTACAAGTAAAGTTATTAGAGGAAGCTGGATTTGTTGAACAACATGATTCACTTAACAACTGCATAACTAACTTAATAACTATGGAAAAAAGGTAATAAAATCTGGTGCAAATCACTTAACAACTTCCATGATTAGCAACAAAAAATCCCAAATGTTACTGTTTTCTAATTGGCTACAGACTGTAAAGAATGCTGGACATTTTGGTATCCTGCTATGTTTGTAACAGGTCTTTTTATTTACAGTTTGAGTATCTTTTAGAACTAAAGTGAAGTACACATGATAGTAACTGCATGAATACAGTTTTGCATATCTTTTTATCTTGATACCATTTCTGTTTTGGCCCTGACATGATGGGCTTGTGTGCCAACCACAAGAGTAATGCCTGATTAGAATTTCTGAAGTTATTCTAATAATAATGTATGCAATTACTTCTTGCTTCCTTTTGTCAACTTTTTAATCCATAACTGGATGGATTAAATTCTGTTCTTAAGAATATTTAAAAAAAGAAATTACATGAATATGAGAACCTGTGAATTGTAATGGTTAAGGTATTAGATTTGGAGCAGGCAGGCCAGCTTCTAGTCCATTCTCAGTAACTGCGCAGCATTGGGTCAATTGTTCTTTCTCAGCACAACCTATTCACAGAGCTGCTATTTTGAGGATAAATAGGAGGATGAAATACTATTTCTGCTGCCTCAAATTCCTGTGCAAATAGCAGGATATAAATATAATAAATAGGTTCTATCCAGATCCTCTCTTGCAATATAACACGTTTGCAATAATAGAGATTCAATTTGTAAACATGGTCACAGATTGCTCATATGCAATTAATCATGTTATGTGAATAATCCTAATCCAGATCTTTTTTAAAAAAAAGTAATGCCTACTGAAATACAAGCTTTTTAAAAATAAACTGGTTAAATTAAATACATTAAAAATGTTTTGTTACAGATTTGGAGCTTGTAATTTGTATTTTATAACATTTGTATTTATAGTCTACAACAAACAGGAAGTGTTTTTCAATATTACAACAGGACTAGAGCCAGGATTCCTAATTCGGTGCTAGTTTGAGAATTATTGGCACCGTCTGACAAAATGACATAATAACATATGCTTATACTAAATATTGCCATTATAAAATTGATCCAAGCCACAGCCTTCATCTTAAAAAGAATTTAGGGAAGACATTATTTTTTATGCCATAAAAACTTTTTGGATACCCAAAGCCTTTTTTTAAATGAGTTGGTTATACAGCACTTAAGCATAGTTAGAATCGCATAACGCTGGACAACAAA
This sequence comes from Thamnophis elegans, assembly GCF_009769535.1. Taxonomy (NCBI): domain Eukaryota; kingdom Metazoa; phylum Chordata; class Lepidosauria; order Squamata; family Natricidae; genus Thamnophis; species Thamnophis elegans. The sequence continues at coordinate 91,493,704 of NC_045544.1, read as the reverse complement.
AGTTTTTTCAAAAGCGTTGCTTCCTGAAACATTTTGGTGATTATGATAGACCCTTCAAACTGAACACAAACATAATTACAGAATGACTGCATCATGCAGGATGTATGGCTGAAAGTAGATAGAATTGCAACTGTACAATTTCGGATGAACACCCTTTGAGTGGTATGGGAGTAGGAATGGCTTTCCAGAGAAAAATTGCAGACTACAGGAACCAGGAGCACTACTCAGGTGACCCTAAGGACACAGATAAATCTCCAAATGCTTCAAGGACCCCTTAAAAGGATGCAAACGACCAGCTGTCTGCAAGGAATATAAATCTTTCCATTCCCCACTATCTTGTCAGAGCTGAAGAAGCTTCTTGGATGAGAAGTGAAATGTCCTGAAACCCCCCCCAAGAAAGTCCAGTTGCCTCCTGAAAAAGCACCTTTGGGACAACCATGACCTGGATGACTGATAATCTCTACAGACTTTTAACCCAGCCTGTATATACAGCAGTGTTGCTTGGTTAATGATTGTCTGTTACACTATTGATAAAGGAGAGTATCTGTAGATCAAGGGTGAAATGAAGGGTCCTTGGTGCTCTCTGAGCTTGCTTGTTTTCTTCCAGATGTTTCATTACCCAAACTAGGTAACATGCCAACACTGATGATGTTACCTAGTTTGGGTAATGAAATGACTGCAAGAAAACAGAACTGCTGATTCAGTTCTACAGAAGAATTATTGAATCTGTCATCTGCACCTCCATAACTATCTGGTTTGGCTCTGCAACTTAACAAGACAAACACAGACTTCAAGGGGTAATTAGAACCGCAGAAAAAAACAATTGCTACCAACCTGCCTTCCATTGAGAACCTGTATACTGCATGAGTCAAAAAGAGAGCTATGAAAATATCTACAGACCCTGGACACGAACTGTTTCAACGTCTACCCTCAAAACGACACTATAGGGCACTGCACACTTGAACAACTAGACACAAGGACAGTTTTTCCCCTAATGCATTCACTCTGCTTAACAACTAATTCCCACAACACTGTCAATAATTTATCAAGAATGTACAATTATTCTTCTCTTCCTTCCTAGTATCTATCTCTCCGCAATTATGACTATAACCATGTTGCTTGTATCTTTCAATTTATATTGTTTTTATTTGTTTCCTAGTAGTATTTGATAAGTTTACCAAAGGGCCTATAATAAGGAAGTCAACACATGGATAAAAGACATAAAATAGGAAAATAAAACTGGGCTTAATTGGCTGCAGAGAAACCCACCAGTTTGTAAGGATAACCTTGACTATCACCAAGTGTTGTATCTTTTTATTCTTGATGAATGTATTTTTATTCTCCTTGTGTACACTGAGAGCATATAGACCAAAGACAAATTCCTTGTGTGTCCAATCACACTTGGTCAACAAATAATAGCAATAGCAATAGCAATAGCAATAGCAGTAGACTTATATACCGCTTCATAGGCCTTTCAGGCCTCTCTAAGCGGTTTACAGAGAGTCAGCATATTGCCCCCAACAATCTGGGTCCTCATTTTACCCACCTCGGAAGGATGGAAGGCTGAGTCAACCCTGAGCCGGTGAGATTTGAACCGCTGACCTGCTGATCTAGCAGTAGCCTGCAGTGCTGCATTTAACCACTGCGCCACCTTGGCTCTATAAATAATCCAATCCAATCCTATTTCGAGCAGGTTAAATCAGAAGGGGCAGTTCTTATTTTTCTGGCCAGCGTTCCCCGGTGATGCTCGACTACAGTGACCATACATATCAAGGGACTGATGGAAGTTGTAGTCCAACCTCTCCGACGGCACTAGGATTTGAGGAGTCTGCCTTAGGCCACGACGAAGGTCCGTATCTTTACCTCCGAGCGGGCCGCTTCCGCTCTCCCGGCCAGACCTCTGCTCTCCACTGTCACTCGCCCGACGGGGCATTTCAGGCCGCCGCCACCGCCGCTTCTTTCATTCACCGCGCGCGATCAGGACTCAGCCCCGCGGGTGCTTCAAACCAGGCACTCCTCCTCCCTCATGACATTAATCCCACCTGCTTCTCCTTTTCCCCACCACCTCTGCTCTCGCTTCGGCGCATGGGATTTGTAGTTTTATTCTTCCCCCACGGGCGTTACTTTCGCTCACGTTTCCATAGACTCACGAAAAAAAAAAAGCCATTGGGAAACCTCTTTGGGTTCTTTAAACCCCTCCTATTTTCCCCGTTTAGGAAACTGCTTGGAAATCTCAGTTGTGCTGAAGGATCGAAGAGGTGCATAGAGTTTAAGTCCTTTTAGGCGGTCATTTCGTGGCGGGCGGATTAATTCATTTAAGGCAGTGTTTACCAAACTTGGCCACTTGAAGACGTCCGGACTTCAACTCTCAGAATTCCCCAGCCAGCGAATGGGAGTTGAAGTCCGGGTATCTTCAAGTGGCCAAGGTTGGGAAACATTGATCTAAGGGTTTGCTGCGAGCCAGGAAGTTCGAACCTGAAAACTGCTCTTCTTATTTTCTCTCTTTGGTCCTTCCGATGTCCCAATGTCGAAGAAGTGATTGGAGGGAGGAGGGGGAACCGGAAGAGGAAAGTGCGCTCGAAAACCCATCTTGGTTAACTAGCGGAAACGTTGCTGCCGCCATCTCAGCGTTGGGCGGAAGCACGAATGATTAGACCGAGAGGCGATTGAGCGAAGGCGGCGCGATGCCGTTGGTGTTGCTCTGCGGGCTGCCGGGCAGCGGCAAGAGCCGGCGCGCCGAAGAGCTGCGTGCTGCTTTGGTCTCTGAAGGCGAACGGCGCGTCTTCGTGGTGTCCGAGGCGGACGTGGCCGGAGGCCGGGCTGCCTTGCGGGCGGCGGCCGAGCGGCTGCTGAACCAGCGGGACGTAGTAATCGTCGACGCCGGCAGCGAGCTGAAGAGCTTCCGCTACGAGCTATACTGCCTCAGCAAGCACGCGGGGACCCCGCACTGCCTGGTGCTCTGCCCGGGAGGGAGCGCGCTCCCCGACCGCCCCCCTTTGGAGCCGCCGGACTCGCAAAACCGCTGGGACTGGCCTCTCTTCCTGGCGCCCCAAGACCCCGCCGAGCCCCTGCCGCTGCCCGAGATCCGCGCTGCCGTCTTGGAGCGGCGCCCGCCTCCTCCCAACCAGTCCACGCGCTCCCAGCCGCTCCAAGCCGCCGGCTTCCTTCACCAACTCGACCGCCTGACCCAAGAGGTGCTGTCCGCCGTGGTGGCTGCTCAGAGGAACGGCGCCCAAATCGGACAGTTCATTCCGGTGGCGGTGGATGGGCTAGCAGCAAGCGACCGAGAGCCTCCGGGTTTGCTGCTTAACAGGCCGGTCAGCTTGGCTGAGCTGAGCCGCCTGCGAAGGCAGTTCCTCAGTTATGCCAAGATGCACCCGGGAGAAGGCGAACAAAATCTGCCCCAACTGGGCGGCATGTTTCTTCAGTACCTGAATCAAAACCTGCAGTGAGTTCAGCAGGTTCCTCTGACTAGCAAGCGTTGGCCCTGCGCTGTGTATGGAGGATGGACTTAGGCAGGACGCTTCGTTTTGATCTACTTTTTGCTATTTAATTTTGGACAGGAATTCTATAACTTGCCGAATTTATAGACTGCTTTCCAAACTGTTTGATGAAAACCGATGAAGACATGTTTTAAATAATGTTTTTCAGTATACATCTATTTATATTTGAATTGCATTTGTCATTATTTTTATACTGTGCCTTGTTTAAAGACGTTCATTGGTAGACTTCAACATTCATAGTGATTCCCATGAGGTGAATTGGCAGAAATAGAGTGACTGAATTGAAGTTCATAAATTCAACTTTCTAATCAAAGATTTGGTGCAATCCTGAAGTGTGTTTATCAAATACATTTGGACTTAATAGAACTAAAAAAGTTTACATAAAGAACACTATATTGTGCTTATAATATTTGTCTCTCTGTGAGATTAACTTATTAAAGAGCTGCAAGTTTGGATTGATCTTGACTGAGCTGCATCCATGAGTTGCTTTTTACTGGATAAGGCCCACTTGAAGTCTATCAAGATCCTTCTGGATCTTCCCTTTAAAAGCTTTTTACAAAATTATATATGTGTGTATATAGTGCTACATAGCTTCAATATCAATACTAACTTGGGATTTAGTTCTAAGTTTTAGCTTAATCTTTCTCAAGCTATTATTAAATGTGTGGAGCTGAGTGTGATTAAGCAAAACAACTATTTTAATGTTCATTTCTTAGTAAAGAGAATGGGTGCTTTGGTACATGGTAATTAAATGAGTTTTAAATATCTTAACAAATTCATATATTACAAACCTTATTGTCATGATGCCATTCCTCATCTAGTTTTAACTGAATGAAGCAGAAGTCACTGAACAATCAAAATAGATTCTATCTTTTTAAAACCAAATGCAGTAAGAATGTTCATGAAAATCTATACAGTACTGTAGGGAAGTTGTCATGGAAATACTGGTTGCTATACCTAGAACATAGAAGCATTGTGGTGATCTCACATTCTTAAATGAGGAGAATCTCAAGTTGTGCTATTGAGTGTAGTAAATAAATCCCAAGTGTTCGGTACAAGCAGCCTTCAGAGAAAATCATCAGATGTATATTCTGTATTAAATTTGGCAGCAATACAGCCACATTATGGGAACATTTTCAAACAAAAGATCTTGCCCATTTTCTTACCATAATTATATATCTGCAGTATTTGTTTACTTGTTCAAAAAATCTATTTGTTTATAAGTTGGACAGTATAGTTTGCCCAAATTTATAGATTTTAATTCTGCAGGTTACAGCATGACAACACATTAATGAAGAAAAGTTTTGGTCTGTATTGGCCCCAGAATGTATAAGCAAGACTCACAGAAGCTAATGGGGTAATAAATTTTTAGCTTTTACAATCCTACACTTCTATTTTTTATTTATTTTGCCATCATGATATAACAATTTCAGAGATCTGGCTGTCAGTAAATTACAGACAGAGACTATCTTCATTGTACTAATTTTATAAAGACTTGTCTGCACATTGTGTAGGATTCTGCAGCATGTTGTAGAAAATCCACACATGAAACATCTTGATTATTGATCCTCATTGTGAAATTGATATAAAGCAAAACACTTAGCCAGGAAAGAGGAGGAACTTAAAATTTTTATATTAAATTTGTGACCGAGTTCTATTGTTTTTGCTATTAGTACTAGTAATAGTATAAAGATTTTAATCAGCTTCCAAACTATACCTTGAAAATGTAGGGAAGGCTGAGAGTAAAGGCATTAAGTTTCCCCTAGCTGCATATGCTATATAGTACGTGGCACTGATTTCTGCAGAGATGGGGATCTGCAGAGGTGAGGATGGGGCTTTTGTGTACCGGTATGTACTTTTCCAGGGATGAAGGCTTACACTGTAGACTTTTGCTTTTAAATATTCTGCCTGGTGGAGTAGTTACTTCCCAAGTTTTGTATCAGTATTTTCCTCTCCTCTGTGCCCTGGTCCAAAAAATAAAGGAAATGTTTGAAGGCTACATATAATGTAGAATGTGTGTGCATGTGCACACATGGTATACAGTTAGATAATATAACAACAGTCAAGATTAAACAAGAGTCAGAAGGTTTAAAGTCTTTTCATTTTTGATCATGAAGTTATATCTTCTAAAAATTGATTTCTTAAAAAAATCGGAACAGGTTTAATTCCATGTTCAGATTGTAATCTCCCAAATATACAGAAAACACCCCCCCCAATTATTACAATGCTTTAAATTTAATATAAAAATGTGTTCAGATGATAAAGCAAGCATGTGATCTCAAAAAAAGACTCAGCTGCATTAAAGTGTTTCAGTTAAGATACTGTGTTCACATCCTTTTATATTGAAACATATTTTCCAAATCGTGGTTAATTCAGTATTTATGTATGAAAATAAAGTTCCTACATGTTTCAATTACTGTTTGGAAAGGCAGTATAAATAATTTATAAATGACATTTTCAATATTCAGTGGAACCATGCTTTAACTTTCTATAGTGATATAACTAATTAGTTGTCATCAAATTCTTCCTGATCTCGGTTGATTGTATGAAAAAATTCTAAACATTTTAACCTAAAGGGCAAGTCCCCAGCTCTTCCAAAGACTTTATAGGGATGTTCATGATTTGATCCTATCCTGTATTTTCCCTTTGCTCTACTAATTCAGGAGTGTCAAATTGGCAGCCCATGGGCCGGATGTGTCACGTGCAGGCCATGCCCACACCAGCTCTGCGAATGGGAAAATGTGAAATGTCATGTGATGGCAATGTAATGCGGCAAGTTTGACACCTGTGATCTACTTCCTTCAATCTTGTTAAACCTATATGATGTTCACAGGACTTGATATTAATTTTCAATTGCAGGACAATCCTGTCATATAGAAAATAAAAGTAGATTTGAACAAACTCCTGTAAACTCCAGAAAGGAATGGTAATATGAATCCATTTAAAATGAAATTATTTAAATGGTGGGATATGTTAGGGAGAAATAACTATTTTAAGAAAAGCCACTTCTAAACCAAAGCAGAACTTCTTAGAATTCTAGTTTTCTAGCCAATTTAAGTAAGTACACTATAGGATAAAAATACCTTGATGCAAAAAGAGGCAACATTTCCTTGTGAATCATATTTCATTCTGTGCAAAAATATTTATTGTCTGGAATGTTTGCCTTACTGCCAACCAACTTCATCACTCTATATCTAATTAGAAGACCTTGAAGAAAAATAAACAAAATGAACAGGAAGTCCTTTCCTATCTGTTCTGGTTATGTTTCTGTATACTCCTCAACATGGTTTGGAAAGTCTACTTCTCCATTATCCAAATTTATCAGTTGTTTTGAACATAAACCCTCCAAACCTCAAAATTGGGACAGGGCCGTTGTTGCACCATCAGCCACGGCGGCAATGAGGGACATGGAGTTCCAAGAAGAACTAAATAGGTTGCCTCTCCACAGTAGGGACAGAATCAAACAGGGTGCGTAGACAAGATATCTAAATGACCTGATCTCCCCAAAACAAAGAATAGCTTTCTTCAGAGCCAGATTTAACATTCTTCCTTCAGCACTCCTTCAGGGCAGGTATAAGAGAACACCTATAGCAGAACGCGTTTGTATATGTGGTAAAGGAGAAGTGGAAGATAATTCACATGTTCTATTACACTGCGAGCTATACAGAGCTTGTAGGTCTGCACATATTCTCCCCTTATTAGAGAGATTGCCAGGGAGGGCAGACCATTTTATCTAGGCTTTCTCCTCCAGGACACTAACCCAGTTACCAGTATGCAGTGGCAAAGTTCTGTGCTGCTGCAATTCCATAAGAAAAAAATTGGCTACAGAAGTATAGTACCATCTTGTACCAATTATCTGGACATACCTCTAACAATCTTTGGATCATTATGTTATTATCCACTTTTAATGTCAATACTTTTTAATTATATTTTAATGTTAGTATTTTTTAATATAGTGTAAAAACTAATGTGTATTGCTGGTCTTTGATCGTAATAAAGATTTTGCTTACTTACTTAATAAGTGGATTTAGGGAAAAAAACCTCTTTCTCTCTTGATTCTGTCTTACATCCTTCCCATTTCGAATAACATACAGCAACATTAGAAAAACGCCACAAACACGCATTTACATTGCACACCGACGACTACGATGAAAACAAATCTTAATGAGTCTAAACCTCACTGAATTCAACTTTTGAATTCCCTACCAGAGTGGGCAATGCCAGGCAAAACCGAGCGCCTTTTCCATTTTTCCCCCCCGATACCCCAAAAGCGCCACAGTTGTTTATGCCCCGACATTTACTGCTCGGTTTTAACATCATTGCGACGATCCATCCGGTCCTTTTTTTTCTTGTCTGCAGCCCTTAAGGGTGGGGGTGGGGGGATACGGATCGACTTGCTACTAGAAGGAAAAGACACCGGTCTTCTCCGCTGGCTGAGTTACTACGAGGGAAACGGTACCGCCACAGTACTTCCGCAGCTGCTTCCGCCTCCAGTCCGGGCCTGACCCGGGAGTGCATCGATTGACTGGCAGCTCTGAGAGGTGGCGCCCACCCGGCGCCGGGAAAGCGGCAACCTCGGACAGGGCCGTTGTTGCACCATCAGCCTCGGCGGCAAGGATGATCTCCCCGCGAAATCGAGGCGGGGAGGTGGCCCGATTCTACACGGTCACCGAGCCCAAGCGCCACCCGCGGGGATATACGGTCTATAAGGTCACCGCGAGGGTAAGTTGCCTTTGGAGAGATCAGGAAAGCGAGCGAGACAGGGAGGGTTGTCGCCGCCTCCCCGGTGATTTCCAGTGGCCGAGAGTCCGGGGTCGCAGAGCCGATCGTAGGGGTCGATTCCCCGCAAGATTCCCGAAGCCTGTTCTGGGTTTCCGTGAAGCTGCGGGTTAGATCTCCGGTAACAGGGCGGGAGCAAGTGCAGCTGTCCGTGCGGCACATCCAAGGGAACGAGAGGCTCTTTCGCCCAAGACGTCTTGCGCGTGTATGAAGCTGTTCCCTCCTCTGGCATCTTTCCCTGCTTCTGTTGTCCGCAGTCTTTGAAAGCTGAAAGCAGCAAGATTTGGATCTTTGCAATCAGAGAATAAGCTTTTTACTACTGAGCTAAGATGTTTCCCTTCTTCCTCTCAGCAGATTTTTAGCATCGGTCACCCAAGTCTTTTTTACAGCCTAAACAGGGAAACAACAGGGAATCTCCATTGATTTCTATAAAAAAATTCCCATCATATAAAATGTATTTATTGCTTGTATTCTTAAAGCTTCCTTGATTATGAGAGACTGCTATGCCCCTCCATCTCCTATCTCCCTATGGTAGAAAATGGAAGAAGCTTAACTCACACCCATCAATCTTTCCTTCCTTTGTGGAGTGGGGAGGGGAGAGGAAAGAATACTGCAGAAATGATATTGCTTGTCTCAGGTAAATCACATTGCATATAAGAGGTCTTATTTTGGAGTAAAGGCACATAGGATTGTCAGAATTGTGAATGGTAGGTGTTCCTTGGTAAAAATGTGTTGGGAGAAGAGCAGTCAAAATTTGCACTGTGTAAGACTAGTTGGAAGGAGCAGCTGTCATCATATGTCCAAATAGGATGAAAGAACCAGAGCAACAGTCAGTGTAGTGTATATTTGATTGTGTTTGCAAAGGGCAGCAGAAGGTTATGGATTGTTCTGGGTGTCTACCTTGAAGGGCAAAAGGCCCATGTTCTCTGGAGTTCAGTGTAAGAATCATATTAAAAATAATCTAAGGGGAGGAAGGTTTTGTTCTATGCACAAATCAAACCAGTCTCGTTCATACTTCAAATAGCAGATATTTTTTTGGAAATTCATTTCCAGTCTGGATTAAAAAACACACCCCAAACTGCTGTGTTAATCACTACACCGTTATTATGAACATTGGTAAAAATGCATTGAACATTACAAGGGGATCTTATTTCAGATAGTAGGGCCTCTTTGAATTGTCAAGCGCTGTCCACAATTAAGGGACCTTACCTAAATACTGCATCTGTTAAGTATTTTGGACCCTCAGAATCACCTTACTGCTGGAGGAAAGTTCTGTAATTAAAGATCCTTAATGTACTTTCATTTAGTATAGCCACTTCATTTCTCCTTCTTTAAAAAGAAAAAGTGGACATTCAATGATAGTAATGACAGGACAACAGAATAATAGCTCAAAAACACTTAATACACACAGGACTGTACTGGATTAGTTTCTGTTGATGATAAGTGGGAGAATACTCCTAATATACTTCTTATTAATTTGAGATCTTGAATTGTTTTCATTTACCTGAGACTTTTGGGGAGAATAATCTTTTAACAACTTTGTGTTTTCTTGGAAGAAAGGTACAGGCAGCCTTCTCTGTGATTTTAACACGCAGCATTTCTCTATCTGAACTGCCCTATATTTATTCTATAGAATATTCCTTTGCAGATGTTAGTTGTAATAATAAGAGCATTGATGTAGCATTATACCGTAGAATGCCCAGAAAGCTTCACATTCTTTAAATATTCTCCAAATATATTGGCCTGCAACTCTCACAACTTCTTGGTATTAACCATGCTGACTGAGCACAAGGAGAAATGTAGTCCACATTTTCTCAAGCAGGTTTTTCAAGTTTTTTTCAGTTCTGAATCCTGTTTGTTAAAAAAAAATCTTTATCAGGAGACAAAACTTTAAGAATAGAAAACTGAAAAAAACAAACGGATGCATATAATACTTTATTTACACACATTTATACATTACAGTTATTTAATATTTTTTGGGCTTAGTCTCTTGTGGAATCCCTTCAAGTGCTCATAGAACCTCAGGTTCTGTGGAACCTGATTTGAAAAACCCTGGCCTTGTTTGCATTCTTGCTCTAGTAATGCTAATTGAAAATCTAATTACCATATTTTTCGGAGTATAAGAGGCACCCTTTTCCCTCAAAAAAGAGGGTGAAAATCTGGGTGTGTCTTATACACTGAATACAGCATTTTTTTGGCTCCTGAAACCCCGCCCCCTTTGCAAAAATGGCCCTGCATAGCCTTTAGGATGCTTCCAGAATGCTCCTGGGGACTGGGGAGGACAAAAGTGAGCAAAATACAGGCCGTTTTTCCCCCCAGCCCCCAGGAGCACTCTACAAGTGCCCCCAGGAGCATTCTACAAGTGCTCTAATTTGCCTCTTCAAAATCTTGGTGCATTATATACTCTCGTGCGTCTTATACTCTGAAAAATATGGTATATTGCTGTGAGCATGGTCGTTACATGGGAGAAAGATGCCTCATTGAAGACTGCTGCTAGGTGGCCAGCGAGAAATCTGCATTAAAATAACTGGGAGGAAAGAGAAAGCAATGAAAACTTCTACTCCTTCCCAGTGATTGTCCCCAAGATTGCATAGTACTCTTGATAATCTGAGTAACTGTATGTGAAAAAATGTGGTGTGTAACAATAGTATGTCAAAATAACTAGTAATATATGTTTTCGAGGTTGAAAATGTTCTCCATTCCCGGCCAAAGTTGGGTAATTTCAATTTGGAGAAGAACAAATTGCAATAATTTTATCTCCAAGAATTACAAAGTTGGCTTAATTTGGTATAATCTTTCTCATAAGTTCTTTGGATGTTACAAAGTAATTTGAAGGCATAGAAGGGGAGAAAACAAGAAAACGGGATAGGTATATATTGACATAGAGATAGTGCAAGTCATAAACCAGTGAAGTGAAACTATTTCGCAGTTGAAAGTTAAATTCTTATAAACATACATACGGTAAAAGTAAAGTGACCAGATTTTAAAATTGGTTAAGCGGGACACCATTGATGGTGTGTGTGTGTGTTCTTGATTTAAAATTTTGCCGCCTGGCACTGCGGCTGAGGTGAAACCGCCAAAGCTCCCGCTGGCGCCCCTGTCTGTGGCAGCGGCAGTGCCGCCTCCCCTTCTGCTTGGAGCACATGAGCTGGGCACCGCGTTACTCCTACCGCCGCCGCTGCCTCCTTCACCGTGCTTTTGAGAAGCCATGGGGCCTTTTGTTTCCTGCTCCCGCCCCCTCTGCCGCCTTCCTACTGGCTTCCACGGCCTCATGGCTCTTCAAAAGCACGGCGGAGGGGGAGGCAGCAGGAGTAATGCGGTGCCCAGCTCAGGTGCTCCGAGCGGAGGGGGAGGCGCCGCTGCCACGGGCGGGGGTGCAAGTGGGAGATTGGCGGCTTCATCTCAGCCGCAGCACCGGGTGGCAAAAGTTTTAATCAATACCCCCCCCCCCCATTCCATTCCCAGGCAGAAGAAAGAGACTCCAGGGAGGAGAGCTTGGCCAGTCATTGGAAGACGTTTGAGAAGGAGAAAAGCAGGCAAGGAAACTTCTCAAGAAGTTCCAGAAGCAGCTGCTTCTCCTCTGGGCTCGAGGGAGGGGAAGAGAAGGAAGGAAGGAAGGAAAGACGGGAGGGAAGGAAAGAGGGGAGGGAGGTGAAAGGGAGGAAGGGAAGAGAAGGTAGGGAGGGAGAAAGAACCTGACTTTCCTGAGAACGGACTGCTTCGGGCCGGAGAGGGCGAACCAAGAAGTTTAGATGGGACTTCGCTGGCGGGTACAAAGCAGCCTTCCCCTGATTGCCTTCCCCCAATGCTCCCCAACCCTTTCAAAAGCCACCCCCATCGCCGGCCTCTCCCAACCGGATCCCCGCCTGCCTTCCTTCGGCTCACCCGGACCAGGTTGCTGATGGTGGCTTGCACGGCATGGCTGCAGGGAGAGCGGCGCCAGAGAGAAGCGGGCAAAAAAAGCCCCCTTCTGACGGCTGAGCCGCTTGGCCCGGGACCGAGCCTCCTCCTCGCCGCGCTGCCGCTGTCGGAATGCCCCCCTGCCCGAGGCCGCCACATGGCTGTCGCAGAAATATTGCGCATTGGCGCGCACACGCACCAGAGAGGAGGGAGCCTCGCCCCTCGTCGGGCACTGCGAGTGAGCCGAGCGGAGAGAGGGGAACCACTGCCCTCTAAGGCTACATCAGGAACGACACTTCAGAGAAATAAAAACTTTTTTTTTAACGGCGTCCTTTTTAAAATTGATGATTTGGCGTCTTTTCTTTCTTTTGGAAAATCGGGACTTTTTGAACACGTCGCGGGACACGGGACAAATTATTAAAAATCCTGACTGTTCCACCAAAAGCGGGATGTCTGGTCACCTTAGGTAAAAGGCATGTAGACTGTGCACCTACCCTTACCAGTTACGAAGCACTTAAACAGACAACTAAAACAAGGTTGGATTTCCCCCCCCCCCCCAACTTGCAGAATCTAATGCACATTGCATCATGCTCTCTGGGCATTACATGGCTCCTATGTAATTAACACCTCAAGCTTGCAATACCTTAGGGAAAAGAGGTATTACAGGAAAGATGTAACAGTATTATCTGCATACATACTTCTCACTCTTCAGAGTGGGAGCTAATGTAGCTAATGTAAATAATGCATTTGATGCTCTATCTTATGAATTTATAACCATCAATTCAGCATGCATGTGAACACTTAATAATGGATTTTAACACTTCTACTAAGAAGGAAATTGAGTTTCCATAAGATATTTGCACCCTGTTAGCTGTTATGTTCAGCAGTAAATGGGAATCATTATTGGCAAAGTCATTCTTTGACTTTGAGCCTAGAGCCAAGGTGGCGCAGTGGTTAAATGCAGCACTGCAGGCTGACTGCTAGATCAGCAGTTCAGTGGTTCAAATCTCACCGGCTCAGGGTTGACTCAGCCTTCCATCCTTCCGAGGTGGGTAAAATGAGGACCCGGATTGTTGTTGGGGGCAATATGCTGACTCTGTAAACCGCTTAGAGAGGCCTGAAAGTCTACTGTTATTGCTATTATTGCTATATTCTAATGATATAAATCAAATCAGTCAATCAATCAATAATAATTAGATAAACAAGTTATATATATATATATATATATATATATATATATATATATATATATATATATTATTATATTATATTATTATTGTTGTTATTATTAGTGTGGTTATCCCATAAGATTACAGAAGAACATCAGGATAATTCCAATTTTATTTCTGATTTCTGCCCTAGTCATCTCCAATGTGAAATTTTATCTTTTTCAGTGTAGCCACAAGTTCTCATATTACTAATCCATCACAAACGTAAGACCTATTTCTGGTTTCAGTCACTGCTAGCTGAGATTGTTTAAGTGGCTGTGTGAAGCCAGGATTTTCCCTTCTATGCATCTCATTGTGATGATTAAATATGAGAACTGCCATGCAAAGAATGTTAATGTGGGGTGCCTTCTGAAAGTATATATTCAGGAGGGAATAAGAAATGAGTAAAGAGAGATATAGAAGGCTATGGGTGGAAGAATGGGTCTGAGGGAAGCTTGGAGTCCTAGCCCTAGGGTGATTTCAGTCTGTCACAATGACAGATTTATAAATATACATTTAGTTCTGGGGAAAACGAGACTTGACAGCCAATAGATAAATAGTAAAAAAACCTATTTCCTGCCTTGTTTAAATGTTTTTAAAATGGGTATGCTGTTTTACAGATTCCCCATATTCCATGAAATCCTAATATCTCGGAGATGAGAGGTGGGTGAGTGTTCAAATCATAAAGGATTTGATTAAGGGAATAAACCAATTAATATTTTTAATCTCAGAGTTAATGGGATTACATTTTGGTTTTGAAGTTTCAGTGACAGAAACACGACACACTTTCTCCATATTATTCTGAGCAACATTTACCATTTTAAAGTTCATTCTGCAAGTTTGTAGACTCCTTTTGGACATCTTTTAAATTTTACTTTAACTATGTAAAGCCGTTTGATGTTGTTACAAAAATTGACAGCTCATTGGTCACCCCTGCCTTTTTTGCTCAATTTTTAATGAACATTGTGAAATGTACTAGTTTCAGTACAAAACTCTGGGTCCTCACCATTTAGATCCATCCATTGCAAGAACTGCCCATTTTTATTCTTTGCTTTCTCTTTTTAACCAGTTACTGCTTTATAAGAAGATAGTTCTTCATGAATATTATGTTTATTTTGCAAAGGTATTTTGTCAGAAATCTTTTGAAAATCCATCTGTTGATCATCCCTGTCCAGAGGCCTATTGAATTTAAAAGGATAATGAAGTAGGATTTAATCTTCATAGACCATCTGATATTCTTCAGAACATGTAGCTTCTTATGTTCTTCCTATAATTGTCAGTAATGCTTTCTTTCAACTTATTCAATAAAAAATTAAACTAACTGGATCTCTTTTTTAAAACTTGGAATCAGAGGTGTTGGTGGCTTGGTTTTGTATGATTTGGGATGAGTTTGAACTGGTGATTCCTGAGAAAGTGGACAGGTTCCTCAGTGCTGTTAGGTCAGCCACCTATATGCTGGATCTAGATCATTCTAGATCATGAAGGTGGTATGTAGTTGGGTCCATGCTTTGATGTCCAGTTCTTTGAAGGTGTGGTGGGGATGCCTCCTGCCTTAAAAGAACCAGTAACATGTTTCATCTTCAAAAAGCTGTCCTTGGATCGGAGGCTTTAGATAACCCATATCCTTGGGCATCAACCTTTCCTTTTGGGGGAAGGTTATTTAAAAGGGGATTGGTTTGCAGCTGCATAAATCTTTGAGGAAATGGATTATCTAAACTTGTTTCAATGGAGTATTAGGCTGGGATTTAGCTTGGGGATAGTCTTGGTTACATCTGCAGATTACCTGTGGTGTAGCTTGGGTAGATGTGATGCACTGGTTCTAGGAGTTGGAAATTAGGGGCATCTTTTTATGGTGGTTCTATTCCTTTTTTAAGGTGGTTCTGGTTAGAGGAGAGAGGTCATTCCCTGAGACCACCTCTTTGTGGGGTGCCATGGGGCTTGTTTGTCTTTTCTGTCCTACATAATATCTACATGGAGTTGCTGGTTGATATAAGCCACTTATTTGAAGTCAGTATTATCAATACATTTGCTTTATTGGCAGCCAACTCCCACTTCTGACTGGCATTCAGATTCTGATCTATTGCAATTCAAAGATTGTTTTACATGTACTACTGCTAAGCTAAAAACCCTGCATCATCTCTGTGTTTTTAAGATATTTATATATTGATTTTACATTCTGCTGTAGAATTTTCCTGGATATCAACACCAGATTGCCTGAATTCTTCTTTTTTTACATTTTAAAATATGGTCAATATTGCCTGTTCTATAAAATTTTGCCTAGTTTTTGAATAGAAATTCAGTTAGACCATCAGTGCACTCTCTCTGGCCATGGACATCTAACTCATTCAGGGTCAGAAGACAGTCCTTGATTGTATTTCATAGAATCTCAACCTGACATATTGCTCCTTCTGTCTGCTATTCACAAACTGTCTGGTGGAAAACATATCTTCTTCTTGGACAAATAGGAGTAGTGTAGTTCATGTTCTTTTCTATTTGCAATTCTTGGGTTGCCTTCATTCAGCAGCCAGGTATCATTAGTATGATTTCTTTTAAAATAGCTTCCGTCAACCAAGCTGTCTTTGAAAAGTCATCATTCTGTGTATATTTAGAAGTCAGAGGTTAAATTTAAACTATTTTCAGCATTGACAGAAAAGTTTGTTTGTTTATTTAAAACATTTATAGAGCTGCCCATCTTATAACTAACTCTGGGCAGCTCCCAATCAAATATACAGATTCATATATAAACTATGTGTAGTTTTTATATAAATACAGTATATAGCATTAATATATGAGAAACCATATGGCATCCCTCTCTCGTCTGTGGCCCTGCCTTTGTTAATATATGACTAGGATGCTCAGAGTTAATTTGGCTAAATCCAAAAAACTATGGAATTCCTGGAAGCTTGAAACTCAGACATATCAGCCAACAATAGGCACATAGAAATAAATTATATTTACACATTAAAAAGAGACAATTAAAAAAACTAAGAAGGGAACAAAACAACCAGAACACGTCCTGTCTACCAGCCAACATCATAATAAGCAGAGATTTAACACCAGGCAAACAATCAAGCAGAAATCAATGCCTAATCAAGGAACTATCAAGGAGAAAACTACATAACCTGCTCCCAAACTCTGGCAGGACAAACTACTGTATTTAAACAGAGAACAAACTCATGTAAGACTAGCCTAGATTTAACGATGAAGCAGGAACCAAAGCAGATGGATGAAAGCCAGGAATCTTGTTTAAAAGATCCCTGGGAGGTATTTAAGAAGAAACCAAATCATTAAGAAAACAAAGGAGAAAAAGCTTGCCCACTCTTTGGATTCAGACCTGATGCTTTCCCTAATTGAAAACAGTGTGGGTAAATGTATATGAATGTGTCTGTGTGCACGCCTGTGCGTGTGTGCCTATGTGTCTGAGAAAGAGAAAATGTACATTGAAATCAGTAAAATTTTGCTGTTCCTTTAAATTCACTGAGTCTCTCGTGTATTCCAAAGAACCTGTTGGGCCTCGGTGCTTGGTTGGAAATGTTTTGAGCATGTCACTAATTGTTTCCTGGCTGTTGAACAGGGCTGTGAGTTTGTGACCATAAGCTGAACCTGGGAGCATGTGTACCATTTTTATTGGTATTGAGGTGGGATGCATGGATTTGACCCTTTGAATGTTTTATTCCAGTGATTAGTTATCCCTTGAGGAAGTCTGGAGATCACTAACAGGTGGATGTTTTGTTACTGCCTAGGCTTTCATGTGACAGCTCTGCTAGATAATCTTGAGGGGGAAATAGGTTTGGCAGCCCTGGGATCACAGGTGGAAGGAACTACACACAGTTGATGTAATTCCATCCCATTTAGTGTACCTGGACATAAATGGATAGTAATACCACTCTCATGTTATGTCTATATAAATGCTTGATTATTTTTGTCTTCCACTCCCCCTTTTGTCCCTGCTCTCCCCCCATTGCGTAGGGTGACTTTACGGTGGGAAGGTCACATCACTCTGTTTCTTTGGTATACCCTCAAGTCTAAAAGATGTTACTGTTTTAAAAGATTTTACTAATGACTCATTAGTAAAATGAGTCATTAGTAAAGAAATGTCCCCCCTCCACTTTGGAACACCTCCAGAACCAAAACCATGGACAAACCAGAAGAGAGTCACCCTACATCTTTTAGATGCAACCAGTAGGAGTCAATATTTCACTAACTTTGGGAATCATAAATATCCATTGGCCTCCAACTCTCCTGTTTTGTTTTGTTTTTAATCTGTGGAGAGGACTATAAGTATCTGCTATGCCTCTACCCCTTTATTTGTAGCCAAATATTGATTTTTGTTATGTGGACATGGGGGGGGGGGAGGGATTCTACCATTGGGTGTTTCTATATGCCCTGTCTCCCACACAGGTAAACCTATCACCCCAATTTAAATGAGAACTATCATAATCTTGCTAATTGTATTGTTTTCCTTTATATTAATTTCCTCAATTTTTCAGCATGTTAAATGTTTTTTTCCCCTGAAATAATGTATGTCTGGGCCAATTTGGTAGCAAACCTTTGTCAAGAATACACTAAAAAACCTGTAATGCTTTGGGTGATGAGTGAGCCCCATTTGGTGGCATCTCCTGTTTAAATCAATGCCAAAGGGAGGAATGTGTGAGGCTAGGCTGAAATTGCCTTATCTTCAGTTGAAGTGCCTAAAAGTTTCAATGGGGAGGTAGTTAAGAAGGAAACTAGTCCTTGAGAAAACAAAGGAAAAGACAAAAGAAATTGGCCTTGAGCACATGGAAACCATTCCTTCTCCTCCTCCTCCTTATAAATGAACAATGACAGAGTAGTTGCTAGTCTTGTGAATCAGTAAAGCAAGGACTTTGAGGGATTACAGAGATGATAAAGTCTGCCCTAAAGTCTTTTGAGTTGTTTTGATCCAGACTTGGTGCTTTCCATCTCTTTATCTAAGGCAGTGTTTCTCAACCTTGGCGACTTTAAGTCTGTGGACTTCAACTCCCAGAATTCCCAGCTGGCTGGGGGAATTCTGGGAGTTGAAGTCCACAGGACTTAAAGTCGCCAAGGTTGAGAAACACTGATCTAGTGCCTGATAGTCTAATTGAGGACCTGGAAGGTGTGTGCATGTGAGAAAGAGCAAGTGTACAGTGTAACCAGTAAAGTGTTGCTGTTATGTTAGATTCACTGGATCACTTAATGAATTCTAAAGAATCTGCCATGCCTCAGTGTTTGGTTGAAAGTGATATGAGGCAATTGTTTAATTATTTCCTGGTTGTTGACCACCAGGGCTGTAAATGTGTGTGAGTGACCATAAATTGGATCCAGGAGTGCATGTAACACCCACATTCTCTTCCACATTGATGATGTTATCTAATTGGTTAATGAAATATCTGCAAACACACAACTAAACTCA
Source organism: Thamnophis elegans (assembly GCF_009769535.1). NCBI lineage: Eukaryota > Metazoa > Chordata > Lepidosauria > Squamata > Natricidae > Thamnophis > Thamnophis elegans. The sequence continues at coordinate 91,474,901 of NC_045544.1, read as the reverse complement.
CAGAGCACCAAGGATTCCACAATAAAACAGATTTCCTAGTTCAGTCTGTGTTAATTGTATTGTTTCATTTGTTATTTTTTATTCTTTTGAAAACCTTGAACACTAAAAAGACCTTGCTTTTGTTTTTCAGATTGTTTCAAGAAAAAATCCAGAAGATGTCCAAGAGGTAATGGAGGCTCTTTTATTTACATTTGTATTAGCTTGTCCTTTTAGAAGCAACATTGACTCTTATCAGGAGATAATATAAGTCACAGCATCTGCATGAAAATGCCATCACCCCCTTCAATAGAAAGTCTCAGTAGCTGCCTGCAAGTCACAACAATGCACTGCCAAGCTGAGATATATCTCTTAAAACAGTGGTCCCCAACCTTTTTATCGCCGCGGACCAGTCAGACGAGCCTCCCTCGGCCTTCCGGACCGGCGGGTGGGAAGGCGGCCATCCTGGGCGCGCGTTCCGCAGGGCGGGGGGGGGGGGCTTCCTTCACGCCAAGGCCGACAGCCCGTGAGGCCGCCCCGCCTCCTCCTCCTCGGCCGCCGGGGGAAGGGAGGGGGAACCGACCCCGCGATCCGCTCGCTCGGGCAGCCCTTTTTCCTCGCTGCAGTTCGGCGGGGGAAAAAGATGGCCCTGTGTCCTACTTCGGGCGGGCGGGCGGCTGGCGCGGCGGAGGCCGGCTGCTTCCGAGGGGGTGGGCCTCCGCGCCGCGCTCCATGAAGGGAAGAGGGGGAGAAGGCGGGCTGTGGCCGAAGGGCCCCCGAGAGCCCCGCCGGCCTGACGCAAAAAGCGCTTCGGCGGAGCGGCGGGGGGGAGGGGCGGGAGGCAGGTGACACTCCAGGAGGGGGGGCAGAGCTGCGCCGCGAGTCTTACGTAAAGCCCCCCCTCCCCGCCTCGGCGGAGGAAAACATCTCCCACCTGGGTGGGGCTGCGCGCGAAGCGCCTCTCGGAACGGCGAAGCTCCCCAAGTTCCCCCGAAACGGCCGCGCTGCGCCCCTCCCCCCCGCAACCTTAGTTTCTCCTTGGGAGGAAAATGCAGCGCCGCCGCCCCCTCCTGCCCCCCCCTCGTCATTCCACGGGGCAGGCGGGCCGGGTGAGTCCGCGGACAAAGTTTCGTCTCCCAGGCAGCCTCCGCCAGCAGCATCCCAAGTTCGGGCCGAGGCCGCCGCCGCCGCCCCCTCCCTCCCGGGGCGAGCAGAGCAAGAGGGCGGGGGGGGAGATCGGGCCTCCCCTCGCCCCCCCAGCCCCGCACATCTGGGGCGGCGGGGGGGCAGAGAAAGGGCGCGTTCATGAGGACTACAAAGTTGCAAATATGGCCCCCGGCCGCTGCAGCGATCATGGCCCCCGGCCGCTGCGCGGCCCGGTGCCAGGTACTCCACGGCCCGGCACCGGTCCGCGGACCGGGGGTTGGGGACCACTGTCTTAAAATAAATACAGAAATATGATTTGAGAGACTGCAGAATGTCAGGCATCACACAGATTTTAAATGTGATTCAGCGAGTTACAGGTGAGAAGAAAGGTATGTGTTGTGGCCCGATCAGGAGCCGTTGGAGTTGCTGATGGACTCCGATAGCGAGGACCCCTATGAGTCTGCTATGGAAGATGTGGAGGACCTTGGGCAGGGTTCAGACTCAGAGCAGGGACCAGAGAGGCTGGTTGGCCACCAGGAGGCGCCTGAGGCATGGAGCAGTGGGGAAGATCAAAGGGAGTTTGTCCCTGACGCCAGGCAACGAAGGGTGGAGAAACGGAGGCAGCAGTTACGGAGACAGACTCATAAGAGATAATCAAGCCCAGGTGGTTGTGGCTTGGTTCCTCCCAAAAGAGTATATAAGAAGAGACTTTGGGAGGAGTCCTTTTGCAGGACACCACCATTCATAGTAATCTGGAGAACTCCTTGTCTGATCTGCCTTGTGTTCCCGTGTCTGTTGGAGTCTGGGTTGCTGCCAACGTCTTGCCAGTGAGTGGTATCTGGGCTTTCAGCCAACAGGATTATAATTGCTGTGAATAAAGAGTGGCAAACAGCTAAGCCTGTGTCTGCGTTCATTACCGGATGGAGTGGGGCCAGAACAGGTATGCATAACAGATTTGAAAAAGAATGAAGGAAATTTAAGAAAGTTTCTTATTCTAGACCAGATCATTCAGCCCAGTATTTGTCTTCTGTGGTGTGAGACCCTCATGTAGAGGTCATTCTTATCCTGTTTCCTGATCTTTTTAATGATTGGAAGGCAATTCATTTTGGCCCATTTTAATGCAAATATGCATTCAATAATAATACAATAGCAGAGTTGGAAGGGACCCTGGAGGTCTTTTAGTCCAACCCCCTGTCTAAGCAGGAAACCCTATACCATTTCAGACCAATGGCTATCCAACATCTTCTTAAAGACTTCCAGTGTTGGGGCATTCACAACTTCTGGAGGCAAGCTATTCAACTGATTAATTGCTCTAACTGTCAGGAAATTTCTCCTCAGTTCTAAGTTGCTTCTCTCTTTGATTAGTTTCCACCATTGCTTCTTGTTCTGCCCTCAGGTACTTTGGAGAATAGTTTGACTCCGTCTTCTTTGTGGCAACCCCTGAGATATTGGAACACTGCTATTATGTCTCCCCTAGTCCTTCTTTTCATTAAACTAGACATACCCAGTTCCTGCAGCCATTCCTCATATGTTTTAGCCTCCAGTCCCCTAGTTATCTTTGTTGCTCTTCTCTGCACTCTGCTCTTCTCTGTTACTGCATTTAGTAACTAATGCAGCGTGCTTACTTCTGAACCATTATTTGTTCCTAAGGAGAAATTAAAAAGGTTGATAGCAAACAGAGTGCTCAAAGCAATTATGATAACTCTGAACACACTTATAAAAAGAACAGAGTAAGACAGCCCATAGCAGTCTGAAGATTGGTGAGATTGGTGATATTTATTTCCAAGTGCTTTCAATAGTGGTGGGGCTGCAGGGAGGAAATGGAGAGCTAGAATTTTAATCATATCTCAGATTCCCTGAAATCCTGGAAGTTAATCAGGTAAACAGTTTGTCATCCCTGGTGATCATTCTAATGAATGGTCAAATTAAAAAAAAAAATTATGGTCAAAGACCAGCACATTATAGTGAATGTATTTTGACAGAGAGATTGATTTGTAAAATACTGAAAAAGTTTAGAAACTTCTTCTAGGCTTTGGCTCATGAACAAAATGAAAAATATTCCTTCTGCAATTCTATACGGATGGAAGAGAGACTTTCATCCTGTGATGTGAATAATGTGCTCAGCAGAAAGGTTTCCTGAACTGTTTGGACACATTCTTTGTGCATAAAGTTTCAGAAGACGTCACAAAAAAAGAGGGGTCAACCTATTCTCCAAAGCATTTGAGGGCAAGACAAGAAGTAACACTTACAGACTTATCAAGGAGAGAACAAAAATACATCTAAGGAGAAATTTCCTGACAGTGAGAACAGTTAATGAGTAGAATGGGTTGCCTCCAGAAATTGTGATAGCTTCATCACTGGAGATTTTTAAGAAGACATTGGGCGGCCATTGGCCTGGAATATTATAGGGTCTCCTGCCTGAGCAGGGGGTTGAACTAAAGACTTCCAAGGTCCTTTCCAACTCTGTTATTCTGTATTCTAGTCTATATTCCTGTACAGTTGGCTTTGTCAGGCACAAAGAATCATGACTATATACTGTGTTTCCCCGAAAATAAGACTGCTTGGCCTAATTTTCGGGGAGGTCTTATTATTTTTGAGGTGCAGGAGGCAGTGAGCACGGTCACCTCATTGGCTGCTGCTGTGTTGCAATATTTTCGGGGAAGGCTTATTTTAGCGCATGCGCTCAAAAGCCCAATTGGGCTTATTATCCGGAGAGGTCTTATTTTCAGGGAAGTAGGGTAGTACGTTCCAGTTAAAAAGAAGTTGAGTTGATTAGGAGACAAGGAATTATAAATCAAGCAAGGAAAGAATTTGGAGCCCCCATAAAAAAGACAATCAATAAACTTGGAAGAAATATGATGATATTACTGATTGTAGCAAGAAGAGATTGAAGCTGTTCTGTTTGACTAAGAAAAGCTGAAGGTAAAGCTGAGGGCTGTTGCTCATTGTGTTAAGTGCATAGCATGAAGTGCCATTTTGAATTCATTTATATTTAATTATCACTCCAATATGTAAGTAGGGAAAGTTTAATCATTTCCTCACAGCTAAATTCCAATGAAAGCTGAGATTGATCCCTTGTTATGTTAATTGTAAATCAGGTAATCTTATTTTTCTTTTTAAATAATACTAAGGGTAGGGATGTAGTGTGTATGTAGTGTGGTGATTGAAAAAACTAGTCTCTTTTATACACATATACTGCATATGTAGTTTACTTGACAGTAGTATGGACATAGCATATACCGGTATTGCTTCTTTTAGGATGATTTTTTAACTTCTCATCTTAGAGTACAGCCTTGGTATTCCTTGTCCAACCCAGTTTAGCTTCTAATCTCAGAGAAGGCCAGTCTGTTAAGACAGGATGCAGTAGAGGACACATTTTTCCTCCATTGCAGTCTCAGTGAATTTCATCAGCAATTATCCCAACATTCAAAGAGTTTAAATAATATCTTCTTGCAGGCAGGGTGCTTACCAATTCCATTGATAAATGCAGCCCTGATGGTCAGAATCTTCCTCAGAATCAGAACTTAGAAGGGAAGAATTAAAACTCCATATACTGTGTACAGAAAGAGAAGGAACTGGAATAAAATTCAACTAAAGGCCTGTGGTGCAGATTAGAGTTGGAGGAATCTTGGAAGAAAAATAAACTGAAGACTATTAGAGACGAGTGGGGAGTTTGCAATTGGGGTGGAAAAGAGGATCAGGAAAGATTGCTTGGAGTATATGGAAAAATTGTGTGGGTCTGTGATTGGATAGTAAGCGGAAGGGGGATATGAGCAGATAGTGGTTAGGTGGAAGAAGAGAGGAATATTGAAGAGGCTTATGGTCCACCTCCTGAGTGAGAGAATGGGATGGTGTATAAAGAAAGTCGTATACAAACTCCACCCTGAAGAGAGCTGGAGAGGGGAAATCAACCATGGACCATTGCAAGGATTACAGGGCCCTTACAACCTCCAACTATCTTCCTGCTTGCTTACTTATTTACTTATTTACTTATTTAAAGTGCTGTTATGGATTCAGTCCTTCCAACTCTAAAAATATAATATTTACAATAGTATCAAAAATATATTGATGTCACAAACTCTAGCCTCTTAAATTTATGTAACTTAATATAAGATAATTAATTAATATTATTTATATGTATTATATAATGCTACTTCATCTAGATTTTTAGAATGATTTGCCTTGTTAGATCTAGTTGGCCCATATAGTCATGTTGAATTTAGTAGTGTTTTTAAAATATATATATATATATTCAAAAACACATTAAAATAACTTACTGGCTTATTATTCATTTAGTTTGGCAAATATGATAATTGGTTAATATCATTTGATACTGGCAAACAGATAACTTGTAGACTCTGTGTAAGGCCGAAACTGGAAACCTATGTCTTCTGGCTACTTATTTATTTTAACTTTTTAAAAACAAATGTAATGTTTACAATGGTAAACAGCACTTCGTTATTATAAAAAAATCTAGCCTAGCCAAAAAGCTTTAAATTATCTGTTCCGATTTTACCTGAATAAAATACATATATCTCTGAAAAATTTGTTTACCTCTTCTGTCATTCTTTTGAGAAAATATGCATAGATGTTTCTGTTAGCTTGGCAGGACTTTCTCCTCTGTATATTATACATAAAACTATGTATAAAAAGTTGTAAGGCTAGGAAAATATTTTATACAGTAGTAAAATACATAAAATACAGTCATGCTCTTTTAGCGTTTTAACATTTCTTGGAGTCAGAAACAGCACCAAAGAAATAAAAGAAAGGCAGAATTACCAAGAGAGTTTCTTATTCTTTCTTATCTGAATTTTTATCTGGAAAATGCAAATTAGGACTGTCACTTCTAAATCTGTACTGAATAAAATCTTTGAGCACCAGTATCTGGAATAATGTTTAATTCTTACACATGCTTTAGAAATATTAAAAATAGTTCAATACCAACTAGTGGACAAGGGCACTAGATTAAGATAGAAAGACATTAAAATATACACAATGCTTGTAGAAAGATAATAGGTAGTTGTAATGTCTGCTGTTAGGAATAAATGTTCGTCAAAAGAAATGAAAAGGGTGAAGAGTGTACTTCTTTCTATTCTCCTGTTGGGAAGAGAGACTTAAGTACATCAAAGCAAAAAGTAGATTGAAGGCAGTGGGAATTGGGGGTTTAACAACAGAACATGTAAATAATAACATGGATGCTGAATGAATGTGAATTAAATGCAGAAGTGATTGACTAGAATGAAAGATATACACAGAGTTGTTTGGTCATATACAGGTAGTCCTCATTTAATGGCCACAATTGGAACTTAGTCATTAAGCTAAGCAGTCATTAAGTGACTGTGCTTGTGATCTTATTTCAGTTTTCCTTTGCTTTACAGACTTGCAAATGTTGTAAATGGGAGGATTGATTGTAATGTTACGTTTATTACCACAGTAGCTGAGAATGGTTGTTAAAAGGGACTATATGTATTGGAAAAAAATTCAAAAGGAATTTTTGAATTTTGAATTTTGAATTTTAATTCAATTAATTACTTCTTTTACGAGTGTAAAAGAAGAGTGACTTGGGTAGGAGGAACGAAAAGACTGAGAAAATAAGGATTGAATGGAGTTGATGAGATATCCAAGAACAGAGGAATGAGAAATTTAAGGGACAAAATATAGTGTGTGAAATGGTGGTGGAAACAAGGATGATCTGCAAGGCTAGAAAGGTATGTAGAAATATAATGAGAGAATGGTGTTGTTGTATACTAATTTTAATTATGATACCTTTCCTTTTCTTATTTCATAACTTTAATTTCTTTGATTTCCTATTTCCTACTTCTTTTCTGCATTCTGTGTTACTTATTCCAAAAGGGAATGGTGTTATGCCTGTGAATTCATAAATTCTGAATAATGTTATCTTTTTAATAACTTGTGTTTGTGCAGATGTACAGTATGTGTGCAATATGGGGTATATGGGATCTTGGTGCCCCTAAAAAGAAGAAAAAAAACATTTCTTAAGAAACAGTTAAGAATTCCAGCTGGCACTGGATTTTTACAACAAATAAATTCATTGGAAAACGTAAGGATAGGTTGCAGAAAAAGAATAGTGTAATGTGAATAACTTTGCAAAAGAGAGAGGGCGGGGGATATGCTAATACAAAGTATCTTTGTATCTTTATTTGTAAGAACAGGTACACAAAGCCATTGCCTTATTTGGTGATTATCTATTTTTTTTATAAAAAAGTTTGTGTAGGTTAATGTTTACAACCCAGTTTAGATTATCCTGGTGTATTTAATAATTATTTAAACCTTCTTCATTGCTTTCTCCATTTGGACAATTGGTAAAGATTTAACCGATGTCTTAATCATATTTTAGAAAAAAAAATTGATTGAAGAAGCTATAGTCCTTAGTTATGTAGCAGTACAGCCTTACGATTGCATACACATGTTTAGGCACCCTTGGTATGTTTCAGTGAATGCCTAAATAAACAAAAGCTGCTCAACCTCTAGGTAGGAAGTTACACAATATCTTTTTGCAAATATGAATTCATATTTACTGCGTGATGGGCAAGCTCCCATTGTTGCCCAGCTTCTGCCAACCTAGAAATTCAAAAGCATGCAAATAAATAGGTACCACTTTGGTAGGACAGTAATAGCATTCCGTGTGCCTCGACGTATAGTCATGCTGTCCACATGACCATAGAAGTGTCTTCAGACAACACTGGCTCCCTCCCCTAGGAAAACAGTGCTGAGCATTGCCCCCTTAAGTCAGCCACTACTGGATAGGGGAAACTTTTACCCTTTATTTTTTAAACTATTTCTGTGCAGTTATTTACAGATTTAAAATGGGATGAAACAGTATTAACAGTATGAAATATTTTACATGACTAAACTGAATTTAAATGCATTATTAGGGAAGAATTCAGTTAGATTTCTCTCCATTAGTTTATGAGCCTAAGTATTAAATGATTTCCTGGATTAAAATTCTTACTTGATACGTCTTAGTAGATATGTTCTTCAGGTAGAAAAAGGGAGGGAAGGATAAAGGATATCACAGCAAAATCTAGGTTGATACTGCTGGCTAATATTTTTGGTGACTGTATTGGTTTCTGCAATTTTTTAAATTTTTATAAATGCTTTATTAGAAGGACTAATTGCCTCATGGGTATGTTTGTTTTCTGTTTTGTTTTATTTTGTTTTGCTTCAGATAGTCGTTTGGAAGAGATACAGTGACTTTAAGAAATTGCACAAAGAACTCTGGCAGATTCATAAGCACTTATTCAGGCATACAGAATTGTTTCCTCCTTTTGCTAAAGCAATAGTATTTGGTAAGCATCCTTTTTTCAAATCATTAAATAATTTGGGAATATATCTTTGTTCATCGTGAAATAGAATAATTGGCTTGCCAAGCAATGGCAAACCACTTCTGAAAAAAATGTTCCCAAGAAAATTGCAGGGACTTGTCCACATTATTGCCAAGGATCAAGAGTCAGACTGATTTGGGCACAAAGTAATAATACATCCTACATGTATTACCTATTCATTGTATAGCTCATTATATATTCTAATTACAATTAGAATATCAAGATAATTTGCTACTCACTTGTGCAGATTCCACTCATGATTCTGGAACTAATTGTGGACCAGTGTTAATTTATACCGTGTTTCCCGGAAAATAAGACAGGATCTTATTTTTTTTTTGACCCCCAAAATAAGTGTTTGGCCTTATTTTTGGGGAGGTCTTATTATTTTTGAGGTGCAGAAGGTGGTGAGCATTGTCACCTCATGGCTGCTGCTGGGTTGCAATATTTTTTGGGAGGGTTTATTTTCAGGGCAGGGCTTATTTTAGTGCATGCGCTCAAAAGCCCAATTGGGCTTATTATCTGGGGAGGTCTTATTTTTGGGGAAACATAAACCATTTTTGTTAGCCATGATCAGTTCCAAATCATAATTTGTCTTGCATTCCTGACATAAATAGAAGGAACTGTTGAGAACAAACAGTTGGGTCAGAGTGAGATTTCTGCAGTTATCACTTCTGAAAAACCTGACTGCCTCTGAAGATAAGCCTGAAGATTAGTCATCATCTGAGGATTGCTTGGCTAGTTAAATTGACTTGTTAAACTGTAATGCCTAAGCAGAGGTTGTATTCTTTTGTTTTGTTTTCCCTCTAGCTAATTTTTGCTTTCATAGCTTCTCCATCAAATTTCCCATTTGTCTTCATTCTCTTCCTGCTGCAGCCACCTTTTCCTCTTGCTGTATCTTCACTCTGGTTTTTCTTCTTTTTTGCTGTTTCTATTGGAAGGGGGAAGAAGTACCTTTGTGTGCCTGTAAAATGTGTTTTGGTTTGAGAGTGGTTCTGTGTGTGAGAAAGAATGGTTACTTGTTTGACATTAATCACCCTAGGAAAATGCAGAATATTTTATTTAATTGCTATACTTAAATATAGTGTTCTTTTCAAATATTTTCTTATAGTTGAATTTTAGAAGAAAACATGCCTTCTAATGTTTATGTTGAATTCTTTCGGTACAATTTCTTGTAATTCTTTAGAGGCCCCTATAAGGTCCTATTTATGCTTTTCTGATTAAAAATTATTTTAAAAGGACTGATGAGTGAAATCATGAAATATACAGGTGATACTCACTTCTATCACATATGGGACTGGTAACTTTGTAATTTCCCAGTGGTCATTAGGTGAATCATTGCAATGATTGCAGTTAGCCATCACATGACCACAATTTATAATTTTACTGCTGGCTTCTCTATTGACTCTGTTGGAAATGGGATGTGAAGTACCCAAATGGTGAACGTGCAATCATGGGATGCTACAATGATCACAAATGCTCACTGATTGCCAAGTGCCTAAATTTGCCAAATTGTTAGGGGTTCCTCTGATTTGTAGTCAAAGGCTGTTCTAAAAGACTTGGGGTGACCACTGATAAGACACGCCTCTGACATCCCATCAGATGGCAACATTTAAGGAAGGGGACCTGGAGTGTATGAAGGACAGATATCCTCAGGTAGAGGCAGTCTCACAAGTAAACTGCTGGATGTCCCAATAGCATATTTTTATTATTTGGATAGAATCTTTTTTGTTCTTGAATTTTTTGAATGTATAGGCATGTTGACATTGAAAAATCTCTGATGTAACTTTGGACTAGGTGTCCTCTTCTGAGATACTCAAGTGCTATTGTTTCTTCTGATATTGGAGAAATTGAGGATAATACAAATTGTAAACTATTACAGGGCAGTGCTGAGAACATTCAATTAGGATTAGGGAGACTCTGAATGAAATCTCAATTTGATATAGAAGCTGACTAGTTGAGGTTTTGCCTATCATTGTCTTTCAGCTTATTTTGCCCTTTGGGACTGTTGTGAGGTAACGTGTCAGTGGTGGGTTTCAAAAATTGTTCGAACCTACTCTGTGGGTGTGGCCTCCTTTGTGGGAGTGGCTTGCCACCCATGTGACCGGATGGGAGTGGCTTGCTGCCCATGTGACCGGATATGAAGATGCTGATGACACTTGTCAGAACCACCTTAAATTACCTCACACACAGCACTGGCATGCATAAGAATATGATGTAAACTTGTTTTTTAAAAGGCATCTTTGGTTTGTGTTAAAACAACTTCAACACACGCAATGTTCTGATTGCACCACAAACGCAGTAATCATCCTTACCTTTCACAGAGGCACTGAGTTTTATAAATATGAGCATGATAGTGTAGAATAATCATATCCAAGGACCAGTGGTGGGTTTCAAAAAAATTTGGAACCTCTTCTGTAGGTCTGGCCTGCTTTCCGGGTCCACTGGTGGAACCTCTTCTAACCAGTTTGGTAGATTTGACAAACCGGTTCTACCGAATAGGTGCGAACTGGTAGGAACCCACCTCTGTAACGTGTGTATATATTGGTGTGCATTTTTTGCATGTTTTTCAAGTGATGTTTCTGCACACACTATTCTGAACTTCTTGGAAGAAGAAATGTAATGGATAAAGATTGGGTAATAAAAGGAGGACATTTAGATCTATCTGTCATTTTACTGTCATCCAATGCTGATATGCTTAGATTGGCTCCATGATTCAATCATTGAAATACGTAATCTTCCTGAAAGAACAACAGTTTCTTCAATTTATAATGTGGTGTTGATTGTCTTCATTCTTGATCCTAAGAGATTATCCATATCTCTCCTTTTAAAAATATATATACCGGTACTTCTAAAAAGCAAAAAATAAAAATACTATTTTTTCCTGACTAAGATTTGATAGTTATGTATTTTGAGGGCAGTGGTGCTATGTAACTTTTCTATTCCTTTTAGTCTCAAAGCCTTCCTGTGAAAACATATTTTAACAACCAGCAAAATGAGAAGGACAAGAGACAACTTCCTCTGAATGGTGTTTTAGAGTCAGCATTTGTAAAGATAGAGTAAAAAACAACAACCAGGGGATAGCTACAACAATGTAATTGGGCTCTTACTTCCTGCCTCTTTTTAAATGGACATTGCATTTGCCAGGCTAGTTGACCTTCCCTTTTTGAGAGGGAGACAAATCGGCAGCCAGAAGACTGCTGAAGGGCAGCCTGCTTTTCCCTTTTGCTTTACTCATTGGATAAAGCAGCTGGATGAATTGGCATTTATCGGTATCCAGCTGAAATGGCATCCTCTCTTTCTCATAATAGAAACATTGCCAGAAAACATAAGACTTGACCATGGAGTCTGTTAAGTGTCTAGCCTTGCTCTGGTTACTTCAAAGTAAGCCTAAAGGTTTAATGAAAGTATTACTAGATAAACATTAATAGGGCTAGTTCATCTTTTTAACACTTCATAATAAATCCCCTTAAGTGCTTAGAAATAAAAGTATCTAAAAAAAGACTGCATACCGATTGTAAGCCGATATTCAAGTTGAAGCACTAAGTAACACTTAAAGCCCCCTAAGTCAGTGATCCCCAATCTTTCTGGCTTGGTGGCCCCGCGGGGGTGGGGAGAGGGGAGAGTTCCTTGAGTGGCAGGTGGTGTACGCGCGAACACAGGCAGCCACTGCTCATGTGAGGACAGCTTCGGGTGCATGCATACGCTTGAACACCGCCTGTGCGGCCCAGTTTCAAAAAGGCCGCAGCCCAGTAGTGGGTTGCAACCCAGGGATTAGGGACCCCTGCCCTAAGTCATTTGTAATGCAGTACAGTCCATGTCTCTCTCCTTATGGTAAAAACCTTCTTACAAGGCTCACATCTTGGCTTCTTTTCTAACTGGAGAAAATGAAATGACCATATATTCTGTGCCAGTACATAATTCTTTTAATACACAGTTGCTGTAGTGAATTTTCTCCAGGCTCTTCACCTCTAGATATAGTGGATGGTCGTCTTCACCTTTAGCCTTGTTACTTAAGATTGATAAAAGATATGCTTAATACATCTGGAAATCCTATCTTGGAATCACTTCACTATCATCTATTTCTAACCGGTATGACATCAAAATAATGAAATGTACATTGCAAGGCAAACTTTATGCTTTTGCTCTTGCATTGTGATATGGCATGCAAGTATGTAAGGGACAGAGAAATATGTATCATAGCTTCACAGTACCACACTGTACTCTTTTAGTACTCAGGATATCCAATATTAAGGTAGTGCCATCAGCATAATGGAGATTATTGATGTTATTTCCTCCAATTTTAAAACCATCATCTTCTAATCCAGGTTCCTTTCATTCTACATATTGATGTAATAAAATAATTATTTTCCCTTAATCTGCAGATAGGTTGAATAAATAAGGTGAAAGCATGCAGCCTTGTTGCACTCCTTTGCCAATCTGGAGCCAGTCTGTATCATGTTTTATCTTACTGTGACTCCTGGATCCCAAGAGTCCTTTTGAGGAACAGAAAGTCCCTCCCATTGTTAATACAGTCTTTTTCTGGAATAGTCTTTTTCTCATTAAAGTTGTAATCCTCCTTCACTATCCCTTCCCACTGAACTTAAATAGAAAAGACCTTTGGGAGGAAGAAAGAAAACTTGCCTCTTTTTTCTTCCAGTAACAAGACTGTTCTGTGCATGGTGTTCAGTGAAGAGAAATTCAGAATCCAAATCTTTGTTTTTAGCATAAACCAAATAGCTGAAGTGTGCAACTATAAGGGATTAGGGCTGAAGTGGGCACGGTACAGAATAGATATCTATAATGTGGCTAACTCTCTTTTATTTTTTTGATACTGAGGGTATATAATATTTTATTGGCCAATCCATGTGTTCACATAAAAGATGGAGTTTTTTTATTCCATTAGGGCTGCCAAATTATATGTATCTTCAATAGATGGTAAAACATTCTGGGACATTTGAGCCTAGATATTTGGCCTTGTCTCCTGAAGCAGCTGTAGATGTTTCTTCATAAAGAATTTTTGTCAAAAAAAATTAGACTTGTTTCTCAGACTGTTGAATTTGTTCATGTTTCAGGGCGATTTGAAGAAGGTGTGATTGAAGAGAGAAGACAGTGTGCAGAAGATTTGCTTCAGTTTTCTGCCAACATCCCCATGCTCTACAATAGCAAGCAGCTTGAAGATTTCTTTAAGGTTAATCTTTTTCAGCTATCCTGTCTAATAGATTATTTCATTTCATTGTGTAAGTGAAGTACTTGTTTTCCTGCAGCTCGGCAGGAGGGGCTACAACAGGGTTAAGTCACAGCCTGATTGGTCCAGAGACTGAGGAAATTTTCTTAAAGTCACCATCCTTCCCTATTGGCTCCCAGTTTCCTCTCAGTCTCTTGGTCCAAGCACTGGTTTTTGGCTCCTTGAGATACTAATAATTGTTGCAATTGATAGGTTCTCAGGATTGTCCTAAGATTGAAACAGATTCTCTATAGCAGGGGTGCCAAACTCAATTTCATTGAGGGCCACACCAGGGTTGTGTTTGACCTTGGGGGCCCGGTGTGGGCATGGCCAGGATGGGCATGGCCAGTTGAAGGTCACTCCTGTGGGGGTAACTGTGTTGATCTGAGTGCTGTCCCGAGCTCCGTTTTCACTGGCAGAAGGTCGCAGGAGGCTGTGGTAGTTGAAAATTGAGCTCGGGAGCCCATTTTCTCTGGCAGAAGCACTGTGGACCGATCTTTTGCTGTTTCCAGGAGGGCCCCGCGGGCCAGATCTAAGTATCCTGTGGACTTTAGTTTGACACCCCTGCTGTATGGTATGCCAACAAATAAACAAACAAACCTGTATAAAATCTTCATTCTCTCATACACAAAGAAACAAAGAAACAAACGTGTGTAAAAATCTCCATTCTCTCATACTCCCATATTCAACCTCTTACTTAGGAAATTTTGCCTATTTATAAATAGAATTCTGGGTGATGTAAGTAGGCTAAACTTATAGTTACTATTACAAATCATTCTCTATATGATATAAAACAGAAAGGCACTTTATTAGAATGAAGAACACCCAGAGAATTTTGGATTGGGACAGTATACAAATGTTGCAAAACAAATGAATAAAGTACTAGATAGATTATATTAGATCAGTGTTTCTCAACCTTGGCTACTTTAAGTCCTGTGGACTTCAACTCCCAGGCTGGGGGATTCTGGGGTTGAAGTCCACAGGACTTAAAGTCGTCAAGGTTGAGAAACTGGATTAGATAGATAAACAACTTCTACTTTTCTACTATTTTTTACAATTTTTAAATATATTATTGATGCACAGTGGAAGGAAAGAGAGTGTCTAATAGTTAGCAGTTAGATTAGTAACTACACATTGCTGATATTCTATTAAGTGATATTTTCAACAAAGAGACATGATGTCAGTGTGGCAATGTACATGCAATAAAGTGATTATGTCACGATAATGCAAAAATGACTTTTGCATCAGATATTCCGTGGCATTAAGCACATGTCATTTGTTCCTCCTTGCTCTTTCCTGCAGACACCCGAACCTCTACATAATAGGCATATAGTATTGCCAGATAGGCTGCAAATATCCAGGCATCACTAAGATGGCAGCAAAACATAAATATTCTGTACCTCCTTGCTACTATTTATAACCATATTTTTGCAGCCCAGATCTGATCCATTTGGCTTTAGCTAACTTCACATATCATACCAAACTGTGGTCAGGGAAGCTTGTCCAGTATTTCTTCCATGAGGATTTAGGGAGACAAGCATGGAGAACCCAGGCTTTACATAGGCACTAAGCAGATCCAGATGTGCTTAAGCTCAGCTGTATCATATACACTCCAACTGTGTTGGGAAGCCAAAATACATTTTCTATGAACCACAACCTTTGTGTGACTGGTAAACATTATGGTTTGTGGCAGGTTTACAGTGGGGTTAAATATGATTTATAATTATGGTGTAACAATTAAATTGGTACAATAGGAATAAGGCTGTTCAGCTGACATGAAAACCAGCCAAGATATTTTTTGAGGGGAACCATTCTGGTTTGAGAGGTATCAAACTAAAGCAGGGGTGAAAGTTAATGTAAGATAAGACAGCTTTCTTTCTTTTCTAGCAGATGGGATGGGGAATCTGGTGAGTTATGAACTCTTTGATGTATCTATGCAGATTGTTTAATGAGGAAGTTCTAAGCCTCTTTGAGAAACTTTGTGTATAGCCAGAATGCCTCTCGGGTTTTAAAAAAATCTATTTTATCCTAAAAGCTAATATTGCTATTTTAAAATAATGCCTTTTCAAAAACAGATGGCAGTCTTCAATATCATTTTTCTAGGATGGGAATATGTGTCAGCTGGAAGATATTGCAAATCGGTTAATTTGATTTAGGAATACTTTTGATATTTATTGACTATTCTTTCTTTCAATGTATACTTAGACTGAATCTGGAAAGAATATAAAACTAATATTTATCAATTTGGAATACGGATTTCAACTCCCGCTTGTGCTGGCCCAGTTGAGGAACAGTGTATTAGATCATATTGTTATTTTTCTTGTAACTTTTCTCCCTTGGTGAAAGTTACATTAATCCATACTGAAACATATATATTATTTTCTGTCTCTTAAGGATGGAGAGGTGCATGATGGATCTGAATTGATTGGTCCTGCAGAACCTCTGGTAGACTCTCTGACAGACAGCTTATCTACCTGCAGTTCTGAAGGTTGGTTCTATCTCCTTTGTATTTGTATTTATTTATCTTGCATGCCGCCCACTCCCGAAGGACTCCGGGCGGCTCACAATAGACAAGGGAAGGGGAAAACTATAGAGTGTTTAGAGTGTTTATTATAATTTATAGGCCGCCCTTTTCCCTGAGGGGACTCAGGGCGGCTTACAAAACACGGGGAGGGGGGTACAAAGACAAAAGACATAAGATAATACATAATATTAAAAATAAAGCACAACATTCATTCATCATTCGGGAGGGGACAAACTAAGATTTTTATCCCCAGGCCTGACGGGATAGCCAGATCTTAAGGGCCGTGCGGAAGGCCTGGGTGGTGGTGAGGGTGCGGATCTCCACGGGGAGATTGTTCCATAGCGTCGGAGCTGCGACTGAGAAGGCTCTCCTCCGCGTAGTCGCCAGTCGGCACTGACTGGCGGATGGAATTCGGAGGAGGCCTACCCTGTGTGATCTGATGGGACGCAGGGAGGTAATTGGCAGAAGGCGGTCTCTCAAATAGCCAGATCCACTACCATGGAGCGCTTTGTGAGTGGTAAGTAGGACCTTGAAGTGCACCCGGAGATCAACAGGTAGCCAGCGCAGCTCACGGAGGATCGGTGTTATGTGGGCGAACCGTGGTGCGCCCACGATCACTCGCGCGGCCGCATTCTGGACTAGCTGAAGTCGCCGGATGCTCTTCAAGGGCAGCCCCATGTAGAGCACATTGCAGTATTCCAGCCTAGAGATCACAAGGGCTCGAGTGACTGTTGTGAGGGCCTTCCGGTTCAGGTAGGGCCGCAACTGGCGCATCAGGCAAACCTGAGCAAATGCCCCCCTGGTCACAGCTGACATATACAAAGACAACACTCTAAAAACAAAAACCACAACATTCACAATTTCCGTGGGGCTGGATGTTTCATAGGCCCCCCGGCCTGCTGGAGCAGCCAGGACTTGGTGGCTTTGCGGAAGGCCGGGAGGGTAGTAAGGGTCCGGATCTCGACAAGGAGATCATTCCAGAGGGCTGGAGCTGCAACAGAGAAGGCTCTCCCCCGGGGGGTCGCTAGCCGACATTGGCTGGCGGATGGAATCCGGAGGAGACCTAACCTGTGAGATCTAATCGGTCTATGGGAGTTAATCAGCAGGAGGCGGTCTCTCAGGTACCCAGGTCCGATGCCATGTAGGGCTTTATAGGTAGCGACCAGCACCTTGAAGCAGATTCGGAGACTAATGGGTAGCCAGTGCAGCTCGCGGAGGATAGGTGTGACGTGGGTGTACCTGGGTGCATCCATAATCGCTCGCGTGGCTGCGTTCTGGACTAACTGAAGTCTTCGAACACTCTTCAAGGGCAGCCCCATGTAGAGCGCATTACAAAAATCCAGTCTTGAGGTCACAAGGGCGTGAGTGACTGTCTGAAGGGCCTCCCGATCCAGGTAGGGTCGCAATTGGTGCACCAGGCGAACCTGGGCAAAGGTCCCCCTGGTCACAGCCGACAAATGGTGTTCTAAAGTCAGCTGGGGATCCAGGAGGACTCCCAAATTGCGAACCCTCTCTGAGGGGCGTATAATTTCACCCCCCAGCCTGAGAGATGGAAAATGGTGCTTTTTAAGAAACACCAGCACAATGGATTGCATTTGTAATCTAGTTCCAGTTTTTTTTAAACTGTACTTTCTTTTGGGAAAAGCAGTTGAGGAATTTTATATAGCACTTTTGAGCCACTTGATTTCCATGATGCGCTGAGATTGAAACAATCCTGATTTAGCACATTATGCAATTGTTTCCTTGGCTTTTGAATGGCATGTTGGACACCTATTTCTCCAAACTAGGATTAAATCTAAATTGGAATTTTAACTATTTTTATATATAGTTTCTTTATTTGTTTCCCCAAGAGACCAATGGGCAGAAAGAAGGGATCTGTAAGAAGAAAACAATAAACAATACTTTTTCAGTCATGCCTTAACATTTCCCACCTTTCTGTCACATTTAAATTACATTTGCTAACAACTTCTAATGGTCTCTTTATCGTTATCTCCTCTAGATGGCAGCATTATATTTCACTTTTAATTTTCTTGATTGTGCAAATGGTAAATTTTTCCTGGTTTGTTTTTCTCTGTTATGCAGAAACCATTATGGAATAACACCTATTGTAGCAATAACTGTTCAGATATTTTTTATTCCAACTGTAAATCCTCTTTATGATCGGCTTTTGGTGCATTTCTAGATCATCCAATAGCCAGTGCTCTTTAGAGGGATTCACCAAATGAGGTTTTTCAGGTATAAAATTCACAAATGTGGTAGAACCCAATGTAAAATCTGAAAATAAATAGAGACAGGATGAAAACAAGAACACCAGGCGAGAATAAAGGTCAGGTATCTGAATACTTATGGACTTATGGTGCATCTTCAATATAGGCTTTTATTTTTGTTTCTACAGCTCGGAGAGATGTCCTTGATGAAGTGACACTTAGCCAGTTAGAATATGGAGGTAAGAAAGAATGGAGTAAATTGAGTAGTGTTAGGTTAATTCATTATTTAATTGGAAAAAAAGAGGTTACCCATAATGCACTGACTACTTTAAGGTGGGCTCCCCTTGCAGGATATAGTTTTGAACATTACCATGTTCCAAGCTAAATGGTGCTTTTTAAGAAACACCAGCACAATGGATTGCATTTGGATCTTATTGGCAGTCAAGGCAGCTCCTGCAGTAACGGCATCACATGGGGAACACAAGGCAGAACCTATTAACATGCAGGCTAATAATTTCTGAATAGCCCTCAAGGGCAGCCCCCTGTAAAGCAAACTGTGGCAATATAGATGAGAGGTACAAGGGCATGAATGACCATAAATAATTCATCCTGATTTGTTGTAGTGTCAAAGAGATAGAGACAGAGAGGGTGGAAGCTGCTATAACGCGAGACATTCTATGTGCAAAATATTGGCCTTTCTGTTAAACTATTGCTCAACTTCTCCAGCTTATGATCATCAAATGCATTTTTGGCAGGTAAGACTAACTGGAGGGTTACCAGATTTTGACTTTAACCTCAAGCTGCGCAACTTCACTGGTTCTTTTAATCTGAGTTTTGCATAATGCGCATCTGGTTTACACTTTTCAGTAGGAGAACTTTGGGAATGCTCTAATTTTACACCAGTTCTACTCTACAGCAATAAAATAAGTTGTCCATTGAATATGAATTGGTGTACAAATCAGCATCTTATTCAAATCCTCAGTGACTTTTTGACTGTATTCTATCAATTTATTTACAAAAGTGTTCTAAATAGATGCAGGAATAAAAATTATAAATCTCCAAGCAATGGGGGTATTTTAGTGCTGTTCATCTGCTTACTGCATTTTATTTACTTGTTAAAAGAAAGATGAGTGACTATTAAATGTCCTTATGTACTTTGAGAAAATTACGTTACTCAATAACCTAGGAGCCAAATATCTTGGAGAAACACTAAAGAAGAAGAAATATGAGGTATGGGTTGGTCCAGTACTGTGAAATACTATCAAAACAACCTGGACAGCTAATAGCAATAGCAATAGCAGTAGACTTATATACCGCTTCATAGGCCTTTCAGGCCTCTCTAAGCGGTTTACAGAGAGTCAGCATATTGCCCCCAACAATCTGGGTCCTCAGATATAGATAGATAAAGTATATTTCTACCAACTTGGCTTTAATTGTTCAGACAGAAATTATAATAAAACAAATCTATCATTCCTTGATGAGGGAATATTGCACTGAGACTTGTCCCAAAGGTGTTGTTCAAAAGGCAACTGTACTTTCTTGGTTTGTTTTCCCTTGAATAAGTTTCACTTCTCCTCCAAGAAGGTTCTTCAATTCCGAAGAAGTGAAGAAGCTTCTTGGATCAAAAGTGGAATATTTTCAAGGGGGGAACCCCCCCCCCAAAAAAAGTACAGTTGCCGTTTGAATACCACCTTTGGGGGAACCATGACTTGGATGATTGAGAAATTTCATAGATATTTATACTGAAATTTATTAGATTAGGTTTTTAAAAAAAGGAATAATCAGCAAGTGTGTGATCTCCATAATCTAAACCTTAATGAAAATGGACAAAGAAGCTTGTATTCTTTCCTCATTGAATTGGAACTTGGATTCATCCAAATAAATAGAATGTTAGGAGGTTTGGGACAGATAAAAAGAAGCATTTCCTCACATGGAACTATTGAAGTGGCATCCCAAGTTTTTTTTTTTTTTTTTTAATAATAATCACGGATCCAGAATGATTTGAAAGAAAATTAAATAAATTCAGACAGGAAAAATAGTCACTGATTGCAAGACATGTTGCCTATAAACGGTAGAACCTCTACCTCTGGAGCAATAGGCTTCTCAAAATTAATCATTGGGCAGCTTGACTGATGGTCTCCAGTGGGCCTTTCTTGAACCGTAGTATGAATTAAATACTCAACTAGATGGCCTTTTAGTTTGACCTGGCAGAGTACTTGTTTTTTTACTCACCAGTGGAATTGGTTATATAATTTAGGTTGAGTGACAATAAGTTATAAATTGTATGATCTTCATCAAAATTCTCCATCATCATTAGAGTTTATATTATACTTTACTGAGTGCTCAAAGTACATCACATCTATTATTGTAATCACCCTATAAAAGAAAGACCACTATCTTTTTTTAGAGGCAGTGATTTGAGGCTAAAATAGTTAATATCTTTCATGGATACTTCTTGTACTCACCTTCTAAATCATGACTTGCTAGTAGGGCTTCTTTAGAGGACAAAGGGAGAAAACCATTAATTCCTTCGCTTGCCATTCTTTCGTTGCACTACAGGTTTATCCAGTGACAGTGACTTGATTTCCTTGACCATTGATGCAGATTTTCTTGTTGAGTTAGATGATGGAATGGCATCTAACCAGGATTCCCCCAGCACATCACTTGGTCTCAGCTTTGCTGCTGAACCTCCAGGATTGGCATCTGCCACTTTAGATCATGAATGGAGCAAATCTGAAAGTGAGAGGGAGACCCGGGGTTTATTCACTGGGAGCTTGAAGGCCAAGCTTGGCAGAAGAGATTACTTGGACAAAGCTGGAGAATTGATAAAGCTGGCCTTGAAGAAGGAGGAAGAGGAAGATTATGAAGCTGCGTTTGGCTTTTATAGAAAAGGAGTTGATCTGCTTTTAGAAGGAGTTCAAGGTACGACATCATTTATTTTAACATTTATTTTAATTGACCTAAGCTTTTATCCTCTATGCAGCAAGTTTGAATTGTAGTTAAATAATTGGATATTAAAGGAAAAAAGAAAAGCCATCCTGGGTCACTTTACATTTCTTTTTTTCTTTGTTGAAATAGGAAAACTTATTAGAAATGATACTTTACGTATAGGCTTACAGGCTAAAAGTCAGTGTGCAGAAAGAAAAGAGGAAGCGAGTAAGCAAGCCATCTAAAGCATTAAAAAGAGGTTTCTTAGTTACAAAATTTAGCAGGATGAAGATCAGGATGCAATAGAACAGGGGTGTCAAACTCGCGTTATCACAGCATTGTCATGTGACGTATCCGGATTTTCCCCTTTGCTAAACCAGGTGTAGGTGTGGCCAGTGTGTGACGCATCTGGCCCGTGGGCCACGAGTTTGACAGGCCTGCAATAGAAGGACTTCTCCCTCCAATAGGTTTGGCAGTACCAGCTGATGGGGGGGGAAAGGTGGTTTCTAGGTAGGGTGAAATAATTCTCCACTGCTGTTTGTTCTCTGGTATATTCCTCTGAGACAGGTTTAGCAGATGAGGCTTCTGGTAGAATTCTTCCCCCCCCCAAATCAGTCCAGTGGCTTTTGCTAGGAACAAGGAACTTCTGACCATCAAATTTACTTCCATAACTTCCATCGGTAGAATTCTAGCTCTGTCTGTTTTAAACATACCTTAAAAACTCTTGTTTGCATATGATTCAGTAGGAGCTTTATTTCCCCTCTCCCCCAGCTGCATTTAGATATTACAATGAAAGTTTCAAAGCTTTCATTTCCGAATTTTATTTAACCACAACTTAGCAATAGTTGGGCGCCTATAGTATTATTTATCTTTTTGGAAACAAACCACCTTATAAACCATATGTTGAAGTTACTTTATTTCATCTAATGATTATTTCACATGATTAAGAACAAATCTCCAGTATGAATAATCAGAAATGGAAGTAAAGCTTAAGATGAGAAGTGCGCAACTTCTAGAGGGACGCTACATTGCTCTCAGCATATAAAGCAAGATTTATTATGACACAATGTAAAGAACCCTTTCTTGAAGTTCTAATGTGAGCCCACAGGGGGGTGCTCAAGGCAAAGTCTTCTATTTTTCTCTAGGGGATAAGAGAATCCTTTTGGCTGAACATGAATTGATAACTGAAAGGTAATATTTTTGGATGTCCCAAGTTTCTTAACAAACTAATTGTGCCAAAATAGTTCCCATCCTCTGCACCACTTTTACATTAATAAATGAGTGAAACTAGTATACTTTCACAAATAAATTTGGATATTTATGTACTATCAAATCTGGATCTATCTCTCTATCTCTCTAACTATCTCTCTATCTCTCTATCTCTCTATCTCTCTATCTCTCTATCTCTCTATCTCTCTATCTCTCTATCTCTCTATCTCTCTATCTCTCTATCTCTCTATCTCTCTATCTCTCTATCTCTCTATCTCTCTATTATCTATCTATCGATCTTTCTACCTACCTACCTACCTACCTACCTACCTACCTACCTACCTACCTACCTACCTACCTCCTACTGTCCGTCCATCCATCCATCCATCCATCCATCCATCCATCCATCCATTCATTCTATCTTCCTATCATCTTGCCCTGCCCTGCCCTGCCCTGCCCTATCTTTTGGGCAGCTTAACATATACAAAACAATACTGTAAACAATCCAATCCAATAGATAGCACCACACAAAGAAGAACCAAAATCTCTCCTCTACCAACAGAAAGAGAGAGGAAGATCTATCCAACGGCACTAAGTTATGAACCAGTACAATAACAGATATAGAAGATGTTTTAATGGTTTCTTTAAAGGCTGGTAAAGTAGACATCATAGAAATATCAGGGGAATATTATTTCAGAAGACAGATTTACAGCCAGTATTTGTTCATATTCTGGAAGTGTAAAGTAATGGTATATTGAATTTGTTGATACTACTTAGGGAAATACTATACTGTACTAACACTCATGTCCTTACTTGTTTGCCCTGCATGATTTCAGGGCCTACTTTTTTAAGACTGTACTAACCTAGTTTTTGCAGTGAAGCTATTACTCCATGAAACAGTGATGAGGCTTCTTTATCAGCTGCTTATGGCAGAGCTTGGCATTGATTTAAACTGAGAGGAAATGGCTGGACCAAAGTTAACTTAATTCCACAGCTTGCTTCCATGCCTCAGGTGGTACTAGAACTTGAATCTTTCCAGTCCTACTCCAGCACCTAAGCCGTTCTAGCTTTCTGTAACATTATGTAGCAATATAATTACACTAATAATGCTGCCATAATAATAATAACAACAACAATAATAATAGCTAATATAATAGTGTGTATTTGTGTTGGAGACTCCCTGGTTGAAGTCCATTGTCAGCTGAGAAATCTCACTGGGTGACTTTGAGCCAGTAAAACTCTTATTTTCAGCTTTTTCCCAGAGTTGTATTAAAAACTGGAAGACAGGCTGAGACTTCAAATGACTTTCTCCATTCTTGTTGCCTTTTGCTGTGAGAAAACTATCTTCTGGTGCCTCTGTCCTTGATCTTTTTTAAATCCTTCTCTCCAGTCTCTCCCTTTAACTTCTAACCTGGATGCTATTTTACAGCTGAACCTAATTTGGGAATCACAAACATTTCATAGGATTGTGTGCTGATGTCTTTAAAAAGAAATTGGGTTACATTTTCTACTAAAGACACAAATACAAGCTATTGCCACATGGTGGCATCAAGCACATAGAATAGGTATATCCCAAACTTTATCTGATATCTACTGGACATAAGATAATCCTTCCTCTCCCTTTCCTTTCCTTTTTTTTTTTTTTTTTTTACAATTTGTCATATTTTAACAAGCCATGTTGTTTCACTTTGCTTGGTATAGTCTACACTAGATAGAAATTGAATCTTGTCTTTGGTGATGGTGTCCCAAGTATGTGTCCTACTAAAGAGCTACAGTTTTTCTTCTTCATAGACATTTATCTTGGACTGTGTATTTGAGTTAAGGAGATATTAACTCAAGGAGATATTAACTCAAGCTTCTGGGCTTTTCCTTTCATCTTCTGAACAGGAGAGATTATTAGTAGCTTTCTTGTAAGGAATATATTTGTGGCAGCCAAATACATGCAGAAGTGCCTTTACACTGCAAATTCAGGGGATAAATATGTCCTCTCCATCGCTTTCTTTAAAGACTACTCTTTATAGAGTTTCCTGTAAAAAAAGTCAGATTTATTCAGGAGTGTTGTGAGTAAAATCAGTCTGTGATTGAAATTAACAGAGATTTTGAAGTCCAAATATTGTATTTTGTAATAAAATTTATATTACAACCCCCCCCCCCCAAGAATGGATACAGGTAATACTTTCATGAAGGAGAATGATTTGATGAAACAAAACAATGCACATCCGTGGCAAAAGTGAATGTGCTGCATGCACATTTATTAAAGGAGGCCAGCTGTGATCAGAATTTCCTCATCACATAACAACACTGCCCATTGATAGACTCCTGTGTTTTTATTTTCCTCTCTTAGTATAAAACATTTTTTTCCAGAAAAATTTGCACCTTGTCCAACAAGAGAAACAGAAAAGCAAAGAAATATTCCTTGAGTTGTAACCTTTCAATGTGCTCTATCAGGAAATGTTGGTCATGAAGTTAACTTACTGAATATTGCCAGAACTGGCTCCCAGGACTCAAGAAATTTACTCTTGAGTTATTTGAAAACCATAGCTGTGTTTTGTAGATGTTGCTTACTCTCCCTTGTCACTTTTTCACTTAGAAGCCTTTCCAAGAAAAGTGATCAGCCTGTCACTAAAGGGTGAAATGTATCACATATTAAGCTTTGGTTGAGGACTGAGAAGCAGCTTTCTGAGTCTTAACCTCTTCACCCAAATTCTTCTCCTTAGGGATGCTCTAGAAAAAAGGAGCCTCTCTGTATCAGTAAAGCAAGTTAGAAATAGGATTAGTCTGATTAATTTCTGTTTGCTTTTTCATGACAATAATTATGTTCCTTTAATATATTAAATGTGTCCTAATTTTAAATCATAGGATGTGTGTCTGCGCATGCATGCGTGTGTCTTAGTGTGTCTGAAGAGAAGGACTAGGAATGACATGGTAGTAGTTTTCCAATTTCTGGGGGGCTTCACAGAGAGGAGAGTGTCCACTTATTTTCCAAAGCATCTGAAGGGAACACAGGAAGTCTCCAATGGAAGCTTAACAAAGAGAAAGAGAGAGAAAAGAAAGCTGTCTAGAATGGTTCCACCACAAAACCGCAGTAGACTAAAGCGCATGTGACTAAAGCGCGGTGACAAAACCGCACCGTCAAAACTGCGCAACAACAGCGCGCCGACAACAGCGCGCTGACAGAAGCACGCTGTAACATAACCCTAAAAATAACCCTAAACCTAACCCTAAACCTAACGCTAAACCTACCCTAAACCTACCCTAAACCTAACCCTAAACCTAACCCTAAACCTAACCCTAAACCTTACCTTAAGTTAAATCGTGCTTCTGTCGGCGCGCTGTTGTCGGCACGCTGTTGTCGCCGCGCTTTTGACATCGCGGTTTTAGTACCGCGGTGTTGTCGGTGCGCTTTTGACGTTCGCGGTTATGTTGTGCCACGGTCTAGAATAGCCTCACAGCGAGATAGACAGAAAATAAATTTAACAAATAAATAAATAAGGGAAATCCAAGCTAGAACTAAGGAGAAATTTCCTGTCAGTGAGATCAATCAATCAGTAGAATGGCTGCTTCCAGAAGTTGTGGGTATTCCATCACTCTTTTTAAGAAGAGATTGGACAGCCCTTTATCTGGATTGGAATAGGGCCTCCTACCTGACCAGGGTTTTCACTAGAAGGTCTCCAAGCTCCCTTCCAAATCTGTTATTCTGTATTCTGTATTTTAGTAGAAAGTTGCACATGCTGCAATGTTAAATGCATACAAATAATTTTCTAGCGAAGTTTATTTTGTCTTCTTCTGTGAATATATAGATGTCTTTGGAATGATCCCAAAGTTGCCAGAAAGGCTTCAGCCTCCACAAGATCGATATTAATAAATTTTAGAAATAAATACATTTAGAGAGGAACTGTCCTGGGAGATTCATGAGGTTATCCTGAAGGAAGCAAAGAAAAAAAAAACTAAGATACATGGATGGATACATGGATGGATGGATGGATGGATGGATGGAAAAAATTGTATATACCTATGTCAGTATAATTTAATGATTAGTTTCAAAATACTTTTGCTGCTTAAAATGTCAATATGAAAACACACTTTCCTTTATAAGTCAGAATGTTAAGATCTACCAAAGAATTATTCTCTGCATCCTCCCACTGAGAATACCATGTTTCCCTGAAAATAAGACAGGGTCTTATTTTCTTTTGAAATAAGCGCTTGGCCTTATTTTTGAGGAGAACTTATTATTTTTGGGGTGCAGGAAGCAGTGAGCATGGTCACTTCATGGCTGCTGCTGTGTTGCAATGTTTTGGGAGGGGGCTTATTTTCAGAGGAGGGTTTATTTTAGTGCATGTGCTCAAAAGCCCGATTGGGCTTATTACCCGGGGAGGTCTTATTTTCAGGGAAACAGGGTAGTACATTATATGGAGACACAGCAGGATTTCTTGGCTATAGCATCCCAATTATGAAATGCTCTCCCTGCTCTGAAATCAAAGTGTTGGTTTGGAAAGGCCTAGCTATTCATCTGGACTTTTGATTTTTGCTGACAGCAAGGTTAAGGTTTAATCAAGGACATACAGTAATCCTTCAGGCTAATGAAAGAACCTAATTTTGTTGTTTCTAGAATCTATGCTGCTTCCATTAGCCTACTTCTGGCCCTCTTTTTTTTAATTCGGTTATAGGAGTGGGAGAGCCTATGTGCTACATATACGTGCTGCATGTATCTTTCCTGGCTCCACTCAGATTTGGCAGCAAGGTGACAAAAAAATTCAGCAGTGTTGTGTTTTTGGATTTGTTTTTTGTTTTCAGAACCAAGTGGAGAGTAATTATGTGAACTGTATTTAAATAATTTAATTTTAATTAAGCTTAAATTCAATATTTCACCAGGAGTACAGTCCCTAACACGGTATTAAAAGGGAAATGTGATGTCTCCTCCCTCAAAACTCCCCCTGCCAATTGAGCAGGTAAATGAAATTCTGACGTACACTACGCAAAGATATTAGCTAAAATAATTTTTAGCATCAAATCTGATTCAGGCCTCTGTGTTTCTACAGAATGGTTTTCTAGCTGCCTGCATGCCTCCTTCAAACCGATGCCCTGAATCAGCTGTCACCAACTTGATGCCTTGTCTGTGTATTTGGATGTCACCTGCCCCTTAATGCATGCCCACGCTGTCTAAAAATTCTGGGGATTAAAATCTCAGCACATCCAGAAGGCATCAGAATAGGGAAGATGGCTATAAAACCTCATAGATTCTGGCTGAAATTTGCTACACCAGTTGTAGAGAAGGACATGAACTTGACCATCTGTAAAACTGATGCTGGAGTTTATTAATATGAAGAGCAGCCTAAGGTTGGTACACCCCTCCAGGCCCATTTATTGCCCTCTGATTTAGCGAATACCCTTTTTGTTAATTGATTTTTTTCTAGTAAGTCCTCAAATGAACTGTGCATGGCATCAATCCCTTCCCTACTTTTATAGATGGGTTGGAAAGGAGGCCAGAAGCAGACTTTGAAAATTCTTTCCAATGAAATAATTTTCACTGTTGGTATTTTCTTACTATTACTTTCTGTATGGATGTTGTTCGTTTATTTTTTTTTTTAATCAATTGCCTTGTGTGTCATCATGCAAAACTGGAAGGCAAATGTTTTTATTAAAGACCAGAAGACACTTGCTTCTCGCAGAGCGTTCTAGAGTATTATTCTGACCTAGGCTTCCCAAGAGCATGAAGCAAACTCCTAGTCCCAACAAAAACCTCTTTTATTAATTTACTGTGAATTCTGCTCATTCACATCCAGCAAAGTCTTTCCAGGGAGGATTTACAGTCACAGACCTTATCTGGCTTGGAGAGCTGACAGGCCCTTTTGCTCCTTTTATTTCCTCTGGGAGGGCCATTCATCATCCACCTGTGGCCTTACTCACAAGTCGAGCCCTGTTCTTTAGCTGTTCCCTTCGTCTAGCAACTCTGTGTATGTGCACACTGAGAACAGGCTCTAGCTGTTCGTCTGCCTCATTGATGTTTGACTCTGAAGGCATCTGATAACTGGCATACGGCTCTGCCCCCCCTCTCTGCCTCCAACACAGAGCCCTCATCAGAGCCTTCTCCAGACTCCAGGCCTGGCTCATGTTCCTCCCCAACATCCTCACTGTCTGAATCTGCTGCTAGTTCTGCTGGCCGCTGGCGGGCCACAGCAAGTATACTCATTCTCTACAGATTACAGTTATGGCAGATTACAGTTATGTAAAGCACAAACGGGATTTTCTTGCAGTAGGTTTCTTTTTATTTCTTATATAGAAGTGCTTTGCATCAAATTGTACCTAGATTGAAATGATAGTTATTTAAAGTGGTTGTAGAAAAGCAGGAAAAGCTACAGACTTTGCAGATACAAAAATAAATAAATAAACCAGGCACTGCAATATCTTCCAGGAAATGTGTAATGCAAATATTTTTCCTGCAGTCCGTGTATTGAACGTGCATTCCTTGTTCAAGCTGGTTTCCCAGGATCAGGCGTCTGCTGGGTTCCTATTGT
Source organism: Thamnophis elegans (assembly GCF_009769535.1). Taxonomy (NCBI): domain Eukaryota; kingdom Metazoa; phylum Chordata; class Lepidosauria; order Squamata; family Natricidae; genus Thamnophis; species Thamnophis elegans. The sequence continues at coordinate 91,445,826 of NC_045544.1, read as the reverse complement.
CTAACAAGTTCCTCTTCTGCTACTCTGTTTCTTGGCCATTTTTTCTGTGCTAGACTGAAAGCGCTTCTTCTAGAACAGAATGCAAAGGGGACGGGAATCCTTTTCACTCTTCTCACTTGTTCTCTGCCACTGAGATGGGGGTCTGGCTGAGCAACCTTGGAACATGGCTTTGAAAATAACTTCCTCCTGTTTACTCCAGAACTTAACACTGGAAGAAGAGGAGGTTTGGCACATTTTTATGTCCTCAACAAAATAGAGGAGGTATTTCTGAGGAGGGCTTCCCCCACCCCCCATTGATTAAAATCCCAGGGACTGAAACTCAACAAGAACTGCAGGCAGCCTTTACAAAATTATCTTGTGCCAGTTTAACTGTGTTTATTAAATAACAGTCCAAATAAGAATGCCTTATCGTTTTAGAAAGCTAATTTTACTTGAATCTTGAAAGATGCTAAATGAAAGGAATAAGTCCCTGTGACATACATTTCCTGATATGGTTTATGGCCACTCACCAATTAGGCTAACACTGAAATTACTTTCAACCAAATATGGAAGCTCATTCTTGTGGAATACGTGAGGACCCAATGAATTTCAAGTAACAGCAAAACACTACCGGTCACATTGAACTTTTGCTTTTTCACAGGGGGGGGGGAGGGAGGGAGAGGAAGAGGGAAAGGGAGAGATATCCCTGTTTACCTAAATCTTTCCCAACTAAGCTGCCAAGCACTAATTAGGACAGGGATTCTTTTTTTTTTTTTTTTTAACAGAACTTTTTTATTTTTCTTTAAAAAAAACACAAATATGTCATCATTTGTCAATCATTAAGACATTGAAGTACAATTTTTTTTGATGTGTGTACCCCTCCCTCCCTCCACCCCCCCACCCCCCCTCCTCCTTCCCCCCCCCCCGACTTCCCAGAACCCGTACACGGTATGGATTTTTAACTAACACAGTCTAAAATCTATTGAGAAAAAAGAAATAAAGAAATTAATGACATTCTAGATTGACCTTAGCTTCTTCTTACTGAACTGACTTTTAACAGTTTAAATCATTTCTGATCTTAAGCATAGGCTAACTGGAATTTCTTAGTCCCGTATTTATTTTGTATATAGTCAATCCATTTTTTCCAGTCTCGTTTATATCTCTCATTTGAATGATCTTTGAGATATGCCGATATTTTAGCCATTTCAGCTAAGTTTGTTACTTTCAATGTCCATTCTTGAATTGTAGGCAAGTCTTCCTTCTTCCAATATTGCGCCACCAACAGTCTTGCTGCAGTTATCAGGTGCAGAATCAAATTGGTCTCTACCACTGTAAAGTCAGTACATATACCTAGTAAAAATAACTGAGGACTAAACTTTATCCTTCTTTTAAAAACATTTTGCATGACCCACCATATTTTTATCCAAAATGCCTTAACCTTTTGGCAGGTCCACCATATATGATAATATGTAGCATCGAGAGAACCACACCTCCAACATTTAGGCTGTACATTCGGATACATAGAAGCCAACTTTTTAGGATCTAAATGCCATCTATAGAACATCTTGTAAAAATTTTCTCTCAGATTTTGAGCTTGTGTAAATTTCACATTTCTTACCCAGATTCTTTCCCATGTATCCAACATTATTGGTTCCTCAATATTTTGAGCCCATTTTATCATACAATCTTTAACTAATTCTGTTTCCGAATCCATCTGTATTAATACATTATATATCCTCTTTATATGCATTAAGCTTTGATCTCTTATTTGTTTAAGCAGATTATCCTCAACTTGAATAAAACCAATTTTTTGATCTATTTTCCACCTAGCCTGTAATTGCCCATACTGGAACCATGTTTGAACTACCTTCTCCTCTTTTAATACCTCTAAAGATTTTAATTGTAATACCCCCCTTTCCGAGGTAAGAAGCTGTCTGTAGGTAATTCTGTCCTGTTTTTGTGCTGTATTCATATTTTCAATTGCGTGTCTAGGAATTGCCCACATGGGTATCTTGTCATTTAATTTATATTGGTATTTCTTCCAGACCCGCAATAAAGCATTTCTTAAAATATGACTTTTAAAGTTCTTATCCAATTTTTTGTTGAATAACAGGTAAGCATGCCAACCAAATACCAGATCATGTCCCTCAATGTTCAATATTCTATCATTGGTTAAGTGAATCCAATCACTAATTACAGATAATACCACTGCATCATAATATAGTTTTAAATTAGGTAGTTTCAATCCTCCTCTCTCACGTACATCTTGCATTATTTTCATCTTTACCCTCGGCTTCTTTCCTGCCCACACAAATTTGTTGATACCCTTCTGCCATTCTAAAAGGTTCGCATCTTTTTTAAGTATAGGTAACATTTGGAAGAGAAATAAAAATTTTGGTAAAATGTTCATTTTCACTGCCGCTATCCTACCCAGCAAAGATAAGTGCAATTTCTCCCATTTTTTCATCTCTGTCTGTATGCTATGCCAAAGTGGTTCATAATTATGCTTATATAATTTCCCATTTGAAGTTAAAATGTTAACTCCAAGATATTTGACTTTTTTAACTACCTCACATCCTAGCATCACTCCTAATTCTTCCTTTTGTTTAATATTCATATTTATAGCTAATATTTTGGTTTTTCCTAAGTTTATTTTAAAGCCCGACACTTGACCATATTGATTAATCATATTCATTAAAACCATACTAGATTCCTGCGGTTGTTCCAATATTATGACCAAATCATCCGCAAAAGCGTGGACTCTATATTCTTGCTGCCTAATCTTGATCCCTTTTAAACCATCCAAGCCCCGTATTTTATTCAACAATACTTCCAAAGTTATAATAAACAATAATGGGGACAAAGGACAGCCCTGTCTTATACCTTTTCCAATTTGAAAAGAGTCTGTTAGACTTCCATTGACTATGATTTGTGCTGTTTGCTGTTGGTATATTGCTTTAATTGACTGTAAAAAATTATCTCCTATCTGCATTTTTTGCAGTATCTTCAACAGAAATTGCCAGTTAACTCGATCAAAGGCCTTCTCAGCATCCAAAAATATAAACGCAGCAGGGATCTGGTTGTTCTTTCCCAAATATTCTAATGCATTAATAATTAATCTAACATTACTTTTCATCTGCCTCCCTTGTATAAAACCTGTTTGGTCCGTATGTATCAATTGTTGAGTGACCAACATTAACCTATTTGCTAATATTTTAGTAAAAATTTTATAATCTACATTCAGTAATGAAATAGGTCTATAATTTTTGGGTTGAGTAGTATCTTGATCTTCTTTGGGTATCAAAGATATAAACGCTGTCTTCCAAGATGGAGGGACTTTACCTTCCGTTTGAATCATATTAAATAATTCTCTAAGAGGTTCTACCATTTCTAACTGTAAGTTTTTATAGTAAACCGCTGTCAAGCCATCTGTACCTGGTGCTTTCCCTGACTTTAATTGCTTAATTACCTGCAGGATTTCCCCCGAGGTTATTGGTTGATTCAATTTTTGCCTGTGTTCTTCTCTAACTGAAGGTATTTTCTCTTTGTCTAAATATTTGTCTATGTCTAAACCATTAATTTTATCCCCTTTATACAGTTCTGTAAAAAATTCCCAGAAAGCCTTTTGAATCTCTTCCTGTTGAAATACCTCCTTCCCTCTGTAAATCAGTTTAGATATATTTCGAGTTTTCCTTTTTTTCCTAATCTGATAAGCTAACCATCTGCCAGGTTTGTTTGCATTGCAAAAAGTATTGTGTTTTGCATATAATAGATTAGTAGCCACCTGGTCAGAGATCAACATGTCAAATTGAGATTTTAATATGTTAATAGCTTCCTTAACCTTTGTATCGTCTGGGTTCATTGTTAACTCCAGCTCTTTTCTCTTAATTTCCTCCTCCAGTTCTGTTTGTTTTAACCCTTGCTTATTTCTATGTGTTTTATTTATATTCATCAAAACTCCTCTCATATACGCTTTGCTTGCGTCCCATACAAATTCCATAGATGTACCCTTATTCATATTCAAAACAAAATATTCAGATAGTAATTTTTTACAATCATTAATATACTTTTCATATCTAAATAAGTTTTCGTTCAATCTCCAAGACCTTCTTGCCTGCACTACCCTTCCCAACTCCATCCAAACTGGGTTGTGGTCCGAAAGGACCCTAGCTGCAATCTTTGTTTTCTTGACCCTAGAAAGCAAATCATTAGTGGTTAGAATAAAATCAATCCTTGAGAGGGATTGATGCCTGTCCGAGAAGAAAGTGAAGTCACATTCCTCTGCATTTCTTTCTCGCCAAATATCTCTCAATTCAAAATCATCCATAATATCAAAGAAAGATTTGGGTAACTTTGCTCGCATCTTGGTATTTAGGCGGGAAATCTTCTTATCTCTCTTAGTATCTATCACTCCATTCCAGTCACCCAATAGTATACAGGAACTATAGTCCCACTGTACTAATTTAGCATGAAGATTTCTATAGAAACTATCTTGCTGTTGATTGGGAGCATAAATTCCCAAAAGTAATGTCTTTTTCCCTTCTAAGATTAAGTCTAAAGCAATATATCTTCCGAAGGGATCTGCTTCTATTAATTCAGCTTTCATATCTTTTCTTAAGTATACAACTATACCATTCTTCTTTTCCATAGCAGAAGCTGCAAAATGTTGACCAAGTTTTGAGTTGATCAAATATTTTTGATCAGTTGACTTGATATGAGTTTCTTGCAAACAAATTACATCGTTCTTAAACTGTTTGAGATAATGAAATATTTTCTTCCTCTTCTGTGGAGAGTTCAGTCCGTTGACATTCCATGTTAAAATCTTAGTTGTCATCTTTGGTTGGTTGAAGCATTTTAGAGCTTCCTGCACGGCCTGTTTAACCTTAGGTCTAGCTCCTCCCATTGCTTCCAGATTTGTTGTTGTAGATCCTTGATCGATGGCCGATGATTGTTGATGCTGTTGCTTTTTAGCTTGTTTCTCCATACGTCTAGTAGTCATGCGGCTAGGTCTTGGTTCCATAGCACCTTGCACTTCTAGAGAAGAAAGATGCTCCATCTTGTCTGGTGGTTGTGTAGTTTGCTGTCTATCCTGTCCTTCTTGTGGTCTTTCTCTAGGTCCAGATGGTGCAGGGTGTCCGGCCTTCAATATATTATAATAAAAATCTCGGGCTTTCCATACAGAGTTGAGGCGGTACCTTTGCTTATCAAATGTAAATATGATGCCAAATGGTGCATCCCATCTATACTGTATCTGACGATTTCTGAGTTCTTCAACCAAAAAAGCGTAGTCTCTCCTGGCTCTTAACATTTGAGGTGGTATCTCTTTCAAAACAACCAGGTCTTGACCGCCAATTTGAAGCTTAGTATTATAAGATGCTTGCAGTACCATATTTCTAAACTCTCTTGTAGTAAAATATATAACGATGTCTCGAGGAAGCTGCTTCTGCTTTGCCAGCCAGGAGTTAACGCGGTAAGCTTTGTCAATTTGCCAGTCTTGATTGGTCCCTGGTCTTCCCATCAGGCGGTCAAAAGCTTCCGATAGGATCTGTTTCAGGTTCTCCTGTTTCTCCTCACGCAGCCCCCTTACTCTTAATGCGAACTCCATTTGTCGGTACTGTATCATAATAATTTCTTTTTCAGCATTTTCCACTTTTTGTTCCACCACCTCTGTTTTCAATGTCAAGTTAGCATTGGCATCATTAAGAACCTCTAGAGTATCTTCCACTCCAGAAATATGTTCTGTTAATACAGTTACAAGACTCAGCATGTCATCTCTAATTTTATCAACCTTAGCATCAAATTTCTCATACAGCTCCTGTTTAAGTCCTTTTATTTCACTTTTAATTTCTTCTTTCATTTCTTTTATTTCCTCTTTTCTCTCCTGCTTTACCACCTCTCTATTATCTCTAAACTTATCTTCCATTTTAATTGTCTGTGCATTAAGAGCCTCGCTTAGATTACTCAGGAAAAATTCTTTCGTTAACACATCCCCAGCAGGGGGTGTAGGAAGCGGAGGCTGCAGCTTTGTGCCAGGCACTGAGGATGTGCCCCTGGAAGTAGAGGGTGACGACTTCAAGTTAATATTTGGTTTTGAGGCCATTTCAAAATTTATCTGCCTGCAGTTAATAAAACTCTTTTGCCTGAATATGCAGCTTTAAGTAAAGAGGCTTTTATTTTGAAGTTTAAGGCTTGGCAAAACTTTCAGTGAGTAAACATTGTAACCATTCAGCAGATTCATCACCATTTAACTTCCAAATAAGCAAGGTTAATGAAGGAGTAAAATTCTTCTATTGTGAAACCAAAACAAATGATAAGCAATCTCTTTTGTTTTGAATTCTTGTGAGGATTAGCAAAAAGTGTTCGTTATTACCGGAGAAACCAGCCTGCTCGGCGCCATTTTAGAAGCCTCTGAGTAAATAATTTTTCGGAGGAGAAAAAGAAAAGAAGCTAAAATGTTGATAAGCAATTATTGTCCACAGTAAACGGATCCAGCTCGTGATAAGAATAAATCAAACAAAACTTTGAGCAGAGTGGGAGAGACCTACTTTGTCCTGCACAAGGCAGTTTGAAGTTCCCAGCACGGACAGCCGTTCTGCCTTGGGCTAGCCCCCCTTTCCTTGCAAGCACAAAAGCTGCAAAAATCGAAGAGCATTTGCCAGCAAAACAGTTTCTTCTTTCCTTCTTGCCTGAAGGATAAGAAAACCTGATAAGACGTCAGATGGAAGATCCTCTAAACAGGTACGTAGCCAGGAATTCGGAGGCAGCTGATTTTTTGCTGCCTCCACCAGCAAGCTCCTCCCAGGAACAGGACAGGGATTCTTAACAGTGGTGGGATTCAAATAATTTAACAACCGGTTCTCTGCCCTAATGATTTTTTCCCAACAACCAGTTCACCAAACTGCTCAGAAAGTTAACAACCAGTTCTCCCGAAGTGGTGCGAACTGGCTGAATCTCACCACTGGTTCTTAACTTTTTTGACATTACACCTCTTGTAAGTAAACACTTCCCCTAACAACCCAACCTCAAAATGAACAATGAAAACAACACAAAGAAGTTTTGGGAAAGGGGGATTTCAGGAACTAGGTATGTCTAGTCTATAAAATAGAAGGGCCAAGGGCGACATGATAGCAGTCTTTCAATATTTGAGAGACTGTCACAAAGTACAGAGGGTTGACTTATTCTCAAAAGCACCTGAGAGCAGGATAAAAAGTAACAGATGGAAGCTTATCAAGAAAAGATCCAACCTACAACTAAGGATAAATTTCCTGACAGCTAGAACAATTCATCAGAATGGCTTGCCCTCCGAAGTTGTGAATGCTCTAACCCTGAAGATTTTAAAGAAGAGATTGGACAACAATTTGTCTGGAATGGTATAGAGTCTCCTGATTGGGGAGAGGGTTGGACTAGAAGACCTACAAGGCTCCTTCCAACTCTGTTGTTCCGTATTCTGTATAACAGTGTAGCTCACAGGTTCTTTCTGGGTCTCTATCTGTACCTCCCCCAAGGAAGGGGAAATCCTGAGTTAGAGTGACAGAAGCCATCAAGTCTGGATTCAGGATAACTCAAAAAGTGAGCAGGCTTTAAGACTCTTGAAACAGTGTCTACAGGAGAATGTCAAAGAAGCCAAAGTTACCATTGATTTCTACTTGACCTCTGAGCCCAGTTCAACATGCTGATTATCTTCTATAAAGCTATATGTAGCATGGTTGTTGTTCAGTGACTAATTCGTGACTCTTCACAACTCCCTGGACCATAGCATGCCAGTCTCCCTTGCCCTCCACTTTTCTCCTTGACTTTGCCCAAATTCATGTTCATTGCGTTGATGATACTATATAACCATCTCTGCCATCCCCTTCTCCTTCAATCTTTCTCAATATCAGGGTATTTTTCAAGGAGTTCTCTCTTCTCAATAGGTGGCCAATATTTGAGCTTCAGCTTCAGTATCTGTCCTTCTAAAAACAGTCATGATTGATTTTCTTTAGGATTGACTCATTTGATCTTCTTGCAATCCAAGAGACTCTCAAGAGTCTTCTCCAGCACCACAATTCAAAAGTATCAATTCTTTGGCCCTCAGACTTCCTTATGGCCCAACTCTCAGAGCCATATATTACTACTGGAAAAACAATATAGTCCTTTGTTGGCAAGATCATGTCTCTGCTTTTTAATATGCTGTCTAGATTTGCCATGGTATATGGCTGTGATGGCGAACCTATGGCACAAGTGCCAGAGGTGGCATGCAGAGCCCTCTCTATGGACACACGGGCCATCTTCAGTTGCTCTTCTGGTTTTCGGCATGCATGCACGCCAGCTGTTTGGTTTCTGCAGGTGCCGGAGTGCCAGAAAATGGCTTGAAAATGCCCCATTTCTGGGGCCACTTTCAGGCCATTTTTCTGGGTGTTTTCTGGGCTCTTTTTGACCCAAAAATGGTCTGAAAATAGTTTGAAAAACAGCCTGAAATGGCCAAAAAAACCAGCCAAAAAACAGGCATGTGCGTTCCGGTCAGCTGGTCTTCGGGTTTCCAACACTCCAGCGCACGCTCATGCATGTACATGCGCGTGTGTTCTGATTTGGGCACTCGTTGCTCAAAAGGTTCACCATCACTGGTCTATGGCATGGTGCCAGATTGTATCAAGGACTAATTTGCTAAAAATGATTCTGCCCCTCCAGTCCTACTAAACAGAAAAGGCCTGCTCGAAGCCCCACCCGCATAGTAAGCATGTGGACCAAAAGAAAGGCCTCTTTAGTAGTGGCCTCTACCTAACGGGGATATAGTTTGCTGTTATTCTCTTGATACTTCAAAAAGCACAAAGACGTTTATTTCAGTGATATTGGGCCATTTGTGAGGAATTGTGGGCGTTTGTCTAATATTAGTTTCTGTTTTGTAGTTTATAATGTTATATTATGAAGTTATTATAGATAAATCATATTATCATGACTTATATTACAATCTTGTCCATGGCCCAAAGTCTTTTATATTGGAGTGGCATTAAAGGTAAGGTAAAAAACAAACAAAAACAAATTAAATATTTTGTGTCATCTGTTTAGAGAAACAACCACCCGCAACACTTTATTATGTCATTGACACTTATCGATGATCAAATTAACCTTGGTCCCTCCTGAATTAATGAACTTCTGCACTGAGGATTCCTGGTCCCACTTGCCATTGTTGAGCCCCGAAGCTTCTGCTGTGAAATTAACAAGCAGAGACCCTTCGCTGGTAAACAAACAGTTTTTCCGATTTTCCATTGGCTTTGAAGCCTACTCAGGAAAGTCGTTTGACACATACACACCAAAAAAAAAAAATCTCATTTAGATTTCAATTGTCTTGTCACTTTTTTGCTGGCTGTATAATAATTTTAAAAATTAATATCTTTTAGTTCCATTGGTAGAATGAAGGTGCAAAGCATTAAATTGACAGTGGTTGTAAAATATATATTAACAATTCTAAATAAGTGAGCATTTCATATTTAGGTTTACACATCTCTTAAATTTTTTAAGCTGCTCCATAAATAATATATTATGGACTAAGTATATGAATGTGACAAGAATGCATTGTTGACATATACAATCTGACAACTTAAAGCTATATTGCCAGATAAAATATCATCATAATGGATATTCATTAGCTTCTCTAAAAGTGGAACTATTCTAAACTTGTTGAGCTTCATACACGGTGAGCATGTCCATGTACTAGATTATTATTTTTCTGAGTGTATGAGTATCACACTATATCAGGGTAGGCGATCTGCACCTGCAAGAACCCCACTTAACCCCATCTTGCAACCTTCAAAGTATTCTCAATTTGAATTTTAGGAGCAAAAATGCTCATGTTTGGTGGTAGAGTTTTTTCCTATGTTTTGCTAAAATAAAATGCAAATAGGTGAATTAATTCCTTGTTTGCTTCATAAATGTACCCTTTCATCAGATGGGCTGCACATTTTAATCCCACACCCATTGAGCCCAGTGCATTCTTGCCTTTGCTGCCGATAGCACTTCGAGCCTGATTTTATTTTATTTATTTATTTTTTTAAAAAATATATTTTATTCATTTTTCACATTCCATTTACAATCACTTATATACAGGGTATTTACTATAGGAAAAGAAAAAAAAAAGAAAAAGGGAATAAAACGAACAAATAAAAAGGAAACACAACTCATCATTCACAACCCCACCTAACCCTTCCATCCTCCATACACCCCATCTACCCCCTCCAACTTTCCTTTCTCCCTCTAACACTCCCCTCCTACTTCCCTTTCCCCTCAAACCTTCCTTCTCCCCTTACTCCCTGGACACCCTCCTTACATTCCCCTTACTCCTTCCTTACTCCTCCCTCTTCTTTCCCTCTACCTCCCTCCTTGGTGTATGCCTTTATTCGAGTGTTGTTTGATCTGATAAAATGAACCAAAGGAAAAAAAAAAATAGAAAAAAAATAAAAAAAAAGAACCGCCGTATATAAATACATTCTTGTTCTTATTAAGACTATGTTGCCACCCCCCCACCCCACCCCCCAGAAATCCCCATCCCTAATCCTCCCGACTTCCCAGGGCCCACACCTGGCACTACCTTCTGTCTAAAATATCTTGTATACATATGGATTAAAAAAAATAAAAGTAATATATCAAAAGAGGAAAAACAGAAAAAAAAGAAGAGAGAAAAGAAAGGAGAAAAGAAAAAAAAAAGAGAAAAAAAAAATAAGAAACCACTCTTTGTGTTGATCTCAGCCCCCCATCTTTATCTATGCTTAAATAGTATAAATCATTCTATCTATATTTTATTCTCGTCTCTTACTTCTTTGCTATTTACCCCAACCTTCTGTAGATTCTCCCGTTCCTCTTCCTAAACCTCGTGATCCCTTCCGATAAAATTTAAGCAACGTGGTTCATGCCATATATTCAAATATAACTTTACAGACGAGTAATCAAACTTTCCCTTCTAGTAAAATTTGAACAGCGTAAATGATCTTTCTTAACCCCCTTTTCAAACAGTAGTTCAAAATAATCTAGCCAAGCTTCCCCTTCTTAGTAAAATTAAGCAGCGTAGATCAAATATTACTTTACACAGGAATCAATTTCTATCTTAAGATAATTCCAACCGACTTCCTCTTCTAATAGGATTTAAATAACGTAGTTCATTCCACATGCATTTTACCCTCATCCCTTACTTGTCTGATATTTACCACTATCAAATTTATACTAGCATTTGTTTAAAATGTAACTCAGAGCGATTTCAACCAACTTTCCCTTCAAATAAAAGTTAAATAGCATGGATCAAGCGGCGTAGATCAAATATTACTTTGCACAGGAATCAATTTCTATCTTAAGGTAATTCCAACCGACTTCCTCTTCTAATAGGATTTAAATAACGTAGTTCATTCCACATGCATTTTACCCTCATCCCTTACTTGTCTGATATTTACCACTATCAAATTTATACTAACATTTGTTTAAAATGTAACTCAGAGCGATTTCAACCAACTTTCCCTTCAAATAAAAGTTAAATAGCATGGATCATTCCACATATTCAAATAATACTTTCAGCAAGAGTCAGTTAACCTTCTATTTTAAAGTAGTCCCTTCTAACAAAGTTTAAACAACATAAATCATTCCGCATTCTTTTTACACTTATCTTAAGATAATCCCAACCAGCTTTCTGTTCTAATAAGCTTTAAACAACGTAAATTTTACCCTCATCCCTTGCTTGTCTGATGTTTACCACTATCAAATTTATGCTAACGTTAATTTAAAATCTAGCTCAAAGTAGTTTCACCCAGCTTTCCCTTCTGATAAAAATTAGTCCGCTTTTTCTACCGGAGAGGGGTCTCAAACCCCCATTCAGTCCTCAACTTTAGCAAGCATTTTAAAATGTCTAAATTCTCGATCTCCATTTTTCTGCTTCTCCGAGGGAGGAGGGGCTACCCCCTCCATCTTGCAGCCACATGGCCGGCCGCTTGCCTTCTCCTTCCGCTTGTCTCTCCTCTCTTCCAAGCGCGTCAGGAAGTCCCGCCTTCAGAGTCCTACAATAGAAATCTTGAGCCTCCGAAACAGAGTTAAGATGAAATCTTTGATTCTCAAATGTAACCGTGATACCGGCAGGGGCCTCCCATCTGTATCGAATCTGTTGACTCCTAAGCTCCTTAGTTAAAAAGGTGTAGTCCCTTCTTGCTTTCAGCATCTGAAAAGGAATATCTTTGAAAACAATCAGGTCCTGGCCGTCAACTCGGAAACTGTTATTATAAAACTTTTGTACAATCGCATTTCTAGATTCTTTTGTAGAGAAATGTATAATTATGTCCCTCGGGAGCTGTCTCTGTTCCGCTATCAATGAGTTCTGGCGATAGATTTTCCGAATCTGCCAATCAAAGTTAAGTCCCGGGCTTCCCAGCGCATGGCTGAAGGCTTCAGCAAAGGTCTGTTTCAAATTCTCTTGCTCCTTTTCACAGAATCCTCTGACTCTTATTGCAAATGCCTTCCTATTAAAATTTATCATCATAAGCTGTTGTTCAGTGTCTCTAATTTTTTGTTGTAAAATTTGAATATTGGTAGTCAAATTAAAATTAGCCTTCTCCAGACTTTCCAGTTTGTTCTCTATTTCAGCAGAGTAATCTGACAGGGCAGACACGGCTGCAAACGTATTCGCCTTCATCTGATTAACTTAAGACTTTAAATCATCATATAGTTCCAATACAAAATCCTTAATTTCTTGTTTAAAGGCATTAAACATTTTAAAGAGATATTCCTGTGTTAAAAATTCTCCAGTAGAGGGCATAGGAGACAAAGGCTGTGTTTCCAGTAAAGATTCTTTAAATTCTTTAGACACATTTGTAGCAAGACGCTTCTTTGACCTGGGTGCCATAATAAATAAACAAGTAAGCAGCGCTTCGCTCCCCTCTATTTCCAAAGAAGAAGAGTTTATTTTGTTAAGGAGCGGTCTGCAGGAAGATAAAACCGGCTAAGTACATCTAGTATCAATCATCCACGGAGAGAAATCGCCATTTTGAAGTCCATTTAGACAAAGAACAAAGAAGTCTCTAAGACAAATGGTGCTGGTATTTAAGATAGTAATAAAAGCATAAATCTCACAGGGGTGGGACCCGCCCGTATCAATTCTAGCTTGAAAAAACTTTGTTTTGTCCTGGGGGGGGCTAGCCTGTCTGGGGCTGCCTAGAAAAAAAAAAGGCAGCTGAGAAGAAATGGCTGGAGATAAGAGCTCCACTCCGGCTGGATCTAATCTCTTTCCACAGCCCGAAAAAAGAAAAAGGCTGTGGCTTACGAATAGACCCTAGCCTACGGAGCTATCCTCCCTGCCCCTTTCTTAGCCAAAAAGGGGTGCTATCTATGATCTTATTTAGATATACAGACCAGATCTCTGAGGAGCTCGGTGGAGCCCTCCTTGGCAACAGGCCACGCCCCCAGGAAGTCCGAGCCTGATTTTAATAAACATGACTTCAGCTGCAGAAAGTTTGCGTGCTCCATAAATTCAGTTACATAGTACCATCAATTTGGGGTTTAGTGACTTAATTTTTTATTCTATATTTTAATTTAGTTGCTCTAAACAGTTAACCAGTCAAACTGATTTTACACATTGATATTAATTTTCAGTCATGCTTATTGTATGCTGAGTTCAGTTTGATTAAAAAGCAATGTATCTTTATAAACAAACAATGGAAATTTAAGACATGATGCTATGTCTTAATTTAATCCTCTCCTTTTTTATTGGTGGACGGTACAGATAATATTTTTTTATTAATGATATTATTTTGTTACTATTCACAATTTATGTAATGATAATAATGTTTAATCCCTAGTAAAAGTCACCAGAACAAATCTAGACAAACTTTATCCTTGCATGGTCTCCCCACCTTCTTCAACACAGTAACCAGCCAAACAAATCCATAACCTTTATTTTACATATCAGATTAACTGCAGCTTGCTGTGCTGTCTGACCTTGGAGGAACAATATAACTCTTAACTTGGATAAATGGAAAGAAGCCAACTTCATTTAAGAGTTTATGACTTTGTTTTATTTTGATTAACCATAATTACAATCAAACATAGTTTACAGTTTGGACAACAAGCTAAACTAGAGATAATTTAAAAGAAAGCAAACTTCGTTAATCCCTTCTGAGGCGCATGAGAAGTATATTCATGAAGTAAAAGAAGACGGAGGGAGGCTCAAAATTGATATGAATTCAATTTTTTGGTCTATCATGACACAGTTAAACTGGTATTTGCTAACTTCAGGCGTGATGATGGTTACTCATTTAGACAGTTTTAAAGGAGAATTGGACAGATTCGTAGAGGATCAGATTAATAGTGGCTACTGGCCTTAATGACTATGATTTTAGAATCCTAGGCAGAAAGCCTGGAAAACCAGCTGCTGGGAAAAAAACCATAACTTCTCTGTATCTCTTTGTAAGTTGCTCAGATACCGCTAGTTGGGTCCATTCTGGACTAGACATGACTTTGGCGTAATCTACAAGGCCCTTCTTATATTTTTAGAAATGGCAATTAGCCCCAGATGTTCAGAATACTTTTGTCATCAACATTGCATATATTCACCAATACTCACTGAGAAGATTGTGGGGCCTTTTCACACTTGAAGCTGGCTCAGGTGCCAGGCTAGGAGCCTATATTTATCCTTTCCATGCTGCGAGAACCCAAGTGTTATGCTAGCATAGTTGCAGCAAATATAAACCCACTCAGCTGCTGATGCAAATAAAAGAAAATTCTCCCCCTTTTTTTTTTAAACATACAGGATGATTTGCAATGGAAGCAGCAAATAACTAAAAATGGCTAGAAGCCTATATGTGTTGCTTGGTAGCAGTATAGTTATTTTTCATCTTTTCTTTTTTTAATATTCTGTTTGCAGGAATGGCGAACAGAGCATCTAAAATAACCACTTTCACATTGCAACAAACACATCATCATTTGCTTAAAAAGAGTTATAATTACAGTTGACGAAGCATGGCCACCATAAAAATGCATTAGTTTAGCTTGACACATTAATTACCTGTTTTTGCAGATGTTTTTATATATTGTTGTGCGAACAGATTACAAAATAATTACAGGAAAGTCATATGGAAAACAAGCTAAGGGGGTGGTTTCTCGCCTAAATATTTTCATTCATGTGAATTTGTGCGAGGCACAGCTGCAGTATAAGCAAATGGGGAGAGAGAGAGAGAGAGAGAGAGAAATGGAGGAATCTCGAAGGATTTTCATTTGAAGGTCTCTGTCATCAACATTATCACACTTTTTATATCTTTCTTCAGAGGACAATCTTTTTTTTAAATAAACCAACATTGCTTTATTTATAAAAGTCTGATTCAGGTAAAACCCTCTGATCCTCATCAAATGAAACACAAATATCTGCTGGTATCAAGGAAGATACCTAAATAGGAAATGAATATTTTGTTTGAAGAAATATGACCTTGCTTGATTGCACTATAAAGACTAATTAAAAGCTTTAATATACCTCACACATATTACTGAAGCATTTTTATTTAAAAAAAAAATTCTCAAAAGCATAAAAATCTCAAGGATTATTCAGAAGTAACGTGACTTCATATTCTGTTGAAAATCTCAGGACACATGAAGGCAAATGTGTACTTGAATATTTGAAAATAATTAATTGTGACTTTAGCTTTTAATGTTTTTAGCAATACAAGGTGTTTTTTTTAAAGCAGGGATGTTATTATTATTACAGGGCCAAAAATTAATTGTTATAAAGAATTGGTATTATAGTTCTTTCATCAAAGGAGAAACAAGAAAGAACTGAAAATAGCACATTAAAAACATTTACATTGCGAGATTTTAAGTGGTTAATTACGTATAACATTCAATACATGTAATAGATAGTAAAATAAAAATCTAAAACTTGGTATATCTTGAAAATTAAGACAATTCTAAATCCAGTGAGTGAGTATCAGAGAAAAGTAGAAAGGAGAAACAAAAGAGGACAGAAATTCACTAATTGAATTTGGTGCTATCATAACCTACTAAACATTATATAACCAATCCCTAGATTTTGTTTTTTTGTTTCTTTCTGGGTATATGAGTGACTGTAGGAGTTTTAAGATAAAAAAAGTGTAGTAGAAATCTGAAGGCTTAAGCCATCCAATAGAACATCATTAAATCTTCAGGCTAGGCAGCTAAATTTTGTGAAAATTTGTTCTTGTATAGGAGTGAGTTTAAAGATTGATTGATATTATAGATATTACAGGCAAGATTTTATGGAAACACTGGGAAACATTTTTCATTTATCTCATGGGGATGTATATGTACTAACATTGGAGTGGAGAGGAAAATAAATTGCAATAGCTCAAGGCAAGACCCCACTCTCCTTTTGGGAGAGTCTGAAGACTGGGCTCTGCATGGGGATCTCAGTGGAACACGCAACATTGGGATTGATTAATGCTTTGAGAGCCCCCCCCCTGCCCTTTTAACTTGGATTATTCTATCCTTGTTTTAATGGTCTCCTTTTATTGAAATACAGGTTGTCCTCGACTTACGACCACAATTGAACCCAAATTTTTTGTTGCTAAAGGAGACATTTGTTAGGTGAACAAATGCTCCATTTTATGACCTTTCTTGCCACACCTGTGAAGTCAATCACTGCAGTTGTTAAATTAGTATCACGGTTGTTTAGTGAATTTGGTTTTCCCATTGACTTCGCTTGTCAGAAGATCGCAAAAGGTGATCACATGACCCCGGGACACTACATCAGTCATAAATATGAGTCAGTTCACAAGCGTCTCAATTTTGATCATGCGATCCTGGGGATGCTGCAACAGTTGTAAGTGTGAAAAACGGTCAAAAGTCACTTTTTTCAGTGCTGTTGTAACTATGACTGGTCACTAAATAAACTGTTGTAAGCCGAGGACTATCTGTATCAGATTTTTATATATTTTTTTCTATAAAATTTAGAGACATATATCAAATTCACAACTCTGTGAGATGTAAGCGACCTTGCAGATCTGAGTGAGATGGGCGGTTTCTAAACTTTGATATATAAACAAATAAAAATAAGGTGGGAAGAGAAAACACTTAAACAAGATCTAGGATTGGAAGAGCTACACATTATAGTGGATCATATTAGGGAATCTGTAGAACAGTTATTGGGAAAAATGTGAAGGCTGGGCTAAGTAGATCTTGCATGATTGGAATGGAGGGTGAAAGTGTTTCCATAAACTTTCTGTGAAATAGGATGCTATTACAGGAAAAAAAGGATTCAGTAGCATTATTTTGTATTTTGGGTGTTCAGACGTCACGGATGTTTTTCTAGTGATGTAATATCATACTATAGTAGCCACTTTTTGATGAACATCCTGTGGTAGCCATTTGGTGATAGGAGCAACAAGGCATTAAAACTTCTATTGTGACCACTTTTCTCAGATCATAACTGAAAAAGAAATTGTTGCAGAGGTTTCAGGCTTATAAATATATCCCTTTATGGTACACAGGAGAATCAAGTCCAACTCGTCGTGAAGCCGTGAAGAGGAAGACTTCAGAATATCTGATGAGAGCAGAAAAAATTTCCAGCCTTTACTGTAGACCCTCATCAGAAGATGGCTCAATATTTGGTGTAGGTTCTTTTTATTTCTAAAATAATTTAATTTTCTTGTGTTGGTGTACGCATATGGACATATGTTGTGTCTCCTTCACAACTGATTGAATTTCTTTATGGTTAACAGTATCAAAATATAAATGTGATAGATAAATAAATAAATAAATATGATTTATGCTAAATAAACGAATGCATGCACATATGGAATAAAGGGCTAAAAACATAGTGAAGGAAAATATCCCACAGTCTTCTGGTCCTAGTTGATTCTTCAGAAATGTTACATATTTATCCATTATTAGTTAAGAAAGAATACCACACTCAAAATCAGCATTAGCATCATTATACGTAGCTAAGGAAAACACTTTTTTAATTTTGTCCTTGTTAGTGAGATAAGAACAAGTAAATTGCTAGAGAGATTTCTGTGATTCTGAATTTACAGAAGATGGATGTAATCCTTAGATCTTATTTATGAGGATCAGGCAATCTGTTATCTTGAGTACAGATTATGTGTGTATTAGCGAAATAATTAGTGACAGGATTGTCTCAGATTGGGATCCTGGTGTGGTAAGTGTGAAGTGTTAATTCTTCTCTTGCTGCAATCTGCCAAGCAAAAGATTAACAGAATAACTGAATTGGAAGGGACCTTGGAGGTCTTCTAGTCAACCCCCCTGCTTAAGCAGTTAACCCTATACCATTTCAGACAAATTGTTGTCCAGTCTCTTTTTAAAAACTTCCAATGTTGGAATATCCACAACTTTTGGAGGCAAGTCGTTCCACTGATTAATTGTTCGGTCTGGAAAGTTCTCCTTAGTTCTAGGTTGCTTCTCTCCTTGATTAGTTTCCATACATTGCTTCTTGCCTTGCCTTCAGGAGCTTTGCAGAATAGGTTGACTCCCTCTTCTATGTGGCAGCCCCTTAGATATTGGAATGCTGCTATCATGTCACCCCCTAGTCCTTCTTTTCATTAAAGTACTGAGTTCCAGCAACTATTCTTTGTATGTTTTAGCCTCCAGTCTCCTAATCATCTCTGTGGCTTTTCTCTGCACTCTGATTCACTGATACTAGTGGGGACTTATTAAACTCCTCTCCTCCTGGGAAGAGAAGGAGAGAAAGGGTCAGAACAATGCTCTGGTCCTGATCAGATTGAGCTTTCCAGGAAGTCAGTTTGTCAAAACCAAAACAAAAAAACACTGCTTTCAGAATACAAACAGTGCAGAAACGCATAATTTGAGATAAAGTGAAAGGTTAACGAGATCAGATTTGGAGAAAGCAGATTGGGAACATTGACAGTATCCTGTAGGGATGTGATAAAGAATGTCTTTATGGCCATCTCTGAATACTGAAAGTTTTTGATGCTGTGATTTTTTTACATGCAGTTTTTTTTTAAACAAAATAGATAGAACTAGTATGACATTTGTAGTATTGAAATTGCTGTATTTTTTCTTGAACCCCAAGCCCAAGAACTTTTGACAAATCTTGGCTTTACTCTACCCTAGTAACACCAACAATATAGTAATAAAATAATAAAATGAGCCTCACTGGGTCCTTTTTGTTCTTACTCTTTGAATATTTTCTACAGCTCTTGTGTGATTATTGATGATTGCACTGGTTGTTAAAATATTAAAATTTCAGGTTCCCATTTGAATCACAAAATGACCATAGAGTCTTTAGACCATAGAGCTTTACTTTAAACAATCCTGATAATAGTTGAAGCTCTTCAGTGGAGATTGGGGAATGGTGCAAGGTGAGCATACAGAGGAATAATCTGTTGAACTGAACAGCAGTTAACCTGCTTTTTAAGCCTGTTTTCATAGAGAGAGAAAAGAAACTGGAGAAATCTCTTCTGCAATAGATGTCTTCATGTAAGCTTTGAAGGATTCCTCATTTCTCCCTACTCCTGTGGACTGCTTAATTTTAACTTAATTTGTAGACATGCATATGCGTGAAGGGGGACCCAGCCATAGCAGAGACTGAAATTAAAATTCCCTTAGGGTTCTTTCCAGCCTTATAATACTGATCTGCTTAATGAAAGACAAATTTCCTTATATAAAACTCTGAATTCTATGTGCAAATTGGCATAATTATGAGAAGTAATCTGTCTATTTTGTCACTAGTAAATATGACTTGAAGGAGGCTGCACCTATTTATGCAGAATTGTGTAGCAAAAGTGTCCAGGATGTAAAAGAATGGATGTGAGAGGCCCAGACTCAAATAAGTTTTGGTGTATATCCTAGCCTTAGCCTTGTATTTTCAAAATCCAGTTTTCCCAGTATTCCTATTTACATTATCTGGGATGAATTTAACAAAGTGCAAGCTGGAATAAAATGGAAAAACTATGAAATTTACCAAAAGCAACCCACAGCAAATTTGGGGCACTCTTATTCCCAATACATAGGTTATTTTTGAAAAGCCAATCAGAGTGGAACAAGCTTCTTACAGTGCCTATCCATGTTTATCAAGTGAAAATGTTAGGAAAAAAAAGAAAAGAAAATTATAGCAAGTGTTGTCTGTCTTTTAAAACTTACAAGTCCTAGACAGGACAGAATAGGGGAAAACTTCCTTGAATGTGGAGAAGTAACCTTTTTACCTTCTAATTCTTTCAGTAATTCTACCTGGGTAATAAAATAGCCTAAAGGCCTACATCCATCCATCCATCCATCCATCCATCCATCCATCCACTCACTCACTCACTCATTCACTCACTCATTCTTTCTCACTCTTCCTCCCCTCGAAGTTGCTCCTGAAAATTTCTGAAAATGTTAAGACGTCATCAAGCTATTTCTTCATCTTTTAATTCACAGACTAGTTCTAGTTCAGCCTTTAGACTGTCCTCCGTATAAGAAGAACCCATACTTTGCTTCTAAGCTGCCATACCAAAAGGAGTTAATTTCATATTTACAGGCAGCCTTAATATGTATTATTCATGCAGATTTTACCTCACTTGTTCATGAAATGTTATGTAGAGTGTGGCTTGTGATAGTAGGACAAAAATAGAGTAATTTAAATATGTGAAAAACATTAAACCTGGGTTTTCTCTGATCATGGCCCTGAACATGAGTTAGATGTAAAGCATATTATCTGCCTCAAACTTAATTTTAAAAATTATAAACAGTTCTATGTTACCTAATGAACTATATTTGGGCATGAACATGAGGGTGTGAGTTTTCAGGCTTCTCTATATTTTGAATGATCTTGAATATTGCTAAATGATGTTTGCACCGTAGGTGCACTTTTGCAAGAAAACCCGGGAAAGAAAATTGTTCATGAGGGTTAGTCATCTGGAATGTCTAATTTGCATTAGCAGTACCAAGTATACTTGTGGTCTTTCTTTTTCAAATTAATAACAGTGGTTCTTCTATACAAAATAAAATAAAATAAGTCTTTCGGTGATTTCACTGGAGACGTTCCCTAGTGCAGTGGTCTCCAACCTTGGCAACTTTAAGACTTGTGGACTTCAACTCCCAGAGTTCCTCAGCCAGCAAAGCTGGCTAAGGAAGTCTAGGAGTTGAAGTCCACAGGTCTTAAAGTTGCCAAGGTTGGAGACCACTGCTCTAGTGTGTTCCCTCAATACTATACCTAGATTTAGGACACATAATAAGCTCTTATGATTTAATGAGAGTCTGCAAATTCTTGCCTACATAAGTTAGCCCTTAGTTCTGGAAATCTATGTAGAGGACTGAGGTGACAGTGCCCAGAAGTGTAAAGTGGCCTTTTCTATTTCAGATTGCAGTTTTGAGTGGCATGTATTGCCATCAGGTTGGTGATTATAAAGATGATAGGCAACTGAAGATGACAAGGAGAAAGAATGCTTCCATTTAGATGAGAAAAATGACAGTCTGTAACAAGGAAGATTAATATTAACTTATGTGGCTTTACTTATGGGTCATTTGTTGTATTCTTAAGAGTAATACATTCCTTGGAATTCTGTAGTAGATCTCATCAAGGTTGAAAATTTAAAAATAAATTTATTCATTTAGTAACAAATATAATTCTCCTCAAACTGTCTTCCAAGTTAAGGCATCGCATACAATATTATTTATGGATATGCTTTTTTTATGACCCTGTTTCTGTTCCTTTAGAATTTGAGTAATAATGTGTATGAATAACTTCTCCAGCATTGTACCCGAGTTTTCCTGCTTGCGCAAAGAACTGTATGAATTGTGAATATTTTAAAAATATTAATATTCCTTTTTGCCCTATATCCATTTTCATCTCTTGCAAATTATTTACTATCAACTTATTCCCCCCCCCCTTTGCATTAAGGACAAACAGAAAACTTCTTTCATCTGCCTTCCCTCTGATTTATGATAAATTTAGTTTCCTTCAGCCTGGCATTTGCTTCAGCAGGCAACCTTCCTTCAAGTACCACCCTGATTGATGTTGTAATCTTTGATATCTTCCATTAGCCTCCAGGATCACTAAGTTCAAGGCCCTCTTGGAACCTAAGGAGCCCTGCCGAGGAACTGAAGGCCTTTCGAGTCCTTGGGGTGATTGACAAGGTAATTCTTCAGTGTCTCTTCAAGAGTTCAGTCATAAATCGACTGCATGCTGACATTCTGTCTTTGAAGCTGCGGTTCTTAAGGATATGAAACAAAGGAGGAAAATGACTCAAATGCATCTGCACTTTAAAATAACAAAAGTAGAAGGAAAAGAAAGGCTTTTATCTAAGCAATTCATGTAAGGTCATGCAAAATATATTTGAGTAAAAGAATTATGTTTGGTTCCATTCTGTGAGAATGGCCTTGATTTTTTTTAAAAAAAATGCTCTGCACACTTTCAGAAAGTTGCCAAGATGGTACCAGGGGACAAATAACTTTGAAAGAAGGCAAGTTGGAAAATTCGACAGCCACTGAAAAGCTGGCAGCCCTAACTGAAAAACTAAGGTCAAATTTCTTCAGTATTGTGTACTACATTTTTGGTAGAGCCAATTATTTAATGTTTTATAGGTCTGCTGGTTCTTCTTTCCTCAAATCTCCAGGTGATACAAATAATGAATGAGATGTGGGTAATTGAAATACCTAGAATAAAGCTGAGTTTGGTCAAATGGTTAAGGCACAAGGCTAGAAACCAGTAGACTGTGAGTTCTAGACTTGCTTTTGCCAAGAAAGCCAGCTGTGTGACTTTGGGCCAGTCATTTTTTTTCAACCCATGAAACAACCACCACAGTCACCATCTTATTTATAAAAATAATAAAGGCAGGATATAAAAGTCTAAAATATATAGGGATGCTATATTTTGTATTACCAAACGAAACTGGGTTAATAATAGGTTATAAAGAAAGATACTGAGGGGAAATATTTGGTATAGCTTAGCCAACTTTGTGAGCTGAATGTTGAAAATCCTTTGCTCCAGTGCCAATTCATTCATAACTTTGATTAGTTATTGATAGACAATCAGATCTTAGGCTTGTTTGAATTTTTGAAATAGATTTGCAAAATTCCTAGGACAATTATGGAAGAAACTATAGAAATATTAATGTATAGAAAGCCAAGGAATAAATATACAATGTTTATGTGTTGCTATGATCTTCCATGAGTTCCTTAAGAGAGTTAAAATGCCCTTTCAAGATAGTTGTAGAAAAATATATTTCAGTGGAATACTAAACATTCTTAGTCTTCTTTAAAATATTATACAATGCCTGATGGTATGTGAACTAGTATCAGAGACTAAATTCTAGTGGAAGCTGAACTTGGTACACATTTGCTAGAAGGGAGAAGGGAGCTGAATGGATTATAGTGACTAGAATAGAACCACCTGCTTTACAGTATATTTATGTTTTTTTCTTGTTAATAAAAAAAGGCTGTGGGATTTTGGCTGACTCAAGGTAATCTTTGTAGCAAATGGGCTAATCAAATCAGGAAAGGCCAATTGGTTGCTGAAGGTGAACCAGTTTAGTCTAAACCCTAGCAAACTTATTATATTATAATCTATGTGTAGCAAATAGGAAGGGGATTCCAATTTGGGTATGTATGTGCATCTAAGAGAGTAAGACTGCCTTTTATGTTAAAACTGGCTTTAGATTTATGACAGTGGCCATAATGTCCATGAAAAGAATGATTTGTGTGGCAACAATTTATATCTAGCCAAGTGTCTGGGGGAATAAGATGTCCCTCAGAATAAATGGATACATACTTCTACCATTGTTTTATATTACATCTCTGCACTGTTATCCTTGTGATTAATTATCATATTAATCAATCATTGTCTATAGGCCAGGAGTACACAATCTTTTGGGGGGCCTTGGGCTGTACCTGACCACTGAATAGCATGCAAAGGCTGTAGCCCAAAACTGGCACTGCCAGGATTGGTGGAAGCAGGAGAAAAATGAGGTTTGGTTTAAATATTGTACATGAAATATGTTGAGTATGATCACTTGTTACAAACATAACAATTTCTCCTTTCTTTTGCTACATTCATATTACAATTTGGTAGAAATCTTTGGATCATTTTTTCTCAACTTTGGCAGCGTGAAGATGTGTGAAGTTTAGCAATTTGAAGACTGATTAGGGAATTCTGGGAGTTGAAGGCCACACATCTTCAAGCTGCCAAGGTTGAGAAATGCTGGTCTGGATTGGAAATTGCACTAGATAATGCACCTTTGTTACAGGTGTTTTAGAACTGCAGAATCTAGACTGTTTAAACAATTAAAAGAACTGAAGCCATTATAAACAATTGAGACATCCTTTAAATTAAAACATAAAAATGGAATTGTGTTTATTTTTAAGAATCTTAATCAGGTTCCATGACTTAGCAACAAGTGCTTAAACTTGTATTTAAAATTCCTTTCACTAAGAATGGGAGGAAACTCACCCAAAAGCTTGTCAATGCAATAGCTGAAAAGTGATTAACAAGCACCTTCCAAAGTGATTAGAAAAGGAAGTATGCAAACTCAGTATCCTTTTGAAGATACCAACTGTGGTTTGAGTAAGAATTTTATTCTCTCATCTCCCAGAGTGCTAAACCTACCAGACACCACTGTATTGCGGTCTCCTCACAACAATTAAGTATATGGAGCACTTGTGGATGAGCTCAGGTTCGCTCCTTCTCTGAAGAGGCTTTACAGAGAGACGATTTGTTGGCTCTTCATTCTGCCGTAATCATTGGGGCAAATATTCAGTTTGCCGTTTTTTCCATGCAAGTCAAAACTTTTCAAGTTCCTCAAATCTTGTGGAAAGAAAGAGAAGCCACTAATGTTGTGGCATCTCCCCCCCCCCCCGGAGCCCATCCCCGTCCCCCCGGTCTCTTGTTTAAGCAGCAACTTTTCTTTCCTATCCAGGACCCCGTTCTTCCTGGTCAAATGCAAAACTGATTATTTAAAACTAAAAAGAACCTTTCCATAATTTGAAAGGGGAATCAGAAAAAGTTATCTTCTGGGGAAAAAAACCCCCAAGGAAACAACATGGGTAGTGTGATGTGGTGGTAAAGCAGTTTTCCCAATTGGTAGGCCAGCTCAATTTACTTTAACAACCTGTGGAGATGGAAGGTTTTAGTCTAGACTCTTAATTCATCCAGTTATGTCCTTGTGACCTTGGCAAGGAGTTGAATAAGGTGACTAATGGCTCGCCATATTCTTTGCTTCTGGTGGCTTGCCTGTTGCCTGCCTCTGGGCCCACGGCTCCCTTCTGCCAACTTCTATATTCCTTCGGCCTCTAATCTTGGCACTTTGATGCATATGTTCTGAAGGTGGCCACCATGACTTGGGGTGGCAGCAGATGGTAACCCTTCAGGCTGCCACCAGCTACGCGGGTGTTAAGTTGGAAACTTTGCTTTTGATGAAGAGTCAGCAGTGCATATGAAAGAGCTCTTGCTGCAGAAGTATCTTTTAATTAAAAAATTAGCATACTGAAACAGTTGCTAATGTCTATGTGTTTAAAGGCATCTAAAATCAACTATTTTCTTTAGGCTAAAGAGTGATTATTTACCAGCATTTTGCTCCTAGTTTTTTTCTTTTTCTTTTTCCAATGTATTTATTTATAAACCCTTTTTTTTTCTTTATAGCAGACTGAACTGCTGGATCCCAATCAAAACACTCAGAATTTTATGTGTAATTTTGTGAAGTGGGATAAAAGTAATGTTGACTTCACCTCTCCCCACATAAGCCCTTTGTAGGAAACAAGGTTGCAATCTGTGTAATACTTAGCTGACAACAAGCCCATTAAATTCAGTGGGAATAACTGTGGCGTAAACTACTATGTATTTGTGCTTTCTATCAGCATGTATCTTTGCACAATAGAACTAGAATCAGAGTATGTTTAATTTTTGAAATCCAGAAACTAAAGAATTCTTAATCTTTTGGAGTCCTCCCTTCTTCTAAACTTACTCAGTGCTATCATACATTCTGTTCCATATATAGCAATTTGTCCTAATTTACATACATTTTTGTACCTTTAATACTGCTCTTGGAGACTGAAAGTACTGTCAAAGCACAAAGACTCCTTTGAAGGGGCTGATGTGGTTTTTCTAGTTGTTTAAAAAAACATGATCTGCATATTTGTCTTTAATGCATTTCTAGGGCGTTTGCCATCATTATTTTGAAAAATAGTAGACAGATACTACTTTGGCTATAATATTATTTAAAATAAGCTAGGTGAAACTGGAGCCACCTGGGCCAAGTCTGGCTCCTAAGGAGCACTGCCTGATTCTTTATTTATTAAGGAAATTGGTAATCTGAAGTTTTATCCCCTTGGTTAACTCAGGAAAACATTGACTGACTTTAAGCAGTTTGAGCAAAAGTTAGCTCTTGCTGATTTGCAAGTCAGTCTGGTTGCATGATTCCCAGTAACATAATAATAGCAATAAAGCACTGCAAGAGCATGGCATTGGGTTGGGTTTTCCTTTCTAGCCCTTCCAGTAAATTGTTATCTGCTTCAGGATAGGGACAAGTAGTAGTTATCAAGGTTTCTTCAGAAATATGTGTTGCAGTGGGGGCTAACTGCAGAAAGGGATCAGAGATGAATTATGGGTTATCTGCTTTGCATTTTAAAAATCTTAAATAAGTTGTAGCATCTTCATTTAAAAGAATCAGTTATTTTAGGATGCACAAGGTTTTTGCCCAACATTGTGGAG
Organism: Thamnophis elegans; assembly: GCF_009769535.1. Classification (NCBI taxonomy): domain Eukaryota; kingdom Metazoa; phylum Chordata; class Lepidosauria; order Squamata; family Natricidae; genus Thamnophis; species Thamnophis elegans. Next base: position 91,419,218 of record NC_045544.1, on the reverse strand, counting down.
AGTTGCTGATAGTAGGAGTAGGCATTAACAGAACAGATGGACAGATGGTTTGCCCTGATGTAGGGAACCTTCCTCTCTCCTTATTATTTTGATACATGTAGCACTACAATAGGTAAAGAATCTCTGTAATCCAGATGCTGTAAGTCTACAGTTGTTTTGGTTGTGCTGGTTAGGTGGATGGGAATTCAGAGTGCAAACTATTTTTGGGAGGTAGAAGGGCTAGCACTAGCACTTAGACTTATATACTGCTTCATAGTGCTTTATAGTCCTCTCTAAGCGGTTTACAGAGTCAACATATTGCCCCCAACAATCTGAGTCCTCATTTTACCCAGCTCGGAAGGATGGAGGGCTGAGTCAGCCTTGAGCCTGGTGAGATTCGATCTGCCAAACTGCTGGCAGCCGGTGATCAGCAGAAGTAACCTGCAGTACTGTGCTCTGACCACTACACCACTGCAGCTCCTCTACAAGTTCTCCACTGTACCAGGATATGTGAATACACCTAATAATGCACCTAACAATATCTTTCCACACTTCTTTGGTAAACAGTGTATTCAGTCATTAAAAAAATGAAATAAGGAAAAGATGAGCAATCTACTCAGTTCACTTTTTCTCATTTGCTGTCTCTGACAAGGGCATCCTATTGGCATCCTATTTTTTATAGAGGCATCTATGGCATCCACCATCACAGAGAAATTGTATCAAACCATAGGCTGGCAAACCTACCATAAATGGTAACTCCACATTTGACAAGAATAGGATGTGTGAACTACACTCAAGGTTATTCTCTGGGATTCTGAAGCAGCTAAGAAAAAGTACCCTGATATAGCTTATGATCTGTTTGTGACTGACTCCTGCTTAGATAACATATTCAATTAAAGCTTAGCTGCATAGTAGGTAAATGTAGATAAACAAATACGTGGAATTAAAAGAAGCTTTCTTTTAATTGTAACCATCCCAATAATGATATGCTTATCAAAGGTAATTATTTCATGATGGCTTGGCTATAGCCGTTGTTTTATCCTGAAATGAAAGTCTGTGTTGGGTGCTTTTGATTGGGAAGACGGTCATATCAAATTAGTTCAAATTAGATTTTTGTCTTTAGAAAGGTGAGCAAAGCCATGAGCAGTGTTATTAAATTGTGTATTCTACCCTATAAATGATCTAGCCCTCTTGAGGGTTAAAGAAGTGATTATTCTGTCCTTTATGCTGATGGCTTCACTACCGATTAGCCCAGTGTTGGGTTTTTTTTTGTTTTGTTTAAATGCTTGGCTCCTTATGATCTTTTGTGTATGCAATGATAATATTAATGCAGAGTCGTAAGCCCATTCATTAAGAAATGACTCTAAAATGAGGTTGCTTGGTGTAAATTTGGAGAGCTGCAGATGCTGTGTACAGACGTTTCTTCATGCTATTAGCCGTATGGCTAATAATTTCCAAGTGTCTAAAGCTCTTGTTAGCAAGAGTGCTGGGGTGTTAAGAATGGCTCTATAAATAACTTTAAGAAGGGAAGTTGAAGGTGCTTCTTTTTAAAGACTATTGTTAACTAAATATTATTGCCAAACAGATGGAAAGCATTCACCAGCCTGATGTTTTTACTCTAATTATATTATCTCCAGTCCTGTACGGCTCAGTTGAAGAGGTGTATCCAGGGGCCAATTTATAATCATTTAACCAACACCTGTTTGGGAAAAATTGACAGTCAAAGGGCACATTAAAAAAAAATCACATATGTTCTTGTATTTACTACCTCAATGTGAATGTTAGCTAGCTGCAAATAAACTTGGTTGAAAAGACAAAGTCCCTAGGAAAATTGATGCATCATTTTTAACCATTTTTATCTATTTTAATTTGGCATGTCATCCACTCCATGTCTTGTGACTAAAGAGGGACTTGTCTTCTTCTCAATTGTCTTCTTATGATTTATCCTATCAGTTCCTAGTCAATTTTAAAGTTGTCTTCATTTACTATCTTGATGAAAATTTCTCAATTTATGACATAAACACACGTTTAAAACATGCTTCTTTTCCTTCGGCATGTGTAAATTCATATTCATAATAGGCAGCATTATTACGGAAATGTTTCCTAATTCTACATATGGGTAGCCACACGTGTTGTGCAATTCTGCACATGTGTGTATGCGCAATATACATATATTGGATTTAAGATCAGATAAGCCTTTATCATCCTGCAAATTAAAAAACTCATGTTCAGAGTTATTGTAATTTTTTTCCCCTGAGATGAGTTTATATTACAGGTAGCCAGAAAATACAAGCCTAGGTTAGATTTTATCACTCTTTGGTCCTATTCCACAGTATGCTTCACCTCTGATATAGTCAGATTTCCTTAGCAATGGTCTGGCAACACATTGTAATCAAACCAGAAACCCCTGTTAGGAGTACTATCCTTCCTGAAGGGATGCGGTCGCTCAGTGGCTCAGAAGCTGAACTTATCGATCAGAAAAGTCAGCAGTTCAGCGGTTCGAATCCCTAGTGCCACATAATGGAGTGAGCTCCCATTACTTGTCCCATCTTCTGCCAACCTAGCAGTTCGAAAACATGTAAAAATGCAGGTAGAAAAATAGGAACCACCTTTGGTGGGAAGGTAACAGTGTTCCGTGAGCCTTCGGCATTTAATCATCACATGACCATGGACAGGGCTGGCTCTTTATCTTTGAAATGGAGATGAGCACCACCTCCTAGAATCGGGAAGCACATATATGCGAAGGGAACCTTTACCTTTTACCTTACTTCCTGGAGCAGCGTGGTAACACCTCTCTCCGGGAGGGAATTTTCCCGCTCCTCCTAAAGGATGCGGTGGTGAGACCCCTCCTGAAGAAACCTTCTCTGGACCCAGCCATTTTGAGCAACTATCATCCAGTCTCCAACCTGCCCTTTGTAGGGAAGGTTGTTGAAAAAGTGGTGGCCTCTCAACTCCGACGGTCCTTGGATGAAATGGATTATCTGGATTCCTTTCAGTTGGGTTTCAGGCCTGGTTACAGCACGGAAACTGCTTTGGTTGCGCTGATCGATGATCTCTGGCGAGCCAGGGATAGGGGTCACCCCTCTATCCTTGTGTCCCCCCTCCTATTTAACATCTACATGAAGCCGCTGGGTGAGATCATATGCCGACATGGGATTAAATACCATCAATATGTGGACGATACGCAGTTGTATCTGTCCGCCCCGTGCCAACTCAGTGAAGTGGTAGAAGTGATGTGCCAGTGCCTGGAGGCTGTCAGGGTCTGGATGGGTATGAACAAGCTTGCACTCAATCCCGACAAGACCGAGTGGCTATTGATGTTCCCTCCCAAAGATTGGCCAAGTATTCCATCTCTCAGGCTGGGGGGTGAAATTATACGCCCCTCAGAGGGAGTTCGCAATTTGGGAGTCCTCCTGGATCTGCAGCTGACTTTAGAACACCATTTGTTGGCTGTGACCAGGGGGACCTTTGCCCAGGTTCGCCTGGTGCACCTATTGCGACCCTACCTGGATCGGGAGGCCCTTCAGATAGTCACTCACGCCCTTGTGACCTCAAGACTGGATTACTGTAACGCGCTCTACATGGGGCTGCCCTTGAAGAGTGTTCGAAGACTTCAGCTAGTCCAGAACGCAGCTGCACGAGCGATTGTGGGTGCACCCAGATACACCCACGTTACACCTATCCTCCGTGAGCTGCACTGGCTACCCATTAGTCTCCGGACTCGCTTCAAGGTGCTAGTCGTTACTTATAAAGCCCTACATGGCATCGGACCTGGGTACCTGAGAGACCGCCTCCTGCCAATTACCTCCCATAGACCAATCAGATCACACAGACTAGGCCTTCTCCGGATCCCATCTGCCAGCCAATGTCGGCTGGCGACTCCCCGGGGGAGAGCCTTCTCTGTTGCAGCTCCAGCCCTCTGGAACGAGCTCCCTGTGGAGATCCGGACCCTTACTACTCTCCCGGCTTTCCGCAAAGCCACTAAGTCCTGGCTGCTCCGGCAGGCTGGAGGGCTGTTGAAGTATCCAGCCCCACGGTAACTATGAATGTTGTGTATTTTAAATTGTTGTTTTGTCTATTTATCCCCTTCCCCTGTTTATTGTAAGCCGCCCGGGGTCCTTCGGGAGTGGGCGGCATACAAGACCAATAAACTGAAACTGACCCAGGCTGGCCGTGCCCCCGAACCAGTTCCCTGGTTGCCGCTGCGATCTTTTTTTGGAGTTCTGCACATGCACAGAACAATTTCCATTGAACTGCACATGAGCGCACAGCATGCATCCAGTGCACGTCCGCACATTGCGTGCATGAGAAAACTGGCAGTAACGCTGGCTAGAACTCATCCCTGCATCCAGGTCATCGCTGTCCCAATGGTGCTTTTTCAGGAGGCAACTGGACTTTCTTGTTTGTTTTTGAAGATCCCGAGGATACAGATAAACCTGCAAGTGCTTGAACAAGCCTCTAAAAGGATGCAAATGACCAGCTGTCATCACCCAGTCAGAGCGGATAAAGCTTCTTGGATGAGAAGCGAAACATCTTCAAAGAAAAACAAGAAAGTCTAGTTACCTCCTGAAAAAGCACCTCTGCGACAACCATGACCTGGATGACTGAGAATCTCTACAGTTGTGTGGGTTAATATATCCCTTTTTGGTGTTGCAGCAACACATAAGCAACCTTTGTCATTGATCCATTAAAATACGTTGTGGGAGCAGTATCGATCACTTATCATTATCCCAGTGTGTGTTAAATTAAACCAGAACATTAGAAATGAGAAATACCTATGTTGGCTGGGCTGGTTTGAGGTAAGAACTGCTATTTCTGCAGCCCAGTTCCAAGCATGACACAATTGCTGTGTGAGGAGAAATGCGGGGCTAAGACTGTTCTCAAGCTATACAGTATGTCCTTCAGGAGATAACATACAAGGCAGTTGCAGAACAAACCCTTTTGCATTGTGCATTGGTGGCTTCACTGTGTGAAGTAGGCAAAGTGGAGCCTACAACTAAGCAGGGCAAATGCTAAAAAGAAAAACAATGCTGGCTTAATTGCCAGAAAAACACTAGGTGGTTTGTAAAGATAAAATAACAGTTTAAAATAGCAAACAAAAACCATCCACATTGGGAAGCAATAATACAAACAATACACATCAGCAGGGTTACAAATCGTCTTCTTATGGGGATTGTTGATAAAAGCTAGATCTTAATAACTTTCCTAAATGTCCACATGGTCAGAATCATAAGGGCTTTGGGGGGGGGGAATGTTGTTCCAGAGGGCAAGCAATAGCTTCAAGGAAAGCCCGTTTCCAAAGTCCTGCAAGATGGCATTGCTTTGCTCATGTGATTGGAGATTGGTGATCCTGGCAGATTTCAGTGGACAGGCAGAGGCAGTCATAGTCCTGCTAGTGTCTAGGCCCCAAGATAGGAGGAATTCTTTAGGACATCATTTCTCAACTTTAGCAACTTTCAGATACATGGATCTCAACTTGCAGAATTCCCAGTCACAAATTCTTGGAGTGAAGTTCACACATCTGAAAGTTGCCAAAGTTGAAAAATACTGCTCTAGGAGGCCATCAACACACTGAATTACATCTGAAACCCAACTAGTACCAGCTGAACTAGTAACTAGTACCAGCTGTACTAGTAACTAGTACCAGCTGTACTAGTAACTAGTACCAGCTGTACTAGTAACTAGTACCAGCTGTACTAGTAACTAGTACAACTCATGCAGTAAAGGTATCAGGTGGATGAAATGAGATATACCCATGTAAGCACTTGCTTATTGCATTCAGGACAATTTAAAGAGGTGTGTGCATCCCATTGCCCCTTGGTCTGCATGCGGCCCTGGACAGCAGCCCCACAAGATTGTAAATGTTTAACACTATTGTGTGATTCATATGCAGTGCATTAGCTTTATTATATATGCTTTATATACAGCCCAAAACAATTCCTCTTCACTCAATGCAGCCCAGGCAAGCCGAAAGGTTGGACACCCATGAATTAAAGCTTCCGCATGGTTTTAAAGGGAAGCCCCATGTAGAGCATATTGCATGTAGTAGCTCAAGTGAGAGGTCTCTAAAGTATGATTGACCATGAATAGGTCTTCCCAAATGATAAATGAGCATAAATGCACCAGATATATCTGTGCAAAGAACCTTAGAGGTTGCCACTTGCTCATTGTCTTTTTAAGAATGAATTTAAGACCATTCCACCTCCGCCAGACTCCATTAGACTCCAGGCACTGGGGACAGGATTTTGACTAGTAAGCATGGTTAGCTTTTGGCCATATATTAATCCAAGCTGTTCTAGAGGTAAGTAAGTTGACAGTTCTCACTGCATCTTGTTTACATTTAAAAGTTCTACATGAGATGGGTAGTATAAGAAACTTCAGGGCTGCTTGCTGTGCCTTACAGAATGATACATAAAACTTTAATTCTGGTGCGGTATGTAAGCTGGGTCCAAAGAATAGCAATAGCAATAGCAAACTTTGAGGGCTTTCATGCGTTTTTTCTAAATTGACTAAGCTTACAAGATTTGTCAATGAACTGTTCTTGGAACTGCATACATTTGCAGGTGAAAATAATTTTGAAAGTAAAAAACGCTGTTATTTTCATGTCATCCTTTTGTTTTTAAATAACATAGCAAATGTTCTATTGCGTGAGATTACAAGGATGCCCATGCTTTTTCTCCTGCCATTTTTAATGCCTATAAGTATTTCATTCACAATAATTAACTGCTTAAAATATGCTTCTGCTAATTAGAGATAGATTTTAATTGATAGTATTACTGATTTACTTTTAAATAATCAGGCTAACTGATTCATTGATTAAGCTATCATATCTTATAAAAAAGAAATTAATTGTTATGCATATTCCTCCTGTCAAGTCCATTTTAGAGACTTATATTTCTAATCATTAGGAAATATTAATACCTATAACTTAAAATTCTGACAGATTGGATTAATTTCAATTACTTCTTCCATTTAGGTTTTGCTTGTAATGGATACTAGGACGCAACAGACATATATATTGAAGGTAAGTTGTTATTTTTCCTAAATCATTCACTTTGCCAATGGTGACCTGTTTCTCACTGCTTAGACTTCCGTCCACAAAATCCAGAATGCAGAATGTCATCAGTCAGGTTTATGAAGTTTGTGTTTTATTTGTTAATCTTCAGTGGCAGGCTACAGAACTAATACATGATTTCTGCTATTGGCAACACTTATTTCTGCTTTGACCATCAAAGGAAAGGGAGTTGTTACAGTCAGTGTCCCATGGCATAGTTTACATTTTCTTCACTGAAATATCTAGGTCAGTTCAATAGTGGAAGTAGTAAATATTGACATTAAAGTAATTCTTCACTCTCTCCCAGCACTTGTAGTGCTTAGTTTGCAATGATTCATGATTACAATGAATGGGAGAGGAGATAATTCAGGGCCCATTACTGTACTCATTTATGGGGCTTTATACATAGCTGTTGTTTTCCTTTGTTTCCCCAGCCCACCTTACTTTGCTTTCTTAGAATTCCTCATTGTTGGCCGTGTTGGTTGAGATTGCTACAAGTTGTGGTACTACAATATCAGGGAGATCACTCCCCATCTATAGGATATATCACAAAGCTTCCACCCTTCATGATGCCTTTGCCAATATATTGGAGCCTCTACTGCTTTAGAGTTTTCTATTCCTATTCATCTAATACTTTCCCACTTGAAGAAGCCTTTGTTTAATTTGCAAATTTGGAAGCGGCATGAAGATGACAAGGCCAGCCACAAACAATGTATGAGATGAGAGAATGGCAATCCCGCATCTCTTTCTCCATTTCCTATTATCAAATAATAAAGCTGAATGAGCACGGTTAGGTCACTAAACAAAGCGGAAGGTTAGCTGGAACATTTGCATAGTAGTAATGCATATTTTTGTTTTATTGCATTTGTTTTATTACATTCCTCCTCTTGACATTGCCAAGAGACGAAGAGAATTAGGGCTGGGTTCCCCCCCCCCCCCAGCAATAGCTGGAGGTCATGTGAAAACTAATTGTCATCTTCGGTAATTCACCCACACTTTATTTATCCGCAGTGCTTTTTTTTTTTAATAAGGTTTTTTTTTTAATGTGTGCCATCTTTAAAAATCTATAACACCTTCAGGAAACAAAACCACATTACCAGTCTATCTTCCCTTCGACCCAATGGAAATGTATGCACACTCGAGTCCATCAAATGGAAGGTGGGGCAAGACGGCCTTTGGAATGTGAATGGATTTAGCGGTTTGCTTTCATCCTTAAAGCACAGCCCCTGCCCTCCCTGCCCCTCCCCCCCAAGAGATATCTGGGGGAAAAAGGTCGTAGAGAAATAACTGAGTGTCATTCTGATGACTTGGTTTGTGAGAGATTCTAATGAAAACATTGACCCATGTAATTGATTTTAATGGCAGCTTTGTGCCATCTTCTGTTCTCTGGATGTGCGCCAGATGCCATCAGCAGGGCCTCAGGGGACTGAGGGGCACAGAACAGCAGATGAGTGGTTTCTCTGAAGCCTGGAGTAACTTGGATAGATTAGTTTGGTTGATAAGCACAGAGCACAGCATGCTCCAAAGGCAACTGAGGGTACAACTGACCTTTCTGTTCTCTGTCAGGGTCTAAGAAAAAGTAGCGAGTGCAGCAGGAAGAGAAAGACCATCATCCCCCGCAGTGTACCCAACATGGTGGCTCTGCACAAGTACATCATCTCAGAGGAATCGGTCTTCCTTGTGCTGCATCACGCAGAAGGTTGGTCTGTGGATTCAGATGAGCTGTGGGAAGGGGAGGGGAGGCAGGGGAGATGGGAGGGGGAGAAAGAAAGCCTCAGCTTCTTCAGGTGATGCTATGCAGATGTTAGAAGCCCATCTCCTGAATCAAAATTTTGGGGATTGTCTTGAACACTGTGGCAAAGGGTGTTGAGGCCAACATGCTCTTTGTTATGCTACATTATTCCTTTTTATAGTTTACATCCTATTAAAGTTCTTGTGGCTCCACTGTTCAGTAAAGCAGCTGCCTTGGATCTAAAGCTTTTAGATTACACAGGCCAAACACTTCCTTAAGGTGCCTTTTGAATAAAACAGTGAGGTAAATATTTATCCCATGCACTGATAGGCTGGTCTGTTTATTCTGTTTGCAAATCCTTTCTGCTTCAAATCATTGTTCCATATGATGCTCCTAGAACAAGTGATAACAAGCGATAACAAGTGAACAAGTGAAATTGTCTTTAAAAAGGAGCCTATCTGGCTGCAGCCGTCCTGATCCAGATGGATAAAGGATATTTGTATGGCTTCTGTATGTGTCAGGCAGAAACTCCACTGGAATCTGTGAATGCATATTGCTAAATCTTTAGATCCAGTTTGTACATGAGGGGCAGGAATGGTCCACTAAGGAACTGTTTTCTTCAGGGAGACCTATGGGTCACACATCTACATGGCAAGCATGTTCAAACAGGTGGAACTTCGATTGTGGAGTTTTAGACTAGCCAAATCAGATTTTAGTTAACCAGTTTAGTTAACTCGTTTCTCAAGAAAAGGTGAGAAATGCTCCAACAGGGCCTTGCTTACCCTGAAGTAAACAATATGAATTGAAGAGAGAAGCATATTCATTTCGCCAATTGCTTTTCGATGCCTCCCAGCGGAGGCTGCTATTTTACTTTTTTTAACAAAACAATACTTTTTTTGTAAGAATAATTTACCTATTTGGGCTCAGTGGGAATATTGAGACAAATTCCTTGGCCTGGGTCATATAAACATGATTTACCTACAGGCAAAAAAACCACAACTCCTTTGCCTGTGTACAGTCACATGTTAAAAAAATCACCATGAATGGAATGAATCCTAGTTTTGGCTAGTAATAGCTTCTGGAGTGATCTCTAGTGCTATTTCTAATTTTGGGAACTATGTTTACATGATACAGTTGACTCGCTCAGTAGCCATCTAATGTAAATACAGTGGTGAGTTAGTGGCAGATTCTCAGAATTTCACCTCAGAAATTTTTGAGAGGCTGTTGCTTCCTGTTGTCTTTTTTTTTTTTAAATGAATTTGTTTAAAATTCATAGTGACCCAATTAGGATGGGCATTGGAACTTGCCTGTTCTTTGGCACTAGCATGCCAGTAAAGTGATGTTACTTAGGTCACTGTAACTAAAGCCAATAATTAAAATTTTAAGGTGCCAACTTACCATGGTGAGCTTTACCTCCACACAGAATTACCATCTGGAAAAAATTGTATATGGGTAGGAGATGGAGAAACTCCAATTACATGTCAAACAACTGTAGATTAATTCCTTCTACTTTCACCCATCCCTCAGTCTTTCCACAATTGCTGAAAGTATCTGTTTAATCTAAATATTAAGTAGGATTTATAGGATCTAAAAAGTTAATGCCTCCATTGAAAATAAGGATCAGTAATGAAAAGTTTTCCTCTTTTTTCCCAAGCATTAGCACTGAATCCAGTACAAGCCTCCGCCACATTACAATGTAGTAAATGGTTTGTTAAAGGTGAGAACATTCATAAAGCATCTGTTAGTTTTGTCACAAAGCACTTGGCAAGACATGTTGAAGCTTCACTACTACTTAGTGGCATCAGTGCCAGAAATGGTAAAAACAGATGCTTCAAAGAGAGTCTTGAGGGACATGAAAGAAGATTTTGATGGAGATCAAATTTAAACTTGAGTGGCTGCTGGGAAGTGTCAAATCTTTTTCAGCATAAATGTGTTGGAATTCATATTCATCTGGAAAGCACACAAGAAACTTCGAAATGATGATGTTTCCTGTTAATGAACACTAATTCTATAGTAGCAATGTTTGGTAGCCCTCCTCCCTGAGCCTTAATGATCATATGTTGCCCTAAGAGCAGGAAACAGAGAACTATTCCCTATTCTAATTTTGTCAATGCTATAATTCTTTAGTATTGAAATTCTGAGTCAAATTCTGAGTCAAGAAAGGTAGCCCAACTTCTTTTCTGTGGTTCCCAGAAGGCACCCCAGATTATGTCACTAAAACTTGGCAGCAAGGCCATTTAAACATAAATAGTACAGCAAGTATGTTAAACCTCCACATAGGCTTCACACAGCTGTTCTATCAAAAAGCTGCCACCAATAGTACTAACCTCAAATTTCCTTGCAGCCATTAAAAAGTGCTTTGTCATTCCCCTATTCTTATAACCATACAATGTCCACAAAGGTTTGCCCACTTTCCCAACCCCAAAATTGTTGAAGCAATGGTTTACTTCCATCATAATTTGGCTAAATGTGTTTGGCGTGCCAAATGTTACATCACACGCTCTGTGTGTCAGTCAATTTTCTCTTTATGCATCATGTTGGACATATGACCCTGGGCCATTCCATGTTTTTATCAATAATTTGAATGAAAAAATTGGGTTCAGGGGTGGGTTGCTCCCGGCATTACTGCCGGTTCAGTGCGTGCAAAAGTTTTGCTCGTGTGTGCTTGCCTCACGCATGTGCACACCAGATACAAGCTCTGGGCATGTGCACATTTGCACAAAATAGGTCTGCGCATTTGCACAAAATAAGTCTGTGCATGCACAAAATGTTAAAACAAGAAATAAAATTAAATTTGTGCAATTATAATTGTTCTGCGCATGTGCAGAACCGAAAATCAAGATGGTGGCCCCATAGGAGAACTGGTTAGGGGTGTGTGGCAGGCCTGGGCCGCTGCTGGTTCCAGCGACCCAGGCTGCCATATCACTACCGGTTCAGCCAAATCGGTCCAAACCCATAGGAATCCACTTCTGGTTGGGATGCTTAGAAAGTTGAAGATGACATAATGTGGGAGGGACAGCGAATACTTTAGATCAGGTGTTGCCAAACATTTTATAGAAAGCCAGATCCTCCCCCATCTCTGTGGATGCAACTGGCTGATCTATAGGCAAAAGGCCACCAGCTGGGAAACTGCTGATAGGCTGCTGTTGTTTCCCAGAATGTCACATCCCTACCCCTTGGCCCTGCCCATCATGATGGCAGTTTGACTGAAGCTCAAATCTAGCAATTAGTTGCCCACCCACCCACCTGTCTTACTCACGGGTTGGAATATCCCATGCTTTGCATACCTGAGACCTCATGTATGTCGACAAACAATATTAGATTAAGATCCAGGGTTTGGAGGATGAACATGCCAAGAAGTGTCAGTCTCAGTTTTTCATTTGTAAATAGAAATCAAATTCGTAATCTTCACAGATGAGTTGTGATGTTAAAATTAAATAAAGGAAGCTGAGAACCTCATGAAAAGAAGCATGCCTCAAAATGATTCTTGTTAGAAATTTTATTGTAAAAGAATACAAATATTTGAAAGGTAAGACTTATGGAAACTTCTTTGAATCAATTGATTTCCCCCTCTCTAAATATGGGTAATTTTACATGGTAATGGATGGCCAATAATCAGATACATTGGCTAATGCATTTACTCAGTCTTAGCTACAGCAGTATAAGATGAAAAAGATTATTAGTGTGTCATTTATAAAGACCTAATGATATACCCAGATGGAAATATTGCTCTTCTGTGACCTAAATTGGACATTTGGGGGAAAAAAAAGAATAGCATTGTTGATTCCCCCTTTCAATATGTACAATGATGAAAAAACATTTCTTTGCATATTTGCATTTTATTGCTATTCTGTGCATACATACATGAAAGAATACTTGAATTTTGATGATTATTCAAAGGATTATTCTTGGTTTACATCAGCGGTCCCCAACTTTTCCAGCTCTGTGGACTGGTGGTGGCGGCAGAGGGGCAGTGGGGCAATTGTTTCGTGCATGTGCTGCTTACACAAATGCAACTTTGTGATCTCATGCACTTGCCTGCTGCTTGCATGCCCTGGTTCCCAACAAACCATGGGCCAGCAGTGGACTGGGAATTGGGGACTCCTGGTTTATATCAAGCTATGTACCATATACCAGTGAATGTTTCTTTTAGTTAAACACGGGTGTCAAACTTGATTACGTCACAAGCTGATCATGACGTATCGTGATATTTTTTGCCTTTGCAGAGCTGGGGTGGGCATGGCCTGCACGTGACCTATTGGGCCCACAGGCCACCACTTTGACAGGCCGGAGTTACAATGTTAATGTTTGCAAATAGTTGTATGAACACCTTCTCAAACTTTAGAGGATGCTGATAAAATAATGGCAGGCTTCAGAAAGCATCTCAAACTTGGAGCTTAGAAATAGAAGACGGTCTATTTCTTTATACACATATACATAGGCAGTACATATATATATATTTCAGTGGTGGGTTGCAGGTGGTACGCCTGGTACAGGCACACCGGATCCTGCCCGGAGCACCGGGTATTGTTCTGTACCACCGTCCAGACCTTCCGCACAGCCCTCAAGATCTGGCTATCCCGTCAGGCCTGGGGATAAGACCCTAACCTCGCCCCACCCGAATGCTGAATGAATGTTGTGTTTTACTGGTTTATTTTTTTATTCACATTTTTTTTCTTGTGTTTTGTCTTGCACTCCCTTCCCATTAATTGTAAGCCGCCCTGAGTCCCCTCAGGGAAAAGGGCGGCCTATAAATGTCAAATAAATGACTAAAAAAAATGACTGTACTCCTTACCTGTGCTTTAAGCCTTTGGTGCTTCTGTGCATGTGCATGACACGTACAGTGCTTGCGCAACGCTCCGCTGAACAGCTGGAGTATCGCAGAGGCTTGCGGAAGTGTCATTTGATGCTACAACGCATGCGCGTGCTGTGCGCATGCATGTGGGTGACACCGGGGCCGTTCCAACTGTACCGTTGGAACGGAATCTGGGACACTCCACTGACCTATTTGTGCTTTCTAGTCAGCGTTTACTCCTGGCAATTGCCTGGTCTAGTTCCTGCAGTTTTCCTGGCAGCATTTTAAAAAGTGGTTTGCTATAGCCTCCTTTCTGGTGCTGAGACAGAAAGAGAGAGAGAGACTGGCCCAAGATCACTGAGATGACCTCACGCCTAAGGTGGGATTAGAATACATGATATTATGGTTTCTAGCCTGTTACCTTAACCACTACACCAAAGTGATTCTCAGTAGAAATACATTTATAATAATTTATCAAGCACAATCACTTTGTGGAACTAAACATAGTTCCCTTACCCCCAGGGACTTAAAACCTAATTTTAGGTTGGGTGGGACAGTAAAAAAAATTGCTATTTTAAAAATGGGAGTATGGAAACAAAAGGCCAGAATAAACAACAGCTGTATAAAAACAGATGTAACTGCAGGTAGAACTTTGTTATCTATTGGTGTAAGTCTCATAGCTGAATTGTAAACACATTTTACATTCTGATGGTCCTAGCTTTAAGCCCTAGCATTTCCAATGAAAAGCTTTAACATTTCTAGTAAAAACTATTAGGTAATAAGAAAAATCTGTTTTGAAAAGCTAGCGAACCATAGCCAGCTGTAATAGATAATACTGAGCTACATGACAATTAGGCGGTGTTAAAGCTTTTTTATTATTGTACCATAAGAATTCCAGAAGAGCTTGGTTTTAAATAAAACCACTACCATTTAAGGCTCATTCTGTATGTAAAAGCACAGTCCAAATTTTATGTCTTATCCAGTTAGCCCTTCTTATGTCTTAGCTGCTTAAAATCTATTTGATAAATATGTATGTCCGCATCTGTGAGCTGAAAGAAGTTCAGATGAAATGGAGTTTGTGTCTAGTTTAATGCTTTTAGCCATTTCTATGGGGTTTAAAATGTTTTTTATGCTATCCAGAATGCATTAGAGTTGGGTGGCCAATACATTTAAATAAATGTCACATTTTAAATTTCAATAATTTATTAGCAACACACAAAGCTCCCATTGGCTTCCATTTTGAGTTCCACTTAAAGCTCATAGTTTACTTAAAATATATGGTAGATCTAAATTGAGGTGATAGTCAGCTGACCTATGGCCTCAAGATATTGACAGGTATTTGCAGCAATGTGATTGATAAACTATATTTAGTGATCTTTATTGGCTATGGATGTCCTTCCTGCCATGGAGCATATATGTGAATGTGATACAGAGATGAGGGGATTGAAACTGGTATCCCAATGGAGGATTATTTTTCTTTTTATAACTGGGGGGGGGGTGGTAGAGAGGGGAAAAAAGCAGCAAGCTCCCCACAAAACTATTATTATGGTTTATTGCACAGTCAGCCAGATATTCAGACTGGATTTGGCATTTTTATCTACCTATCCAGTCCTTTCCAAGAACCTGGGATAGGCAGATGTTGTCTGAAGGTGTTAAAGGTATCACTGCAGGATGTAAGCTGTTCCAAGTAAAGCTGCCTTTTGCAATTGACTGATGGTAATTTTGTCAATGCTGATGAAGTTCAAGTAATATTCCAGTTGTTTTGAGATTGCACCCAAGGCATCTATTACTATTGGCACTATCTTTACTTTTTTGCCATAGTCATTCTATGTCTATTTGCAGGGTTTATATTTTGTGATTTTCTTCATTTTTCCGCTCTTCTACTGGGCTGCCTCCAGGTACTGCCACATCCACTATCCAGACCTTTTTGTCTTATCAATAGTTGTTAAGTCTGGGGTGTTATGTGGTGTTATTGTTTTTTTTTTTATTCCAAAATCTCAGATTATTTTACTTCTTGATTTTCTATTACTGTGTCATTACTATATAAACAAGAATGTGAAATAAGAGCTGCCTATTCTTTAGCAGATGTTGGCCTTTATATTTGTTGAGTTCTTCTTAACAACTTAGGGGGTTGTAACTACATAATATATGTTAGATGCACAGATTTTCTAAGTGCTGCCCAAGCCTTTTTGGAATGGCCAAATGATAACCACTGGAACCACCATGGCTAGATTATGCTATAATCTTTCAACGTTGATTTTCAGATCTCGATTTGGGCATTCTGAACACTTTTCAACTTGGTAGATGTAAAATGCATAGTTTGTATAATTTCATGACTACCCCCCCCCGCCCCCCAGGTTCTTTTGTTACTTTCATTGCAAATCATTTGGAATGTTTAAATATCATTCTGCTGTTGGATGGATGGTCTAAAAATGCAGAAATATCTGATCAGTGCTATTGTAATGCTAGCACCTAATTGTATTCTGTTAGAAGATAAGAGTGGATAGCACCTTCTACTAATGTTAATACTTACATATATTTTCACCATCTGCCATAGTTAGGCATTAATGAAATACAATTAACTTTGGTTACTTTGTTTTTTCTTACAGGAGGCAAACTTTGGTCTTACATTAGTAAATTCTTGAACAGGAGTCCTGAAGAAAGCTTTGAAGCCCCTAAATCCAGAAAATCCAGCTGTACCAAAATACATTTGCATCAGGCAAGTCCTAGTCCTCAGGACATCAGCAGTAGCCTTGGCTCCAGAAGAAGTAATGGGGACAATGTATTAAAGGTTTTACCACTACAGACCAGTCTTACTCCAAGTTCTCAAGACGGTAGTAGTAACCAAGAAGAAGATCAGGAAAGTTCTCCTAAGTGGATTGATTCCGGGTCTAGTTCAGAAGAGGAATGTACCACAAGTTATCTAACATTATGCAACGAATATAGTCAAGAAAAAATTGACCCTGGTTCATTAGATGAGGAATCTCTCCTGAAACCAGATGATAATGTTCTCATTACCAAAGAGCAAAGAGGCCTCCAAGCTGAAGGTGAAGTTGCTACTGGGAACCTGGAATCTGCATTCACATGTCAGGAAATAAAAGAGTTTGCTGACGATGTGGATCCAGAAACTGCCAATCCTACTATGATATCAGAATCATTAAACAAATCCAAGAACAGCCCCATGGAACTTTTCAGAATTGATAGCAAAGATAGCACCAGTGAACTTCTGGGTCTTGATTTTGGAGATAAACTTCATAACTTAAAATCAGAATCTTTCAAGCCATTTTTTCCTACCTTAAATCAGGACGAGAGCCTTGAAGTCATTGAAAACAAATTAGGCTTTGCATCTCATGATACTATCAGCAGGGGTTCTAATGACTCTGTGCCTGTGATATCATTTAAGGACATAGCCTTTGATGAGGTTGGTAGTATCGATGAAGGAAGACCTGACCTTTTGGTCAACCTGCCAGGCATTATGGAGCAAATGAAAGAAGTTCCAGTGGACAGACCAACAAAACTGGTGGAACAGAATGGAGACATTTTGGAAAGCAAACTTTTGGAAGCCCCCGATGTCTTGCAATTGAATAACAGTGCAGAACAAAGCAGAGTGCTTGAGCAAAAGATAGAGCATCTGAAGGAAGAAAAATCACAAGGACTATGCAAAGACAATCAGGAAACAGCTAGGACATTCCCTACAACTGCTAGTGACTCAGTTGGTTTTGGGGACAGGGTGGCCTTTCAAGAACTCGGAGAAGCAACATCGTCATCATTAGATATCTTCAGCATAAAGGACAATGCCATGGTTGCCAGTGCACAAGTGGTTGTCATGGAAGACAGCTTAGACGTGGACAGTGAAGCTGTGTTGCTGTTTTCTGATCACCCTGAAGAAAACTGTAAAGAGGGAACAGCCCCCTCTTTGTCACGCAAAGCAGAAAGCGAAAAGTTGGATGTGAGGAGCAGAGGAGAGAATGAAATACATTATTTTTTCCAGGACTTGGATGAGAGATTAGCACTAACCTCCAGATTTTACCTCCCTGAAGGCTGTGTTCAAAGATGGGCAGCTGAAATGGTGGTAGCCCTTGATTCTTTGCATCGAGAAGGAATTGTGTGCCGTGATTTGAACCCAAACAACATCTTATTGAATGATCGAGGTCAGGAACTTTTGCAAATGCATTTCTTTTTATTCGCTGTTGCTCCCAATTAACTGAGAAGGCGTTTTATCTTGTAATTAGTATCTTCATTTCCTGTCTAGAGCTTCATTATCAGTGCAGCAAATTCACCCCCAGTAATAGCTTCTAGTACTTAATGATGCCATTATTCTTAATGATACTGTTTTTAGCTACAAAAGGAGTAATTACAGTTCACTTCTGCATAAAATGGAAGGGAAAAATGTTTTGATTTCTCCTGTCGTTTTGTTTTTAGGACACATTCAGCTAACGTATTTTAGCAGGTGGAGTGAGGTTGAAGATTCCTGTGACAACGATGCCATAGAGAGAATGTACTGTGCCCCAGGTTAGAGCAATCACCTCAAATGTTTCACTTGGAAAACAGATTAGCAGCTTTCATTTTCTCACGGAACTTTCATCCCATTCTATCCGTTCTCTGTTCTTGGGAATATAAACTATTCAGCATCTACTAACACCTTTATTTTATTTATTTATATATATATATGCAGTGTGTGTGTGTGTGTGTGTGTGTGTGTGTGTGTGTGTATGTATGTATGTATGTATGCATGCATGCATGCATGCTTGCTTGCTATTTTGGAATATGATATTCTAAACACATGAAAAACAGTTGCAGGAATTGGGTATGTCTACTTTAATGAAAAGAAGGACTAGGAGTAGCATGAAGAGGGAGTCAATCTATTCTCCAAAGCACCTAAAGCAGGACAAGAAACAGTGGATGGAAACTAATAAGGAGAGAGCCAATCTAGAACTAAGGAGAAATTTCCTGACAGAGCAATTAATCAGTGAAATGGGTTCCCTCCAGAAGTTGTGGGTGCTCCAACACTGATGATTTTAAAGAAAACATTGGACAACTATTTGTCTGAAATAGTGTAGGGTTTCCTGCTTGAGCAGGGGGTTGGACTTCAAGATCTCCAAGGTCCCTTCCTAACTGAATTCTCCAGCCAGCCATGCTAGCAGGGTAATTCTGAGAATTGTAGTGTTAACTTCTTAAAGTTGCTAAGGTTACGAAACACTGGTTTAAAAGAATTCACTATCAAAGTTTTAATTTGAAAAAATAAATGAATAAAGTTATATGCAATAGATATGCCTAAAGATTTATGAAATCTGCTTAAATATAGAGAGTTCTTGAAACTTATTGTTGAAATGAAGAGGAGTTAAATATATCACATTTTGAACAGGTTTTCCTTTGCATGTACATATTATGGTATCTTCCCCAGGAAAACAATTCAATAAATTTTAATCTAACTGTAGCTATAAATCTACTATGGATATAAATACTGAATATGGACAAAAACATGGGTGTCCCAGCAAGTAATGCATAAGTAACATATTTTGATTAGCTTTAATGTTAGTAACAGGAATTAAGATTATATGAAATAAAAGTGTCCGACCAAAACAGATTACAAGAAAAAATAGATAATGTATCCCTCAGATTGAATGTGATTCCTGGAGACTATATGGACATATTCATGTTTCTTGGTAACAAGGCCAAAGTGGTTGATCATTTTTTTTAAAAAAAAAGCTTTCTAGTTTAATCTGCAACCCTATGATTCCTTTGTGGTCACCCAGTCCAAATACAATTTAGATCCAATTATCTTGTTTTTGAGTTTAGTTAAGGCCACTGAGATGTTGCCACTTGCTTTGACTCAAAAGAATGAAATCACATATAGTGATTTCACTTATAAAGTTTTCAGAAGAAATGAGGTGCAACAGTTTAGCCTGGACCAAATTCAGGATAAAGAGAATATAACTATAAATCATTTAGGCTTCAAAGGAATAGTGCTGTTTCTTAAAATATTTTTATTTATTTATGATGATGATAGCATCCCCGTGGTATCAAAGTCCTAGTTTTGATTAGGATTGTTAATCTGTCTCTTTACATTGTATTGTTTTAGGTTGTAGAAGGTTGGAATAATCTCACACAGGTAATTGTACCTTAGTACAAAAAGCTGTCTTTTTATAAAAAAACTACCTGAAAAGCTATTTTTCTTTGTGCAGAGAAAGTTTTCTTCATAAGGTGTCATCAAAGCCCTGATTTTACTGAGAATAGAGCTTTTTCCTGGGAGAGGTACAAGTGCCCAGTTGTGGAATAGTCTATATTCTGTCTGAAGGCAAACCTACTCTTGGAAGTTTTTTGGCTGTACTGTAACAAGTCTTTGAACAGTTAAGTGAAGTGTTTATTTGCTGTATCATAATATTTAAATGTTTGTTTCTGAGAAAATTTATGAGTAAGATATATGAACTCTTTATTTTTTTTATAATTACTTCAAGCAGGAACATTTTTAGAGGCCATGTTGAGACTGTTGTCCACAAATCCTCTGTTGACATATCCTTGCTAAATAATTTTGCCTGAGTCATATTCTCTATTGGCTCCTATTCACTCCCAAGATCAAAACAATTTTGTTTTGAAATCTTAAGTGTTTTGAGTCTAGAGAGACTGAAGGACTACTTTCTCTTGTTGAGAACTCATCACTATTTGGATGATCTAGATCTGGACATTGGCCTTGGCTCCCCTGGGAAACTTAATCGACAACAAAATTCTGGTGAAATTTTATCAAGTAATTCAATAAGTAAAATTCAGTTGCTTTTATTTTTAACAAATTGTTTGAATTCTTCTGTAAACTGAGTTGATGCACACTTTGCAATTCATTTGCAGCTTGGAATATTTCAGTTGTTCAGATTTTTAAAAGTTATAAATTTGCAATGCAGTACTTTATTTAAAAATCTATAGAATGTAATTATAGCTCATTGGCCATTTTTTAAAAAAAAGTTACTACATATAACTCAAAGTATGCCTGAACACATGAAAAATACATGTGTCCAGGAGTATGTTGAACCATCTATCTTAATTTTGTTGTCCTTGTCCCCTAATTAGTAGAATTTGATGTTAATTTGTTGCCTCTTACTTTATTGCTTAGCTTTAAAAAAACCCAACTATATTTTAAACTGTGTATTTTTCTGGGTGAGGGAGGGCACTAAATTCTTAATTTAGGTAATTTGTTTAAGATGAAAAATATCCAATAGAAATTAATCAATTCTGCAACAATTAAGATTCTGAGAATCTTAAAATCCCATAAATTAAAGAAGTCAGACAGAGGAGGAATGTAAATGAATTTCTCTCTTAGAGAATTGTTGAAACAGGCAAGTTTTAACTGCTTTCCTTAATCCAAATAATGTTGCTACAAGTTTAATCTATAGAGGAATGCTATTTTTGAGATGGAGGTGGGCAATGGTGGGGAAATATTTATTATTTTAAGTAATATTCATTATTTTAAATATTACAGTGTATAGATATACACCTTACTCTATCTAGCTATCCATCCATCCATCCATCTGTCTGTCCATTCATCCATCCAGTATATAACTTAAAATTAATGGTGAGAAGATACTCTTTCACTTTCTAAATAAGCAGTATGTCACAAGAAAGCCAAATATGTTATTGCATATTTAGTTTTAGTAGATTTCACACAAAATCCTATTTTTTTAATGTATTTTGGAATATTTCACCACATGCTATATATAGAAGACATAATCAATAAATCTCCTACATGCAATATTGGACAAAGTGAAAATGATGTGGAATAGGGAGGAAAGCCTGTGACTTTCAGATGTTGTTGAATTACAACTTCCACCGCCACCCACAAGATCTATGATGAGGATACTGAGAATTGTATAGTAGCACAACAAACAAGGTCCTCACTCTGATGTAGCATCAAGAGCTATTAAGCAAGATGTGCTTCTCTGTTCTATCAGCCAAAGCTTTGAAAATCTGTATATTTCACCTGATGGACTTTGAAATAATAAGGGAGAAGACTAATAAAATTTACTCTGATTATTCATAGTTGTGGCGTAAGATGCAATCCTGTATCTAGTCTCTACTGCTTTAGCATAGTCTCATAGTGATGTCTCCCTGTAGATCCTCTTTAAAAGATAGAATCCTGTGCTAGGTTAGAGAACCACTATTTGAATTCCTGACAAGGAAAGTAGTATAATAATTCTTGTTGAGATAGGCAGCTATAGAAATCAAACAAATAAAATGTTATTTTCCTGACACCAATGCAGGGATTTGCTATTCTTTTTTGAATTTTCAGGCTAGTTTTCTATAGCCCAGCAATTTCTTGGTGGTCTCCAGGTATTACTCAAGCCAGAACCTTTTTAGGTGTTATCAACCAAGGTTGGCTTGCTGCTGCCACCTGATCAACCACCCTGTCCATATGTTATAGGAATAAGAAAATGTACATTCATTTACTTATGTTAAATGGATAGGAATGGAAAATGTACGTCATGATATTGTCACCCTGTATATTTTACCCCTCCCAAACAACCATTGTCCAAAATATGAATGGGAAAACATAAGTTTTACTAAAGAAGAGATAGACATATTTTAGAATTTCTGGAGTTAATTGCAGTTATGCATCCAGGTATCATGTAAGTAGCAAACCAGTAAGAATGATCATGCTGGGATGATCATGCTGGGCTGCAATAATCAAATTTGGGGAGAGATTCTGCTTCAGCTTTCCCCAATCTAGAATTCCTCAGCACACCCGAAGGTCAGCAGTTAGAGGAAGGTTGGATTATATCAGGATCTCTATTGTATTGGATCTTCCCATGGTGTTTGCAGGAATCCAGGTCTGACAGATAATTTCAAGTTGGGTTGACTCAGCCTTCCATCCTTCTGAGGTGGGTAAAATGAGAACCCGGATTGTTGTTGGGGGCAATATGCTGACTCTGTAAACCGCTTAGAGAGGGCTGAAAGCCCTATGAAGCAGTATATCAGTCTAACTGCTATTGCTAAAAGAGAGAGAGAGAGAGAGAGGGAGGGAGGGAGGGAGGGAGGGAGGGAGGGAGAGAGAGAGAGAGAGAGAGAGAGAGAGAGAGAGAGAGAGAGAGAGAGAGAGAGAGAGAGAGAGAGAGAGAGAGAGAGAAGAGCATGAAGCAGCTTGTAAGGTCACCAAAAAAAGAATGATGCTTCTGTTATTTTTCATTTGTAACAAGCAAGGAACCTTTCTATTGGAACCAAGTATTGTTTTGCAAAGACACAAAATTTTCCATGATACATTGATTGGATATACAAAAAGAGGCCAGATCTATATGCTTCTCTTATCGTTGTCAAGACTATGCAGAATGGAAAGGTTGTTAGGAAAGACCTTGCCCCTAGTTACATTAACACAAAATATACCAACCCAGTTGTAACCCTCTTCACAACAACTGCTTCTGCTTTTGTTTTTGATAAGACAGAAGAGTACCAGTAATTTTTCAGGATTTTAAATGAATCTTTCAATTGAAAAGATCTTTTGAATCTTTTAAAAAGACTGGTCATTTACAAAGCACAACTTGATTTGTTCCTTTTAGATGCAGTATAGGTAGTCCTCGATTTATGACCACAGTTGAGCCCCGAATTTATGTTGCTAAGAGAGACAGTTGTTAAGTAAGTTTTGCCATAGTTGTTAAGTGAATCTGGCTTCCTCATTGACTTTGCTTGTCAGAAGGTCGCAAAAGGGGATCATGTGACCCTGGGACACTGCAACTGTCATGAATATGAACCAGTTGCCAAGGATCCAAATTTTGATCATGTGACCATGGGGATATCATAAGTGTGAAAATGGTCATAAGTCACTTTTTTCAGTACTGTTGTAACTTTGAACAGTCACTAAATGAATGGTGATAAGTAGAATGTAGTTAAAATGGGCACTCAGTGTCAATATAAGGTACCGTATATACTCGAGTATAGGCCGACCCGAATATAAGCCGAGGCACCTAAGTTTACCACAAAAAAACTGGAAAAGTTATTGACTCGAGTATAAGCCTAGGGTGGGAAATGCAGCAGCTACCGGTAAATTTCAAAAATAAAAATAGATACCAATAATGTTTTTGAATATTTATTTCAAAGAAAAACAGTAAACTAGCGGTGTATTCAATGAAATACTTCACTCACCTCATGATGCTGATGTCCCGCTGTGATGATGATGTCCCGTGCAGCCGCGGGAGCGATGTCCCGCCTCCTATGACACACAGCACAGTGATTCCTATCATTGGATCACTGTACCAGAGGAGGTGGGACATCGCTATGTGGCTGCTTGCCATAACAAGGAGGAGGTGGGACATTGTTGCAGAGCGGCAGGAGGGGGAGGAAGGGGAATCGTAAGACAGCCCTGCATTACATTAGAACGTGAGGAGGGGGGATGGTGCGGTGCGCGCTGCGCGGCAAACTGACACAGAGGGAGGGGAAACTCACAGGGGCACCGGGCCATTCACGAGTGTCACCCAGCGGCATGGCCCCACCCCTTTTTCTCCTCCATTTCGGGCAAATTTTTCACTGACTCGAGTATAAGCCGAGGCGGCTTTTTTCAGCCCAAAAAGTGGGCTGAAAAACTAGGCTTATACTTGAGTATATACAGTATATCTTCCAATATCAGATGTGGACAAATTTGGGAAGGTCATTCCCTACATGGTCATGTTAAGAACATTCAAAACACCTGGCCAAAGATTATTGGAGACAGAAAAAAAATAGAAGGCATGAGATCTTGCTTTAATACAACAAAAGTCTTAAAAGACAGGCAAGACCTGAGCAAAGTGGTTTTTTTCCCTTAGCTGTTCATGGTCGTGTGCCCCCCCCCCCCAAATCTATGTGTTGAAGTACAATGCTTAGATGCTCTGTCTTATCATGTCCCTAATCCTATTTTTTTAAATATGAACACTGATGAAAGTAAGTTGTTTTTCTAATTGCAGGGGAAAACTAATGTAGTCTTGTAGTCCAATTCATTTTAAATATACTGTGTATCCTAAAAGGTAAAGGTTCCCTTTGCACATATGTGCTAGTCGTTGCCAACTCAGTGGCTAAGATGCTGAGCTTGCCGATCAGAAAGGTCGGCAATTCGACGGTTTGAATTCCTAGCACCACATAATGGAGTGAGCTCCCGTTACTTGTCCCAGGTGTTCGAAAGCATGTAAAAATGCAAGTAGAAAAATAGGGACCACCTTTGGTGGGAAGGTAACATTGCTCTATGCATCTTTGGCATTTAATCATGCCAGCCACATGACCACAGAGACGTCTTCGGACAGCGCAGGCTCTTCGGCTTTGAAATGGAGATGAGCACCGTTCCCTGGAGTAGGACATATGTGCGAGGGGAACTTTTACTGTTACCTTTTTATATCTTAAAAACACACCTTTGGAAGATCATCTTCTGACAAATAGAACAAATTCTCCCCTTGTCAGAATAGAGCCATGTGTTACTGAGAAACTTCTTAAGGTGATTTGAATCTGAAAAGAACCCCGCTTAATCTTTTCTGATCCTGCTATTTTCCACTTGCAAATTGCCACCTCCAGTAGATGTTGAGACCTATATTCCTGAAATTCTGCCTGGTGATAATAGTAGAAGCAATTAAAAATGGAACAGGATGCCTGGAAAGAATTAAACCTCTGAAGTTGAAAGCTAGTGCTTGAATTAAAAAACCTCCATCACAACCACCACCATACATTTGCCCAAGAATGTCTACTTTGGTTTTGAAGGAACTTTTTGCCAAAGGAGATTTCTTAAAGTTGGCCAGTAGGTGGCAACCTACCATTAACTGTTGTCTACAAACAGAGTCCCCTAGCAGTTTCTTATATTATGAGAGAACCCTACATGCTGTGTTATAATTAATTATAATTGTACTCAACTGCTTTTTCAGCAGTGCAAGTTGCTGAGTCTTTTAGTATTACCATTTATCAGGCTATTCCCTTGATTCCTAATGAAGGTGACTTCATAAACTTTAACGTGATACAATTCAGTTTTTTCCAGGCTTCAGAAACTTTTAGTTTAAAAGAAAAGTTCCCAGAACTCCTGATGAAGAGACAATGTTCTTGTGATAGAAAATTGTCTGTCTTTGAATGAAATGTAAAGAAAAAGGGTCCTTAGGCTCTCAAAAGAATCCAATCGAGTTCTTGGAGAATCCAAAGGTTCTGTGGGACATGGTTTGAAAATATAAATGACTGTCATGCTATTTCCAAAACATAATGCTCTTACAAACCGAAAGGTCAGAATTCATGAATTCAGAGAATGATGATAATAATAACTAAAATCCCTAATAATAATAAATATAAAAAGTCTGTACAATATACTAAAAACAAAACACACCTGTTCCAATGAAGCAGAATGTCTAAGAAGAAATGTATAAATACAGTTGGTGAATCCGTTAAGAAGGCAATTGTTAAAACATGGAGTCTCATGCGGCTCTTACTTCTTGATGCTGACAGTTTTCTTATTCTTTGCAATAGTAGTCAAAATATGGAGTAGAAAGCAGGAAGGATGAAGTGCAATTGGGGCTGCCATTTTCTTCCATTAATAATCAAATGCACAAAGGAGATGAGGAAAAAGGAAGGAGGCAGAAGCTCTAGTTAGGCCCAAATAATTAAAGAGATGGATGCCACTGGAGGTTGTAGACTGTAGAAGAATAACCACTATCATAAATATAAATTTGGGAAGCACATCTTTTGCACATGGACATTTTAATTCCCAACTGCTTGAAGTAGAGCAAGGAAAGATACTGCTCTCTGAAAGTTAGAGTCAATATTATAGATGGATAGATGCTCTGATTTGCTTCCTAAATAGCAAATTTCTTACCAGTTCATAATATTTCATAGCCCATTAGATGCCCAGATTTCTCAATGTCTGTTCATGTCATTAAAAACATTTTCTTTTTTTTAATTATTAGACAAATCTTAGGGTAAAGATTAAAAATAAGGTTATCCCCAACTCATGATGCAAATGTTTCACTTCTGTTGAAACACCCTTTTGCTTCTAGCGTCCCCTGGGAATCTTATCAGATATTTGTGCTAAAAAAAACATTAACCACCTGCCCTGCGCTTTGTAATATCAACAACCAACCTTTTTATCTTTTGGTTAATGTGCCTTGGTATTTTGAAAGGGAGAGGAGGGGGAGTAGGGAAAGCAGAGGGAAAAATTCCAGCAACAGATTTGATTTGCGGGGACAAAAATTTTGAGCAAATGCCAAGCTAGCAGGGGGGCCATTATTCTGTCTAAAAATAAGTTTGAAAAAAGAAACATACAGACACAAACCTTTTAAATCAACATGTTTTGGTCTAATTGAGGAGAAAGCAAGAAAGATTCAGTTTGAAATTCAAATGATCACCTTCTGTTATGGACATTTTTTTCCCTTGCCAAATTTATGATCTTAGATTTTAAAGAATAACTGCCACTGAAATGAGGAAAATGTAAGTAATACATGGTAGTTCACAAACAATCTGAAAAGTATAAAGTAGGTATTAAAGAGAATGTGTAAAAATTAGCCATAATGTCTTTTTAAACTGCAGAATGTAAGAATCGCATAAGGAATATATGAATTGATTAATAGAACAATTTCATTCAATGTAGAGTTTACTGTTCTGACCCATTTAATTCCCTGTCATCTGTTCAAAGATTACGCTACTTGGTGCTCTATAAATGTTTTAAAATACAACTTTCACCATACCGTGCTATTGATCATGGAAGCTAAATCTGGAAGATATCAGTTATGCAACTCTGGTTCATTTAGGTTGGGAGAATAGTCCAGGGTTTTAAACCTTTTGTAACTGCCAGCTAATCCTTTTAGATTAGGATCTCCAATGTAATCATTTCAGATTGCATGATACCTGAGATCTGCCTGCAAAAACAATTGCACGAATTAACCATAAGTCTTCCAATGTCATTATCAAACATCTCCAGTTCTAGCTGATTTCCCCCTCCTCCCGCCCCTGCCATTTGACTGAACAAAATTTGAATATCTGCAGTTTGCTTCCACAAATGCAGAATGGTGGAATAGTTTTTTTAGATCAGATGATTATTCACCCCTTATGTTTATAAACTGATCCATCTTGCTAATATCAGCCTCTGGCTTTCTGAAAGCTCTTGAAGAACATTTTGATAAAAATATTTAGGACTTGTTGCTGTTGAGCAACAGCCTTGCCTGTCTCATTATCACACATTATTTCAGCTTGTGCATTTGAATATTTCTGAGGAAAAGACATTGTATAAAAATATAATCATAAGGAATAAGGAAGTTTGGTGAAGCATTGGAGCTTTCTGTGATACTTGGAGTCCCCAAAGATCAGTTGTGAATGCAGAGTTGTAATCTACTTTATGTTCTCAATGAATAAGCAAATGAATTTGTTTGAAAAAGTTTGAAAAAAATATGATCAGCAGAATACCCCTTGTGGTTATCTCCAAGATAACAAGAGTAAAGTTCAGCCTATACTTGTCAGTGACACCCATAATTCTCAAAAGAATCTCTCCCATTAGACCATGAGATCTAAACATCATTCTATGTACATATTGGGTGTGTATGGGAGAAAATCAGTTCCTTGTCCATATAATTTGGAAAGAAGCGAGACTAGGAGTGATTGTTTACCATACTTGATGGAACTAAAAAACGTGTCCACTCTTTATTAGTAGATGGCTTAGATAAAGTTTAAGATTAAACTTTGTCTTGGAGGTAGCTAACAAGAAAAAAAATCTTTTCATTTTCTTAAAGTTTATATTATTTTAAATGAAATGTGTAAATATTGCCCTGATTCTTTAACGAAAACCCAATATGGAGGTAGCTATAAACCCTGTAATGGTTAGAACTAGCTGTTAAAAAGAATCATCATCATCATCATTTTAGCCATTGTCTATCAACTGCAGGATGAAAGCCTCTTCTGAATGTTCAAAATCAATATAGTCCTGAGCTTTCTTTTGCCAATTGGGCCCGCAACATGTGCTGATGTCATCGATCTGTCTTGTTGTGGTGGACACGATCCTTCTTTCATGGACACTTTTTATTAAGCGGAATCCATTCTATGACTGCCTTGGTCCACCTGCCATGAGTTCTTCTTGCCATGTGACCAGCCCATTTCCATTTCAATTGTTTTACTCTCTTGATGATATCATATAATTTCATTTGTTCTCTAATCCATGTGCATGTCCATCTTTCTATCTTGTCTTGTAATGCTGAGCATGTATCTTTCCATGGCTTTTTTGTGCCACATATTTTGTCCAATTCAGAAAGAAAAAGAAGCTTTAAGAAACATGGTTTGTTGAGACAGTTTAAACAGTGTTGTGACAAATGCTTTATGACAATTTTAATATGATAGGACAGTAAAGTAAGCTAAAGTATTAGGATTGTAGACAGAGAAAAAGCGGAAATCCTAATAATGAGATCCGTAAAAGCTTGTGTTAATTTATCTTAATATCCAATCTGATTCTCATGAGCGAAACAAAACAAAAACATTACTCAATGGCTTTTTTTAGAGCCAGAACAGTTTTCTCACATCTCAAACTGCGGATAGTTTTGACAATGACGAATTCACAATAGCATGAAATGTGTTGCTTCTGTTGTTATAACTTGGTTTTGAAGAAAAGAGGAGAAAGTTGGCAGTGCACAAACTTAGGTGTTGTTTGTATTGGTATTCTTGCACATATACATGCTTGTCCACAAAAATATTACAATGGAAATATTATTTTAATAAAGAGGTTAGATTAACAGGCAGAAACCATTTTTTGTTAGCAGGGATTCTGAAGAAGAATGGCTTTCCTTAGTTTTAAAATTTGTATTAATGCATAAGTGTCCATCTTTTCTTACAAAAAAAAGTTAGAGAAGATGTAAATCCTGGAACTAAATTAACAGGGAGATTGTTCTAGATGTGATAAAAGATTTGTTTGAGTTGGTACGTATTTTGTATAGATTTGTGTAGCTACGCATTTGCATGTAGCCTTTTCTCAGTGAAACTTTCTTGTAAAGGGGAATTGATTATGCCGTAGATATATCATCAGAGTATAAGAACTGATATATATATCGATTCCCAAAAACTTGGGTATGGCTAGCTGATGAGAGCTAAATAGCTTGAAATAGATCTATATTAGTCTCCCTTTATTTATTTATCAGCATAAATATAACATATATATATATATATATATATATATATATATATATATATATATATATATATATATATATATATATATATATATATATATATATATATATATAAATAAATCATAAGGAGAAGATTGAGAATAAGTTAAGAAAGAATTATTGTTCAGTGGCTAAATGCATATTCTGGGAGTTGTGCTTCTGATATTTCTAGAATGGCTGGGAAAAATACATGCTTGGAATGCTTAAGATGTATTGTGAGTTAGTGGACAATATTGAGCAGGACAGTCTATTCTTCTGACTTGATATTTTATTTATTCATTAGATTTTTATCCCAACTTTATGTAAGTCAATATGATGAGCATATATAATACCGGTACTTCTTCCTATTTTCCTCAGAACAACAACTCTGTGAAATGGGTTGGACTAAAAGGGAATGCCTGGTCCAAAGTTACCCAGCAAGCTATCATACTTAAAATGGGACCAGAACTCTCAGTCTCTTGGGTTCTGGGCCAGTACTTTAACTACTACACAAAACTGGCTGTGTGTGTGTGTGTGTGTGTATGTGTGCATCAGTGGTGGGTTGCCAATTTTTTTACTACCGGTTCTGGTGTGCTCCTGTGCACGTCCGTCCAGAAACTTCTGCAGAAGTGTCCAGGTGGGTGCGCGGAGCCTCCTGCCGCCACTAGTACCGGTTTGTTTGATCCAGGCCAAACCGGGAGCAGACCACCTCTGATGTGTACACACACACACACACACACACACACACACACTTATAGGCTACCACTTTTTATTATACATGTCTTAGCTGATATGAGTGAAATGGCTTCATTATTGTGAACTGGCATTTGGGTAAGATTTATTGCAATATTAAAACTTTTTGATGGTTGGAACGGGGAGAGTGTTTTCGCTATGCAGAATTACATTAGCTTGTTGGGCTTTAAATGTATTTTGCAATCTATCGTTTTCTTATTTTTCTCTCTATGATGTATTACTGAGAGTAAAGGTTGCTTTATTGATGTGATATACAAAGGTTATTATATCAATATGTTGCAGAGAAAATGCAAGCGAAGGAGAGTGCAGAGGAAAAATTTATCTGAAGCTTTTTCCAATAAGTGGTGCCATGGTATTCTGAAGTGGGTATCTCCATCCCACTCACCGGCTAAAAAGATTGTGATTGCTGTTTGTTTTTTCTCGATTTTTCTCCGCCATTTACCTCAGCAGTACCAATTGCCAGCAAGCTAACTTTCACACTGGACTCAGATGCCTTCTTTCAGACTAGTCACAAAGGGAAGAGGAAAATTTTTTCCTGGCTGAGGGAGAGGATCAGCATCCAAACTCCAAATCCACCAGACTATTTAAAGAGTAGACTTTTTACAATTATTCAGGAAAATCAACCATACCCCGATAGGTCTGAAAGATCTAAAATCACCCATGGCTGTTGATTCTCTAAAGGCAGTGACACTGTGTTCATAAAACCTCTAAGAGACCTGGAGGCAGCATGAGGGCCTAAGGTTGACTGGAGGCAAACTGGTGGGCTTACTGCTTACTGTACTTTTTCTCAGGAGTTCCAAACCTGTTCACAATTGACTTAATGGATGCTATGGTAACGTTGGCTTTGGAACTCATAGCAGACACAGGATCAGACAATACCCCCAAACATCCAAAGGAATACAAAATGGAAATCCCCAAATGCAGAGATGGCAAAGTGATATCTCTCTAGTCACAAAAGGCTTCCTGGATACTTCAATCTTTGTCAACCTTTCCAACACTTTCCACCAAACAAGTATCTCATCTTATGTTTTCATAGCACAGAGAATTCAAATAGATAGGGACAAAGTAGCCAACATGCCACTTTTGTGATTGATGATAATCTGAATAGTGTCCATTCTCAGCCAAGGGTTTGCCAGCTTCCACGACTACCAGAAGACAATTTTGGCTGAAGAACTGGAACATAAACTTTAAATTAAAATATATTAAAAATTTTATGCTACCTCTACCCAAGAATCTGATCTGCTGTCAAGTCAAATTGGCACTAGATAAGAGACAAAAGAACTTAAGTTTTCTGGACTTAAGTTTCTGAGCATAAAGATTTTATGCTCAGAACTAATGATGCATTTGATCCTGCTTTTGGGCCCTCCCTAGTTATATCCTATACTTTGTAAGGCAATATAGCTCTTCTACCTGATTGGAAGCATCCTTTGGCTGGAGGTGATGGTGGTAGTGTTCACATAAGTGGTCTGTAGAAATAGTTCACAGTAAAGCCAGGGCATTTTAGAATGCCCTGTCTCTACTACTATAGGATATTGGTGTGCTGGACATTTCATTAAGGTCCTTTTTATACAGTGGAGATAATCCATCTAGCACTGTTAAAAAAAAGGGAGGCAATGATGGATGGTATCAACATTTGCAATTTATGTGGACTAATTATGTCTTTCTGAATTCCTACCTTATCAAGTGCTATTTCTCTTTATGACTTGCCATTCCAAAGCTGGGCAAGGGGCAATTATCTCTCACAGAAATTGATACCATTTTTGGAAAAAGAACCTTCATACTAAATTCAGCAACTATTTTTGATTAAAGAAAATATGTTTCCTTATTGTAAAAACAATCAGATTTAAAAGGAAAAGCAACTGAAGTTCTTTTCAAGTAGCATAAAGACGTGTGCACTTTGGCTAAATTGCTTCTGTATTTTACTCTAACTGAACTTATTTGTTCAGTTCCGGCTTTTCTTTCCTCCAGGAATTTAAGATGGCATTCTTAGTCTTCAACCAGTGGCAGCATCTGCCAAACCTTGCTGGGTTTGGAAACTAGAATGGGACTACACCACCAAAGAATTCTAGTGCTATGACCTATAGCTGGAATTTTTTTTAAAAATTAAACATCTTGGAAAAAGGTTATAGCCAAGAAATTTTATGGATGTGTTCATATAAATTACCAGGGTATCCTTAACTTTTTACATGTTTGTTCTCTCTGTGTGAGAAAAAGACTTCACCTTAGTCAGATCATGATTGAAAAATAGTTAAATCTAGATCCTATGCTAATCCTTTAATCATTATTTACTCTTGATAGATAGATAGAATGTGATTGTATATGAGAGAATTTATCAGTTGTCTAGACTATCCAACTTCAAAATGATATTGGGTGCCTTCACATTTTTTTAAAAAAGCAAACAAAACAAAACACAAAACATCAAAACAACAATTGTCTAAGGGAATAATCAACTACCATAACCTTCAACATTATCCTTAACTTAAAGGATTAGTCGGCTATGATATAAATGGTATAAGTTTGAATGGCTTGTAATTTATTGTGATTAGGCTTTTTAAAAATCCAATAAAGTATATACAGTAGTACTATAAATAGTGTAAGAACACTTATATTTAAATGTGTTTTCCCTGCATACATTACAACACAAGTAAAACAGATTTGAATGGTATTTTATTGAATACATCTGCTTTTGAAATACATATATATTCAGGAATTTTGATAAAGCAGAATTCTAGAATATCTTAGGCGGGAGACTACCTCAAGCCAGTGTTGACCCCTGGAGATATCTGGAGAAGTCCTTCCAATTTTCTTGAAAAGATTTCAGAAGTGGTTTGCCTTGCATCTTTCCTAGGACTGAGAGAGAGTAACTGGTACAAGGTATTCAGCCCAGTTTAGCACTAAGGCAATATTAGAATTCATGGTCTCCTGGCTTATAGCCCAGCACCTTTAACCTCTACACCAAAATGGCTGTTTAGAAGAACTTATTCTTTAAAAAAAAAAGCAAAATGTTATCTAATTAGGTGTTTAGACATTAGGCAGCTTGACATTAGCCTTTATGGTTACTAACACATGCACAGGGCAACTTAGGTAAACAAGAACTTCCTAATTTTTGAAATAGTTTTAAAATAATGGAATGTATCTGGATGTATGATCACTGCAAGTTCAGAGATGTTCCTCATAACGGCAGTAAAATATTAGGCTGCCTAGACCTACCTAATATTAACATTCCTAATGAAATATGGTGAAAAGATGCAAAATCATGGCTTAAAATGGATTTGCAAATTGTGACTTGTGAGTAATCAATGTTATATTACACCTGTCTTGGTGGTGGGGGTGGTGGAAACATTTTTAGAAGCTTCCTTGCCCTTGAAGGTGTTCTGCATGGTGACAAGAGATATTCTTATTACTGGCTTCCTATACTAACTTCATTCAATGTTATAAAAATCACTTCTTAAATATTACTTACAAATTACTTAAATTTTAATCAAGTGGCTGAAATTTTACAAAATTAACAAATGTTAAATTGTTTTGCATTTTAATTAATTCTGTGGGTACAATCTAGTGGTTTATCCAACATGCAATAAACTATAAGGACTTACCATGGACAGAAATCCCCCAACAGGGTATTGAGCAAAAAAGGTGGGTTTAGTTGAACTTCAATATTTCATAATGCTTTTTATTAAATCAATACATTACTTTAAAAGAATAATAGAATAACAGAGTTGGAAGGGATCTTGGAGGTCTTCTAGTCCAACCCTCTGCTCTAGTCCAACCCTCCTACTTTGATTATAGTCAGGGCTTGTTAATAAGATCTAAATGTATAAAAAGTTCTACATTTGTTGGTTTGAGAACTAATATCAGAGAAGGAATATTGTATATTTATGTTACCATTGGGTCTTGGGAGTGTAGAATATCATCTTTATACACCTTTATATACCATCGTTATATACTTTGGCATGCCCATGACCTTCCAAACCCTTTAAATCTTCGCAACTCTAAAATATAGAGTTGCTTGCAAAGCCTATCCTGCATCCTTCAGTCATAGGAGCATCATAGAGAAAGCTCAATCTCATTATGGAAGCTTCTATAGTACATCTCCTGTGCTGTATCAGCACCCAAAGGTTCAATGTGCAAAGAAATTCCATTCCTCATCTCTTTCTGATTCCACTTCAGGCAAAATTTGCCAGAAATCCATTACAAAAGCCATGGTTTTTTTTAAATTTCTAGTCTACCCCGCCCTAAAAACAACAGCACTTAAAGATAAAAGGCTCTCATTATGGCGATAAATCCACTGCATGCTACGTTGCTGAGAGATAATTGCTTTCTCAAGGCTACTCAGTGAATTCTATAATCCTGTCCTTTCACTAAAAGAGGAGGTATGGCTGCCTTTTTTGACCTAGAGACCTCCAGATGTAAATGCCCAGAAAAACAGCTTGCATAATTCCTTGCCCTGGGGTGAACAGGGTGGGGACAATTGCTCTAGAAGCAGATTCCTGTTTCCTACATGAAGAGGAGACGTATGTCCTTTCAGAATGGAAATGGCAGAATTCCTTCCCTGAATACACCAAAGTGAATGAGAAATACCAACCTGTGTGGGTTTGACTGAAATTGCTGTGCCTGTTATGGTATTTCTATTGCCACTCTTGTGAACTTGTTTTGTCATTTTGCATGTTGTTATTTTGTGTTTTATTTTTCTTTGGGATTACTAGGAATTGTTTTAATTCAGCCAGTTAGATTGCTTCTCCAGCCAAGTGAGAGTGCTGATGGTGACTGGAAGCATGCATCATACTTAGCTATGGCTTCTTGTAACAACAGTTGGTTGAAAAAGCCACAATCATTGGCTACAGGTTTTACAAACCACAATAGTTGGTTCATGCAACATGTTAAGCACAAACTATGTATAGTTTAGCATGATGCGTGAACTCAACAGTTGTATTGTGTTTAGATAGAGGATAAACATTTGACAGTCCTGATTGCTGTGTCAAACTTCTATGTCTAGCGATGTCTAGATAATTGGGGAAAGATGTTCTGTTATGGCCTGAGCCTTCTTGAAAATGTAAGTTTGAAAGGGTATTTGATGTTTGAATTTTAACTGTGCTCACCTTTCATTCAGAAGTTGGTGTTGTTTTTGAAGAAACAGAGGCCTGCGATTGGTGGAGTTTGGGTGCCCTTCTCTTTGAACTCCTTACTGGAACGGTAGGGTGTGCCTTTAAAGAAAAAAGTATGCTATGTCCTGAATCATACAGAAAATTAGGGAATTAGTTCTAGATTGTAAATATCCAAAGGCAGCTAAGAGATAGAGAAAAACAATGTTTTGCTCCCATTTAGTGGACATCAGAGAGCTTAGTAAATACCACACTATAGAGCAGAGGTCTTCAAACCTGGAAACTTTAAGACTTGTGGAATTTGGGGATTTGAAGTCCACAAGTCTTAAAGTTGCCAAGTTTGGGGACCCCTGCTATAGAGTAACAAAAACATAAGATAGAAACTTTCATATTGTAAGGAAAAACTTTAGAACAATTGAAGATATTACTTTTTATTGATATATTTATTGCTCGCCTTTATTATTTTTACAAATAACTCAAGGTAATGAGTTATTTGTAAAACACCTTTCTCCTTCTATTTTACTGACAATAACAATTCTGTGAGGTGGGTTGGATTGAAAGAGAGTGATTGGACCAAAGTTACCCAACTAACTTTCCTGGCTAAGGTGGGACTTGAGTTCATGGTCTCCTACGTTCTGGTGCCTTAACTACTAGAGCAAACTGGCTCTCGACAGCATACATCATTTGTTGAATAAACCACAGATGGCCAGGTGCTTACAATGCACTAAGCCATAAACAATAGCCTATACTACATTATTAGTTCACACAGTGTTTCAAGCTGAAACTGAACATATTATGACTTAGCATGGTGATGAACCCAGACACTGAATATGTATTTTTCTTCCAAGGAAAAACACTAGTGCTGTCAATAGGGCATGCTGTTAGGAGTTAGAGTACATAATGTCTTTCTGGGAAGAAAACAATAGATATAAAAGAAGTATTCCCTTTGAAATGTAACACTGAAGAACAAGAAGTAATTAACAATGAATGCAAGTTTCTGGGGTACAGTGTGGAAGTGAATTCATGAAAAAGATGTCTCTTATTTCATTATTCCTCATTTGAATAGAGCAGATATTTAACGTTTCATATTTGACCCATCTTTATAGATTTCACCTCCCTTCCTCCAGCCAGGTGAAAGGGTTAAATTATGTAGAAAGAAGGCATGTCTTTTTGTTGGAAGGAGGGGCTCATTGGCTTCTTCCCATTTGATTCTTCTAAAAGAAAATGATGTTCCCTAAAGCAGGGTTCCCCAACCTCTTGGCCGTACCTACTAGTGGGCCATGAGCTATTTGCAGCCTGACTGCAGAAATGGCGGGTGAGCGTGTATGCATTCCTACTTGCGTGAGCGGTGGGCACATATGCACGCCGCTTGTGCAAATGGAGCTGCATGACAGCTGCTTGCCAGCTGCTCTTATAGAACCAAACCCTCCCCCCCATTGCCAGTTGCAAAGCCAGAAAGGTTTTGGGAACTCTGTCCTAAAGCAGAGGGTTCCAACCTTGGTAACTTTAAGACTTGTGGACTTCAACTTCCAGAAATTCTCATGTTGGCTGCGGGATTCCGAGAATTGAAGTCCACAAGCCTTAAAGGTTGGATACCCCTGTCCTAATGTGCTTCTGAATTATTTCCTCTTGCTAGCCTTGGTGTATGTTGAAATAGAGTTTCCACTTTCTCTGAAGTTGATGAGAATTAGGGTGGGTTATGTTTGTATAAAATAACATAATTAGGCTGTGTAACCTGCCTGAGAAATGGAACGGAGGTTTGTACCTCCTTGATCTTCGTGCCCCATTCATATTTTCAGAACACCATTGGGAACAATCTATCAACTTATTTTCCAGAGTTGTTTGCCATGGACATGGATAGTATGTGTATGCACAATGCAAAATAAGTCTACATGCAATTTTTGGCTTACGAGCCAAGGTGGCGCAGTGGTTAAATGCAGCACTGCAGGCTACTGCTAGATCAGCAGTTCAGCGGTTCAAATCTCACCGGCTCAGGGTTGACTCAGCCTTCCATCCTTCCGAGGTGGGTAAAATGAGGACCCAGATTGTTG
The DNA here is from genome assembly GCF_009769535.1 of Thamnophis elegans. Taxonomy (NCBI): domain Eukaryota; kingdom Metazoa; phylum Chordata; class Lepidosauria; order Squamata; family Natricidae; genus Thamnophis; species Thamnophis elegans. The sequence goes on along the minus strand of NC_045544.1, from coordinate 91,381,655 downwards.
GGGGCAATATGCTGACTCTCTGTAAACTGCTTAGAGAGGGCTGAAAGCCCTATGAAGCGGTATATAAGTCTACTGCTATTGCTATTGCTATTGGTGAGGAGATACCCACTGTAATTGCTTTGTGTTTTAATGAGATTTTCTGTTCCATTATTGTTAGGGATTTTCACAGAGGTCATAATTACCTGTTTGAATCCATATACCTTAGCTTGCACCTCCATTTTTTTCATCTCAAAACAGGAATTAGATTTTAGATAAGCATAATGAATATTCAAAAGGTGAAGCCTCCAAAACAATGCAAGCCTGCGCTGTTCCGTTCTTCTGATAATCAGTTCTATTACACCTGATTAACTAGCTCAACTAGTTGAACTACAACCTCCCTCATTTCCAGTCAGAATGTCAATCACTTTCTGGTTAAGAGTTATGGAAATATTAGCATAAATTGAGGAAGATTACTTTAAGTTTTTGAATATAGTAACATGCATTGCCATTCTTTATCATAACATGGACTTTAACATGATGCATTTCTTGTTGCTTTGCCATAGACTCTCTTGGAGTGCCACCCAGCAGGAATAAATACTCATACCTGTTTAAACTTGCCAGATCACATTTCAGAAGAAGCGAGATCACTCCTTCAACAGGTAAATTATTGATGAATGTGTATAAATGTTGTACTGCTTGCTACAGTTAAAATCAGACTAACGCATGCCATATATTTTTCTGAACATATCAAAAATATTCAGTTTAGTATATTACAAAAATGTAATAAATGGATTTGTTTTTTCAGTCAGTGAAAATGACAGCCCCTCATCACCTTACATTGTTAATAAAATTAGCTTTGTTCTTTTCATACTTGATGTTGTAAAGGGTTTCCCATCTTTCCTATTTATCTGTAGAAGCTTTTATAAAAGATTTGGGAATAATGTTATTCAACGTCTGAAAATGTATTAATAGGATTGTGGTTTATCTTAATGTCTCCGGTAGCTACATCTTCTTAGCAGTAAAATTCTGTATAATATAAAGAAACTTAACTATTAATGTGTAGGGTAGGAAACTTCTATAGTTTATACCAGGAAAACGTGAATGAACACTGGTCTTAATTATTTAACTTTGGAAAGAAGGAAAAGAATGATAGAGAAGTATAAAAGACCTATTTACCTGTTGTCACCAAGTACAGCTAGGGCATAAAATTGCTGCAGAAATCCATTGATTTATCTTTAATTATTTACCCTGACATAGATGATTTGGGAGTAAGGATATATTTTTAATACTAAAGTGAGCATAATCTATTAGGATTTAGAAGCATGCTAACACTTGGTTATTTTAATAAACTTTGACGATGGAGCCAATCTGATTTAGATCTGTCCTGTTGTATGAATGTTATGGTTCTTATATTTCGATCAGATCTAGTTTTTTTAAATTGTTAAAATTGTGGTTATTTTTATTGTTTTAATCTACTTATGTAGATAGGATTATAAACCATTTATAGTCAGTATTCAGTGGGAGTAGTAGAAAAGTCTCCTAAAATAAGTAAATAAGAATAAAAGTATACATATGCTATTTAGATAAATGACTTCATGTAGTTTTAAACTTGTAGAATAGAAGATATTTTATGCTCCACTCCAGAAAGGAGACTGCAAATGAATGGAATTTTACCACTGGCATCTTTAGGAGTTTATTAAAGCAATACATAGCAACGTTTGGCACTTTATGCCAGACCATTTGTTATTTTCCCTCCTCCCCCAGGTTCAAGGTTACCCATGTCCAAAAGGAAGTGTTTCATCTCTGGGCTGCATGTGGCTGACTTTACAGTTGAAGAGTCTGCTCCATTGGCTAGTAAATCAACTTTCTTTTGTGTGTCTTTCTAAGGAAACTACCATTCATTTTTGAGGAAGCTTTGTCAGGAAAAGGAAAAAGGGACTCTTGGCATAGCAAGTCATTTGTCATTATGATTTTCCTCTTCCACCCCCTTCACAGGTTGCTTGGGTCAGCCCATCACAGAATGTCTAAGAGAGGAACAGTGTGCAGATACATGCCAAATGTGTCCCATGACATGGATTTCAAAATCCGTGACCTCACTGAAAAAATAACACCCCACCCCGATCTAGCCAGCTAGAAGCTACGTACTTCAGAGGCATTATTTCTTATTTTGATTACCTGAAGATAGAGATGAAATTCTTAAGGCTCTCTTAATTGACATCAAATTTCTTGAAAGCTGCCCCAGTTAGCATAATAACCAGTCTTTTTTTGAATGATGCAGCTTTAATGCAGTTTATTTTGCATTTCCTTTCTCATATTAAAAGTTTTTTTTTCCTGTAACAGGGAAAGCCTTCAGAACATAAATGTCTTTGTACTTAACTTTTCCACCTGATATCAGCTGTTATATTTTCCAGAAGACGGTCGAGTGGCTGTTTTCTGACTGCTTATCTACTAACTCATGTATATTCACAAAGAAGGCTTGTTTTGTTATCTGAGTTATTTTACTAAGTGAGGTTAGAGCAGTTTTAAGTGGCAGAGCCAACTTAAGATGTGCAAATGAATACATTTTATGGGGAAATTTCTCACTTTGATTATTAGATGTATGCATATGAAGGCATGCGCCCCAAATAATACCAAAGACAACTGCATTATACTATAGTTCCCTTTAAAGGAAACTTAGAAATGAAATTATTCTTTTGAACTGCTTATTTAAAATGTGACAGACTCATAAGAAGGAAGAAATGTAAACTTCAGTTCCTTTATCCTTTGTAAATATTTTTATGCTTTGCTGGTTACTTCCTTTCAAACATTTTCCATCAGAAGTTGCAGATAAGAAGAGTTCACTTCACTTTCTATGTATATATTCATCTCCCTTTTGACTTTATTGTGGATTTTTTTAAAAAAACACCTACTTAGTATTATTACTACTAGCAATCAATCGTACCATTTCTTTACATTTCATATGTGAGTCTTTAGCTGCCAAAGCTCCTTGGGCCTCTTTGAAGACTTTTTTTTAGATAAATATTTTAATTGTCTAAAAAGCATCAGTTCCTCTTAGTTTCCTCTGTCTGATCTGATCATATTGGTTTCCACTGAAACCCCGTACTGGGGCTACCTATCAAGCAGTGTTTTTATCTTTTTCCATATGATTTAAACAAATACTGTGTGTATGTAGTGCAAATAGGGATACATTCTGTGACATACCTTCATTGTGCACCTGTGTATCTTTGTGGCTCCTGGCAACTGCCTGGACTTAGTTCCTCAGTTTTCTTGGCAAGATTTCAGAAGTGCTTTGCCATTGCCTCCTTCCTACGGCTGAGAGAGAATGACTGGCCCAAGGACGCACAGATGGCATTGAGCCTAAAACATACCTGATTTCTAGCCTGATGTCTTAAACATTGGCTGTCTCACACACCTTCATTAAAAACAAGTAAAAGGAAATTTAGTTTTCATCCAAACTAAATGGAGACTGTTCATCTTTTGACCTTGTATTTCTTGTAGGCTGATAAATATAAGAGGCAGTATAAAAATAATACTCTAAAAATGACAACAGGGTTTTTGATATATGTCAAAGAGTTTTCAGCGTGACTACGATTAGGAGGCAACCCAGGAACAAAACACAGCACACAGAGACTGAGACATTTAACAGTGAGTTATATACAACATATACAGAAATATACATGATGGCAAATACAGTCTTCTTCTTAACTCTACATGGAGAACTTAACAATGGATACCGGACACAAGGAGAGAGAAATACGCCCTTTCTCCTGGCTGCCTTATATAAACACCTCTTAAAGTGGAAAATACTTTTGTGGACACCCTTGATAGTCTTCAACTGGCTATACCAATGCAGATTCATCTTCATTGCATCAGCCTTACATTTCATCAGCTTTACAGTTGAATCAGCTTTACAGCTGGTCAGCTCTTAAATCTCAGTACCTTAACAATACAACAGTTATTTGCTGACATATTCTTTTTCTTCCTCTTAATCTGTACTTACGAACCAATAAGTTCAGGATTATTTCAGAAACAACTAAGGTTTAAAGGAACAAATATTTGACAGCTTGAAACAAAATTACCGGCTGTTAACTGTCATTAATAACTCTCACATATAATGTAATAAGTTCTTGTTGCAGCTAATCATCCAGATAAAAATACATATATTCTCAAGCACTGGTTTTGTCTTCCTAGGCCTCCCCCCCCCCCCCAATATTAGACAATTATGAAAATGTGTTTCTCTTATCAGTAAGTCTTCTGGAAACAGAACAGAGTAGGATCAAATTTAGTATTATGGGAGAAGCTGGCAAAAGAAGACCAAGTTTGAAACAGACTAGATTCAGCTGAGAAACAGTAGAGGCAAAAAAAAAAGCAGAAGAAACCCCCAGAAATATATATCCATATGGGAGAGGTCATGGACAACAGCTTGAAATCCTGCTTTTCTCACTCCATGTTCCTCCTCCTTCATCACTTGATTCAGAGCAGAACCTATGCAGTTCACTCTGTGCTTCCTGGTGCACATACACAGAAATGCAACACGAAGAAGAGGATAAACATACACTTAAATAGATGCAACATGTTACTTATAAAATTGAATACAGATGCCTCCTATGTCTATTTTTGGTAAAGAAAAGTATTCCAGAAGCCATGCTCTACCTTCCTCACTACATTTACACAACAGCCAATATTTTATCTGAAATACTTTAATTCTGCCTGCTTTAATGAGCTGTGACAAGTAAAGTTTTCATATTTCATTTTTATTATATGTTTACTCAGATAAATTTCTAGTGTTCTAATTAAAAACTTGTGTTTTCTCCAGTCACTTAAAAACATTATACTTCAGTAGCCTAGGCCTTACAAGCAAAGTGCAAAGATCTTGTACAGCTTAAATTTCACATGTAATCAGGTTTAGTGAAAACAAATCTAAATACGACAGGAAAGCCACAAGCATAAAGTTACGTACTGGTCTGCTTAAATACACTGTATAATAGGTAACCACGTATAATTATGTTTAGAGATTGGGATAACATACAGATATTGTAAAATTAATGTCAGTCAGTATAGGTAGTCCTTAATTTACAACCATTGGTTTAATGACAAAATTATGATGGCCTTGGGGACAAGCACTTTTGACCTGTACTCTCACTTATGGTGATTGCACCAGCCCTATAGTCATCACAATTTGGGTGCTTGGCAGTTGACTCACATTTATGATTGGTTGCAGCATCCTGCAGTCACATGATCACAATTTGCAACCTAGGGAGTTGCTTAAAGGAACGTGAGAAATAGCAAGGATATGGCCAGTCCTTCCTTGTTAAATCATCTTGCAGATTTGTTACATTGTTTACAGAAGTCTATGGAATATTCTTTATTGCCAATTAAACATACATACAGCTTCAGATAACAAATTCAAGATAAGTTGCAATTGTAAATCTTTCACCAAAGTAACATGAAGCATACTGTAAACTCAAAGGTTTCTGTGTAGAAAATATTCACAAGAGCTTAGAAAAAAGTTCAGGAAGATTCAAGTATAGTCTTTTCCTGGTCTAAAATAATAATTAATCCAACAACAACATACAGTCAGAGTCACAGGTAGGAGATAAGTTTGCCTCCAATAGCCATCTCTGCAAACTATCTCTCAGTTTGATTAATAACATTTCTTTCTTTCATGCAAAACACTTGATTTCCTCTGCTGTCGCTTAATTTGCAACATGTTGCTGGGCTTGGGACTTTTGACTACATTCTTAATCGTCTGATTTAGGTGTTCTCATCAGCTAATTCTTGTTGCAGGCTGAGATTTTAGACTGCAAAGTCTTCAGTTTATGAATCTGAAGATTCAGACTGATCAGTTTATACTTAGGATAGGTCTGTGATGGTGAACCCATGGCACGCGTGCCACTGGTGGCACACTCTGCCCTCTCTTTGGCAAGTGAGCCATCGTTCCAGTTCACCTTCTCCATGCATGCACGTGCACCTACTGCTGGCCAGCATGTGTGCAGGGGGCCGCGTGCACATGCGTGGGGGGGAGGCGCATGTGAGGGCATGTCATGTGCGGGGGCGCATGGCATGTGTGGGGCACATACGGGGGCCCCACCTGCACATTCACAGGGGCGCCCCCCACACGTGCATCACATTTTGGGGGGGTTGTGCGCATGCACGCTTTGGGCATTCAGTCCGAAAAAGGTTAGCCATCACTAGGGTAGGTGATTCTTCAGAAGACATGCTTTATGAATCTAGAACTTTCTTACATCAACATATTCATCTTGACAGGTTAGGAAAGGGTTCAGTAAAGAGTAATCTTGGCAGAATAGAAGAACTGATAGTGTTTTGTATGAATATGATATCGACAAAAGAGAATTGGTGATTGGATGCTGAGATTTTTAAACAAATTTTACAGGTTTTTTTTAATTTAAAAGGAATAATAACCTGTGATATAAGAAGAGAACAGAATTTGTGTGGATTTCTCTACAGGAAAGAGCATTTACCTTCCTATAAAATTTATGCAGACATCCCCATTACTTCCTATATTTAGTAGCTATCAAGGAGGTAATTGCCTTAAACTATATATGTTTCCTAGGTGAGGGCATTTTTGGCAATTTTTGTTGAGTTCTTTAGGAGAAGATTAGTCTGAGAGTGAAATAAATAAACCCCATTACATTTCAATAATAGAATCAGTTGCTTCAGTTTACTGTCTTGACCTCTGCCAGATGTTTCAAATACTGTTATTTATCTTTGTTGTATAATTCCGATACTTTACACTCTTCTATAGCATTGGCATTGCTTACCCTCACGTAAGCAAGGGAAATCAAGCATAATATCAGGCTATACTGGGTACTTATTTATAAAAGCTCTAAAAAAAAACTAGTTTTGAAGAAACAGAAGTTAACAGCACAACATTTGTTTTTGTCTTTGTCTTTCAGTCTCAGATATTTAACACCTATTTAAGTTGATCAGTAGCATGGAAACCATTTCAATATGGTTGATCACATGCTGCATTATTCAATCTGCATGTTCTCCACATAATGTCAGGTGATGTAATTAGCTCCAAGATGAGTAATTGTGGAATTGCTGTGGAAGATGGAAGAGAACATGTTTTAAAATATACCCAAATCATCCTCCTAATCCACATTTCCAGAGTAATTGATATGTAAAAACAGATTCCAACAAACAGGCTGTTATAGTGCAATAATAATGTAGTAATGATAAATGTCTTAGAGAAAAGAGGATGGCTAACTATATGATAAAACTGGGGCTTGTAAATATGAGAGGCCACTATCCTGATCTTTTCCCATTTCTTTTTGCTAGTGCTGTGTTAGTGTGCTAGTGTTTTTTTTAATGTGCTAGTGTTTTTTAATAGCCATATGGATAAAAAGTTAAGTTTATTATAAATATTATTGAAATGTAGGCATTAACTCCAGAGGATGCAATCCTCTATGCCAATGAGCAATAACCAGAGAAGCTTGGGTTGATTGGTGTGTTCTTTTCTTTTCAGCTTTTGCAATTCAATTCTGTGGAACGTCTTGGTGCTGGAATCGCTGGAGTTGAAGACATCAAAGCACACCCTTTTTTTGCCACCATTGATTGGACCGAATTAGCTAAGTGAAAAACTGTACAGGTTGTCTATGCTTGGGCTGCAGATTTCCAACAGACAATACTCTTGGCTTGCTGCCATTATGAAGATTTTAGATGTTTCCAGACCAGGATGAATAAATTGGTAATTGGAATCCAAACACCATCTGAAGGGCTTAAGCTTGAGTGGACAAAAGAAAGGTGTGGTTCACACTGCTAGGAACTGACTTCAGTTCTTCTTTTGTGTTGGAATCATGTGCAGCGCTAATTGCAGGGCATTACAAGGGGTTGCATGTCATGTATTTCCTTACCCCCATTTTAAAACATGGGAATCTGGATGGAAAAGATTTGACACCATTTTTGGCAGTAGCCCTGTGACTGAAGTCACATCCAGCTCTGGTGTTGGTGGGGAATAATGCAAATGAGAATGGACTCCTTGTATTTTGCTTAATTTTAAATGATGATGAATTGTGGAATTTCTGTTGTACATTCCAGTGTCTATTGTCTATGCCATTTGAATAGAGGTCCTTTTTTTATACTTCGGTAGCCTTGGCACAGTTGAATTTAAGTAGACGGGAGAACAGGGAGAAAAATAACTTATCAATAACATATGCTAAATAAAATACTGTGGTGCTTCTGCAAAACTTGACATTTAATATGTCTAATTTGGAGGGGATGGCAGGAGAATGAAAGCTAGTATCGTGCAATATAATTCCACAATAGTTAAGTGTCATCTCTTAAAGAGTGGGAAAATGTAATCTAGCTATTGCTATTTTGCGCTTGTTGGTTGCAATGTTTGTTTTAAAGCACTAATTTTAACCTCAAGTTTTAAATCACTACAAGATCAAAAATCTCTCATCCAGATAATTATTACTTTAGTAATTTAAATGGTTCAAGACAATAGAATGCAGAAAAGTGTATGGGTATATGGATATATGGAAAGCTAACATTTATTGTATGGAAAATCATGCTTTCATATAACTCTAATATTTTTACGGTAGGCAGGTATTGTTTTTTTCTTACATGAAAAATGTTCAAGTTTGCAGAATTCTACTTACATGTACATGTGTTTTTATTTACCCATGTGAATTCTGAAAATGTTTTAGCTTCTCAATTTTGTTACAACTTTGTTTCTTTGTTTAGAAACATTATTTTATGTGTTTTATCATTGTGAATCCCTCCTAAGGAGGAGAGTCTTTAAACAACTGTTCTAAGAAAATTTGGGAGTTTTTATATTAAAGTGCTCTATCAGAAAGAATATTTGGAAACCTTTCACAAGCACTGGTGCTTCACAATTGGAATTCCATTGTATGTGCCAAGAACAGGCCCAACTGAAAAGGGATGGATGAGATGTCTACAAGGGATTGCTTGTGCTTTTCATGAATATTGTTTTCTTAATATATTTGCCAAGAAGCTATTTCAGAAGACTGCTGACTTCTGATACCATTGGAATAATGGTGATTTGGCTGTTGATCGTTAATCTGTTGATAATTTTGTCAAATGGAAACACAGACCCCCAAAATTGAGAATAGAACAACCTAAAGTTAATATGTACTTAAAATAAAGGCTCGCTCTTTTAAAAGGTTGTTGTGTTAGTACATGTAAAAACATTCTGTAATAACTACTTTAGGATGACTCATTTAAGACATTATGCTCTAAAAGCATATATTAAAATACCATACAAACACGTGCCTGGTTACTTCCTTAAATTCATCCTAACACTGGACTGCTGTTTCAAGATTACAGGAAAAGGATTAAATTTTTTATCTTCAACTGTAGAAACAAAGAGCTTTTTGCTTAAAATGAAATCAAAGTCCCCAAAGTTTAAGAAGTGTGAAATCATTTCCAGGAACATTGATCAGGTTGGCAATTCCCTAATGGGACATATAGCAAAAAGAATCAGATGATCTGAAAATTATAAACACCAGTATTCTTTTATCTGTGTAAATGTATACAATCTGGTCAGTTATAGGATGCCTATACACTATTGTATAGTACAGTCTCTGGCCTGTTTGTTTCCCTTAGTTTTATCTGGAGATGAAAGGGTAAATTTCTTTGCTAAAGAAATATTTAGGTTTTTTTTTTAGTAATTCCTGCTATTCTTCCTAGTTCATGCTGGAACCTAAGATTTTTACAGGCCATTCCCTATGTGCATCTGACAGGCTACATCTGTTGGAAGCTAGAACTGGTGCTACTATAAAGTGGAAAAAGGAAAAGACTTCATCGATCCAAAGGAAATCTGGAAGCTCTGTTTTGTTCCTTTTGAAATTACCCTGCTCCTGTTTTCCCCCACCTCCACCCCTTGTGATAAAAACACAAACCACGGGACTGTAATAACACTGTAGCCTGTAACCAGGTCACCAAAAGAATTACTATTATGGAGGGCTATCTGATATTACATCATTCTCCAAAACTTCATTTGAACAAAACTCTTCCACTGCTACATAACAGGAACTCCCTCAGGTGAGCTGCGACAACAACTTCCTGTGCTGAGAGGTGAGGAAATTTCTGAAGCTGAGAGAAATGCAGAGCTTCCTTCCAGCAGTGGCCGTGTGATGGTTTTGGAAGGGAAGAAAACTTCCAGTTGTGACCATGAACCTTTACCCATTCTTTATTGTTGGAGTTTTGAGTCTTTCTAGGACAGTCTTCTCTCCAGCAGGATGTTGGGAATTGCAGTCCCAGAGCAAGATTCTTAAGATTACTGTACATTTTACTTCTGAAACAGATAATTATTTTTTTCCTCCCTGTAAAAAAGAATAAATGAATGAAAACAAACGAGGGGAGAATAGCAGCATATCCAAAGATGTGCTATATGCTGAGGAAATTGATGCCTCTTTGCTCACTCCTGAAACCTACTCTGGAAGATGGGATACCCCTGGAACAAAGAGAGAGGAATATAGCAGGGTGGGAAGGGCAGAAGCTTCATTGCATAGGCAGATGCCCATTTCTTAGCCTCAGATATTACCCAATGTCTGCCTTCATAGTGGTCTCCGCTGGTAACTCACCAGTGAGATTTATAAATGATCTAAGTACATTGTCAAAGCTTACTGCATCTTACAAAGTGCCTGTAAACATACATGTCTTCCAAGGAAAAATAAGGTTTTTCTCCTTTGGTGGGACTTAAGATACTAAAAATGCCTCTCTGCTAGCCAACAAAATTTCTGGAAACTAAAAATAAAGAGAATGATTTGTTGGGAAAAGTTGATGGAGAGGGTGCCATGTATAACTTATTTGTAAATTTTAATTATGATGTAAAATATTTGTAGCGTGATAACTTTAATGGGATAATCTGAGGAAGTGTTAATGTGAAATGGGTGCATAACGTTTATTCCACAATCATCTGGAATTGGTAGTTTAAATTTGGTTTGGAATATAATCTTAAAAATCTTTGTCAGAAGCAATTTGCTAAAGTGGCTTACAAGGACGGGAAAATGTAGGCCTTTGGAGTTTATGCAGCCAATCGAGTGTAGAGCAATGAAGGGCATTTTAGAAGACCAACACCCTCCTCTCCTAGCCTCCTCAACTCTCCTTGTCTTCAGAAGGAAGCAAGAATTCTTCCATGACTTTTCCACTTTGGTATTGGTAGTGGAACAGGGCTACTCTCATTCTTCTTTTGTAGAATGGCTATATTGAAGCCTTCTATATGTGTGAAAAAGTAGACTGGAAATGCACAGAAACAGAGATTGTAGTCCTCCACTCAAAATGACATGGCATCATTCCTTTCACTATGAAAAGCAAAAAAATAATTTTCATATTTATTTTACTGACGTATGAATATTGTGATGATCCAGCTAATCTCCCATATATATCAAAAGGACAATGTTAATAATGCACTTATTTTCACAAGTGAAACTAAAGCAGAAATCATGCACAACAGGGAGAGAGCCATAGGTTCACAGAGCCCCTATAGTAGAGGAATATTTCCCAATGCTTTTGGGCAAGAGCTAAGCAAAACCCACCAAACAACTAAATAAGATCACTCATATTAGTTAAAATGAAATTTCAATGATCCCCCAAAAATACGTTTCAGACTCAGTTGAGAGATATCCCCATCCATAAATGAAAGTTATTTATTTATTTAGCTAGCTAGCTAGTTCGTTCATTAATTAATTAATTAATTAATTAGTTAATTAATTAATTAATTCAATTTCTATAGCCACCCAGCTCAGTCAATGCCTCTGGGTGGCTTTCTTTCTTGCATAACTACTCAAAATCTTTCGGAAGAAAAACCTAAGGATGCAATCAAGTAAAAAACAAGACTGAGTAGGAATCTGTCATTAGCATTTGGATGGAATGGAAAGATGCATGGTGTAAGGAAGAAAGACAGGTGCAGTATCTTACAAAAAGGGGCTCGGATAGGATCCTTGAATACTAGCACTGAATGTTACGCACTCCCAACTTGCATCTTCTTTATAATTTCCCCGCATAACAAGGTAGGGTGCAAGGGGAGAAGGACTGCTGTCAATGGAAGACTTGTTGGAAAGCCTGAAGAAAATGAGAATTCTGAGACGAAAAAAGAACCTGAAAGACTTATGCAATGCCCCAACGTGGCAAGGTGAACGTCAACTTTTCACAAGAACAAATATTCTGAATCACTGTTTCACCATCTAATCGTAGATAAATTATTTTATCATACCTCATCCCATCATTGTATAGCAAAAACAGAACTGAAAATAGTTCTTTAAAACAAGGGCTAAAATATCTGGGATACAAAAATCCAGACAACCTGTACATGGCAGCAAAAATGTTTTCTATCTGTTGTTACTGCTATCCAGTGTGTGCAGGTTTCTATAGCAGTGATGGCTAACCATTTTGTCCTTGTGTGCTGAAAGCGTGCATGCATGTCCACACCACACCCATAATGCAATGTGTGCATGACACCCCCCGCTCCCTGCGCATGGACATGGAACACCCCCTGCGCTCCCCTGTCCCCCCTGCATGCTTGTGCGATCCCTTTACCTGGTTTTGGGCCAAACAGGCCTCCCTGAAACCTCCTGGGACCAAAAACAGGCCGTGGGCCACTCCCCCTGCATGCATGCGTAACCCCCCCACCCCTTGTGCATCTCCCGCATGAGACTGGAAAATCAGCTGGCCGGTGGGAGGCGCGCATGCACATATGGTGGAGCTGAGCTGGGTGACAGCTTGCATGCTCGCAGAGACGGCTCCGCATGCCACTTGTGACACAAGTGCCAGAGGTTCGCCATCACAGCTCTATAGAGTAATTCTACTAAAAGTGAATTTAACCTAGTGAATCCTCCAATCAGGTAGAAAAACAACTTTTAATCAGAGAGGGCTGTTATTTTTGATGTCAGGAAATAATATTTATTCCCTCCCACTGTCGAAAGAAAGAAGGTAGCCATCCAGCCATATAATTGTAGGTATAGTTAATTATTTGCTGGAAGGGGATTCTAATCTTTTCTTTTTGTTTCATATGCTGGATTAAAATCCATTAAAGAGGGGATTTCGATCCAGTATATGATACAAATAGAGCACAATAGCAGTCTATAGACAATCTATAGATATCTTTCACCTGGCAATTCTAAAGTGCGGCAGCTCCTTCCTTCTCAAGATCCCACTTCGAATTTAAATCAAATGTAATCTGTGGCTGATTTTATACCAAGAAAACAATATTTTCAATTATAGAAAGGTAAAATCTTGTGAGTCTGTGCTTACAACTGAGCCTCTGGAGTCCTAACCCTTAGATCAGGCTGGAAAACTGTGCTAGAGGCCCTCCTTTGTGTATGTGATTTCCCCAAGAAGGGCCACGTGTGCTCCACGATTCTCTGCCTAAGTGAATGGAATTAGAACAGCAAGGCATATTTGCAAATAACTCTCCAAACACATGATAAAGCATTTAAGAGTCCCGGGCAAAGAAAATCTGGAGGGGCAACTACTGTAACAAAGTGGACCTGACCATCAAATTCATGTGCAAAAAAGTGATGCAGACTAAACAAGAGCCAAAGGCATGGGAAGTATTACCAATTGCAATTTCTTGTAATTGTCGTGTCATTTGTTTTCTCAAGGACACTGAAGGGGAAGCTGAAGAAACAGCAACTTCCTCTTTGATAAGATTTATGATAGTGATTTAAGTAATAAAATGAGCACTTATTTGCTTTCGAAGCCCTCAATGCCTTGTGAGAAAGAAGTTCAAATATCAGTTGAATCCTGCTGTTTAGATGGAGGTGGTGGAGAATATTTAATCAGGAAATGCTTGTAATCTAAGTGAGAAACATTTTAGGCTCATTTTCTCACAATTCTGAAGTATGTACATTTCCAAGAGGAGAAAGCAAGCAACAAAATCTAATACAACCTATCAGTCTCAGAGTCTGAAGTCCATTAATACTTAACACCCCAAGTCCTTTCACATACGATGGGGGAGGGGGTTTGTAAAAAAACAACAACACAACCAAACAAAAAAAATCAACTCTGCCTCCCAGAAAAGCAGCTTTTCTTCCACTTTCTATAAATGCCCAAGATGATCATCTTCTTTGCTGCTTGGCAACAGATGGGAACCATGGGAGAAGTTCAAAAGAGTGAAATGTTTCTTGATGACACTTTATATCAACTTGGTACATAGGCTCAACAGGATGCACTAAAGCAAATGCAACTAGGCTAAAAGCTTAGCTAAGCCTCGGTGCTGAGTATGTACGTATATATTTGCAGAGAAAAACAGAATGGTATCTTTCCCCATAGTTCATCTTTTAAATGTCCATGCCAGGCGATGGCCACACTGCTTGGGAATTATGGGAACAGTTAGCCCTGCATGGACAGTCCCTAGTTAATCTTGGCTAATTTCTGGTTAACATTTGAATGGGAGACCAGTAGGAACTCCTAAGACTGTAGGAACTATAAACTGGAGCGAGAATTCAAAAAGACATTTCAGAGAAAGGCAATGACAAACCATGTCTGCATTGTTATGAACAAGCCATCCATATGGCCACTAGTAGCTGAACTCATTTTGAGGGAGCCTTTCCTTTTGTACCCTAACATACCCAGGAGTGCTGGCATTGGGAAAGAGGCCAAAGCGAGCTCTCTGGCAAACATTTTGGTAAAAAGATAAGCACCTGCAACCTCAGCTATCAGGGTAACTGTGGGTGAGAACTCACAAAACAGGAATAAGTTTGTATACAAGACAGAATATAACCAGAGATGTTTCTCTGAAAGGCAGGAGGTCAAAGTGAGGTTGAGAAGCTTGCATTGTTTTGTGCAGTGCAAGATGAATTGTGCCCTCGTGTCCTTGCTGCTGGACAAGCAAGTGCTGATGCAAAACGGAGGAGACAGAAACTTGTTTTAGAGGACCAGGTTCTGCTACCGGGTGACACTTAAGGCAGTGCTCCAGCTGTTGGGGACCACAGGCAAAAATTCTCCAATGACAGCTGTACCTCTGTCTTCTTGGCAAGCATAATGCCCAGTGAGAATTAAAGCGTTTCTGCTTCTGAGATGATATAGCTTTATACTGGGCATCCATTGAAAGATGCAGAGGAGGGACAATCACCCTGATTCTTTTGCAGCTGTAAACCCCAGATCCTGGGTTTGGCTGATCTGGGAAAAGCCCTTCTGGGGGAAATAAACCACATTGGCCAGCTGGCAAATGATCTGGCTAGGGAAGCTGAAAACTGAATTAGGGGAGGGCTGGCCAAGAAAACAACAGATGTCGTGATGGTCAGAGGCTCTTTCAAAAAACCGGCAATGCAAAACCTCTTTCTAATTTGACTGGGGGTTAATAAGTGGCGTATTTCTGAATAGTCTTGCCTTGGCACTATGCAAAATTCTGAGTAATTTTCTTCCCCAAATATGATGGAAAGGCAAATTAATTGAATTATAGGTGCTAATATGCAGGAAACTGTTTAGCTCATCATTTTGTCCAGCAAGGTTTCACAGAGTAAAGGCAAAAAGCTGCCCTTCTGAACATCAGCTATTTCTGTTTCTCATTTATATTGCACTTGTGAATTATTTTATCCATCACTTTATACTTCTTACCAGTAGATTCCCGATCATATTATGTCTTCAAATATGATCTATAACAAATATTGCTATCTCTCGGGAGGAAAAGACATAATCATGAAACTTTCTGCAGAGTCCCCAAATTATAGTCAATTGTAAGAAAAGAAGATTGAGATTTATTTGCCTATTTCCTCTGAGTTTTGATTGCCACTTGTTTTCTTTATAAAATGTTACACTGGATCACTTCTCCTTTTATTCCAGCCCAGAATGAAGCCATAATATCAACACATTGGATTTTCTACTGCATTACTGTGGTTAGCTTAACCATGGTAGTTGAACAAATCACAATAATTGGGTTGATGCTTATGTAAGCCACAAACACCATCCCGCTTCCACTAAAACATCACTTAGAAGGAAGATGCTAAGATAGACGAATTTTTCATTTTTCTACTGCTGCACATGGAAGAATGCTCGAGGCTTAAAATATTGGGACAGGAACCTGTACAGAAATTGGTTCCCTAGTATCATAAGTGTTTGGCCACTTCCATAGGAGTCAGATGATTTATGCTTATCCTATCTATGAATGCAGATGTTTCCATTATTGGCCAAATACAGAGAAATGCTTCACCCATAGAACTTCTGGCTGCTCAGAGGAAGTCATTTTATATTCCATGCAATCTCTGAAATAGTAAAATAAGAGACCCAAGAGATTTCTGAATACTTTCAAAAAGTGGCTCTCCATGGGCTAAACTGAGGAACTAAGTTATTCATTTCAGATTTTTAATCAGAAGAGGCCTGTTTTAATTTGTGAAGACAATAATTATCCCCCTTTCTATTTTATCCTCAAAATGACCTAGTGAGGGAATTGAGGCTAAAAGGTAATTGGCCTACGGTCATCCGAGTTCATTAAAAAAAACTTGGATAAATAAATAAGGCTTGTGTTGTTGTTTTTTTAAAGCTGAATTTGATGGTTCCTGATGAGCATAGATGGCGTAGTATACATAAGTGTGGAAGACTGCAGAAAAGACTCTCTCTGGAGCACTTGTATTTTCCTATTTTAGCCATATTAGGGACTGGAGGAGTACTAATGTCACTCCTCTATCATGCAAAATGGTTGACATTCAACAAACACTGGGCTGAGGTCACCATATCTGGCCTGGTTAAAAATAACAGAGAAAAGCCTCACAATCAACTTTACTTTAGAAGCCAATGCTAAGGGAATTCTTATCCATTGCCAGGAAGTACAAATGTGATAGCCATTAGAAAGGAATACTTTTTCCTTGAAACAGGCAATAATATTTATTTGGATGTGCTATATATTCACCGAACTCCACAGAGTTTACATCATTCACTGTATGTTTAGGATTTCATCCTGAAGTTCACATAACAGAACCTGGATGCTTGGTCCTCTCTTCTTGGCAGACCAATACTAAAAGAGAATAAACATGGCCTCAACTTTGAAGACATGTAGTTTATGAAGATCAACTGTGGTAAGC
The DNA here is from genome assembly GCF_009769535.1 of Thamnophis elegans. NCBI lineage: Eukaryota > Metazoa > Chordata > Lepidosauria > Squamata > Natricidae > Thamnophis > Thamnophis elegans. The sequence goes on along the minus strand of NC_045544.1, from coordinate 91,364,670 downwards.
GAATGGTTCTGATTTCTGAAGAGTTGCCAATTTGGTCCTCTGTTTGTTTTTCATGAACCCTGTTAGATGTTATAGATGAGCAAAGAAGAAATAGGAGCACATATAAGTCAGTCCCAAGAAATCTTTAGGTGATTTCTCCTTCTCACCCTTTCTACTTTCTTCCTTTGTCTTTTGTCTCCTTCAGCAGTCTGGATCAGAATACCCAGCCAAACCAGGGAAAACAGGATTGATATTCCCGATCCCAGATGCCAATATGTGGCGGCATCTGGTTCATTGGCAGGCATCACAGACAGTTGTGCTGGCTGCTTTTGAGCCTGTCATGTGGCTTATTTTGCTGTTAGGCACACTGATTCTTTGAGACTGTGGTCCCTGACTGAGGGAACAAAGAAAGGAAGGAAGGGGGGGGGGGGGCGGATGCATGTATTAAAGATGCAAGTTACAAGCTCAGGTGATTGTTGTCGAATGCTTTACCTGTATTTGCTCTTCTGGCTGTTTCTTTTGCAACCTTCTCTTATTGTGCAATTACAGTTTTTGGGTGCCTTAAGGGATGGAACTCCTTGAAAGAAAAATACAGATGTTTTAAAAGTCAGGAATAGAAGTCTTTCCTTAGGAGCCATGCATATATATGTGTGTGTGTGTGTATGTGTGTGTGTGTGTGTTCTATCAACTTGCTTTAGGAATGAGAAAAATCCATTAAGGAACAACAGCAGCAGCAGCAACAACAACAACAAGATGATGATGATAATGATGGTGATGATGATACAGACTTAAAAGCAGCTTGTTCATATATTCATAGAGGGATGAGACTGTAGTAACAGAGATAAATCTTTTGTTGGACGACATACACTTTTCCCTTGAAACAGTGGCATTTAAATTTCTATGACCCAGCTGGATCCAAAGAAGATACTTATGAAAATTGGGGACGGGGTTTTATGGCACAAATCAGAAATGCCATAGCTTTAGGGGCTTTCTGATGGAAGGGGGGGTACTTTTCCTTTGCTTTGTTCAAGTCTTGGCTGCTTAAAGAGCTGCTCTGAACAATAACATAGCAAGGACTACTGAGGGACACTTTTAAGGTTATTTGTAGGAAGCTAGCAAAGAGAAAATGAATTTATTTAACAGATTTTTGAGAGGGAGAGGGAAATCTTACTCTATTACTGCCAAGTGTTGGATATTAGTTCATAGAATAAAAACATTTTTACTCTTTATTTCTGCAGATTATATTACTGATACTCCAGATTATATTCGGTAGTGCAGTATCAATAAATAAATTCAAAAATCAGTGCACTTTTATCATACACACACACACACACACACACACACACACACACACACACACACACCACCATCTTCAGACTGGGTTTTGGGCTTAAAGCGTGGTCAGAGCTGCCGTCTTTCTATAAATCTTGGTGTGTGTGTGTGGAGTGCTGGCTTTGTTTCAGTAAGTGGAATGTTGGATGTGTGGCTGTATCATGATTGGTAGATTGGTGCTGATTGGTGCTGGCTGTGTGTCCATTGTTGTTTTGTGTTGTAACGGCCTGGGTAGTGGTGGGGCTCATATGTTTACCAGGGCTGGTTTCCAGATGTCTGGTAGGCAGGAGGTATCGTCATGTTTATTTACCTCCTGCCTAAGAGACATCTGGAAACCAGCCCTGGTAAACAAATGAGCCCCACCCACAATATGTGTGTGTGTGTGTGTGTGTGTGTGTGTGTGTGTGTGTGTGTGTGTAGATTTTCATGGTTGTAGGTGTAGGAGATCCTGGAGCACCGAGGAACTGCCAAAGGACTGGAAAAAAGCTGATGTGGTTCCCATCTTCAAAAAAGGAAAAAAAAATAGATCCAGGAAACTATAGACCTATCAGCCTGACCTCAATACCAGGGAAGATTCTGGAAAAGATAATCAAGCAATGAATTAGCGAATACCTAGAAGTAAACAAAGTAATAGCCAAAAGCCAACATGGGTTTGTCAAAAACAGATCATGCCAGACTAATCTTATTGCATTCTTTGACAAAGGGACAAAATTAGTGGATCAGAGGAATGCCATTGATATAATTTACTGGGACTTCAGCAAGGGATTTGAGAAAGTAGACCATAACCTACTACTAGACAAAGTAGATAAATGTGGGTTAGACAGCATCACCACCAGATAGATTCGTAACTGGCTGACCAACCTCACTCAACGTGTAGTCCTCAATGGAACTGCATCTACATGGGGGGAAGTATGCAGTGAAGTACCCCAAGGCTCTGTTTTAGGCCCGGTACTCTTCAACATCTTCATCAATGATCTGGATGAGGGAATAAATGGGGAACTCATCAAATTTGCAGATGACACCAAGATGGCAGGAATAGCCAACACTCCAGAAGATAGGTTTAAGATACAGAAGGATCTTGACAAACTTGAACATTGGGCACTATCTAACAAAATGAAATTCAATGGTGAAAAAAGTAAGATTCTACATTTAGGTAACAAAAACATAATGCACAGGTACGGTATAGGTGGTACCTTGCTCAATAGTAGTAACTGTGAGAGGGATCTTGGAGTCCTAGTGGACAACCATTTCAATATGAGCCAGCAGTGTGCAGCAGCTGCCAAAAAAGGCAACACAGTTCTAGGCTGCATAAACAGAGGGATAGAATCAAGATCACATGAAGTGTTAATACCACTTTATAATGCCTTGGTAAGGCCACACTTGGAATACTGCATTCAGCTTTGGTTGCCACGATGTAAAAAAAGATATGGAGACTCTAGAAAGAGTGCAGAGAAGAGCAACAAAGATGATTAGGAGACTAGAGACTAAAACATATGAAGAACGGTTGCAGGAACTGGGTATGTCTAGTTTAATGAAAAGAAAGACTAGGGGAGACATAATAGCAGTGTTCCAATATCTCAGGGGTTGCCACAAAGAAGAGGGAGTCAAACTATCCTCCAAAGCACCTGAGGGCAGAACAAGAAGCAATGGGTGGAAATTAATTAAGGAGAGAAGCAACTTAGAGCTGAGGAGAAATTTCCTGACAGTTAGAACAATTAATCATTGGAACAACTTGCCTCCAGAAGTTGTGAATGCCCCAACACTGGAAGTCTTTAAGAAGATGCTGGATAGACACTTGTCTGAAACGGTATAGGGTTTCCTGCCTAGGCAGGGAGTTAGACTAGAAGACCTCCAAGGTCCCTTCCAACTCTGCTATTGTATTGTAAAAACTAGAAAGTCCAGTTGCCTCTTGAAAATGCACCTATCAGACCTGGAAGCCATCTTTTGCATTAGGCCTTCAGGCCTGCCCCATTTATTGCTTTGGAACAACCATGACCTGGATGACTGAGAATCTCCATAGACAATGAGAAAAGATGAGAAATGAGACAGTGCTGTGGAAATTAATTGTTAATTTATTTGAGGTAGTAATATGCAACTGATGTTACAAGGTTTTGTGGGAGAAAGAGCAGAAAAGTATTCTGCAGGAGACATCGGACTGGATGAATCAATGGCTCTACTGAACATAATTTACCTCATTGACATTGGGAAGTAATGGGAAAGGATTCACCTAGTTATTTAGCTCCTAATATGCAAAGGTCTTATGGCATTTAATCTCTGTACTTAATTATTTATGCTTGTGTGCGTGAGTCTCTGTGTGTAGGGGTCTGTGTAAAAGAGAAAGAGATTGAACATTAGCAAATATTCTTTGGAATTTTCAAAACACAAATCAACTTTTACATTTGGCAGGTTCTGTGCTGTCCATGTGAGATAAGCTTGCCAGAGTAGCGAATGATCCTTTCAGGAGCTCCACCCACTACAGTGCAGGGGTCCACGTGAGCCTTTTGTCTGTTTTGGTTTAGGTTTTTTTTTTTTTTTGGCACAGTGCATGGAATTTCTGGACTGTCTCGTGGCCATAATTCCAGGACTGGCTTGGTGACCTACCCTACCATTTCAGAGCAGCATCAGCTGCAATGCAAGCAGACCCTCTTTCTCCCTCTGTCACATTGTTGGCACAGTCCTTGGAAATGTAGTATCTAAAATTAAAGATTTGTATCCGTTTTGGAAAAATCAAACTGACCTTTCTCACTTAAATGAAGAGAGGGTGGTGATGAGGAAAGACTTGGCTCAAGCCAGAGCAATTAGGAAAAATACAATTTGGAGCAGGCAGTACATGGTAGTCTTTCCGAATGCAAGTTAAGGTTCTAACATCTTGAAACAAGCTATTTATCAATCAAGTACTTACTGATCTTGATTTTCTTCAAAGTCCCGGGCAACAAAGAATAACCTCATTTCATCCTTACTGCGGTTTTCTGAGATAGTTCAGCAAGGACAGAAGAGAAAGTCTTGCTAGACAGGCCAAAAGTCTTATCAGTTCATATAGTAGCTTCATAAAAATTCACATCCTAAATATGTCTACATCAGTGATGTATCAACTCAGTGATGTCTGTATGATGTTTTAAATGGCTAATGTAGAGATCTTCTGTAAGTGAGGAGAAGAAAAATATTTACCCTGCCCATTTTGTCCATGTTTTGGAGATGATGACCCTTTGAGAGCAGTATGCAACAAAATTTCATTTTAATATATGCCAATTAGTGTACATTTAAAGTGACAATAAAATTATTCTAAGTCATATCCAGCCCAGTATTATAAAACTCCATTGTCTTCCTGGTCTTGCTTGCTTTTTTTTAAAAAAATATATTGACTCTTATTATTAAAACTGATATTTGCATGGAAATTGCTCACAATGTCCTGATCATTTTAGCTGTCTGTTTAGCAGCTTTTTCTGAATTTTTTTTTTGAGTATTGTGGCAATCAAATGTATGCATTTATACATATCAACTTAAGTGTGATAAATAGAAAGATGCTAAATAAAACAGATATGAAACAGTGTTGGGAAATAGAAACTTTCTTGCTTACCTTGTTGGAATAGTTCTTCTTTCAATGATTCTAGCAAAGTTTACCATGTCATCTCTGTTTCTTTTTAAAAATATTATGAAAATTGGCTTGATTGCTAATGGAAGGGCAGATTATTGTCCTAGTTGTGGATTAGTGGAAAGGCAGGATATTTATCTTATATATTCAACTTTAAAATGTTAAAAGTCAAGGCTAGGTTACCAGAGAAGGTTGCAAAAATTCAAAATACCACTAAATAGCAGTAAAGAGTTAGTCATCTGTGTTACATGCTGCCATCTAGTGGACATTTGTATTTTTGCTGACCAAATATGGTAGTTCTGGTATATAAGAATCTGATTGCCATGAGAGAGATAATGGAAAGATGACCTTAATATTCTACAAGACATAGTGCTGAAGTGGACGCCAGCTTTTCATATGTCTCATTCTCTCAAATCCAAAATAATATTATATTTTATCCATTCTTTTTGGGTTTGCTCATGATTTTTTTTTTCTGTTTTAGAATCACGAACATATTTATGTCAATCAGATACAAAAGGGAAGCTTATAGTCATAAAATGCATAGCACAACCATTTACTACGCATTTAAGAATTTATTGTTATCTTTGCTCCAGTAAGATGAAGGTGCTGTGGGTGGGTCTCAGGCAAGATGAAACAGGAAATTCCTGCCTCTCATTCACTTTTGTTGGCTGGGTTCCAGTTACGGAGGAATACTGTAACTTTCCAGGAACCGAGCAGCAGTGGAGAGTGTTTGGCTATTGTAGTTACAAGTGCTACATCAACATTTCCAAAATAAGGCCGATGTGTATCAAAGCATCTGTATTGGAAACAAACTCCATGACATTTTGTATTAGAATTTGATTTTTTTAAAAAGAAAGGACAATGCAACTGTCTATCTGTCTGTTGCGTTCAAGGCAGCTACTGTAGGTGATCTAGATCAAGTTATGGTAAATTCTTGCCTCAGTGGATCTCAGAGTAATGGCCTTCAGATATAATGAAAATATTTGCATTTAGATGGCATCCTGAAATAATAGACCTGTACATTCCCCCCAAAAAGAGACGTATGCATACTTCATATTTGAATTTAAGGTTGGGGAAAGGGAGAAGGAAAGCTGTGGGAAGATACGTTGATTGAGCCAACAAGGTGACACAGTGGTTAGAGTGCAGTACTGCAGGCTACTTCTGCTGTCTGCCAGCTGCCTGCAGCTTGGCAGTTCAAATCCTACCAGGCTCAAGTTGACTCAGCCTTCCATCCTTCCAAGGTGGGTAAAATGAGGACCCAGATTGTTGGGCGCAATAGGCTGACTCTGTAAACAGGAGTGGGATGTTAAAGCACTATGAAGTGGTATATAAGTCTAAGTGCTATTGCTAAAGTGGGTAGGTGGGTTGGCAAGAAATAGGCTAGGTTAGTGATAGCAATGGTGATCCTTTCTCCCACCCTGATACATCCTTACTGGCAGTCAGAGCAGGTAAAGAAAGAAAAGGAATCCTCAAGTTTTAGAAGGCTGACTTTGTGAGTGCCTGGCTTCCTCAAAGAAAGGGGAGTATTTTCTCAGTAGCTGACCTCCCAGAAAGGAAAGAAAGAAGTCTATGTGTGTGCAAATTTGTGTGGTGGGTGGATTTTAGGTCTTAATGGAGTTTCAAGATTAATGGACACCCTTCCCAACAAATGATTTGTTAAACTAAGATTTTACCTGAATTTGAAATTTACAAATAAGCACAAAGACCTCACAATGACATTTATATCAGAGGTCTCCAATCTGTGGGCCATGAAGGACTTGCAATGGAACTGGGCCACAGAAATGGCTGGTGAGGGCGCACATGCACATTCTCACTTATGCAAGCAGCGGGCGATCACATGCACTAAGTGAGTGGCAGGCGTGCATGCATGAAGCCCATGCAAATGGATCTGCATGTGCACTTGCTGGCCACTTGCCCAGAACCATGCCTCTCCCCCTCCCCCCCAGTCCGCAAAACTGGAAATGTTGTGGGACTCTGTTTTAAATTAATAACTGTGTCATGCATCAAATCAAGCCAGAAGCTTAAGTTGCAATGCCGAAAGTGTTTAGTTCTGTCCCAAGACTCAGGAGCAACTTTGATCTCAGCCTGGGCATCTTTGGAAGAAGTGTAGGGATTGTGGAAGCAAGCATGGAACTACTGATAAATGCATCATGATACTGTGATTGAAATGAAGCAAATCATGGTTAAACCAGATACTCGGCTCCTTTACATAGTGACATCATTGTCGTCATTTTGGTGCAATGAACCTGGTTAATGATAGTCATAGTGCTGAGATACTTTGCTAGTCCAAGTAGACAATTCTGTGCTTGATATAAACAAAGGACATGACCTTCCATGAAGCACATGCAAATGGATCTGCATGTTCTGTCATATTCAATCATATAGTACAGAAAAACTGTGACCTAGTTCACACTTTCCACTGAAAGCATAATATGGCTTTTCTTGTTTGTGCCTTAGAACAATATATGACTTCCTGCCAATTGTGGCTCAGCTCATTTCACAAGTCTTGCAGGTGTAACTATGGTGTTGGTGATGATAGTAGTAGTAATGGTGGTGGAAGGGGTAGGTTAGGAAATAAATTCAGAGGGCAAGTGTGATATTAAAAGGGGGTAGATTTCAATCTGGGCCCAGGCAATATATTTTCTGTAAGTGTTCAAAGGCAGCATTGTGCTTGTTCTGCTATTGCCTCTGGTCAAAAAGATTTTAGAAAAGCTGTTATAAAATATTATGAAATCTGCGCAAAAATTTACATCATTTTATGATTAGTAAATTAGATTAATTGTAACAGGATTAAGATTAGATTAGCAAAAAAGATTACCTTTTCATAAGTGGATAATCATGTGACTTGAAGTCAATCCTTAAAAGCCAGAGCAATATTTTTCCAATTGCAATTAGTCCTTGATTTATAACGGTTCATTTTCTGACCACTGAAATTTAGAACAGCACTGAAAAAAGAGATTTATGACCATTTTTCATATTTGCGATCATCCTCATCATCAAAATTTAGATGCTTGGCAACTGACTTATATTTATGATGCTTGCAGCATCACATTTTGTAACCTTGAGACAAACAAAATTAATGGGTAAGCCAGAATCACTTAACAACTGTGATATTAACTTGGCAACCACAGTGATTCACTTAACAACTATAGGAAGAAAGGTTGTAAAATGGGGCAAAATTCATTTAACAAATGCCTCACTTGAGAAATTTTTAGCTCACTTGTGGTCATAAGTTGAGAACTACTAAAATAATTTTTAAAAATTACCCACATACAAGAACAATTAAATTCTGTAGTTTTAGAATGTTATTCAGCATAATATTTAACAATAGGTTTTACCCTTAAATCTATTTATATACATTAAAACATTGTTCCAAAAGAATGCCAATCACTCACAAAAGCAAGTCATATCAGTCAATGAGTCCTCACATTTTGTTACATTGCTAACAAAGAAAATCTGATATCCAACTTTCAATTTTCATTGTTTGGATTATCTAAGAAACTTGAAATAGAATATTTTGATGAATCAGTTTCAATCATAAGTCTGATAAAAGCAATTTAACATTTTTTAAGCCTTGCAACCATTGTAATCTCACGGTTGGATGTTCCAGTTCTTCAATCATGCATCATAAATATAAGTAATTGTAACTTTAAAATGTTGTGTAATGTTTGATATGAATTGTTTTGGCTTCCGAAATGTGCATCTGAGGTTCCTCTGAGGCAGTTAAAAGCACATGGTCCATATTGAGTGATCAAATCTTGCTTCAGTGAACGATATTGCCAGCTTTGTGAATTAAGTCAAGAGAAATACTTAAAGTAATCACCACAAAATAATTAACATAAAATAATTATTTCAGATCCAACTTATACTTTCTAATAGAATGTTCTGTCTGCTATCTTTAAAGTCGATCTCTTCTATAAAGTTAAATATGAGCCTCTCCTCCTTCTGGAAGATGTTCCATCTTGTGCCTGGTTGTCGTTGCCCCTTTTCTAGGCAGGTGGATTCAATCCCAGGCATGACTGGACTGCTGGCACCATCTTCTTTATTTTCTAAAATTAAAAGGGCCCAGTTACCATGAATTCTCTGGGCACTCGTGTGTTTCCAGGCTGAATGTTAAATTAGGTACCCCTCTCCCCTCCCCTCCCCTCCTCATCCTTTCCCTTCTATTCCCTCCCTTCCCCTCCCCTTCCCTTCCTGGTGAGTGATAAATACTTTTCCTTTCTTTCTGATGTCTCTAAAGTTTACAGGTTTTCTGTTATGAAGGGGCCAATGACCTGAAGCAATGCAGAAAACAACAACAATAACAAAATAACGAAGTGGCTCCCATTCTCCCAGTCATCCAGCATAGACCGCTGCATTCTCATTGCTGTTAGCAGCACAACATTAGTGATCCAGTCAAGAAAAATGTCAGGGTGCTTTCCCCACCTATCAACCCGCTCAACCTGATCAGCTGACCAGTATGACGAGCTCACCATCTCCCATTTGCAGTGATAACAACCAACAGTCTGTATCCAGAGGGCCAGCAGATCATGCTGATTAGCTGACTGGTGGGGGAAAAAAAATACCTGATTGTCTTCCCCGTCACCACCCATAGGAATAATGGTGGCCTTTGCTGTGGCTTCAACCCTGATTGTGGCCCAGAGGTCAGCTCTTACACCTTGTGTCATAGTGGGGCAAACGTTTTTATTTATTTATTTAATTTGTGCACTTCTCTTCTCAGAGACCCTGGGCAGTTTATAAGCAAAACAAGCAAACAAGTCCCACAGGAAAAAAAAAGAGAAAGTAAAATAATGCAATAGTAAACACAAGGAAAAAAGATGACAGGAACCAGCAACAATGAAAAGCAGGCCCACATTATCTAGAAAGCAGATGTGGTTCAGTTGCCTTTGCCAAAGGTTTGATTGAAAAAACAAGCAAAACCAAGCCTGCAAAACCCTCCAACCCCCCCCCCCCCCAAAAAACAGCAAGGTGGGAATCACTCACATCATGAGGGCAACTTCATTTCAGAAGGCAAGATATGAGAAAAAGCAGAGGTTTTTTTTTGAATATACAGCAGTATTTATTTAAAGGATTATGCAGGGGTGGGATTCTACTGGTTCGGACCGGTTTGGGCAAACCTGTAGCTCTGAAGATCAGCTGGGAGAGAACCGGTTCACTCCCACGGGAAAGTGGGCCCGCCCGCCCACCCGTCCCTGTGCTTTACCAACCTTTATCTTCTCAGCTGAGTTGCGCAGCAGAGTGGATTGCTGTGCCTCAGCTGTTTTCCTTCCCAAGCAGCAATCCAGACCGGAAGTATTCTCTAAACTGCACATGCTCACACAAAGCGTGTGCTCAGCAAACCGGTTGTTAAACCTGTAGGAATCCACCCCTGAACAAGGCCCTAGGCCAGGTAGAGTTTTACAGGTCAGAACGAGCACCTTGAATTTTACCTGGAAGCAAACTGGCAACAGGTACAACTCCCAAGGCTGGGGAGCTCCATGGGCACTCCAAAACTTGCCTGCAGTCTTAATCAATTGATGCTTCTGGAGGATCTTCAAGGACAACCCCCGTATAAACTGTGTTGCAGGAGTCAAGCTGCAAGGAGATCAGGGTGTAAGTGGACTGTCGTTATTTATTTCATCTTTATTCCCTGTTAGTCTAAGAAATATAACTGTGGCTTGGCAATATGAAGCATGGTTGTTTCATCCCCTGGAAACTCCACTTTAAGAAGTTTGGAAGTAGCACTGACAGAAGTGGCTCCTGTGGAAGAAACCTTCACTTGACCCTGAGTTTGAGTCGCAAAGATCAAGCAGGAGAAGCAATTGCTGATCCCTGTGGTTTCATCTGTGCCTTGTAATCTGCTTCCTAAATTCCAGTTAGGTGAGAGAGGTTCCCTCCCCTGAGATTTCTTTCTTTCTTTCTTTTTTTCAAGTTTGCTTCAGGTTGAGGTGTTTTGAACCCACCACTTTTTCCCCCTTGTTTGACAGACATGACAGCCTGTCCTCATTATTATGGAAAATATAGGGTTGGTAGTAATTACTATCTGAATATGAATGGGTGCAGAAGTGGGCACTGCCAGCACTGGCCTTTCTTTGACAAGGCATAACTTTCTTCTGAATTTCAGTGTTAATTAATGCTTATTTTAAAAAGCCACTTTAATTGGCAGTAAACACCTCAACTTTCTGTACTCATTAAAATGCAGCCATTGATGTGTGATGGATTTTTTTAAAGCTTAATTAACTTTTCTTTCTGTATATATAACCTATAATAATGACAAACATTGAAAACTGCCTCCCCTTCCTCCCAGATTGGGCCACTTCAAGAAAAACTGCAGAAGCAGAAAAAGCATCCCAACTTGGTTAGGATCAAATGCCATTTGGGAGATTAGCATGGCACATTTTGCCAATACTATGCAAAACATTACTGGATCACACACGGCCTCTGTATAGGTGACGCCTGCCACATCAGGCTTTGGAAAGGAGACCTCCAAGTTTCAAAGGATAAAATGTTTACATGTTTGAATTATGACACCAGGAATCAGAAGCTATCTAACAACGTTAAGACATTGATGTAAAGAGTTCCTAGACAACTCTGGGGAACAGAAATTGAGGTGAAGAGGAAATGGTTCCCCAGAAGGTGAATTTGAGATTTGACGAGCCCCTGTCAAGACATTGCTGACAAAAGATAATGTTTAATTTGATAGATGAGGAAACTTTTACACCCGTAGGACATGACTTTATTTGTAGCAGTAAGTCATAGTTTCCTTAACCACCATTTGTGGAGAAAGCTACACCCCAGAATTAAGCCATCAACTAGCCCAATAGCTGGATTCACACAATGCCTAACCCAAAACCAAATCAGACACAGCTTAACATAAGACTTGAACCCTGCCACTGAATAAACATTGATTTGTCTTTAATAAATCCAATAAGATGTAAAGGGTGTTAGGTCATACTTTGCAAAGAATATGGGCATGAACTTGCCATGGCTACTTTGCAGGCTTTTCCAAGTTGTGTAAACATAGAGCAGATTCACCCTGAGATTGTTAGCAAAGTCATTTAGCTACATTTGGACAAGCTGGGAAAAGCCTTGAGATTCTGATGCTCTTTCTATTAAATGTATGTTAATTAAAATTATTTTTTGCTTTAGTATTCCATATGTGTCCTTTAAATGTGCACCATTTGCACCCTTTGGGTTGAGATCAATCTGGAGATCAAGGCTACCCTTGTACAAGGATACTTTACTTGCAAGACAATAAAATCAGTAATACTAGCTTGATCATTGCCTGTCTTGACCAAATAGCTGGTTTCTAATGGCAGTGGGAAACAGCAAACTATTTTGCAGCATTCCAGTGCCCATGAGAAAAAAGGGCAAGGTTTCCTAGAGCTCCAAATTGCCATTCCTTATATAGAATAAAACTGGATCAATATTGCTTCAACATTGGCAAAAGGACAGGGTAGCATAGATTGAGTGTTGGTCTTTGCTAGAGATCTTGTCAAGGAAGTGATATATCCAGGCCTAGAGTAATTTGGGGTCAACTGTGATCCCTTACTTGGCTGAAAGCTTTAGCAGAAGTACAATAATATCTGAATCCTTAAATTGAATCTAATTGGCTTAAATCCCTTTCACTTTCTGATACTGCTGCTTCTTGAGAGCCATGGTGGCACAGTGGTTAGAATGCAGTATTGCAGCCTAATTCTGCTGGCTGCCAGCAGTTCGATTCTCACTGGCGTAAGGCTGACTTAGCCTTCCATCCTTCTGAGGTCAGTAAAATGAGGATCCAAATTGTTGGGGGCAATAGGCTGACTTTGTAAACCTTAGCTTAGAGAAAGCTGCAAAGCACTGTGAAGCGGTATATAAATCTAAGTATTATTGCTATTGCGACTGAGGAGGCAGCAAAAGTCTTGATTTAAGTGCTCATCTCCATTTCCTGTAACCACAACATAAAGATGATTTGCTCATAGCTTTCAGCATGTCATGCCATTCATCCTATACATAGACAAGTGAGGAGCAGCTTATATTTGTCTTTAATGTTCCAATTTAAAAGTAATACTGTAGCTGTTCTTTCCATACAAATTGGGAGATTTGTGTGGATACTTGAAGGAGTATTCATCAATGACATGGCCAATCAGATGGTATGAATTAGGAGCTGACCAGCTCCCACTGGCCATTTTAGGCTACTGCAGACACACCCTTTCATCTCCAATTCCTATATTGTCTTCTATGCCCATTCTTCTTTTTAGTAATAGGAAAGTTGAGTTCTTTCAATCCATAGTCCCTCCCATATCTGACAGGTGCCCAGTTGGTCAGAGCAGTGCCATGTTGCTGGAAAAAGGACAGTAAAATCTCAGCTCTTTCTATGTCACCTGCCATCTCTCCCAGATGTGGCAACAGATCAAGATTTGAAGTCATGGCAACAGATGTTGGGGTGGTGGAGGCAGGCGTAGCTAATGATTCCCAGACCAAGGACTCTGATTGCACAGAACTATTCTATGGAATAGGAGACCTGATTATAAGGAGCCATAATAGGAAAACATGGGAGCAGGAGAACTCAATAGTTTATATGTAAGCTCTCTGATGCCATGGGTTAAATCATGCAATTGGAATCTTGGGTAAAGAATTGGTTGTTCACCTATCAGACTGATCCTGCAAAACTGATGGGTGATCTGTGTGTACGGGTAGGTGTGTGTGTGTGTAGGGAGAGGTTAGGTAGTGACCTTTCCCACTTCACAACCCAGTCCAAACCATATCTTTCATGACATTTATCAAGCTACTTTTACACACAGTTTACTGTTTCTCTTAAAGCATGAGAAACCCATGTGTGAAAAAAACCCTCTAAAAAGAACTGACAGGTGTAGTGGTGACATCAGTACTGAGATGAAGTAGGAAGGAGCTCTCCCACTATATCTCATTTCCATGTTTTCTCTGTTTTTTTAAGAATTATTTTAGATACATGTTTGGTGCTCTTCAGAAATAGCAATAAATCTATGTTTAGAAAACACTTGAAAATACCTGATCAGTCCTGAGAGGGTTGTGTGGTTAAACAGGATCTTTCATGTTCTTCACTATGCCATGCAAACAGCACCTGTCAGTGGTTAAGTTTCCACTTCTCCTGCCCTCCCTCCATGGAACTCTGTTTAGGTGGGGTTGGCAGGAGAATCTTCAGAATGGTCAGGAGGCCTCCTGCTTTCCCAACAAACCTAATTCATTCCACAGATGAAAAATAATAAAATACAATACAATACAGATCAACTATTTAGATACTGTGTTTCACGTAAGACTATCCACCAGTCTATCCATTGAAACCTGCTACCACCTCCAGTCCCAGCTGTCTCCAGAAGACTAAAGGACGGGGGCCTTTCCAACTGGTAATACATGGTGAGACAGGAAATCTCATTGGGGAATTCATCAATTGCTTTCCTTAACTTGTCCCAATTGGATTCCTCCAATAATGAACTTATAGTTCCATATGTGCCCCAGTGGTGGGTTTCAATTTATTTTACTACCGGTTTGTGTGTGTGTGTGTGTGTGTGTGTGTGTGAGCTTGCGCAACACTTCTGCACAAGTGCAGAAGCATCCGGGTGAGTGAGCAGAGCCTCCCGCTGCAACCACTATGGTTCGCTCAATCTGGGGCAAACAGGTAGAAACCCACCTCTGCTGTCCCCACTACCCCAAATTCTAACCCAACACTGAACTGTGGGCACAGGTTGTGATAAAATTTGTTGAAATTAAAAAGATCTATCCTATTGTAAATAGTCTTCAACTCCACAATACAAGACAAATAAGATATAAATTGACTAAATAAACAAATGAGCATTCTCTTTAAATTAGAATCCCTAGTGGTATGCAATCAGTTGAGCGTAATAATATTTTCCAGAAATTTTATTATGATTTATGTTACCTGCTTATATTAAAAAACTTAGGTTCATGTGTTGGTCGGCTGGACAGAGATTTCGTTAAGCTAATTAGTTATTTTACTTGTATTGTCACATGTTTAGATGCTTGTTCATTTCTGCATTTATTCAGTTGGATGGCAAGAAAAGACAATTTTCAATATGTAAGGAACAAGAAAAAGATCAGGAAAAGAGCAGAGAACCTTAGCTTTAACAAAGTCTGAGGTAGCTTTTTGCAAACAGTTATGGTAGTTCTTTCGTTTCCTATCACAATTGCTTCCTAGAAGGTTGGATTGTGTTTCCGTCAATGTTAGACTCATCACTATATCTCACCGCCAGCCTATATGGAGGAATTTGCTTTTTCTATTCTGATGGACATAAATCTGTGCATTCATTGTGCAATTCTGCAAAGTGCTTGGCTAAGAGAAGTAACCATGTATAAATCAATATCCATACCTTGATTCACAACTGCTCTTGTTCACCAAAATATGTCAGTGTCTATTACATACGACTGAAGTCTGCATTAATAATGGAATATGTTAAGTCAACGGTCACCTTGGCCTGCCTGGGGCTACCTTGTTTGTCTTTTCCCAGTTTACATCTTGTCATTATCCTAGACTGACACCATTCAGGACAAGGACTGAAGGTATGTATGGAAATTTTCTGTGAGCAAGGTAACTTTAATGTCACAGGAACCCCCTTTGACCCAAGACCTTGGATTAGAGCCCTTTGCCCTCAGTATACTGCAAAGACCAGTAAGAATATGGATGCAGAATTTGCTTAGAGCTCAGCCTGTTATTCTATTCTCTGTACAGATTATGTTTGAATCAGCACCTGATTTCACAAACCATACCAAGAAAAGTCCATTGTAACATATGCAATAAAGAGATCTGCTGGTATGTCTCTTGCGAGAATTCACCCATATTAGTGCATGTTTTTAGAAATTCTGTAAGAGCTCTTTAAAAATACTTTTGAAATATAGAGATGGCACTGATCTATCTTGTCCTTATTTTTTATTCAAATTTGATGTTGGATAGTCATCTGTCTGAAACGGTATAGGGTTTCCTGCCTAGACAGGGGTTGGACTAGAAGACCTCCAAGGTCCCTTCCAACTCTGCTATTGTATTGTATTGTATTATATTGTATTGTATTATAAGATCAAGAAGTTCCAGATCTATTGCAGCGTTCCTTGATACCCTCAAATGGCCACATTGACAAAATACTTGGCATTTTTATTCTGCCCCTCATCCACTCGTATTTTCTACTCTTCTCAAATTTGAAATTATTATTTTTGCATCTGCGTCATTCTTCTCTTTTTATTGAGTCGGGCCTCTTTGCAATTGAATTCTCAGCTTCCTTAAAGTTGCTTTATTTTGGCTCAGTGTGGTTTTGAATAGACCATTGCTGCTCTGTAATTATATCACACCGAAGAACCAGTAGATGTTTCCATACGTATATCCCCCAAAGCAATTAAAACACTTGCTTTACTGGAAGAAAATAGTACACTTGTTAAGCACAAAAGATTGATTTCTCTGTATTCGCCACATGTTATTGTCAGTGAAGTACGGTACAATCATGATGGCAGTCAGACAGACCATATCCAGACCTTGAAAAAGTTGTAGAACAAAAAACAATAGTGTGGGAAATAAATGAATTTCTTTTTCAAACACTCCACCAACTAAAAGCTATGAGAGTTCCACATATCTGGGGTAGAAAGCCGAGGTTGCAAAAACTGATCCAGGTGAATGCATAAAACATTATGTGTAGGCATTCAGAATAAGATATTCCACTGGAGAACTATTCTAGACTGGGGCAGCATCTGCAGGTGTTTCTCAAAACAGAGAAATAGTGGTTTAGAAAAGCAAAACACTGACCCTTTGATACCCTCTTAGGCACAAACAGGCTGTCGTAATATTTAGCTGTTGTTGAATTTTCCTTATAATGCAAAATGAAGGAGAGTTGGCCACTTTTCTCAAATTTCTCCTGTGATTGAGAGATGACAAGCCTAGTAACTACAATATCCCACAGCTCTGGCGATTCAAGGATATGATGACTGGGTAATAATGCCCAATTTTACACACTTCAGATCCATTAGTAGCAATTACCTTCCCTGAGGTGTTTTGAGTTAGTTTTAGTGTGGCATTCTTGCAGTTGGTGGATAATGAGAGTCATAATGTATACAGCATTTTCAAGTCTCTCTGTTTTTAGCTGCAATAATGTCATTAGGATGCCTATTGAACAAATGCGTTTCAGAGTCAAAGTTAAGAATTTTGTTAACAACTCTCTGCCCCTGCCCTGTCACATCACCATGTTGTTTGACAACGGCTAGGTTTTTCTTTCAAAAAGCAAAGTTTACAGAGATATGTGGGTTTTTTCTATTTGTTTTTTTGTTGGATAAAATTGCATGCCCACCAAAGGGCATTTGATTTTTATTTGAAATGGCACTATTAAGCAGGAGAAAAGATATTTTATTTAAAATGGAAGAAACTGAACTGACATGTTAGACAGATGCTTACGTATGTTTCATCCTAAATGGCAAAACTGGTTTACTTTGCATGGGACCACAAACTGCACTAAGAAATGAGGCATCTCCTACTAGATATTGAATTCAACTTACCTTCACTAATGACACGGCCATAAAAATATGACTACTGTTAGAGTAGTCCCCAATTCTATATAGTTTTCTGTCCTTCCCAGGTGCTTCTTGGAAGATCTACAACAAAAGCAGCATACAGAATGGCCATTTATTCTACAGTTGTTCATCCAAAGGGCAAATGGTCCATTTGAAGGCATTTTCTATTTCAAAAGTGTAATGACAAAGTATAAGAAGAAAGAGCCAAGGACAGTGGTGGGATTCAGCCAGTTCACACCTATTTGGGAGAACTGATTGATAACTTTCTAAGTAGTTCAGAGAACCAGTTGTTGGAAGAAATCTCATTTTGTTTTTTCCCACTTTTCAGGGCTAATCCTGTAAGGAAAGCAGGAAGGAAACATTCTGGTGTTGTTTCCAGCCTAATCTTTATTGCCCTGCTTACAGAAACTGCCTCTCCGGTTAACCCTTATTACATTGTAACAGCTATTGAAGCACCCATCGATGTGAATGATGTTGAGTTGGCCATGCCCACCCAGTTACATGACCACTGAGCCCCACCTACCCAGGGCAGAGAACCAGTTGTTAAATTATTTGAATCTCACCACTGGCCAAGGGCCCTTGACATTTCTTACATTTAGTATCAGCATGAGCAGGCACACAGGTTACTTCATCAAATACTTTTTAATATGAGCAATATTATATTTTTAATTTAAGTTACAGTAACTATTACTATACCCTTAAATTTGCATTCCTTCATATGCAGTTGTCATATACCTCTTTATCCTCTCTTTTGACAGTGCATTTAATATTCTTTGGCATTGCTGTAAGTGGTTATCTTTTAATCAGTCTCTAGCAGGTATATCCTATAACTGAGTTTCCTTCTAGTTAGTAGAATGTGCAGTTTTTATTAAATTTATCCTCTATTAACACATTTAATCCTTTTTGATACATCATTCATGCTAATTATAATCACATCTGGTAGTGTAAATGGGTGATCATGCACACCTTGGTTGACATGATTAATAACTGATACATTGATTGATTCAAATAATTCATATCCCATATTTGGATTTACCAGCATAAGCTATTAAGGAACAACAAAACAGTAGTTAAGTAATTGAAAGCCCAGAGAGTATAGTATACAGGTCACTAGCACACACATTAGAATTTAGAGAGTATTTTATCAGCAGGAAATGTTTGCCATTTTTTTACCCATTCACAGAACTGCTAACTCAGGGCATAGTATTTACTAGTTACAAAATGTTAGAGGCTGGCTCTGTTTTGCAGAGTAGCAGATTTACATTAAAAAAAAATTAAAAGAAAAAAACCTAAGGGTTTCTAAAGCTAAAAAAAAAAAAAAAAAGCCAGAGGAATTTCAAAGAAGATGTCAATGGATACTTTCATACTTTTGTAGGAACCATTTGGAGTACCCTACAAAATAGCAGTTAATTAAACATCACAGCCAGCTTAAAATTCCAAAGTTATTAAAAGAAATTTCAGAACAACAAAAATCCTCTTCCAATTGTCCACTACCTAGTTTCCTAGCAGATGGCATTCAAAGGCAGTCACATGGCTAGCAAAGCTGATAGCCATTGATCTCCATGATTTTCATGAATTGGTCCAACCCATTCTTGAAGCCAGCATTGCATCTTCTTGTTGCAAATGAAAAAGGCATTGTGTTAAAAAAAATGTTTTTCCTGATTTTTCCATGATTCAATTTCAGGAGTCACATCTGGTTCTTGTTTTTGGAGAAGAGGAAGACAGCTTCTCCTTGTTCACTTTATCCACACCTTGTATAATTCTGCCCATTTCAGTCATGTTTTCTCATATTTGCTTCCTTTCTAAATTAAAAGGTCCCAAATATCACAGCTTTCTAGCCTCTTCATGTTTGTGCCTCCTGTTTAGTAACACTATATCCTTTTTGAGGTTTTTTTCTAAAGCAGAATCATACATAATTAAAAGGTCAGGTGTGGTCAAGTCATTTATGTATATAAAGGCATTATGATATCGGCACCTTTGTTTTCAATATAGCAATAGCACTTAGACTTATATACCGCTTCACAGTGCTTTACAGCCCTCTCTAAGCAGTTTACAGTCAGCATATTGCCCCCAACAATCTGGGTCCTCATTTTACCCATCTCGGAAGGATGGAAGGCTGAGTCAACCTTGAGCCTGGTGAGATTTGATCTGCCAAATTGCAGGCAGCCGGCAGTCAGCAGAAGTAGCCTGCAGTACTGCACTGTGACACCATGGCTCATATAATTTCTTATTATCCCTAATAGAGGGGGCGTGATGGCTCAGCCCTTAAAAATGCTGAGCTTGTCAGGTTTGAGATGTGAGTGCTGCGCAATGGGGTGAGCTCCCATTACTTGCCCCAGCTCCTGCCCAGTTAGCAGTTCAAAACCATGCAAATGTAAGTAGATAAATAAGTCCCACTTTGATGGGAAAGTAACAGTGTTCCATGCCTTGGTCATGCTGGCTACATGACCAAGGAACTATCTTTGTAGAATGCTGGTTCCTTTGACTAAAAAACGGAGATGAGCACCGCCCCTGAGAGTTGGACATGACTGAACAGGGGAAACCTTTACCTTTATTATCCCTAACAAATGCTTTTGCTTCCTTGAATTATTTATAAAAATAATAAAGGTGGGATATAAATAACTAAAATAAAATAATATAAATAAATAAAAATGCTGTTGGCTTTTTTCCCTTACAGCAGATATACACTATGTCAATACTGTCACTGAACTGTTTATCGTTATTCCAAGATCTCTTTTCTCATTGGACTTTGCTAAATTCTGGTCCTATTATTTGTATGGGTTTTTAGGATTTTGTTTGGCACTAATGTGCACCACTTTATAGTTATTCATGTTGAATGACATCTACAATTTTGATGTCCACTCCCCTAATATGCAGAGATCCATTTGAACTCTTCTCAATCCATCGTTATTTTTTTACTGCTCCAAACAATTTAGGGTCATCAGCAAAATTGGCTCTTCCACTAGTGACATCCAATTCCAGATCATTTATACATATGTTAAAAATCATCAGATCTCAGAAAAAGCCCTATGGGACTCAACATCCCTCCCTCTTGCTGAAAATGTCCATTTACGATTCCCATTCTTTGTTTTCCATCATTTAATCAGTTGCTTACCAACAAGAGAACTTGTTCTTTTGTACCATGGTTAAATTATGAGAAATCTTTGATGAGGAACCATTCCATTCCATTTTAAAATCTGAGCAAGTTAATATGGGATGCAAAAAAGTCAAGCTTCTGAAGTAATGGAATTGGCCATGGAAACAGCCTGGGAGCCAATGCAGGTATCCCAAGCATACTCTAAATTGTTCATGTAGCCATATTCCAGTGAACACAAATAACACATGTTTAAGTATAGTATAGTATAGTATAGCGTAGCGTAGCATAGCATAGCATAGCATAGCATAGCATAGCATAGCATGACATGAGCCGTGGTGATGCAGTGGTTAGAATGCAGTATTGCAGGTGACTTCTACTGACTGCTGGTTCCCAGAGGTTCAGCAGTTCGAATCTCACCGGCTTGAGGTTGACTCAGTCTTCATCTTTCTGAGGTCAGTAAAATGAGGACCCAGATTATTGGGGGCAATATGCTGACTCTGTAAACTGCTTAGAGAGGGCAGTAAAGCATTGTGAAGTGGTATATAAGTCTAAGTGCTATTGCTATTGCTATATGTTTAATAGAAAGAATAATACCATTGGCTAATTTTACTCATAAGGTATGGAACGAAAAAAAACCCTCTTAAATTCCTCTCACTGTTTGAATTGCTTGATAAAAGCAGTAATATATGGCACACTAAGGTATACATATGTCAGTAAATTGCAGGGTTTAGTTGAGCTTAATAAATACCAGAATGTACTTTGCTATGGATTTGAGTGAATATCATCATCGATTGTTTGTTATTTAGTACTTAACTGTGTGATTCATGCTGGATTTCGCTTTCTAAACAAATATTTTTGTGAAGAGGGCAAGAATTGTGCCCTAGTCAATATTTCTGTATTCCTGAATTTTACTGATCTCTTTTTAAAAATTAAATCTACATTTATCACAACAGAAGATATTTCTGATACGAGGATGGCAACCATACATAAACATATGTTTCACAATTTTATTATGAAAAGGGAAATTTGCAGGTAGCAATAAGCATTTCCATTTTTTCTATATATATTTTATTCTGGGAAAAGTGCTTTAAAATTGCTCATTCAAATGACTATTCTTTTCTCCATTTTTTATTAGAATAAATACTTGAAGGCTTGGATACTCACAGTATCGATTATTCCTGATTCATATTTTATATTATTCATTTATCCTTAGATGCATTTTTTTTGCTATTATACGAATAAAGTGGTTATTGTAAAAATGTATGGACTCATTATGGTCTATCCTGCCTTACAGAATTATTATGAGGAGAAAGACAAAAAAATAAAAGACAAAAATAAATTAAAAACTGCACTACATTGGGTTGAATTTTAAAGGGTTCATGTTTAAGAATGAAAGACCACAGCCAAAATGTTATAAAAGTGGGTGGTATCTCTTACTTTTAGCTTAATATGCAGTATTAAGACAGATAACTCCCATATATTTTTTTTTACTTTAAAGCAGTATTTTTCAAACTTGGAAACCTTAAGATGAGTAGATTACAACTTCCAGAATTCTGAGAGTTGAAGTCCATTCTGGCAGGGGAATTCTAGGAGTTGAAGTCCATATATCTTAAAGTTGCCAAGTTTGGGAAAAAAACAGTCTGAAGTCTTATCTGCCTTAGAACATTACTTTTATTTTGAAATGAGGATGGGAGAAACAACCGTTTTGGATGTTATAAATAATAACATAAACAAGACTGAATATGTGCTTTGGTCCCAGATACTGAGAATCTAATGATAGAGAAAGACTGGCTACGTATGACTTTCTGCTATGTGCATCTACCTTTGATATCTTTTTTTAGAAGGGAAATTCACTAAAAGCAAAAGTTCATCATTGCTAAATACTAGATCTCACCACAGGAGGGGGTTTATTCAAATGCAATATTGTAAATTAAGAGAAAGGGCATGCTGATTTCAAGAACATCAAACTCAGATTTCTGAGGTATGAACCCAGTGCCCAATCCATTAAACGAAATGACTCCCCCTCTCTTATTTAAAAGTGCTTAAACTGTATTTCAAAAATTCTACAAAAAGGGGCAATGAAAAGGTTTTGCTGCTGTGCTTTTGAACTCAATACACATGGAAAAGCGAGAAAGGTTGAGCGGTTTTTCTTTTGTTTTTGCTAACCCACTGAATCCCTTGCTGAAACTGATGCCTTGATGTTCCAATAGGGCTGATGCTTTCACCTGAGGGAATCCACTTATAACTCTATTACCTGGCAAATTAGCAGAGTGATTCAGTCAGGTGTATTTATCATGAAGAGAACGGAAGATAATTAATACACTGCATTGAATGCAAATTGCACCCACAGCACTTATCTCATTTTCAATTAGCATAAATGTTATAGCACTGCAGGCTTGTTATGGTTTTACCACGAGCTGGGTAATTAATTTCTGTGAGCGACATATCAGACATCTGATAATGTCGTTTATTAATAAATGTCACCCCAGGTATCTGTTAGGAGCGGTAAATAAATTAAATGTTCACTTGTCTGCCCTGTGCAAATCTCTCCTTACACTTCATCGCATCTTTCCCTCTGTTTGTTTACCAGCCAAAATAACTGCAGAGATTACAGCTGAAAACAAAAGGGATTGGACTAGGTGTTAAACGTGGAATTGTCTCTTTCTGTTGGCAGAGATCCTTTGGTTGCATGCTAACAGGTAAAAACTTTTTGGTGGAAGAAAAGTACCATGAGAGAGGAATAGTTGTGGGTTGAATATTCACATGCTACGCAGCTATCAAGGTATTGAAGAGAGTCGGTTTGATATAGTGGTTAAGGTGCTGATTTAAAAATCACAAGACAGTAAGTTCGAGGCCTCCATTAGGCATGAAAGTTGGCTGAATGACTTTGGGCCAATCATTTTCTCTCAACCTAACCTATACCTCACAGGATTGTCATTGTGGGAATAAAATTAGGTGGGACCACTATGCCTCAAAGTATCAAAGAATCAAGAGATTGGAAGGGTCTGTTTCTTGATAACATCCCTGAATGCTTTCCAGTCTATTTTATCTGGCCTTACTAACAGATCTTCAAATCATTTGTCATTGATGAGATATCTGATCTGTGGACCATCAGAAATGTATTCCTAAATCTTGGCAGCAGTTATTCTTGGAAACCTCTGTCTCAAAAATAACAAAAACTTCATCTTCCTTGTTCATAGCTTTCACAGTTTTTTAATCTGAATTTTATGTGGTGTGGAGGCAAAAATATTTTGTTGGGTTAACAAGTGGTTGATGTGCCATGTTATTCTTTCCTGGAACCAAATTCTTTTGGACTCTCTTGCATGGCTTCCCCATTTTCATATGCAGTGATGTGCGGTGAGCTTCATGGCTGGTGAGGCAAGCGCGAAAGCCCCGCCAAAGCCCCGCATCCATGTCCGCCATAGAGCAGGTCCCGGTCCTGCTCTATGGCGGACGTGGCACCAGGACTTTAAAGCCCTGCCACCGGGGACCAGGACCCGCTCTATGGCAGAAGCGGCACCGGGACTTTAAAGCCCTGCCGCCGGGGCCTGAGCGGCCATGATTCCCCCCTCCCCAGCCAGCCAGCCCACCCAGCCCATTCCTCCCCCGGTGCGGTGAGCTCCAGTGGGCTGGATGCGGGTGCGAGGACCCTGGCAAAAGAAAGCAAGTGCCAGCCCGCCACCGCTGTGTCCAACAGGCCAGGTGTCTCGTGTTTATGGCGGACATAAATGCGAGACGCCTGGCCTGTTGGACACAGCAGCGGGAACGTCCCTGCCGCTACCGCGCTCCGTCGCCTCACCCCCGCCTCCTCCGACCCCACCGCTGTGAAGAAAGAAACACACACACACACACACACACAAATTCCACACAATAAAAAATTACAAATTAAATTATAATATTTTTGAATCCCCCCCTCCCTCTGTCCTATCCACATACCTTTTCCAGCTGTGGATTTGAACTCTCCTCTTGTCCGCCAGCCATGATGAAAATGTAAAAAATTAAATAAAAAAGCAACTTACTTAGGTTAGGCACGATTTGCTGCTCCCAGATCAGGAGGCGGGAGAATCATGTGCCTCCTTTGCATAAGAAATTTTTCGCCTTTTAACTCCTGCTTAACTCTGAGCAAGGATTAAAAGGCGAAAAATTCCTTATGCAAAGGAGGCCCATAGTTCTCTCGCCTCCCCCTACAGTTAGCACTAAGCAGACTCAGAGTCACTGTGACTCTGGAGTCTGGCAGCAACTATCTTAGCCTTTTTAATTAATTTTAAATATTCTTTTCTTGTCCTCATGACACTGGTGAGGCCCCGCCTCCCCTGCCTCCCCTGACTGCACGTCCCTGTTCATATTGATGTGTTTGAATTACAGATCTATTGCTTCTATCTTAAGCGGTATTAGATTTGTTGTAAATTTAAACATTCCATTACATATTCTTGAGTGTTTTTTTTAAGGCAGCTATTATGATTAGCAACTTCAAAAGTCAGTGCAGGACAATCAATTGCAGCGTAAATAAATGCATCATGTGGGTAGCAGAGAAAACTGTTGGATAGTCCTGGTAAAATGTAATTGTTTTCTCGCCTCTTTTGTGTGACCCCTGTAACTCCCCAATATGTGCTGGTATATCATCCAGGAATTACATGCGGTATGGTATGTCTGGTGGCAGCAACTTGTTATTATATTATCACAAGATTTTGAAAGAACATTTAAATATATCTCAGGAAGGGGGAAAATAAGAGTGTCACTAAAGGCCAGAGTTATTATGCTGCTCTGCAGACATGAAAAACATTCTTTAAGACCTTTAAGAGGTCCAGTGGAAAAGAAACAGATGCAATTATTCTGAAAATAACTGATGCTCTCCTTGCAGGGAAGAAGTAAACATATTGTAAGGACTAGACTTCCACAACCAAAGATCTTGAGAGCCCCTAGTTTGGGGAAGATAGAAGTTGGGTGCTTAATTTACAGGCAGCAATTAATTTACCCCAGTAATTGGGTGTCCTCTAGATCAGTGATCACCAACTGGTGGGCTGTGGACCATGGGAAAATTTTGGGGATCTGCATAATTTTTTTTGCATTTTTTATATTGCAGTAAATACTATTTATCTTTTAAAAAATCATATTAGTGGTCTGTGGGATTTAAACTTATGAATTTAGTGGCCCTTTGAGGTCCGAAAGGTTGGTGACCCCTGCTCTAGATCTAAAAAATAAAGGTTTCTCATGTCAAGTCATATCTGATTCTAGGGGTTGGTGCTCATCTCTGTTTTCTAACCAAGGAAGCCAGCTGTGTCAGGGACAAGATTAAGAACTCACCCTATTACATGGTTCTTAGGTTTCTAGATTATACTTGACTATAATTTCCAAAATTTTCAGATGACAAAAGCATCACCTGGAAAAATCTGGACTAGACTTTATGGAAAAATATTGTCCTGAATTTTATTCATTTCTAACAACCTTGTTCTAAGTCCAAAAATGAGGGCAAGGCAGACAATCTCTAGCTGCTAAGGAATTCGATCTCATACTAATCTTGCTAACTGATTTCAAAAGTGCTATAGTGACATATTTGCAGTTTCCCCCCAATTTGGCACTCTCCAGAGGCACTGCTCAGATTATTGGATAATTTTTTTCAACAGGCTATTTTTTCTATTACAACATGCTTTTATATATTAGGTTTAATAACTTGAAATAAATTAGTATATACATTTTAATAGCATTTCTCATAATGGTGTGTGGCATTGAAGTAGTAGATGTGTCAAAATTCAAACATGGTTTAGTTTGGAACTGAAAATTATAGGACGCATGACATATAATGTGAATCAAATTAGTTTATCCTCACAGTACTTTTATTGGACATTACAGGGCCCATAATTTTCATTTAAAATAACTTGGATAACAAGAAAAAAACATTAATTAATCACTTTGTATAATAGAAGGTAGAAATGACATCCTATGCAAGCAGTGTTGAATAAGGCCCAAAGAATGCTTTTGTGTCATGAGATTCTGCTAGTATTAATTTCAGGTCTAATTTCAGTGTTGGCTAGGATGATTCCTACCTTAACTTACTTAAATACTTCTCTGATAAAGGCTTACAGTCCTTCTACCTTCTGGTATCATAGTCTACAACAGTCATGTTCAACCCAACCTGCATTTGGCCTTGGATAGCTAGTAACATGGCCCCACAACTGTAAACTTTTAACATTATTATGTGATATGGTTTTTTTTGTGATATTTTTCCTGTTAATTAAGCATGGGCTGCACAGGCAACAACAGAACAATGTGTAGGGGAGGGCATATTGTAGTGCTAACGTCACCTCCTGCACCCACCACACAAATTTGAATTGAAACCCATGGGTATCAGATCTTATATGTGCTTCTGCAACTTGGCATGTAAAACACAACAATTACTAATAATATGTGTGTGATAATATGATATGTGTGTGCCCATGAAGACAGGTGTTTATTATTATTAATCCAGCAAAAACATGCTAAGTGTTTTTAGTGGAAAGTAGGCAAGCAGGCATAATTGGTAAGATTATGAGCGGTAAATACTTCTTTATGTCAAACAACTGTGATTGATAACAGGAAAGAGGCAGCCAAACAGTTTTTCCTGGACAGAATTCCTGTATCAAAATATCCAGACAATTGCTTTGATACCATTAATTATTGTATGGTATCTTATTGGACTAGCTTCGCTGAATTAGATTTGGAATCATGATGTTACGGTAGTTCCAGAATTGTCATTCAAGGACTCTACTGAAAATTTTCTGTTTTACCCTACATTTATTGAGTTATGGACTTCTGTGGGGTTTCAGTCTGTCCCTATTTATTTCTACAAAGCCACTGAATAAGATAATTAAGGAATTTGGAGATGATAACATTCAGCTCTATTACTTCCTTGTCATAACTGCATTTGCTGAACTGCTATTTGGCTACTGTCAGTAA
Source organism: Thamnophis elegans (assembly GCF_009769535.1). Taxonomy (NCBI): domain Eukaryota; kingdom Metazoa; phylum Chordata; class Lepidosauria; order Squamata; family Natricidae; genus Thamnophis; species Thamnophis elegans. The sequence continues at coordinate 91,337,233 of NC_045544.1, read as the reverse complement.
AATGAATGTGGAGATTTCTGTGGCTTAGTTTTTCCACAGATCTCAGAACTGGGTAGACAGTCTGTCCAAAAGAAAATTGTACCCTCTTTAGGTAGTCTATTGGAAATAGTCTTGGAAGTTAAAGTGACTCTAGTTACTCAGAGTCAGAGTTTCTGAACAAGCTATAGTAGTTTGATTATTGTTGGTAAGCTTTTTATATTGATGATTACAACAGGGCTGCTTTTAAAGGTAATTTAGAAGCTACTGCTAGTGATGTTAGCCAGTAGCTTTACCTAATTGCAAAACGAAGAGAGAAAACATAAACTTAAGATATTACAGTCTATTTCTAGAAGGAAGGTTGAAGACTCAGTGCTTACATGAAATAAAAGAACATAAACTTTACCTAGGAAACAATTTTGTGATAGGAAACCATAAATATTGTTTTACAGTAGATCCACTCCTTCCTCAACATGTGAGCTCCATTTGTAGTGGAATGAAATGGGAGGTTGACTCAGTGACCTCTGGCTTATGGGGTGCCATAGGATTTAGTAGAGGGGAAGTAGAAAATGGAAGTATTGGGTTCCAGGCCAGGGCAAATTGAAGGACGGTATCAGTGTTCACTTAGGGATATAATGGTCTCCTGGTTCTATCTGGAGCAGGGTTGCTAGGATTCAGCATGGAAGTCTGTTTCAAAGGCAACACTAACACAAATCACGGTGCTGGATGATCTATGTTTGTGGAGCTTGCTGTGGTCAAAACCTTAGAGACTCTTAGTGAAAAGGCACTTTAAATATTTTAGATTTAAAATATTTAAATATGGTATGGAGAAATTGCACTTATATATTAGCTATTCAACAGAAGCAGAGAATAATAACTATAGATTGATCCAATACAGTAAGGCAAATCCCTGGGAAATTTTATGTATTCATGCAATAGTTTAAACTATCCATTTCCATGGAGGACTTGAGGAGATTTACAATTAGAAAATAACAAAGCCAAGAAGAGCAATATTTTCATAAAATCTAATTTTACTAAAGTAGTCTTTAGTACATCATATGTCCCACAGAACACTAAAGTTCAAAGTGTATTGGAAAGATGGAACTATTCCTTAAATTAGGAAGCAGATATTCCAAAGAGCAATGGTAGTTACCAAGACACCATATTGTTGATTGCCCAGCCAGCTTATTTCCAAAAGGTGGGTATTTCAGCAAACATTCTCACAGAGATCTAGGTGGGAAAAAGGGTAGGTACCTAGATGAAAAACTAAACAGTACTTTAAAGTAATAAACAGCACTTTGAATTGGACACAAACTGTTAGGTAAGGTAGTGATTTTAGCAAAGGTATAGATCCTACACTACTAGCTGTATAGTAATAGCAATAGCATGTAGACTTACCGGTATATACCACTTTACAGTGCTTTACAGCCTTCTCTAAGCAGTTTACAGAATCATCATATTGCCCGCAACAATTTGGGTCCTCATTTTACCTACCTCGGAAGGATGGAAGGCTGAATCAACCTTGAGCCTGGTCAGATTTGAACTGCCAAATTGTAGGCAGCCAGCAGTCAGCAGAAGTAGCCTGCAGTACTGAACTCTAACCACTGCACCACCACAGCTTGTATATCTGGACCAAATGAAGCTGCTGAGTCATCTTCAAAAGCAGCGCCATATAGTGGGCGTCACAGCTGGCCTCTATATCAGTGTTTTTCAACCACTGTGCCGCGGCACACTAGTGTGCCGTGACATAGTGTAAGGTGTGCCGTGGGAAAAACACCTGCCTATAGTCAATATAGGCACAGAGTTAAATTTTTTAAACATTTTCTAATGGTGGTGTGCCTCGTGATTTTTTTCATGAAAAAAGTGTGCCTTTGCACAAAAAAGGTTGAAAAACACTGCTCTATATCATATTTATAAAATGAAGGATATCTAGATTACTGATATTCATGAAATTATTTTTAAAAATCCTGATGGTTATGACAAGGAGAATTTTGAGTCCCTGATATAACCTAAAAGAGACATCAATTTTTGTCATGAGAAATGCTTGAGTTCTGTTAATATTTTAGTTATTGTAGAAACTGTCTGTATTTTATCTATATTTGACTAATCGTATTCTAATACTACAGGGAAGGAAACAGATTTTCCTTAGTAAGCGATTGGAACATAATAAAGGTTACCTGTTTGTTTGTCAACAGGATGAAATAAAGAATAGTACAATAAGGAAAAAAAAACCTTCGGAGACATAAGTCAAAGGGAAGCAAATATGTATTTAATTAAAGCAAACATAAAAATTAAAGTTACATGTTGAATCAATAAACAGGATTTTTTTACATGCATTTTGAACAAGACAGATCAGAATCTTGTGTGATGAAGACATAACGTGTCATAATAATTAGAAACACAGACAAAGGAACGGCTCATCAACATGCAAATGTATGCAGTTCTGGTGATTCAGATGAGGCAGATTTCTACCTCCTTTTTTTTTTGCTTGATTCATCTTCATTGCTAATCATCTGAAGGCTGCCAAATGTTCACTGACACTAATGTATTATAGGTCAAGAGAGGCAGGTCTTCACCTATTACCCCCACAAACAATATGCTTTCCTTCCCTGTTTCCTCTTCAGGATTTTCAGCAATTACTGCCAGATGCAATCAGACTCCTTGAATAGGAGCAACTGGGGCTTGTTTGTGGCTTGGATTCATTAGAATCAGGAGGAAGAAGAAAGGAATAAATTACTTAATTGCACAAAAAAGTTGCAGCCAAAGTGTTGGTGAGAGAAGCTGATTGTGTGGATGTGTATGAGACTACTCTTGGAATGGAGGATCTTAGAATAGCTGGTAGTTTGGCCCGGCAGATTCAGACAGACTTGGGTGTCCTCCAAAACAGATGGCTCCACATACCATCTATTCTTCCCTTTGTCAGGTTTTACCATTTATTTGATCTTGCTCGTCTATGAAGCTGGTTGTATTAGATGTAACACAAATATGCATTCAGATCATACCCATTTACTCCTGCCTCCCAACTTTCATTCTTTATCTGTCTCTCTTTTTGTTTTTTGATGAGATGATCAAGTTGAACAAAGCCCTTGTTGTCTTCTTCCTGAATGGCGGTAGAAAGAAAATGATGGAAAATGTGACTATCGCAGCCCATGCATGCAGACAATTTCCCATATGTTTTTGTACAATTCTTCATCTTCCTCTTTTTTTCTCTCTTCTTCCTAACAAATTCAACAAATGCTACTAGGACTGCCATGGAAATTAATAATTGTATCCACCTCTGAGAATTCCGCCCCCCCTCAGGTTTCTCCAATATTCTTTTCAGGTTCTAGGCCATGTGTGATACCTGTGGGTGGTCTTGAGATCTTTTTAACACATATCTGTGTACAAATGCATATTGCTCTATAAAATTATCACTAGAAATTTTTATAGTTTTACAGTTCATTTATAAATACAATTTCTTAGCACTCTTTATTTTTTTAGAAAAAGATTTTCTAGGACTTTATTAAAAAAAGATATCCAATATTAAAGGTAATAGCAGAAATTCTCAATTTGTCAATTATCACAAACAAAACAACAAACTTTAATTTCTTGAGGACAGAAAATTGACCTTTTACTACAAATCTGAAAAGAACATTTAGGGTTTGCCTTTGATTGTTATGGTAGAATGTAGCAATGTGACTGAGGTTAGGATTTAGTGGCAGGAAAAGTGGTAATTTTCCTTCTCTTTACTGGTGCAATTAAATTTAAAATAGTAAGAAGAACCCTGAAATTGGCAAACATATATATGTATTTGAAGCTATAACTAGAAGCTTCTGTGACAAAAATAAACATTCCTTTTGAGGAATATTTGGGGAGCTCTGGAGCAAGGTATCCTCCATAGGCCTCTCCATTAATCCCCCCCAATTTCCCTCCTGTTCTTCATATAGGACAGATCTCCACTGATAACTAGAGATAAAAGGAAAACAAATGCCCGCCTGCTCCTTTCCCAACTGGGATAGAGGGACAGAAGAGATGAGAAGGTAAAAATGGCAAAATGGCAAGAGAAGCAGCCACATGGCTAAGTCCTTCTGGTAGTCATCAGAGGAGCCTGCTGAAGTATGGGTCTCAGCTGGTATTCAGTGATGCCAACTTCTGGCTCTTTCCTTACAATCAGAAAAACAGTCTGCTCTAATCCAGTACTGGAATATGTTCTCTATTATGAAAGTATAAACTTCATATCCCAGAGTTCCTCAGGACATTAATGCTTGATGTTCAGATTTTTTTTAATATAACTACTGGTTGTCAGGCTATATATCACATAAATTTGTCTTGTTGCTTAGAAGCATCTTAACCATTTAATAGTACATTTTCTCCCCCTCCTATTTAAAAAAAGTCTTACTGGGTTTTCTTTCAGAGTTTTTTTTAAAGCTGGAATATGTATGTATTCTGTTTTACCTTTTAGGAACATGCTTTAGTTTTGAGAAAAATATCCTAGACAGATTCAATCCCCCATGGATCTATTGGCCAATTGTAAGGGCCAAATATATTTACATATTTTTAATAAAAAGTTTTCTATTCCAGTCAATAAACCTTGCAGCTGACTCTAAATGTATTAATTGGCTAAATGTTTTTTATCAGTGTTTCCTGGAGTCATATATGAGTCTCTTTGTATGATCTACAAGGAATCCAGGCAGGAAAATGCACTTTGAAAGTTTGAGTGGCTGTTGATTGGTCCCTGGGGTTTTTCCTACCAAAGAGCGTGACTGCATTGCAGGAAGAGAATATCCATGTTCCCCTCTTTTCACACTTGTATAATGGCACAGATGGGATTGCCAGGCTGAAGAATAGCAGGTGGGCTTTAACACAAGGCAGTTTTACTTTTATCATTGTGCTGAAAATGTTATGTGGCTCTGACTCCAGTGTTCATTAAGTGTTGAGGGTCCCCATGTTTAATAAGAAAGTTGTTGGTAGAACCAGATACGACTTCAGTGGTAATATTTCAAGTCCTCTACTACTGTGTGACAGATATGAATGAAAACAAGTAGAAGGATGCTAGCTCAGTCATATAGGAGGTACAATACTTTGCATGCTGAAAGCCATACAGTACTTGTTGCTGTCTTCACTTAAAGGACTGTCAAACATGTGATAAGAAAGATCTCTGGAATCCAACTGCTAGTCAGAGAAGACCAAACTGGAATAGATGACGTAGTATATGTTCTGACCTAGGCTTCCCCAAAAAGCATGAGGCAGAGTCCTGATCCTGACAAAACACCTTTTATTAAATGAATGTGAATTCCTCTCATTCACATTCAGCAAGGCCTGGCAAACAGTCTTTCAAAGGAATATTTGACTACAGACTTTGATCTGTCTTGGAAAGCTGCCATGTAAATATTTTCCAAATGAGGGGCTGTGCAAGGAAAGACTGGGCAGAGAGTCTGTGAGATTCATGGACAGATCTTCACACTCTTGAAATGAATCTAACAACTGAACAAACAAATTGTTTCCTGCAAAAGCCCACTCTCCTTTCGCTCCTCTTTTATTTCCCATGGGAGGGGCCAATCACTTTCCACCTGTGACTTTACTCCTAAATCTACCCTGATTTCTGAGTTGTTCTTTTCTTTTGGCAACTCTGTGCATATGCACACTGGGAACAGCTGTTCGTCTGCCTCACTGATGTCTGACACTGAAGGCAACTGATAACTGGCATACAGCTCTGAACCCCCTCTCTGCCTCAGACACAGAGACCTCATCAGAGCCTTCCCCAGACTCCAGGACTGGCCCATGTTCCTCCCCAACCGCCTCACTGTCCGAATCTGCTGCCAGCTCTGCGGGCCACAACAATATAAGACATTCCCATACATAGTAAATGAGTTCACATAAAGAATAATACTGTAAGTTGCCATATGAATAATGTCAACATTTATGCTTGAATATTCAGAAACCAAGCAAATCTGAACCATTTTAATATATTATACTGAAGGTTTATGTTTTTCAGGGTCACATAATATGACTCAATTATGTAGTTCTTTAAAATTGGACTGCATATTTTCAAACTGGTTTCAAACTTACTGGCATAAAATGAGTTCCCAAATTTTCTTTGCACTGTTAAATGAGTGAAGAGTTATATTATGGGAAACATTGTGATGATGAGGTAACAAGAAAAGGGTTAAAAAAGTTTTTTAAAATCTATATAGGGATGCTGCTAGTGGTGGACAGTAGACATTGTCTCACTAGTCTCAGAAGATTCCTCAGGAACTTATTTTGATGGGTGAACATATTCACTGTGGCTGGTTTGATTACCTCTTTTGTTTTGACATAGCTAATGCTTCCTGTTATCATGAATCTTCTCTTTGGCTGTATTTTCCTGCTGATGTTTTATCTTCCATATGTCCAGTGGTTGACTATTTTGGTAACTCTTAGTGTACATGAAGTCAAAGAATAATTGTTCTACAGTTCATCCATTTTATCTCAATTATTATAAAATAGATTGCTGTTTATTGAATGAACTGATGCATTAGCTAGGCTGATTAATAATATCATATCTTTGAATACAGTTTGTCAGGTTAATCCAAGAGTTTAAAGGCAAGTATATGATTTCCCCCTATGCTTGAAATGAATAGAACCTTATTTTGAATTATTACTGTGATTTTTTAAAAAAAATCTCTTTAATTTTTACTAAGGAAGGAGCTCCATTAAATTTAATGGTGCTTCCTTCACAACAGAATGAAAGTGGGAGTTAGTCTTTATCATGCTATCACTTGGAGTGAGGTATTAAGTACCACAGAGTTTTCATGATATATATTTGATTGTTAAAATAAAGGAGTAGGAGCATTAAAATAAGGAGCAGGGGCTCTCTTGATATAAAATAATTATGCAGGAAGACTCATCCCACTAATCATTTTGTTTCAAGGCTCCTTTGTGGCCTGTCTGTTTTCATTCCAGCTATTTTTGGCAGGCTAGAGTCCCCAGTATGAAAAGAACTTTGAAATTACATTTCAACTGATCTTTGATATCATTACAACAATGTTGCCTTTTACTGAATTTATCTAATCCTCTACCAGAACTGATCAACAATTGATTTTCAGTGCAATAACATGGGAAGGCCCAAAGGCTGTATTTTGATGCGTTGCTTATCCGATCATAAAAATATAGTTTTGGAGTCCTCTGATGAAACATATTCCATGACACACCTATCAAATTCTAGGAAACCTCCCTTTATTAATAGCTGTTGCTGCTGATAGTATCATCATGATAAAATGGATGTTTCCATCACTTCTCTGATTGTAAATATAATCTAGTCAAAGTGGTGGCAGTGCGTTGTTATTTTATGAAACAAGTGCGTAAAGATATCATAGACATTATTATTCTAGGCCAAACCTATACCACTTGCAACCTACCAGCTGAACTGAAGCCACTATCCAGGCATTGTGAACTGGCACTTGAAATTGTTGCTGCTGTTGTTACAGTTAGTCCCAGGTGCATTCCTACTAGAAATTTTATAAAGAGTCATGAAAATGGCACTTGACTCAATCAATAGTATTTGGTTTATGTTGATTTGTTTTGTTTTAAGTGCTATAACATTTTGTATTTAGGGAAGAGATGCCCCAAGTTTATTTTTTGAGGGGGACCTATCTGATTGTCAACACATGCAGATGAGAATTGAATTAGGTGGGATTCTTGAGAATATTTTTGGCACTGGGGGGCATACTCCATTTTTATTTTAGAGTTAGAAACAATGCTAAATGGTGCTGGTATATCCATTTGTCATAATACTCTGTCTCATGTTTTTTTTGGGGGGGGGTGTCATGGTTTTCCAGACTTGCCCTCCTCCCACGTTATGGCTACTATTTCCTCCTGAAATATATACCAGAATGTTGTAGTGATGTACAATTATCCACATTTAATGATGGTACGAAGTTTGGAGGGCAAATAAAATAACTGGAAAGAGGAAGAAACAGGTGATAGGAAGACATCTTCACAGACTAAGAAAGAATATAGGTGCAAAAATAGTTTCCAAAAAGATGTAGTTTCAGCTTATTTTTAAATGTTTCTCTTCTCACTTTTTGTTTTGCTCCCCATTCTTTTCCTAGAATTATGCAAACAACAACAAACAACAACAACAACAACAGCTAGAGAAGAAAGAATATTTTGTGGGCTATGCTGTCCTATATTCTGTACAGCTGTGCAAGAGTTTGGGGAAGCAGGTAGATTAAAAAGAGGGGCACTCCATGCTAGTGCAACAAAAGCAAAGATGTAGGGACTCTGAGAAGGAAGAAAGAAGATCAAATGAGCTTTAGCTGGAAAAGTCGGGGTTTTCAGAGCTACAACCAGAGTTAGAATACAAGATAGAAATCTTAAACAAATTTTTATTTCAAGGGACTCAGGAGTATCTAAAAGGGTATATATGCATAGCCACCCAGAGTTGCCTTGAACGGTGAGATGGGTGACCTATAAATTTCATAAACAATTAAATATGTAAATAAATAAATGGATGGTAGTTTTCCTATCTCTATTTTATGATAGTGGAAAGGAAAGGGGCAATTAGATTAGCAGAAGATACTCCCTGATGCTGTGCCTCATAGGATTTGGTTTTGATTTCTACTAATAGGCATAATCCGGAAGTGTTGCTAGTCATTGTTGATTATATTGGCTTGATCAGACAGTGGCTGAATAAATACATTGTGCTAAGCCAAGTTATTTAACTGTAGTAAACTGAAGAAGCCATAATAGGTAGGAAGCTCTTTAGCATCCACATGCTTGAATGAGGCATATGTGAAGAATTTTCAAATGTTCTTATCTATATATTCTTTTTCTGGGTAGTTGACCAGCTAACTCGGTCTGTGACCGAGTGGAGCCATGTTATTATTCCTCAAGTGAGTTTGTTTTGGTATATGATTTCTAGTCTGAGAAAGTTTGGTGTCACTGCTCTCAGCTTGCTCTTTCCCACTCCATACCTGTATTTTCCATCTCCTTTCGAAAGACAATGCCACCTGGGATGCCTGTTATTTCCCTGAGAGAACATTTTGTACCCAAGAGTGATAATGAGGCTCACCAAGTTTGTTGCTTTGTTCAAAGCAAGATGTCATCCAGTGCTTGTGGTTGGAGATGGTTACTCAGGAAGGTTTCTAATTCAGGGCCTTAATTTTTTATAAAGCATGAATTACAAGAAGTCAAAAGAATGATGCAAAGAGCATTTAATAATGCACATTCACAAAAGAAGTGGTGTAACGACATTAATTAGGCAAGTCTTGCGTAAAGATGCAATGTAATTATATATTTGAGACAGTTAATTAGGGAGCTACTTGGAAATTTCAGTGAATATTAAGGTAATTATACATAAATACTATAACCATTAAGACTGCACCCATAATGAAAGCAATAACTAATTACATAAATAACAGCATACTTATGTTTTTACATTACAAAACCTAACAATACTTCCTCTTTCCCCATCTCCCCCTTGCCATGCATATGACAAAAACTTCAATTTCTGCTTCAAATATTCTTGCAAATTGTTAGTGAAACAATGAACTTTATTCTTATTTTTTTCCCCTAACGTACTCAGAACACCTGTAGTGTGAACACCTTACTACTTGGAATAAATATATTTGTCTGAAGAAGGGGTAGACTGGCTTCACAGAGAAGTTAAAATAAAAGCAATAAAATTAATAATAACTAATGCTAAAAGCTTTCATCTTGCTTAGAGCTAGTCTGATCCAACCTCTGGCTTTCCTTAGTGATCAACTAATTCTAGAAAGAACAGAAAAGGCCTCCAAGTACACTAGCATCATCTTATTTTCTTCTCTCGCCATTGGCATTTCAAAACACAATATCTCATATTTGGAAAATTGCATAAGATTATAATAATGAATAACTATTGAGATATGCTCTGAACTAACTCAAAGCAAAGAAGACCAGATAAATACTGCAGAACTTTGAATCCCTGAAGCCTCAGCTCTATAAATAAATATTCGTATCTTGAGTAACTTAAAACAAAATGAATACATTTCGTTTCACTTGTTAGTCGCAAAATAATTATGTTTAGCTTTCCCTCCCTTTTAGAACGATAGTATAGGACCACTTATGGTTCTAGATATACTCGGTTAGGCATATTTGGGGCATATGAGGATTGAAGACCAGATAGAACGGAGGCATGAAGTTGGGAGAAGCTAACTTCAAATTGATACATAAAAAAAGAAAAAAAATCAACTTCAGTTAGAAAGACTCCACCCTATCAGCCTATTTACTCAGTGTACACTAAATTGCTGGGGCTTCTAGGACACAAGGTGCTTGTGTCTATTTTACATTGATATAATTCCATTAAGTTCAATGCAAGTTGCTTTTGATTTAACTAGGGATGGGTATGTTTAAAAATTATAGTTGTGCCCTTCATGGTGATATATAGGCAATACTTAACAGTGTTCACGGTTGTTATAAAGAAAGCAGAAGAGCAAAGGCACATAGACAGCCTATAAAATTATTCAGTGGTGCTTGTATGTTCTGCGGTAGCTTTTACAGTACAGTAAATCAGGTTTAGTCAGCAAGTTGAAAGAAGACTAACTTGGGCTTTTTATGATTTGATGGAACAATTGCCATAAAGCCATGTAGGAAGGAGATGGGGGATTGAGTTGCCACCTGAAATATTAACATCCTTGAACTCTGCACATAGAGGTATATTGATTATTTGTTATTTAGATTGTAGAACATAAATTGTGAATTTAGGTTTCTAAAGCATATATTTCTTGTTAGTATTGTTTTTATTGCAGTTTTTAAGGGGTGTCCAATATGTTCTAGACTATGCAAGAAGTTGTGGGGATTTTGTACAATCTTTCCTGGAACTCAGATGAGGGCCGTTCTGGGAATGGAAGAGTTGTGTGTTGGATTCAGTCCATGACTTTACCAATTGCTTGTCTGAAATGAACCTATTCACATCTCATAAGCAAATAACATATTAGAAAATATTTACCTAATGCTCTGATGCTGGTTTGTTTCTTCAAATTTTGTCTCAGATAAAACAGATTGCATGGATTAGTGGATGATTTCAGCAATGCTCTAGAATTTTCATGGTCTGTCTGTGCATCTGTGGGGAACAATTTAAGGTGCCTGATTTTGACACACAAACCATGAATATCTTGGTTTGTACTCTAGCTTCAAACTGAACTTATAATTTGGAAGATCCTGCCAGTGTAATGAATTAATACAACACATAGTTTACCCTTATTTTCATCCAGATTAGGAGTTGCCTTTGAAAGTAATGTTAATTGCTTAGAAATAATTAAATGTTTGAGCTATTTAACATTTATTACACATCACGGTCCTTTAAGTACAATATGGTTGGAGCCAAGCTGCTGAAATATAGTCTTTGCGCATATGAATTTATGAGAGATAAAGAGTGGAGGCCTGCTGATGTGCCCACTGGTAGCTGGCAAAGATGAAAGACAGGAACTTCTTGGTGGCAGAGTGGAAACCTTGGAAATCCCCTTCGGAAGATATAATTTGCACCCTTCTGGTGTCTTTTAGGCAGACTCATAAAATATCTTTGTTAACAGTTGGCTTTTAATTGAAATAAGATGGTGTTTGTTGTTTTTCCACTGACCACTCTAATAAAGTAGCTGACTGAAACAGATGAATTGATGTAATTTTTTGTTGATCTTTCACTTATATTTGAAAATATATTTTGTATGCCACTTAAAAAAATATAATTTTGAGCAGAATTAGAAGACATTTTCACTTTTTCACATTTTCATTATAGTGGCTTAATTCACAGTGTGAATTGTCAATTGAATGGAAAAGGATACTTCTTTTTTGGAGTGTGCACTTCCCTTGGTGCCTCCAAAATTTTAGGAGCTAGACTAAATACTGGGAGACCCTGAATTGTAGTCCTCTTGTAGGAATGGTTGACATTGGGCCAGTGGCCTTTTCTCAGCAGCCAGGATTGTTGTTTGATGAGAGAGTATCATACACACTACCCTTATTGTACTAAGTAAAGATGGGATATACATCAATCGAATAAATTAATGACATAAAAAAAATAAAAGTGTGGATTTTAAACAAAAAGCTCAGAATGAATATTTGTGTAACTGATGGAATAAATGTGAAGTGTTATGAATGAGCCATTCCTAATTTGAAAGCCAGTTTATAAATCTATTCCTCCTCTTGGCAGATTCCACATGATTTTAGATCAATTATACCAATATTTTATTTGTATATATGTGAGGCTGGTGTGAGTGTCTTAGATTATTGACCTTGTAACCATAGGGTGCTTGTAGTGAATAAGTAGGTTGCGTGATTGGATTAACATCCATGTTGGAGGAACATAGAGCTTGGAAGATAAGGGGTCATGCTTGTTGTGGTATATCAATGGGCAGACAGAGATTGTGTATATGTTTGTGTGTGTGTGTGTGTGTGTGTGTGTGTTAGGCTGCTTTGGTAAGGGGGTCTCCAACCTAGTGGTAATCTCTTCTGATTTAGCAGCTCTATTGTGGGGATCTGGTGATTGGATGTTGATTCACCTGGCCTTAAGGGGCTAATGTTAAATAACAGGCTTGTTTATGTAGAAGAATGAGGAGATAACTCTGAAGAAGGGCTCCTTCCTGGCCCAAGATATCCCAGCTGTTTCCATGCATAAGGTGGGACAAGAACTTACAGTCTCTTGATTTTTTTTAACCTGATGCCTTAACCAACTAGTTCTCTGTAACAAGATCACATCTATTCATATCCTGATGATGGATGAGCAGGAGGATCTGGCAAGCATTACTGAGACCTAGCTGGGCAAGGACAGCAACAATGCCCTCTCAGAAATCTGTCCAGCCAGTTTATGGGTTCTGCATCAGCTTCAAGGCCAGAGCTGCTGAGAGGCTGAATGTAATAAATAAATAAAACTTGTAAACAACATTCAGATAAAAATAAGCATTCTATGTTTTACAGAAACCGTGTCCTGGTTTTCATTAGTATGAATAGATGTACTGATTTTTTTCCTCCAGAACTGTGAAATCTTTAATGATGTAAATTCTAAGCTTTGATACATCTGAAAATCCAACACTGTTTGTGATTGTTCCATAATATATTTTTCAGATCCAGTTATTTTGTAGGTAGCAATGTATTACAAACACTGAGAAACAAAAATGTAATCTATTGCTTTCCTTAATTTCTATGGACCAGGTTAGATTTTCTCACTTCCTGGTACCTGAACAAATTCTAGTTGATTGTATCTCTCTAAAACATTAACTGTACAGTACAGGATGTCTTCATATCAAAGATGAATGCCAAGAAAGTATGAAAAAGAATGGCTTATCCTAAATTACCTGCCAAGGAAAAAGATGCAGAGTGAAAAGGAATTATCTCTAATACTGTTTTTGTGGTCGTTTTTTGGCCGGTGATGCATTCAAAGGTCTACAGACAGATTTCTTGGACAGTGATTGTATGGAATGGCCCGGTTGCTTTGCCAGGTAGAACTCAAGCAAGAATTATGCATATTCTCTGACAGTTTTAAAAGAAATGCACACAATAAAGCTTTTGGCAGTTCCAAATTGAGGCTGCTGCTTTTTCCAGTGGAGAATAGGATGATTGCTACTATTTCTTTTTATATTGTAATGATCCAACTTTTCTTAATTAATTTTCTTAATTTTCCCTATCAGGAAGGAAAGATAATTTTTTGGGGGGGTGTTTATCTATATTTCATAATTTATTTCATTGCTGCATAGCATGCCTTCATGATTGTACCTTGAATACTTTATATGAGGCTGATTCATTGTTCATTAAACGTACTGCATTTCTTGTATATTTGTAAGGGGTGATTGTGGTTAAACTGTTATTTTTAATGATCATTTCAACAAAGAAAGGAGGGGCGTGAACTAGCACATCTGCAACTTGCAATTGACAGTAATTATTATTACAAATAATTGAAAGGAAAATATAATTTCTACATACTTAACAAATAAATGCTTGTATAGTATATGTGTTTGCTTTAATTTTACTCCTGATTAATCAGTCATGTTTTGCAGTTTAGTTGAGTTACTTTAGTTATCCTGAACAAGTAATCCAGTTCAGTTTAACAGCTAATGGTTTTGGTTCAGATCCAGTTCAAGCAAAAAAATGTGTTTGTTCTGTTTGTTTGGATGACTTTCCATTTTGTTTTGACACCTTCTATCTAAGAGGAGTCTTTTGCAAAACTGCCTTTTCTTTTCCAAGGTAAATTGGTATCTCTTGATTAACTTACATTAGATAAATTTTGCAAAGTGACCAGATTCTATCTCAGCAGAATGCTTCTCACTTTTTAGTGGGGTTTTTTGGAGGAAATCTAGACACATTTTGGGGAATTTTTTGGTTATGTTTTGCTGGTTTTACTTTTAAGAGGGAGTGACAGAACACAAGAGAAGGGACTTAATTTAATCTTTTGTGTTCCATACCGGAAAGCAATCTCTCCTATTATCACACAATTTCATATAAAGAAGAAAGTGGCATCTGCAGACAAGATGATGGACATAGCATTGCAATATAAGCCCCACTTCTGTAATACGTGTGCAAACACTCCACATGCATGCAGCTAGTCCTCAATTTAGAACCACAACTGAGACTGGAATTTTGGAATTTTGATTGTTAAGCAAGTTGTCACATGACTTGATTTTACAACCACTTGTACTTTGGTTGTTAAGCAAATCATGTGGTCATTAAGTGAATCTGGCTTTTCCCATTGGCTTTGCTTGTTGGAAACTTGATGGGAAGGTTGCAAATTGTGATCATGTGGCTGCAGGCTGCTGCAACTGTTATACGTAAATGCAGGCTGGTTGCCAAACATCCAAATGATGATCACATGACCGGTGTGTGTATGATATGACAGTTGTACCTTTGAGGATGGGTCAGAAATCACTTTTTTCATTGTTGTGATAATTCCGAACCATTTTTAAACGAAGGGTCATAAATCAAGAAATATTTGTGCAAAGGAGTACATTTGGATTGCAACTTTGTGGCCACTGCTTTCCCTGTTCCAACTTTTTCTTGTGGATGCCATTGGAAGTAGTATGAAAGAACCTTACTAGTTGTAGGACTACATTTGATGCAGTTTCTATAGTTGTCTGAGTCCTCTTGCCAAAATTTGTGGTTTTATAATAATGATGCTCTGTTCCCTCCCACCTTGCTTGCTATGCAAAACTCTCATAAATGATGACAACTAACAATATGGGTCCACAGAGATTTTCAATAAGCCCCAGTGTGACTGAGTACCCAATGCACTTATTTTTTTTACTGAGATTGTCTTTTAATATGTGACCACTTTATTATTAGATTGTTCTTCTTCCTTGAAAAATGCAGAATAACAGAGTTGGAAGGGATCTTAGATATCATCTAGTCTAATCCCCAGTTCAGGCAGGAAACCCTATAACGTTGCAGACAAATGGCTGTCCAATCTCTTTTTAAAAACTTCCATCACCCACAACTTCTGGAGGCAAGTCGTTCTACTGATTCATTGTTTTAACTGTCAGGAAATTTCTCTTTAGTGCTAGATTGGTTCTCTCCTTGATTAGTTTCCATCCATTGCTTCTTGTCCTGTCTTAAGGTGCTTTGGAGAATAGATTAACTCACCTTCTTCTAGATATTGGAACACTGCTATCATGTCCCCTCTAGTGCTTCTTTTCATTAAACTAGTCATGCCCAATTCCAGCAACCATTCTTTATATGTTTTAGCCTCCAGTATTTTAGAACTATGCATTAAAGAATTATAAGAGCAATAAACAATAAAATCACTTGACATTCAAAATATAAAAATGTAAAAACATACTTCATGTTATAAAGCAGTCTGATTTTGAGCAGTTGAAATACTATAGGTTTGGGCATTATTTTTGTCACAAGATAAGTGAGTTAGAAATATTAAAAAGAAAAACCAGAATATAAATGAACCAGGACATGAGAAAACAGGAAAATATTAATATACCCTAATTGTGGCATGAACAGTATGTAGACTCTTGATGGCTATTGGAGGCTTCCATGAAAACGCATGTTTAAGATATACATTTGAAATGCAGATATCTTTTTTTTATCTTAATAACTTTATTCCAGGGAATTAGACATAACATGTAACAATACTATAAATGCATGCATCTCATAATGTGGACCATTGATCCATAGAAATTTATACAATTATCAGTTTATTCCTCTTTAGTCTTTGTGATATTTTTAAGCACTGAGCATTTGAAATATTAGAATATCAAAATGATGTTAAATTCATTTTATTTTTACAAGTTCACACACACACACACACACACATATATATAAAAAATATATTTTAGTTATTTTTACATTTAAAATAATGCAGTACCGCGAAGTCGAAGTGACCATATATTCACATTATATACAACTAGTCTCAACCATTAACTATTAGCCTACTTAATACATTGTCTGTCCTTCTGTCCAATCACAATATATACAGTTTGTTCCAGTCTTGTCACCTTGTCTTATGCCAATCATAAAATCTGTTCCAGACTTCAAAATATTCTGATTCCCCTTTATTTTTAAGTTCAAGAGTGAGCCTATGAAATGCAGATATTTTTTATCTGGTATAAATATTTTTCCCTATCAATTTTTTAAAAATTTGACTTACTTCTAATTTTCGTAGCATATTTTTAAAAACTTTATTTGTTTTTCAACTGGAACTGCCAGTTGATGAGAAGATGAAATTATGCAAAGTTAATCATAAATAGCAGAAATGAATCTTTATAATTTGCCTTCTGCTTAATGGTTGTTCTATGACCAGCTCCATATTAACTGCTGTTATGCATCAGATCACCTATCCCAGGGGTGCCAAACTCGATTTCATTGAGGGCCGCATCAGGGCTACGTTTGACGTTGTGGGGCCAGGGTGGGCATGGCCACCTCAATGTTACTTGTGTCGGGGGCACCTGGGGTGGCACTCTGCCAGAAATAATGGGCTCCCTAGCTCCATTTTCCGCTGCGATGGCTTCCTGCAACCCTCTGCCAGTGAAAATGGAGCTCCGTTTTTGCTGGCAGAGGGATTACGGGCTGGACCACTGCTATTTCCAAGGTGTACCATTGCTATTTCCAGATCTAAGCACCCCATGGGCTGGATCTGGCCCCTGGGCCTTGAGTTTGACACCCCTGACCTAATCCAGCCATTTCATGACTTCAACATTTCACAAATGTTCAGAAAAAACTAGGCAAAACCATTAATAAGAAATATCTACACATGAATCTGCTGTGAAATAGATGGTGATAGAAGAAAGCTGAAGAATTAGTCCATTCAGCAAAATTATACATATATATTTAATTTCCTGCTACCTCTTAGGCTTTTCTAAGACAAGAACTCGTTAAAACTGTAGGCTTTTATTGGAAAGAAGGAAACAGCTTTATTCTGTGTATGAGCAATGACTAATTCTTGTTTATGGGAAACTGTAGGCTTTTCATGCAGGAAGTTAGAATTAGAAGAGGCTAACATACTTCCACTTTGGAAGGATGACCATTTGTCATGTAAGACAAGGGGAAGTTATATTAGCAGTTTCAGCTGGATGAAGATAGGATGACTATATAGATTTTTAAAAAGTAACTGAAAATGAACTTAATTTTAACAATGAGTACAAAGGGCAGTCATAGACGTATTGTTTGGCTCACACTTAAATAACTTCCTGTACTTGACCAGAGGAGCTAGGAGTAAAAACAAATGTTAAACCTAAGTGGCTACAAAAGGTAATTTTATATTAATCCCTTTTCTTAGATGCTGATTCTTAGATAGTGATAAATAGTTTTTTTTTCTTAATCAGATTTGTAAAGATGTTTGTTTATCTGACAAAACTCTGGGTAGCCAACAGTCCATATAAAACATCAACAATATTAAACACACAAACACAAAAAAGTTGAGACTATCTCTTTAAAAACACAAAGTACCGTACATCTTCACTGGAACCCAAACAGACTGGCCTCTAATGTTGGGAAAAGAGTCAAGTCTTCATGTCCTTCTAAAAAGGCCAGGAAGGGTTGTCCATAGCTCAGTTCAGTGATGGCAAACCTTTTCAGCACCGAGTGTCCAAACCGGAATGCATGTGCATTTCTGTGCGCCGGAGAACCAGAAACCCAAAGACCAGCTGACTGGTGCACGCATGCCTGTTTTTGGCCATTTTGGGGGGCATTTTCAGGCTGCTTTTTGTGCCATTTTGCGGGGCAAAAACAGCCCGAAAACAGCCTGAAAATGGCCCAAACCGGCCTGTTTTTTTGAAAAAGAAGAGCAGCTAGTGATGAAACACATGCTCACAGAGAGGGTTTTGCGTGCCACCTCTGGCACTTGTAGGTTTGTCATCACGGGCTCAGTTCAAATCTTTCATTCTTTAAAAAAATGATTTTGGGGATAAATAGCAGAAAAAGGAATTTTGTAGGGAGATCTCTCTTAGATGGTTCCATTATCCCCTTACTGTAATAATTTATTCCTTTCCAGAGGAGCAGCATAGTCATGGAGACAGTATAGCCCTTTTCTTTTTTTTAATTGAGAATTTTGAAAAAAAAACTTTTACAAATATTTACTTCCATCCCCCCACCCTCCCCACCCAAACTCCCCCCCCAACCTTCTCCCCCCCCCCCAACTTCCCAGAAGCAATACAGGGTATAAATCTTTAACAAAAACATTCTAAAATAAACTTTAAAAAATGTTAATATCATCTTTCATTTGAGCTTTAACTCCTCCTTGCTAGGCTAGCTCTAAACAGATTATATCATTCCTTGTTTCTTCAGTCATAAGCTATCTGAAATTTCTTAGTCCCATGGCATAGCACTTTTCAATGAGCTTCTTCCCGACTGAGCATGCTAAGAAAGCAATTTCTTACGTAGAAAATTGTGATTTTTCAGGAGGAATTTGAGAAGCTACACTGATTATGAGAAGAGGCCTATTCTTGCTATGTCATATCCTTCATGGACTATTCTTTGTCCTGCCTTGTTAGGTCTTGGCTTTTCCCAACCCTGCCAGTCTAGGTGCTTATTAGCACCACTTCTCTAACATGTTCCTTGCCCTGGGACAGTCCCCAGGATCCTCAGGTGGCCATCATTGCAGCTTATTTTCAATGCCTTGCTCTGAGAACCTATTAGAACCTATTATTTGCCATGGTCTGCTCTTTTTTTAGCTTGGTTATTGAAAGAAAAAACTAAATGTACAAAGTGGATGGCAAGCATAGAGTTCTTTCTCTGGCAGAAAGGCATTGGGAGAGTTCAATTGTTTGGATGTCTCCTCAGAAAGGCTACAAGCAGGGTGTCATGGAGAGCATTTATCCTAGAAAACTTCAGCTGTTGATATCTTTGTTTCACACACAATCCTATATAGGCAGGGGTGGGTTGCTAGGGGTTCTCAGGGGTTCAGGAGAACCTCTATCTAAAATTCTGTGCAGTTCGGAGGACCCCAAAATTCCACTCCTGGCTGGCTTCTCCCCGCCCAACCCACCCCGCCCCTCCCAGGAGTTCGCACAGAGCACATTGTGGATGCAGGTATGTGCAGGGCACACGCAGATGCTCAGGGAGGGTGAAAAATGCGCCTACCTGAAGTTTGGGAAGTCTGGAAACAGGCTCCGAAGGCCAGAAGGCCTTTGAAGCCTGGGAAGGCCATTTTTTCCCTCTCAGAGACTTGTGGAAAGCCTCCGGAGCCAGGGGAGGGCAAAAAAGCCACCCCCACCCCCGGTGCAGGAGGCTGACTAGGCCATACCCACCCAGCAATTGGGCAAAGAACCCCTTGTTAAAATTTTTGAAGCCCTGTATATAGGATCAGAGTTGCATGTTGGATAGCTGATGTAAGGGCTATAACTGGAGAGATGGGTGTTTTAGAGATCATTCCAGACAGAAGTGTTTTGCAAGCATGAAATCGATGCCTTGAATCGTAAAGAGTAGGAAGAGAATGGCGAAAAGGGAGGAAAGAAAAGTCTTTGACATTTAATCCCAGGACTGACATATATTCATAGGCTTGCTTCCTATTTCTGTGGTAGCCAAAAGTTCATTATTTAAAACTAATACTGAAAGAAAAGTTTCACATTTATATGTTAAGAAAAAAGGGATTAGGGATTTCACTGCTTTTCAAGATCAATGTCAGTATTCATTTCTACAATTAAATGGAAAAAAACCCAATCAGGGAGAATTTATCAAAATCTTAAAATTCTTTAAAAGGAGAATCACAAGCAAATTCAATTAATGAACACACTTTGGATGCACTTAAAACTAACATTTCTTTGCTTTTAGGGTTAACAGTGAATGGATTCTTAGTCCAAACTGTATTGGCATCAGTTGAAGGAAAGAACTCATTTGTTTATTTGTCTGATTGTCCCTGGAAGCAGTTTATTAAACAAAAACTCTTCTTGATGCAGGGGGCTCCAAAAGGGGTTAAAACAAGTGAAGATGGTGGTCAGCACCGTGCAATAAAAGCCTCACCCCCTTTTTACATGCATTGCATGGCCAATGTAAATAGGGTAGGGCTTCAAGCTTAGACATCTTTTTGACTTAATTAACTAGTGGACATTCTTGCCTTGAATGGACTCTTTCTCATCTTAAGTAACTTAACATGAATTAGCAGCATCTTCTATATCAATTTTTCCATCTACTCATACGAGAGGTTTTTTAAAAATCTCCCTCCCCCCATGTCTTCATTCTGTGTTTTAATGGATTTAAGACAGTGAATTCAAAATGTTTCCTTGTTCCCCCCCCCCAATAAACCTGGGAGGAAGGTTTATAAAAGAAGTAAATTGAATCAACACTGCAGGAAGTATTAATTTTTTTGCCAAGAGTATGCAGATCAGCTGACTCAGCCAGTTTGGAAAAGTTCATATGAAGCCAATCACTTTCACTGGAATCACATATGAAAGTTTCCCTTTCCCTTCTTTTTTAAGTAGACAGTTCTTTTTTCTTATTTGTGAAAACAAATCGATGTATTTGTTAGCACATTCTGGATATTTGCATTCCAAAGAGCATTTTGGTTTTGATGGTTTTCTGTGCTTGCCGGATCATTCTGTGTGAAAGATTACACATCACCAAAAGTGATGATCTTTACCTGCATTTATGATGCAGGTAAAGATGCCAAACTTCACAAACTCTTCAAAATATTTGCAAGCCTACAAAGTCTTTATCTGCTTAGTCTCTCTTGTATTAAGACGGACACTATTTGAAGCATCATTAATTATGCTTCTAATAACATTTTTCAACCATTTACCCATATTCAAGATGAAAATGAATGGTTATGTGATTAAACAAGCAGCAAGCAGTCTGCTGAAACAGGCTGACCTGCACTATTCTTGCATTTTGTGTATCCATGATTTTGGTCTATTTTGTGCTCTTTTACATATACACAAAATGGGCTTTTGCAGAGGCTGATAGTAAGATTTGGAGGCTGCCTGATTGCCGGCCTTTTTGCCTGAAAGCTTTCGTTTTCCTCCTTTGACAGAGCACTGGAGAGAATGTGGCTGAAATGCAGCATTTGGCCAGAGATATGTTTGGTGTATTACTAAGGACCGTTTTGATTTTTTTTTCTATTATCAAGGACCAAGTGCTGGGTGATGCACCCCACTTTGAGACGCATAATAGTTCACACATATTATCCCCTATTCATCTCTGTGATTCCAATATTACAATTGAACAATTGCATATGCAGGTGAAATTAGTGTGTATGTGTGCTTGTATTCTCATGCATGTGGGGGGATGTGTGGGGGTCATTTTATTGTTCCGGTGGCTCAAATTGCTCCTTAAAACCAAGACAGACACCCTGATGAAGATATCAGCTGGGTAATGCATCTAGTATAGTCGTATCAAACAAAGTGCGCTCTGATGTGCCAACTTTCCTTTTGTGCAGCCACAACGCATGCTGCCAAAACATATTTAAAAAGCATGTGTGAACTAGGTGACGGCAGCTATGACTATCTAAGTTATTGCTTGGCAGCTGAAGATACTTCTTTGATGCTGTGGCTGGCAGAGCTCTCCCTCTATTTGCCTGTTCTTGTTTGAGAAACTGAAGCTACCCAAAGCAATGCATCATGCGGCCATTTGCTAATGCGAGAGCAGCTTCAGCTTTGCAAAGTCAGTCTCAGGCAGCAGCTGATATAAGTCATATTTCTTTTGGATTGTGTCCCAATATGTTTCCTCCCCCTCCCTCTCTCCCTCCCTCGGATGGGTCAACATGAATCCAAGAAACCTTAGACTAGTGGATGGCAAAACGGCAAATATACACACACGCACAATAACATCAACAAAAAAACAGTGGCTTTTCTGTGCTATTTCCATGTTGGCTCCAAATGAGCAAGTGCAATATAGCCAGCTCCTAGCCCCTGCCAATCCTACATCTGCTCTCGAAAACCTCCAGCAAATAAGAATTACTGTGGGATTGTTTAACCAATGCTTACAATATACACACTTTACTTCTCGCTTTTCTCCCCCCCCCCTTTGCTTCTCTCTGCATGCTGGTGGCAAAGGTTTGGGAGATAATGGGCAAAGATACCCATCAGGCATTTGCTTTTTTCTTTTTCTTTAAGGGGGAGGGTTGTGTTTCGGGATGGGGGCAACAATAAGCTTGCTTTGTCTGCTGGCAAATGAATCAGAGATACAAAATTTATTTCATTGTCTGCAGCTTTGGGGAAAGAGTCCACCCTGGGTTTGGTGGTTGGCTGTGGATTTTAGTTGCTGTGGAGTTTTTTCTTATTCAGCTGTCTGTTAAATAATTCATTTACCTCATGAATGTTGTGTTTTAGGAGAATTCTCTATTCTTTTGTTTCCTTGTCTAATTCAACCTGTGTGGATATGTGCTCTAACCTAGTGGGCTAAGACCACCTTGTTTGAAATGCAATTAATATTGAATTATTACATATAGAGATCCTCTCCCAACACATACCTATTTAAGCTCACGTGTTCCACATTATTATTACATCCATCAACCCACAACTGACACAGATTCAGAAAACATACGCTCACACCACAATATTTTATAGATAAACAACATGCACACACTCAGAAATATACAACAAGAAAGAAGTTGGGGGTCTGTGCCTTGCACAGACAGTAGTGTAGTTTCTGTCCAAACAAATTGTTTCTAGGATTTTATTGATTACACCATGCAGATTTCCCCCTGAATGACAGGGTTGATGATAGAGTTGATTATTTCAAGCACTTTATTAGGAAGTTGATTCCATTATGATCAAAACAATACTTGGTCAATTCCAAAACTTGTTTTTCCATCAAAGGGAGAATTTTTTTTTAAAGAAAAAAAATAGAAACCAAATTCCCACTTCTGCACTTTATTTTGGTTCTTAGGAAAGTTACTTTTGTTTTAGCCTTCTACCTCACCCCCCCCCTCAGAAGTTAATATTTCTTAATGTTCACTCCCAATTATCTCCTGCCTTGCTTTTGTTTTGTTCCAAACCACTTTCACGGAAGGCAAAATAAGAAGATACTAGACCTGGAGGGCACAATGTTCTGCTGATGCTCATTCTTGTTAGGCATGCTAGGGATGTTAAAACCAAGAGACAGGATCAAGATGAAAGTGTTTTTAAGTCTAGATATAATTAACATTAACATTAATATTATTACTTTCCAGTGTAATGCTTAATCATTTCATCCTTTCTACCACACGAAACATAGTTTGGTTAGGAAATCTCTAAGTGAATAAAATGCCCTTTTCTTAACTTCTGGAGTAACTTAGCCACTTTCTTTCTCTTGTCACTAAAATATACCCAGTACGGCAATAATGTGAAAATGAATTAATTTGAAGTTATTTGAAATCAAACCAGAGGTGGGTTGCTGCTGATTTGCTCTGGATCGGGTGAACCGGTAGTGGTGGTGGTGGGAGACTCCGCCCATCCGCCCAAACGCTTCTGCACATGTGCAGAAGCATCACGCGCACGCATGAGCGAACCGGTAGTAAAATAAATTGCAACCCACCACTGAATCACTCTGAAATGTTTCTGTTTCATGCTTTGGTCTAGTTTGATATTTATATCAGATTCAGATAGTTAGGAATTCCTACAACTTTGTTAAGTGTGTAATGAATACTGGACTAATGATGTGGAACTGACTCGCCTAAGAAAAGCTTTTTTAAAATCATCATCATCTGGGTTTCTGTAAAATGAGAAGGGTCATTAATGGCTGAAGTGAACATGAAAGTTCTCCTGATTCTGCATGCATGTAGAGCAGGGTGGGTTGCTGCCAGTTTTACTATCGGTAAACCGGTATGCGCAGAACAATTTACAGTGAACTGCACATGCACAGTCACTAAAAACCAAAATGGCGGTGGCCCAGCAGCGGCAAGGGAACCAGTTCAGGGGCATGGCAGGCGTGGGTCACTGCCATTTCTGTGACCCAGGACTGAATTCCACTACCGGTTCAGCTGAATCAGGCCGAACCGGGAGCAACAGTTCTCAATTGGTGAGTTGTAGTATATTTTAATGGAAAATGAAGTCAGCATCCCCATAAAACTCGTCTGCGGAAGGAAGCATGAAGTGCTCCAAAATCTCCTGGTAGACGGCTGCTTTGACCTTGGTCTTAATGAAGCACAGTGGTCCAAAGTCCTGTTGTTCAGTGGGCCAAAGTCCTCTTTTCTGATGACAGCAACTTTTGCCAAAAGCACCAAAACCTGGTTCAATGACCGTGGGATTATTGTGCTTGATTGGCCTTTTCATTCTTCCTCCATATTCTGGGTCCTTGGTTTCCAAATGAGATGCAAAAGTTGCTCTCATCAGAAAAGAGGACTTTGGACCACTGAGCAACAGGACTTTGGACCACTGTGCTTCATTAAGACCAGGGTCAACACAGCCGTCTACCAGGAGATTTTGGAGCACTTCATGCTTCCTTCCGCAGTCAAGTTTTATGGGGATGCTGACTTCATTTTCCAGCTGCCCACACTGCCAAAAGCACCAAAACCTGATTCAATGACCATGGGATTACTGGCCTTGATTGGCCAGCAAACTCGCCTGACCTGAACCCCATAGAAAATCTATGGGGCATTGCCAAGAGAAAGATGAGAGACATGAGACCAAATAATGCAGAAGAGGTGAAGGCCGCTATTGAAGCATCCTGGTCTTCCATAACACCTCAGCAGTGCCACAGGCTGATAGCTTCTATGCCACGCCGCATTGAGGCAATAATTTCTGCAAAAGGGGCCCAAACCAAGTACTGAGTAAATATGCATGCTTATACTTTTCAGACGTCCGATATTGTTCTATGTACAATCCTGGTTTTATTGATTGCATGTAATATTCTAATTTTCTGAGATGGTGGATTTGGTGTTTTCATGAGCTGTACACCATAATCATCACAATTATGACAAATCACGGCTTGAACTATCTTGCTTTGCATGTAATGAGTCTTATCTCATATATTGGTTTTACCTTTTAAGTTGCATTACTGAAATAAATTACTGAGCACCTGAATTTTTTTTCACAGATGTCACCTAAGACAACAACTAAATCAGTATTATTGAAACTCAAAGTTATGTTTATTCAAGGTACCCACTTAATTAAAAGTGTTATATAATATCAGTATCACTTAACAACGGTCCTGCTTAGCAACCAAAATGTTGGCTCAGAAACTCTGGCATTGAAGCATGCAAGACTTAAAGCTGTCAAGTTACAAGACCTTTGCACCCCTAATGCTTTAGGAAAAAAAAACCAGGGGTCTTCAAACCTGACAGCTTTAAGCCTTGTGGACTTCAACTCCCAGAATTCCTCCTCCAGTCATGTTGCAGCAACGTCATCTGCGTGGATCTGCTCCATCTTCAGTTTTTTTCACAGGGGGCAGGGCTGCTGCTGAAGATGCCAACGAGCCCCCGCCACCACTACAATAGCTGCTGCCACCTCCTCCTCCTCCTCCAACAGCACCAACATATTTGCTGCCCAGCACTACAGCTGAGGTGAAGCCTCCAAAGCTCCTGCAGCCCCCCCATGGCACCAGCGGCGGTGCCTCCCCTTCCGCTCGGAGCACCTCAGCTGGGCTCTGGGTTACCCCTGCGGCCGCTTCCACCTCCGCGGTTTTTCAGAAGCCATGAGGCCTTTTTCCCTGCTCTCCCCCTCCGCCGCCTTCCTACTAGCTCCTGCAGCCAAATGGCTCCTCAAAAGCATGGCGGAGGAGGAAGGGGGAGGGATAACGTGGGGGCCAGCTCAGGTGCTCTGCATGGAGGCTAAGTCAAGGACTGGCTGTATTGCAGAGGAGCTGGGAGCCACCCAAGGATTTCACGGTGCTACGAGGAGGAGAGCGAGCCTCTGAGCAGCTGCGGGGAGCCTGCCTGGCCAGGAGCGACCTTTGGCTGGCTGGAGGGGCGAGGGCTGCCTGGAGAAACAGCGAGGGCCCTTTTGAGCTAGTGAGCAGGAATGTTTGTGGAGCACACCGGTTGTGTGTGGAGGCTCCACGCAGAGCACCACGGCGGAGGGGGGGAGCAGGGAAAAAGGCCTCATGGCTTCTGAGAAAGCGCGGAGGTGGAGGCGGCGGCAGAGGTAACCCAGAGCCCAGCTGAGGTGCTCTGAGCGGAGGGGGAGGCACCGCCGCCGCTGCCATGGGTGGGGGCGCCTGCGGGAGCTTTGGAGGCTTCACCTCGGCTGCAGCGTTGGCGGCAAATCCGGCAGTGCTGTTGGAGGAGGAGGAGGAGGCAGCAGCAGCTATTCCCCTCAGCTTCCGGAGCCTGTGGCAAAAATCACTGTGCGCAGTTAGAAACGGCTGCGCGGTGTTTTCTTGCCACGTGCGTGGCCGCGCAGCTGCGCACCTTAGAGGGAACAGTGCTCCCAAGTCGACCCTGTTTTCTTAGTTGTTCTTGCCTTCTGGCAGCTCTGCACATGCACACACTGGGAACAGGCTTCCACTGTTCTTCTGCCTTAAGCATGTCAGACTCTGGAGGCACATAACTACCAAGTGGCTTTGGCTCCCTTTCTGCCTCTAATGCAGAGCCCTCATCCGATCCTTCCCCAGACTCCAGGACTGGCCCATATTCCTCCCCAACCTCCTCACTGTCTGACTCTGCTGCCAGCTCCATAGGCCACCAGTGGACCACTAAAACAAGACTGAAATTGATTTGAATGTGGATTTAAACATGATAAACTATAAGAAGGTTATGGAAAGATAACCTATGGAAAGAGATGATATACTGGATATGCAAATGAGGCTGCCTGATATTTAATAATTAAAAGGGACAGAAAAATAATGTAATAGAAGAGTGGATATCTTTTCTGTAGTAGATTACAAGAGAGACCTCTTAAAATTTAAAGGATTTCCTGAGAAGGGACAACATTTTTAAAAAACAAAATCAATTGGAGATTACTTGAAAAGATTAAAAACTAAGATTGTTAAAAGTACAGGGAAGGAATATAAAATAGGTTTATTTGTTCAAGATTAAAATAAACATGTAGTTATCTCTGGCAATCTTTAATGAACTTTTGCTGATCAGGAACAAATGATGAGTTTTTAAAATGTTGTTTATAGTAAGAGGTAAGATATGGGAAGATGAGTTTTTTTGTTTATATTAAGAGAAGATGGTAAATTATGAAAATTGTACTTGTGTTAATAAAAGGGGGAAATTTTCTTTATTTTTATTTCTTTTCTATTTTTCTTTCTATTTTTTTGTTTTCTGGAGTTTAATTTTTCTTTTTTCTTTTGTGTTTATTTATTTATTTAGCTTGTGTTATTTTTTATCTTTAAATTCTCACCTTTGTTAAAATTATTACTTAAAAAAGATTTGACCACCTGTTTACTACTTCAGTTCTAGCACTGCATTTTATTGATTCCAAATAGCCATTATGTTTATAGAGGAAAATACTATTTTTAATAATCAAGTGGCCATTAAAAGGAGTCACTTGGGGATTATTACATTACTCTATTGCACGCAACAGGCACATCTAAAGTTGTATTATCATATCATGTTGGTTCATAACAAAAAACATAATATAGAGTTAATATATCCCCTCCCCTGCTCTTCCTTTTCTGTGATCAAGGAAAAATAAACCAGTTAAAATCTGTGTTAGCAGATTTCTGATTTCAGGTTCAGTTAAAATCTGTGTTAGCAGATTTCTGATTTCAGGTTACTTGCAAATTAGGATTGTTGCAAAGGTGCTTTTTCAAAAGGCAACTAAACTTTGTTTTTCCTTGAAGATGTTTTGCTTCTCATCCAAGAAGCTTCTTCAGTTCTGAGTGAATGGTGAAGGATGGAAGGATTTATATTCATTGCAATCATCTAGTCATTAGCGCTCTTTCTGAGAGTCATTGAGGCCACTTGGAGATTTATGTGAGTCCTCAGGATCACCTGAAAAGTGCAAAAGGGTATGCAGCTTTTTTGGATCTGCTGAAAGGCTTAAAATCAAAATTAGTTTTTTAAAAAAAATATGTAACTTGTTCTGGCTGACTTAGCAAATGATAATTGTGAAGCATAGTTCGTAGCTTTAATATAATAGCAAGTCACTAATCTTTTAAAGTGAAGCTTAATTCTGCTTTATTTTTTGGGGAGTGGGGGGGCAGGCTTGAATCTTGTGCTTTGGGGCCAGCTTCATTTTCTTTTTAAATTATGGATGTGACTTTAAACCTAAATGACTGTTTACCATTGCATGCAAACTCACCTATTACTTTTTAAAAATAAACAATGGTAACATCACTGTAAAGAGAAGAAATTGGTAGAAAGGGTGTAAACTGAACATCAATCCATGATATACATCTTCCTAACTTCAAATTCACACATACACGTATAACTCCAAACAAATAAGACTAACAACAAGCATAAAGAGTGCTGATATCAACCCATACAATGCAACGTGCATCATATTTCAGCACAAGTTTTTGATTTTCTTCCCCTCACAGACTGAGAAAGCAGTGCCTCCTGTTTGGCAATGCAGATGGGTGACTTGCATGTCATGGAAATGCTGACAGACCTTCACTGTTGTGGCATACGAATGGCACCAGTAAAATAGCAGCGGAACAGATGCTTCCACCACTGCCCCTGGTGGGGGAATGATGATGAAACAGAAGGGGCATTAGAGTTGGTCGATGGCAAATTAATCCTATTGTACTAGCAGCTGCATCTAGCGAGATGTTAGCATTCGTGCTTCAGCTCTTCCAGTTACACCAAGCCCTGGTAGAGATGGTTGGAAGAGATGAGACAATGAAAGGTCACCAGTTTCCATAGAATAATGGAATAATAATGACAGGGGGAAGAAAGGGATATTCATGAATGCATTCTCTCAATGTATCACTTTATCAGGAGATAAATCCAAGCTGTGTTCTTAATATGAACTTATTTTTTCCCCCAGGTATAAGTTCTTCCCTTATTGGTAGGAAAAGGCAAGGTTTTACTTACTGCTTTTCTTATTTTAAAAGCTCTGGCAAGCCCATTTGCAAATCTAGTATGGAAAAGTCTGATTGGCAAAAAGAAGGGGGCAAAGTGTATCCTCTTGGTTATTTAGGGGAGGCATATGGAGGTTATTCAAATGTTTCTTAAGAAAGTGGTGATTCTGGCATCAGATCAGTAGAATGGAAATCTCATCTTCGGGTTCCAAATGCAAAGCATCTAATTTTGAATGAAGACTGCATGAGATGATAAAAAGTCAAAGGTTTTGCGGGTTCTGTTTATATCCACTTTTTGTCTGTATGCCTATGTAAACTACACCTGGCAAGTTGCATGTACCAAGCTGGAGAATAATGGTTAAATAAGGGCCACTTTCTCCCCATCCTTACCCTTGTTACTGTCTTCTTTCAACCTGAGATGCTGCCAAAAAAAGTAGATTCTCTGAGCATTTACAAATGGTAATGCACCAACAATTGGTCTCTATCCAAACCAGCTATTGTAGGGATCTTTCAAAGAGACAGAACAGAGTTTGAAATCTCCTGCCAAGCTGCTTTGCTGAGTTGAAGAACATTGTACTAAAGCTGAAAGATGGAGGGGGAGAAGGAGAAAATTGGTCTTCAGCTCCTTCATTTAAAAAAACAACAACATAGGGCATGTCTTTTCTGAAGACAAAACTTCTCCAGCATACTATTATTATATTGTGATCAGTCTCTTTCAGATAATATAATAGATCCTTAATGGGACAACTGAGAAATGAAAGAAGGTCCAAGAAGAAGATAGTTTTGAGGAAAATAAATAACACACACCCCCCCCATTATAAGAGAAACTCTCTTTTCCAAGAAAGCCGTGCGGACAGAGCATGCTCAATAACGACAGCATGTTGAATAGAATTTGGAAATGGAAAATGGAAACCTTGGGGGGAAGGGAGGAAGATTCTGAAATGGACCGCTGAAGGATGGTCTGGTTGGCTGTAGGAAACCCGAGCAGATACCCTTCTATCAGGAGGTGAGAATATGCAGCAGAATTGTGTTACAAGATACATAATCTTTAGTAGTGCAGTGCACTCTCTTGAATGCTTAAGTAAGTCTTAGATTTATATCTCTTTTAAAAGATCACACTGTAATTGCCAGCTAATGAAGAACAATATTGACAAATAGTTTGATAACTGTGGATAAATGGATGAAAATTGGATAATTTTGGATGGATAAATGGATGAAAATTGGATAATTGTGGATGGATAAATGGATAAAAATTAATATATTTCAGCACAAGTTGAATTTCAGGATCTCTTTCAAGAAAATAACATTCCCTTTCTTGTAAATGGTACCATGCTTAAATGCACTGTGTGATAAATCAGATGAATAAGATTCTTGTCAAGAGTATGAAAAAACATCTTGGATAGCATTTTTAACTACCTTCTGACACAGTAATTTTTTTTGGTAATATTTTAAATAAAAATGCAAAAACACCTGTATCTGTATGCCAATAATAATTGTAAGCTATATAATGTAATTTTAAAAAGGGGAAAAGATTAATAATGAAACAACACGTTTGTATTTTGCCATGTTGTGAATTCTGATCAAGGAGAACTCTTTTCTGTCTCTAGAGAAATTTCAAATATATTCAGGAAATCTTGTTGGACTGTATATTGATAATATTGAAAAAAATTGATGGAAAGACTTAAAAGAACAAAAATAGCTTCATAACTAATAGGGGTATAGTAACAAGAATTATACCGTAGGAAAATTGGATATTATAATACTGTATGTTATGATATGTATATGGAAAACTTTTAAGTAAGTAAACATGTTGCAATCAACCTGATTTAGGAATACTTTATTATTTGTTAGTATTATTAGACAAACAATGCAAATATCAAATCTTATCCATAGATTTAAACATGGTCAATATTTCAAATGTATCTGTCATGGTCATGTTCATATCTAAATTGGTAACTGTAACTGATGAGTAATTTCAGATTGCTATATACTTGTCAGCTCTCTGCATGCTTATGTGTTGTACTAGATTATAAATCTATATTAAAAATGATATTTGCCAATGGAATTGTTTTTCCTTCTCTCCCCTTCTAGAAGAAGGTAGGAACACTTAGTTCTAAAAGATGCAAGAAGTCTACAGCTATAAGTAGGACAAGAACACATGGAATTTAATAAAAGCTTATGGCTGTAATTCTATAGGTATAATTCTAAAAGTTTCACACTTAAAAATTATATTCAAATTGCTATAATCTGCGACAGTAAAATATGCATAAAACAAAAATACTTTCCTAAACAAAATCAATAAAAGAGTCACAGTGTAAATACATAGATTAATAGCATTTAGGATTAATCATACATATCAGTAAATTTATTAAAGGCCTTTAGTGTTTTCTGTTAAGGTAAGAAAAGTTAAAAACTGAGATCCCAAGAGAATAATGACTAGGTAAGGTTTGCCTCTTTCCTTCCCTCCTATTTTTTTCTTTGATTCTCATGCCACATTAAAAAAAAACAGTATATCAAATCAATGTGATTTATGCTTGAAGATAATGTGGTGTAAAAAATTATGAACTACCAGTGTGCAATTTGTTACATGGAAGAATCATGATAAAACACTGAAGCTGTTCAGTGCAATCTTGCAGTCACTTGCAATCTTTACAAAATAAATACTTCAACTTTCTAGGGAATATTTCTGGTTTTGTGCCTACTGTTTTTATTTTAAAATCTTGAGGAATTAAATATCAATACTACATTTCCTGAATTACAGAGTACTTTGGAACATTTTTAGGAATGATAGCCCTGGGATATATCTACAGCCATCAAACAACTTAGAAGCAAAATAACAGTGCATTAGGATTTCCTATTTTAAGTTCAATTTGGAAGAACTGTATGAAATATGTGTTAAAGTAAAATATTTAATATGTATACTTCTGGGAAAAATTCATAATTCCACCCTTAAAAATGATTCAAATAGCATGATTTTTAAAACAGATTTGTTTTTATGAATTACAACAGTTCAGTTTCATTACATCTAAATCTGATCGCTGGCTTAAAGGAGTCTTATAAATATGTCTTAATTTATTAACTGATTAAATTGGCATATATTTACAAGTGTGCCAGGTATTTCTGAAACAAAAGGCATTTTCATCTTTTTTTCTTATTTAAGACTATACATGCATCTACTATAGCTAGTATCAATTTGTAAAAGTCTATTCATCTGCATGCAACTAAACGTTTCCTTTTAAAATGGTATTTGCCGCCTGCTATTTTTCTAAGTATTAGAAACTAAATATCTTAAATTGATTGCCACTTTAATTGGAAGAAAGTTTTGAAATGCTTTAATTAAGCTAATAAAGAAAATAGTCATATAAGAATTGATCAAGTGAGTTTTACATAGAGGAAAATACGTATAACATCACAGTCTGATTAAAAAGCTATCCATAATTAAAATAAAAACAGTTTAAAAACTATTTTTTTCAGTTGAGTTCTATACAATAGTTTAAGGCTTTTTTTAAAATAAAAAATTAAATCTTAAAATTAAATCTTAATTTTAAAAAATCAAGATAAAATTTAGAAAAGCATTTCTTTGAAAGGTCCATTTCCGAATTGGCTATGCAGAATACTGTTTATTTGTGTTTAAATTGCACTCAGGCTTTCTCTTGGTTTCCAGCATATGGTGCATTACCCATATTCTTTTGTTGCTTCTCCATCTCTAGGAAATTGAGAAGCTAAAAGGATGTTGTGTAAGTAAATATAATTACTGATGTATTCTGTTTGTGGCCATTGCACCGTATGGAATGGAACAAGAATTAACTGAAAGCCTTAATAAGCATTACAGTTGCTATATGCTGGTTATTTTTCCTGAATGAAAGCTAGGTATTTGGTTTTTGTTCAGCCTAAAGATAGATGATTATATTTATTGATATATTTTATTTCAGCTTGACATTTATGTCAAACTTTCTAAAAGGCATATTAATTATTTAGAAAGATAAGTAAAGGAGGGGGAAAATGGAAAAGGACATAAAATGAGCCTGTATATATTCCCCTGCCTCTTTCCCCAATGCCCGTCTTAATAAGGTATTTGTATTTAAAAGATGTTCACAAATAGTGGCACGCTGCCTGCTGGCACTGAGCTACCACCCCCCTTTCTTTAACAATCATATGTCTTGATTCTGTTTTCCAGATCTTTTCCAAGAGCTGCTATTTGAAATAAAAATGTTTGTATCCATTTCCCTATTAATGGCCTCATTGTAATACAACCTGCTGCAGTTAAAATGGTGAAACAGATGCAACAATGAAAATTCAAAGTGATGGACACTCAGCTTTGCCTGTAAAAGCTGCTAACAATTTTGAGGATTGGAGTGGCATTCGGAGCTCTATCAGAAAGCATCAGTGAAAAAACAAAACAAAATAAAACCTAAGAATGAGAAATATGACACAGGCCTAGACACCTCTTTGCCTTAAGAAGCTAAGCTTCTTCTATCAATTAACATTAAGTACAGAATCATTCTCCGTAAGAGTGCCAACAGATTTTTCTTTGGGGTTATGACATTGCTGGTGTTTCATGCAGTATTTTAAAATTAGGGTGCTGACCCTTTAGATGTTGGCATGACTGTTCATTCCCTCTACAAAGAATTTGGACCCATTTTAAAAAAAAAGAACTAGGCCAGGTACTAGCACCCCCAAAAGAAACATCTATATTATTTTGGATTCATTTTTTTTAAAAAAAAGAATCACTACCTACACATTTCCTGAACTGTGTAAGATGTTTTCTGACCTTCAGAGAAGCAATGTTTGTTGGAAAGAGTGAAGGTTTCATGTTTGTTTGGAAAAACTGGATGATAAGATATAAACAATGAATAAATTTCCAAGATGAAATAAGATTCCAGTTCAATTTGCTATCAGTCCCTCCCTCAAGGAACAATGATGTCAGAAGGAGAGCCTAAATAGAGATATTCGGTAAGAAAAGGAGCGGTTCGCATGCGAAAGTTCCAGATAAACCAAGGAAAGCAAAGCATGAAATATTGTACTTTCAAAGCACAGAATGAATGTGGCAAACTAACTGCCTAAATGCTTGCTCGATTAATAAATAATCCAATGGATTAATTGAATAAAAATGGATTTCAGTAATTCTTATTCAGGATCAATATGTAAATTCATTCACTCAGATTTATTTCAGTTTTATGTTCATTAAATAATCAGTCTATTCTATCTTATTTTCACATTCTGAGGTACAGTGTGCATGTTGGAATGTAGTGTGCGCGCATGTGCATGTGTGTTTATTGTCTGTCATGGCTCACATTTATATACAAGTTTGAACACTGTCATCCAAAACTGGAAGAAGTGTGCTAATGATAAAATAAACAAGAACAAAGATAGAAAATAAGAAATACAAAAACAAGAAATATTTGGTTTTTTTAAAAAAGGAAAAACATACAATCATGCCTTCCACTCTTCTTTCTATTGAGTAATTATCATCCCAAACTTTTCCTCAACCTCTTTGTCTAACAAGATAATGATCAGTCTAGGATCTGCAGATCACTCTAGGAAGAATGTTCTTTTTTCTATCCTGATAGGTATGTCCCTATCCTGCAAACCAATGCATGCATTAAAATATCTACATGAAATGAATTTTTAAACAAAAATACTACTAAAGCAAAATAATGAGGAAAAGGGGCACCTGCCACTGTAGTAAGTATTCATAGAATTTACCTCCTGCTTGAGTTTCAAGTCTATACCCTATGCCCAATCTTGTTTCAAATATATATTTAAAATATACTATTGCCATATAATTTGCAATCTACAATCCATGAAGCAGTGATCTGATGGAGAACAGAATAATACAATGATTTGGATGGACGATGGTACCATTGCGTCATTGCTGGTGTTATCTCCCAAAATCCTAAATGACTTCATTCCTAGCAAATCACAGAATTATCTCTTTTCCTGATCCTGTAGAGTTAAGCCTTGGATTCCCTTCTCTTGAGAAGTAAAATGGGTGAGGACCCAAAGGAAAGCTTTCTTGTCATCCCTGCATTATTACAGCTGGCCTCCAGAGGCCAGGATGGCAACAACACTGTCTTCAGAAAGGTAATAAAATGATTGTATTTCACCAGGCATTTGGATCTTGGAGTTTAACAGAGCTTTTTTTCTGGTTTGTGATTTTTAAATGTGATTTGAGGTATGAGTTTGGATTTTTATATTTTGTTTAGTTATTTGTTTAGGCGTGGTAAACTACCTGGTTCCCGGCAATATCACTATAAATCATTAAAATCAATGGTTAATCACAAAAGGAAAAGAAAAGGAATTTTTTTTAGAAAGGAAATGTTATCAGAGAACTCTCATATTTTGAGATTGAGCATGCTATTTTAGGCTTAACCTGTTCTAGCTTTATTCTTTAAGCTCTTAAATTGGTCTTGTTGGAATAACACAGTAGTAGCATAGTCTGCTAACCTTTAATCCTCAATATTTTGGACAATATACACACATAGATACATAGACTTTCTTACAATGGCATAATGGGCAGGGGTGAAATGGCAGCTTGAAGTGGGCTAACAGTGAGCTTCAATGAATACTGATTAGAATGACCCACTAAACTGCTCATCATTAGCTGATGCTTGAGAATCAATACACCAATTCCTGCTCCTATTCAGGTCAGCTAGTTGGTAAGGGCAGAAGGTCTGACTCTTTTGGTTTTTATACCTGCCTTTAAAAAGCCAGAGGCCTCATTTGCCAATGTTAATTCCCCATTTCCTCTTCTCTTGAAAGAGTTGACTGAGAACTTTGTTCCAAAAGAAAATGCAGAATGTGATATATGTCTGTATAACATAAAAAAATAGAGTAAGACCATTTTGGGGAGCTCATCTGGAATTTGGGCAGTATGTTATGGGCGTGTTTACAAAATGCCTGCCATGAGTCACAAAATACCTATTTATTGGAAGAAAAATGGAAAGATTGCTTCATGTAACTCCTTCCATCATCTTCAAGTTATATTTTTTCCCCAACAAAGCTTGCCTTTGCCTTTATTTAGAGTCAGTGGGCTGTAGCCACCCAATATCTTTTGTAAGAAAGTTTGTGAGGCATTTTTAGAACAACAGCATTGGAGACTCATGCTTCCCAAATATTCCTTGAAACTGTCAGAATAGTTTCCTTCAGTTTTTTCAATCTGTGCTACAGTGCAGTCTTTTCTACTGCAAAGTTCATAGCAATAGTGTCTAGTGATGTTTTGTTCTCATTTATATATGATCTGAAATTGCTATTGAAGTCTGTTAGACTTCAGATTTATTTGGAAGAACATTGATTGGTGAATGACCACTGTGGAACCCAAAAGTTGTGCTTTGTTTCTCAGGCCTTCTATGGATGGGAGAACGAGCTGCATCATATCTCTAGAGCAGAGAGCACCCTACATCGTCATCTTGGAAGGAGCAGGACTGTTCTGCCTGCGTCAGAGTCTCTATTGTACACAGCACAGAGATGGCACTGATAATATAAAACAGCACTGGGGGGAAGGGATGCCTGGGCAGGCCAAGATGGCAGATGGCTTTTAGTGGCCTGCTGCTTTCCGTTTCTCTACCTTTTAACATTTGTGCTGTTTAAAAGCTCTGGGTTATTCCACCCCCCCCCTTTTTTTTTTACTTCTGTTGTCCATGGGCTCTTAATGGGAGCTTTGTAGTTGAGAACAAATGGAGGGAATTTTTTAGTGGCAGGCCATAGCCAGCTGCATGGAATTCAGTTATCTGGATAGCCACAAACGCAGAGACAGGCTTACCAAGAAAGGATCTATCAACTTAGGAGATATGCAAAGATAATGTCCATCTTCTTCTGTGAACATAAAATGTTGACATTTTAATGGGCCTTAATAAAAGGGCCATACAAAAGTTATGTTAAAACATATGGGAGATCAGAAGTGCTGGTTGCCTCTTATGCATTTCAACATTAAAATTCAGATGGCGAACACTGTTCTTTCCTGCAGAAAAATCTGATACCCTGGAAAACTCTTCTTTCTATACTATATTAATCATTCTGTAACATAATCCACTCAAAATATGGTAGACTGCAACACCCATAATCCTCTAACCAGTAAAATATATATACCCATATGTCTCTGGATCCTTGGGCTTGCTGTGTATGATTTTGATTGTCCACACATGCACGCTCATGTGAGTGCTTGCATTCTTAATAAAGCAGCATATATTTTTCTATTTATTAATTAAATAAATTTATATGATTGCCTATACAAATGGGGACTCTTGGAGGCTTACAATGTTAAAATTTCACAATGCAGGAACTCAAAAACCTACCAGGAACCATTCCACTGGTAGCAGCCACACAATCATTACAACCATTTGATTGGCTCTGTAACAACCTAGAATCTCCAGGCCTGCTGGCAGAACCACCACATCACCAGGGCTTTCTGGAAATGTATTAAGGAATGGGCTAATCCTATCCCTGGGTATGGCATTTCAGAGGGAGGGAGCCACCACAGAGAAGGCCTTTTTCTTGGTCCCACCAGATATACCTCCCTAATAGGTGGTGAGCAGGGCAGAGGTGGGTTCTTCTCAGTATGGTATGATACGCCAGGAGAGGTAGTGAAAATCTGGTGTACCAGATAGGACCAGTAGCGATGGCGGCCTGGCCATGCCCCTGTACTGGCAAAAGAAAGAAACAGCCTAGTAAGGAAGAGGAGCAGAGGCCTTGGCTGTTGAAAGAAGCACCCATGCTTCATTCTCTTTGAGAGCTGCCTTGCTTGCCATGGGGAGAAATCAGGGGGAGAGAGGGAGGAGAGCTTCTGCTAGGGATGGCTTTCTCCTCTCTCTTTTCCCCCTGATTTCCCCCTGGCCGCACTCATGGAGGAAAGAGGCAGGGATGATGGCTGGCGCTTGCTTCCCTTATAGCTCACCACTGCCGCCCCTGTGGCCCGCTGGCTGCATCCCTGCCTGCTGTAGCCCTGCCTGCCCTGCTTAGCTGGGTGGCTGTCCAGGAAAGTGGCCAGCATCCCTGCCTCCTTCCTCTGAGAGTTGTGGCGAGATGGCCTCAGGTGCCATCTGGGGAAAGCCCTTAGAGGGCAGTGATGGCAAGAGCCCTGGCAGCGGGGCTCTTGCCATCACTGAGAGCATTGCTGGCAGCCACTTCTTGCCATCGCTGCCAAGCCGGATTCACCAAAAGCAGCGCCAACAGCAACAGGAATACTCGGGGAAGGGAGAGCCGGAACTGACTGCCTGGGATTGCGTTTCAGCCTCCACCGCCACTTCTGCTGCTGCTGCAGCCACCAGAGACTCCTTCCTCACCCCTGCTTTGTTTTGGGCCAAGAAGTGGGGCTGAGGGGCTGTCCCTGGACAGCACCTGAGGCCACCTCACCTCCTTCTGTTCCACGGAAAAAAGAGCATCTCCCCTCTCCCCTCTCACTTTCCTCAGCCTACGGGCTATTTAGTGGGGGAGGGGAAAGTACCCTTGGCTGCCCCTCCAGTAAAACCACTGCCATCCTCCATGGGTGGGAGGTTGAAGGGGCAACTGCAGGTGAAGAGCAGTGAGGGGTTTTGGCAGCACGAGAGAAAGACTCCAAGTCAGTGGAGGAGGTGTGGGGCTGGTGTGCCTTGTTCCGACTTTCCCTAGGAGCAAAATGCTTTAAAAAATAAAGTTTTAGGTTTGGGGTTTTTTTTTTTGTAAAGGGTAGGGATGCAAGGATCTTGTAACTTAACAGCTTTAAGACTTGCACACTTCAAATGCCAGAGTTCCTGAGTCAACATGGCTGGAGGAGGAATTATGGGAGTTGAAGTCCACAAGTCTTAAAGCTGTCAAGTTTGAACACCCCTGGGGTTTTTCCCCCTAAAGGATTAGGGGTGCAAGGGTCTTGTAACTTGACAGCTTTAAGACTTGCACACTTCAAATGCCAGAGTTTCTGAGCCAATATTTTGGTTGTTAAGCAAGAGGGTTGTTAAGTGAGTTTCACCACATTTTACAAGTTGGCCATGCCCACCCGGTCACATGACCGCCAAGCCATGTCCCCCAAAAGGCCATGCCCACAGAATAGGTAGTAAAATTTTTTGAAACCCACCCCTGGAGCAAGGGTGAAATGTTCTGAAGTCTGCTACCATTTCATTTTGCTACCAGTTTGCTTTGTGCACGCATGTGCACTGCAAGCGCTACCATACAGCGCTGAAAAAGGAGGATTAAGAAGCCATTTCTGAGTCTGCAAAGGTAAGTAGAACAGCGAGGGGGGCACAACTGTGCCACATGATTTAGATTCACTAGAAGGAAGGAAAAATGCTACCGATTTGCCTGAACCAATAGTAAAAAAATGCTTTAAAAAGTTTTTTAAAAGTTCCAACGATCAGCTTGCGACAATCAGTTGTGCCACACGATTTCTAGCAAATATAAATTGTGCAGCATAGCTGATTGTCACACAGCTGATCATCAGAACTACCTGAAACGGTAGCATTTTTTTTTTACTACAGGTTCAGGCGAACCGGTAGCATTTTTTTACTGCCGGTTTGGACAAACTGGCCCAAACCAGTAGCATTTCACCCTGGATGAGAATGTATTAATATAAAATTACCTTGCAATTGCAAGGAAGGACAGCGGGAGTGGTTGTAAGAGATGCTGCTGGCATTGCTCAAGACTGTTTGAATTTGCTCCATATCCCTCAAATCAAATATCTAGTGTTTGCGGACAAGTTTCATCCATGTTTTGAGGCTGCTGTTAGAAGAAAGTCACATTGCAAAGAGGCTCTGCATAGAAGTAAAAATCCTGAATTTCTGGTGTCTTTGGAGGTGGAAAGGGCAAGCAGCATATTAATACTGTAAATATGTAGGTACCTGAAGAGCTAAAATGAATGGGGTATCCATTTCACAAACCAAGAAACTCTCAAAGAGAAGACAGCTGGAGGATTTTTGTAGTGAGCACCAGGGAAAAGGAACCAGACGTACTACGACATGTCCCCTTTGATGATCTACTACTCCTGTTATGGTGGAGGAATCACAGCAAGTAAGCAATAGTTCTGGAATTATTGGAATAATAATTATTCCAATGTGGAATTATTCTGAAGGAACAGCAGATCTAACTGTACTGCAGAAAAGATTTGAACAGAGTGAGCATCAAAGGCTAGGTAACACTTCAAGTCTGCCCCTGAACCTGAAAGTTGTTCATTTCAACTTTCATGTCAAGTAGCAAAAGCTCACCAGGGGAGTAGAACATTAGGACATGAATATGGAGTTTATCAGTTCCACCATAAATCACATAAATCATAAATCAGTGGAGGTATTCATTTGTATATTGTACTTCTATTCTTCTTTGGTGCCAAAATTGGTGCTCAAGGTAGCTAGAAATGACAAAAGCAAAGTTAGACACAGAATTATTATTAGGCACAGATGGCGATCATGATTGCTTGATTAAAGCTCTGTCACTTTTTACATGGGTTGGTCACCCCTGATTAACCATAAACAAATGAATTATAAACAGAATTAAAAGCAGAACAGAAACCACTTGAGTAAAAAGAAGCAACCAGCACCCAACTACGGATGACTCCTTCTCTCAAAGAAAAAGATCTTGTTTCTCTGTTTCTGAGCCCACAATTAGGTATTCCTGCTCTCTTCATTGCTCATATCATAAAATAACCTCTATTTTTTGCTTTCCTTTTTGTGAATATCTGCTAAGAAGTTATATTATGTCAGTGAAAGGGAACCCTCTAGAACAGGGGTGTCAAACTCAATGCCCAGGAGCTGGAACTGACCCATGGGGTACTTAAGCTCCGTTTTTGGCTGCCACAGCCTCCTGCCAGTGAAAACAGAACTCAGGAGGGCTGCATCCATGGCCTCTTGCAACCCTCTGCAGTGAAAACAGAGCTCAGGAGGGCCACATCCATGGCCTTCTGCAACTCTCTGCCAGTGAAAACAGAGCTCGGACGGGCTGCCCTCCTGAGCTCTGTTTTCACTGGCAGAGGTTTGCATGAGGCCATGGCAGCTGAAAACAAAGCTCGGGAGCCCATTTTCGCTGGCAGAGTGCTCAGGCCAACATAGGAAACCCTGACACGAATGATGTCAAGCTGGCCAAACCAACCCTGGGCATGCCTCCCACCCCCTCCGAGGTCAAACCCTGATGCAGCCCTCAATGAAATCAAATTTGGTACCCCTCTTCTAGAGAACATAGTACTCAATGGGCAAAAGATGTTAATTACATAGACTCTGCCGTGAATTACTCTCTGCAGCATTCTTAACAGAGTGGATACATGGAAAGCTTCATGCTGTCCATGTAGAGTTTGCTGCTTGTACAGTTCCAACCTCTCCAGTTTGGGAGATTCCAAGACTACCATCACTGTTAAATTAGGTGTGATGAAATAGTATAATTAGATGTTATTTTGACTATTGATCTACAAGGGAGGTCCTAACATTCCCTTGCAATGTGGACTACTCCTGGGTATGGCACACTCACTATGGAGCTTTGGATGAGTCCTGTGTAGCATGCATAGAACTACAAACTTATAGATGAGTCATACAAAATGTACATGAGTCAAAAATTACAGTATGTTTCTTAATTAAAATTACTAATTTACAAAACATATTTATCTATCTAATGCAAGGCAAACTTTGTAATAGCCTCTCGCAGTCCAGACATCACTGCAATAGGTTGAAAAATATGAAATAAATTAAATAATTAAAAAAAACCAAATATTTCCAGAATCAACATTTCCCACCTCCATTTAATGAAATTTATGTTGACTTTTAGTTGACTTTTAATCTTAAAGGACACATATGCTATCACTAGCAAAGTTTCACATGCCATGTCTTTTCGATGATTCTCCACCACAGGAATCTCTGCTACTATTGTTCATCTTTAGTTTTGTTTATAGGTTGTATACCAAATTTAATGTTCATTTACTGTTTATAGATCAACTCAATAGAGAAAAGAGAAACTAATAAATATTTGTTTCCTTTC
This sequence comes from Thamnophis elegans, assembly GCF_009769535.1. Lineage (NCBI taxonomy): Eukaryota > Metazoa > Chordata > Lepidosauria > Squamata > Natricidae > Thamnophis > Thamnophis elegans. Next base: position 91,295,089 of record NC_045544.1, on the reverse strand, counting down.
AGTCACTCCAAAATTGACATTTGATGACACTAAGTCAGTGATGACGAATCTTTTTGCCATCGTGTGCCAAAAGCAGCGGAAGTGCAGGGGAATCATGTGCGGGTGTGCCCACACCCATAATTACATGCGTGTGACCCTCCGTGCACATACAAGCGTGAACCCCCCACCCTCCCCCCATTTTTGGCATGCGATGGACCCATTTTTTGCCCTCCCCAGGCTCCAGAGGCTTTCTAGATGCCCAGGAGGCTGAAAATGGCCTCCCCCACCCCCTCCAGATGGCGAACAATGGTCCTATGGGCAACCCGGAAGTCTGTCTCCGAACTTCTGGGTTGCCCGTAGTGCTGGTTTTCGCCCCCCAGACGCTTCAGTAGACTTTGCTGAAGCCTCTGGAGGGAGAAAAACATCCCAATGCACAAACCAGAAGTCCTTTTCCGAAGTTCCGGTTTGTGCATTGTTTGTTTTTCGCCCTCCAGAGGCTTCAGGGGGCTTCAGGGAAGCCTCCGGAGGGCAAAAAAAACGGCTGAAAATGAAGGCCAAAGTCAGCTGGCCAGTGCGCGCATGCACGCTGGAGCTGACAGAGCAATGCCTCGTGTGCCCTAACAAATGGCTCTGCGTGCCAGCTGTGGCATGCATGCCATACGTTCGCCATCATGGCACTAGGTCAAAACTTGATGGCATGTGTTTGTAATTTACCAAACCTTGGTATTTAAATACTAATGTAACATTTTAGAAGCCACTAAACAAAATCAATGCACTTAGGAGTGTTCCTCAAAATAAAGAATTCCACGGGAATAAAGACAAAATAGCAGAACATTATTTGAAGTTTCCCATTCCTACCATTCAATTACTTTTATTTTGAAATCAACAGCAATCCCAATTTCCCATTGTTGGATTTCTAAGTAGTCATGTATTTATAGATGGGCAGAAAAAGGAGACATTGGTGAAGGTGGGTCAAGAATCCCAAACAACTATACCTTCATAAGGAGGAAAATCTGTGGGAAAGTTGTAGCTATATTCTAGTACATTTCGTGCTGGCCTTTCATTACCTGATTGTACTTTACACACAGGTACATTTATTTAAATAGGAACCAGAACTGAGTAACTTTTTTTGTTTTACTGTCCTGGATTTTGTTTTTTAGGTTTGATCCATAATGAAGTGCTCTAAGCCCAACATAAGCCCCTTGCTCACTGTTGCAAGTTCATCATGTTGGAAAAAGCAGTCTCTTTCACTTTCATTAAAATAACCTGTTTCTCACACTACTGTAGCATGAACTGCAAAATAAAGCACAGACTGGAGCAACCGCTGCCTACCCTGTTTCTTTTACAGAACATCTCTGGTGAATAATGTAGTCCAGGAATGTAAATAGCCTCCAAGAGCCTTCCTTGCAGTCGACACTAAATTGTAATTTTTAATATGATAGAAAGGATTTTTAAATACACAGGCAGTCAGCACATTAGCTGTATTTCATTTGATTTACTTCACATTTCAATCTAATAACATTTTGTTTTTCCCTGACCCCATCAATTTTGGAGACTTGCCCTTGACATAACACTTAAAGGTCAAGTGTGACCTCTGACATGAAAAATAATGCAGTGGGACTCCTGATGTAGGAAGTCCCAAAGACGTTCTAGAGAAATAAATGTGGTCAGTAGCTGGAGCTATAGCCCAGCATTTCTACCATTAAATATTAAGGAAGGAGATAAGAAAAACACAATAGCAGTTACTAGTTTTAGTTCTTATAGCTAATCTGGTCCCTATAGAGCCCAGCTTTTGCCCAACCAAGCTGGATACAGATGTTAATTATTTAAGGTAAAGGTAAAGATTCCCCCACACATTGGTGCTAGTTGTTTCCAGATCTAGGGGGCAGTGCTCATCTCCATTTCTAAGCCGAAGAGCCAGCACTATCCGAAGATGTCTCTGTGATCATGTGGCTGGCATGACTAAAAGGCACCAGAGCGCTGTTACCTTCCCACCAAAGGTGGTTCCTATTTTTCTACTTGCATTTTCTATGTGCTTTTGAACTGCTAGATTGGCAGAAGTTGGGACAAGTAACGGGAGTTCACTCCATTATGTGGTGCTAGGGATTCAAACCGCTGAACTGCCGAACATCTGATCGACAAGCTCAACGTCTTAGCCACTGAGCCACCACTTCCATAGCTAATTAATTGTTTAGGGATATTCTAATGGGATTGAATGTACCAATGCAGAGAAACCATCCATATGTAATGTGAAACAAACAAAAAAATGTCACTCATAAGCCTAAAACAAACAAACAAACACACAAACACAGAGAAAAGCATATACAATGGGGAAAACCCACATGGTTCAGCTCTCTTTTCTTTTTAGCAGACTAGGATGGAATGTGGAGCTTCAGAAGACTCTTCTGAAATGATGAAGCAAGCTAAAGTTCAGAGCAGTAGCGTGGGTATATTTTTAAAAATAATGTCTATTTCCATTCACAATACTTGTGACTGTTTCCTGAAATGTTTCGACTTAGGTATCTATTTGCTCAGTTCAGTCCACCAACAGCTAGCTAGGCATCTCCAACTGTACATCATAAATAATGAAACAGACCTTGAAAATATAATATGAATTTTTATAGCTACTGTGTGATCCATAAACTCAAATAAAAATAACCTCAGAAAAATAGAGCTGAAAATCCATTATCAAATTCATGCTTCTTGCTCAGCTATAATCCTTACTAGGGGGGGAAATTAATAATAATAGCAACCCTTGCTATAAATTTGCGTCCTGGGTGCATGGAATCTGATAAAAAAAAATAAGAGGCTTAACAATCCCATCCTGTATTTTATAAATGCTAACCTGGTCTCAAGAATGTATATGAGACCTAGATTTCATTCCAGATGCGTGGATGAGATCAAAGAGCCAAGGAATATCAACATACTCTCGCATCTGTGAGTCAGGAGATCAAAGTTTGCGCCAAAACACAATGGAAATCAGATGGCAATCCTGTCTGCTTGTGCAAATGCTGCTGCATCAATTTATTTTCATTATAAAGAGGCCTGGGCTTGGAGATGGGAGCACGCAAATGTAAATATATGTGGATTCCATACAAAAGGTGACAGTGATATTAGAGAATATCGGGATACACGGGAGGTGTATTACTAAATACACCTCCCGTGTAACAGCTATACTGCAAAAACCAAGGTCCTATAAGCAGTGGTGTGTCTTAATAGGCTTGGATCCAGCTGGGTTGGGCTGATATGATACTGCTATGTAATTGTACAGAAGAAGAAAGCATTCAGATGAAGCATTGACCATTATAATGTTGCAGGTCATATTAAGAATACATGGACACTAGACTCATTTGTTTGCTATTGATTTAACTTTTGGTTTCTCTGTCCTCCCCAAATAATCTTGGAACTTATAGTTTAGTGATATGTAATTGAGACTTTTCTGTTATGGGATGTTACACAGTTAGGTAAAACTACTGCCCCTTGAAGAACAAATACAGATAGTCCTTGACTTATGACAGTTCATTTAATATTTGTTCGAAGTTACAATGGCACTGAAAAAGTAACTTATGACCATTTTTCACACTTATACCATTGCAGCATCCCCATGGTCACATGATTTATATTTGGATGCTTGACAACTCACTCACATTTATGATGGTTGTGGTGTCCTGGGGTCATGTGATTACCTTTTGCAACCTTCTGACAAGCAAAGTCAATAGGAAAACCAGATTGACTTAACAACTGTGATACTAATTTAACAACTGCAGTGATCGAGTTAACAAATGTAACAGGAAAAGTCATAAAATGGGGCAAAACTCACTTAACTCACTTAGCAACATAAATTTTGGGCTCAATTGTGATCATAAATTGAGGACTACCTGTAGTAGACCATTCAGAAATCTCTATGCTAGGATTTAGAAATCTGGTTTTCTTGTATTGCTGGGTTCTGGCTCCTTCAGTCTTAATCATCATAGCCAATGACCTGAGATTATAGAACGGGTAGTCCAGCTACATCTGGAGAACCATGGCCTTCCTAATTTATAGGGCTGTGGGAAGCGGTTTTATTAAGTTAAATTGGAATAAAGTTTAGTCAGGAACACAAGTATCTGTTTTGAATCAAACTAAGTCAGAGATTGCCTAATTCAAAAATCCCAAGTTTTCTTTCCCTTTATATTTCACTACGATGAGAAAAGCTACCAGACTCAACTTTGTTTCCTTTTTAACAGCCTGAGATGGAATGGGCAGCTCCAGAGGACTCATCTGAAAGGCTGAAGCCTGCCAAATTTCAGAACAGAAAGCGCAGGTATATATATTTTTTTATTTAAAAAAAGGCCTAAACTTTCCCCCCTTTTCTCTGACAGAATTAGAGGACATCTGCAGGCATAGCCTGCCAAATGTTAAACAGATATGCACTGGGGCTTTTTTTGTAGGGGAGTCTTTAAAGATGGAGGGGGTTGGGAAGTCACTAATCCCAGTCCTGCTGTTTTGTGCAGTGATATTGAAAAGGAAGACATGTTTTTTATGGTTGGCTTTAATATTGTTTTATTTATATATTATGTTTTAAACTGATGTAAGCACCATCCAGAGAACTGCAATTATGCTCTGATTCAGAAGTAGAACTCATGTAAGCACCGTCCAGAGAAATGCAGTTTTACTGTGGTTCAGAAGTAGTCATAACATTATATATCCAGGCTGCAGAGACAGGGCTTAATGAAAAATACAGCTACATCTATTTGCGTAAGTTCTGATTGCAAGCCTACAAGAGAGAACATTCCTGAATAAACATGGATCGGATTGCAGGGCATATATTTGTATAAAAAGCTTAAATTTATGAATTTTGATAGAGTGATACTAGCCACTTGTTCAATGGGACAAGCGACTTCCATCAGTCTCATAACATACCGAGTGACATAGTAAGACTGCCAGGCTCTTCATGGATCGTTGTTGGGCCTAGGAGGCAGTGAAGAGAGCAAAAGCAGAAGCGGGGATGCAGAGCTGGTTTGCTAGTTCAGTTATGGAAGCAGCCTCACAGACCAGCATTACCATTTTCTAACCAACTCTAGATCCTTTGTCCACAAAACTGATGAACTAGAGGTATGGATGGCAGCGAATAAACTCATTCGTGACTGCTGTGTGATGATCATCACAGAGACCTGGCTTCTTCCACTTGTACAGGATGCGTCAGTGGAGCTAACTAACCGCACCATACACAACTTTGACAGAAACAGCAACTCTGGTAAAAGCAAAGGTGGAGGACTTTGTATTTACACACATAACAACTGGTGTGCTAACAGTAGAGTTGCTTATACTCACTGTTCTGCAGATGTGGAATTCTTAACTGTCATTTGTCGGCCATTTTATTTACCTAGACAGATTTCTGTTATAGTTATCACTGCTGTCTATATTCCACCTGATGCAAATATTAGCGTAGCTTACATGATGCCATCGAGAGGCAGCAGCAATCTTACCCTGAGGGCGCTTTTATCATGGCTGAGGATTTTAATCAAGCCAGCCTAAAGTCTGTTCTCCCTAAGTTTGTGCAGTATGTGCAGTGTACCACCAGAGGTAAGAATACTCTAGACCAGTGGTTCCCAAACTTTTTCAGTCCATTGCCCCCTTGGTGCTACAAACTGATCCTCAGTGCCCCCCACCCAGTGGTGGAATTCAATTTTTTTTACTACCGTTTCTGTGGGCGTGGCTTAGTGGGCGTGGCTGGGGCATCATGTGACTGGGCGGTTTGCACTACGGAAGATAGTAACAGTAAAATTCAAAACTGTAACAATTAATTGCACATTTATTCAAAATCCAATTTAAAAACCTTTTTAGTTAATGTGAATTCAACAAAATTGTTGAACATGATCCAGTGATACCAGGTTTTCAAAGTCTGATAGTCATTTATCAAGAACCTTAGTAACAGTAACTTAGTAAATTCAGTAAAATTTAGTAACTATTTCACTGTTCAGTAAATTCTTAATGTGATGGATGGGCTTGATACCAGTTTCCCACTGTCTGGTTTTAAGTCACTTAGCAGGAGTCTTAAATCACCACGTTCAGTAATGTGGAGTCGATTTCTTTGCTTGGAGAGAAGTTGGATGACCACACTGAAGCCACGTTCCACCAAATATGATGCTGGAAATGCAACAAGGAGCTTCTTAACCACTGTTCATAATGCAGGATAGTGATCAGAAATTTCTTTCTGTAACCAAAACTCTTGGTACGATTTCTTAAACTTTGGCTTCAGCTCAATGTCATTTTGCAGCTCTATGAATTGTTGCTCCACTACCCCATCTTCCTCAGTATCTGAAAATGGATTTATCACCCAATCTGGAATTTCCATCAAAAAAAGATCCTGATATCACTCAGACATCTAAGTCTTAGAATGTCAGAGAAACAACTTTAGCTGGATAGTCACATCCCTGCAATAACATCATTGCAATTTTTAGTTTCATTAATTTCCACAATATCAACACTAGCTTTGCTACTAATCCCTTCCAAACCACCTGCATAGTCTTTAAGATTTGGTGGTCGAAATATCAAAAACAGTTGACTCACATCACACATCTAAGCAAAACTGAAGTACAATCTATTTTTTCCCTTTTTAAAAAAAAAAATCTCAATTTTAAGATTTGTATTATTGTTTTCATCCAGTCCCCATCCAGAAATGGCAAGAAACTCTGGTGTCATTTTTTTATGCAACCAAGGACAGATAATTGCTCATACTTGCCTTAATATTATTGGCCAAGTTTCTTATTGGCTATGCTAACTAAGAGGTGTTCTGGTCATTGTTAACCCTGCTGCAAAATTTATGTGTGCACATATCCACGCATACAAAGGTATACAATATAATCTTATCTCCTTCAGATTGCCAATTATTTTGCACGACACAGACATTCTGCCTTTAAATGCTTACTTGGTTTCAATGGCTAAACTTCTGCTCGCCGAACCAACTATTCAAAACCAGTAATTCCGCAAGGAGAGAGGATGGGAATGGGGATATTTCAAAAACTAAACACATATCCTAAAAGAAAATCCACCCGCGACCAGCATTGAGTAGTGCTTTTATAAGCTTTAGAATAAATGAGCTGGAAGGGACCTTGGTGGTCTTCTGGTCCAGCCCCCTGCTCAAGCAGGAGAACCTATACCAGAGGTCCTCAAACTTGGCAACTTTAAGACTTGTGGACTACAACTCCCAGAATTCTCCAGACAGCTATGGACTTCAACTCCCAGCTATGCTGGCTGGAGAATTGTGGGAGTTGAAGTCCACAAGTCTTAAATTTGCCAAGTTTGGGGACTCCTGACCTATACTATAGTAGTATATACATATAGTATACTGTTCTGACCTCCCCTTCTCTGTCCAGGAACGAAAGCCACAAGCAAACGTAAATCAGAATACTTTTAATCAGTTCAGACTCTTTTTGGCTGCAAGCCCAAAATAAACAGAGATAAGCATTCTGGCAGCAAGTTAGGCAGCAAATGCAAAAACAAACTCTCACAGCAAACCTCCAAGTTAGTTTCTCTGAATCATGAACGTGAACGAGAACGTTGACCTCTGCAACCAGGGGGTGGCACCAGCAGTCTCTTTTATCAGCAGGAGGGGATCTTAACGAGCAACAGCTGCTCGTAATCACCTCCTGTAAGTACTCAGTTGTTCTTTACGCCGGTCATCCCTTCGCCTGCGTGCATCCCAAAACAACTCACAGGAGGTTTCTGTGTCATTCTCTCTTGTCTCCTCCCCACTGATCCAAGGCTCAGTCATCACCTGGGGACCAACTAGTCTCACTGCGCCCTGCTTGGAGTCAGAACCCTGTCCAGGGTCCTCTGCATCCTCCAGGGCTGACTCATAAGACCCCTCACTGTCGGAGTCTGCTGGCAGCTCCAAAGGCTCCTGCCAAGCCACAACACTATCCCTCACCGCAGGGCCCTTCCCCTGGGTCTGACGTTCAGGATGCGGTCAGGATGGGTTGTTCGTATGATAGGCTCGCACCAGGGCAAGGTCATGCACGGCTGTTGCATCGGTCCAGGTCCCCCCCATCCGACCCCTTGTCCGCCCAGTCTACTAAATACTGAAACCATCCCTTGAGCCATCTAGAGTCACGGATCCGGACCACTGCGTGTGATGGCCGCATGTCCACCGCATGCGATGACGGTTGAGGGGAAGAGGGTTGTGAGGACAAGCCGATTGTTCAGGGATCAAGAGCGAGCGATGGAACACCAGGTGCACTCGCATCGAACGTGGGAGGGTCAGGCGATAAGCCACTGGGTTGATGACGGCCTCCACGGGAAATGGTCCAAGATACCGGTAATCCAACTTCTTAGCTGGCCGATGGGATGGAAGATGTTGTGTGGACAGCCACACACGATCTCCTACAGCCAACTCTGGCACTGCATGCCGAGACTTATCCGCCGCTCTTTTGTAATCTTCCTTCGCCTGGTTCAGATAGCGGCGCACCACTTGGTGGACCACCTGGAGCTCAGAGAGGAAGTCCTGTGCTGCGGGGACTGGGGAGTCCACCTGGGTGAGAGGGAAAAAACAAGGGTGATACCCAACGTTAGCCATGAAGGGCATCATCCGTGTGGAGGTATGCTGGGAGTTGTTAAATGCAAACTCCGCCATGGCCAGGTACTCCACCCAGTTGTTCTGCTGCTGATTCACAAAACAGCACAGGTACTGTTCTAGAATCCCAATCACCTTCTCCGTACCCCCATCATTTTCGGGATGGTGCGCCGAGGACAAACATACTTGCACACCTAGAGCTTCCATCAGCCCTTTCCAAAACTGGGCCATGAATTGTGTCCCCTGGTCTGACACGACCCGGTCAGGTAGGTCGTGCAAGCGGAACATGTGTTGGATGAACATGCGAGCCGTGGCGCGGGCTGTCGGCAATCTCTGTCAGGGGATGAAATGCGCCATCTTAGTGAGCATGTCCACCACCACGAGGACTGTGGTAAATCCTGATGACGGAGGCAACTCTGCCAAGAAGTCCATGGACACGGCTCCCCAGGGCCTGTCCGGAGTCAGCAAGGGCTGCAATAATCCTGCAAGTCATCCAGCAAAGGACTAGGCTGAGTTAACAAGGGTGTAGCCCAATGGGCAGCTGTGCCTGAGAGCAAACTAATAATAAATCCCACCTTAGTCCGGTCAGTGGGAAAGTCATCTGCTCTCAAACTCAGGAACAGCTGGCATTATCCCAAGAATGCTGCAAACGTGGCTTGATTGCCATCAAACTTATCTGGCATAGCCACTGGGCACTTCCTCCATGGCTGGGGGGGGGGGGGTTAACAGGTCTCTGAAGCTGAGAAACTTGACCAGCCAATACAGCAATCTGCTGAGCCAGCTGGGCATTCTCAGCATGGAGTTGCTCCATTGTAAACAGAATGGAGGTTTGTCGTGGCAGGAGTCAATCTGTTCTGACCCACCCTTCTCCGTCCAGGAACGAAATCCACAAGCAACCGTAAATCAGAATACTTTTAATCAGTTCAGACTCTTGTTGTCTGCAAGCCCAAAATAAACAGAGATAAGCATTTTGGCAGCAAGTTAGGCAGCAAATGCAAAAACAAACTCTCACAGCAAACCACTTCAACTAGTCTCTCTGCTCCCTGCTCGGAGTCAGAACCCTGTCCAAGGTCTTCCGCATCCTCCAGGGCTGACTCATAAGATCCCTCATTGTCGGAGTCTGCTGGCAGCTCCAAAGGCTCCTGCCGAGCCACAACAGTATACTATACCTATATCAAAGAAAGCTCCCGTGAGTGTAACAACATTAGATCCCACAGATTAGGCCTCCTCCGGGTTCCATCTATTGGCCAATGTCATCTGGCTACTACCCGGAGGAGGGCCTTCTCTGTGGCTGCTCCGGCCCTTTGGAACAAACTCCCCATGGAGATTCGAACCCTCACCTCCCTCCAGTCTTTCCGCAAAGCCCTTAAAACCTGGCTGTGCTGGCAGGCCTGGGGTTGACGAGTTCCCTTCCCCCCTCGAATTATGTGACTGTTGATTGTCCTTTTAAATTCTCTTTGTACTTTGTTTGTTGTATTCCCTTCTTGTTTACCTCCCCCCCTTGGGTTTGTTAGCCGCCCTGAGTCCCTCTGGGAATAGGGCGGCATATAAATACAATAAACCTTTAAAAAAAAACCTTAAAACCTTAAAACATCTGTATTTCCAAGGCTAGAAACGGAAGATTGCAATGCGAGCTCCCTCCTGCTGGTAATCCAAACCTCCCTAACCAAAATCCACACCACCAAAAGAGAGCGACTGCACTTCCTCTTATCACCCCCTCCCCCAGTTACTGTTGCCCAGCAGTGTCTCCATGCAAAGGAAAGGGATGGCACGAAATATGTGACCGTTTTTTAAACCAGTGGCAAAGAGCTCTCTCACAAGCTCAACTAGAATTAGATTGGTGGGTTTTTCCCCCCCCTAACAACACCGTGCACGATCTCCCCATCCACCGACTGTTTTTAAAAATACCTTGTCACAAGCCAAGCCAGTCGGTTAAGATGCCAGTGGTGTTGGGGGGTGGGCGATTGAAGCGGCGCGCACCCATCTCCTGGAAGGAAGGTGGTGATTGGAGGGGAGGGTGGTGACGTTGCTTAAAGGGAAACCCACAGCTATTTCCAGGTTTGTTTGGGTAATTTCGTCCTTCTGCCCGCGCTGATGGGTTTTGAACAGTCCATCTTCTGCTCGGGAAGTTTCTCCTTTCCATCTGAGAATTAGCTAAGGGGAAGCTACCAACCTAGGGGCAACGTCCTCTGCAGCCAACACAATACACGATCTTCTTTTCCTCACCCTCTTAGCGCTCCCCCTGCCACCCCCTGCCACCCCCTTGCCTCTTAGCACCCCCCAAGTCATCCCACTGACCCCAGGGGGTGGTACCATCCACTTTGGGAACCACTGCTCTGGACCATATGTACTCAAACTTAAGACAGGCATATAGAGCAATCCCCCTCTCCCATCTGGATACGTCTGACCACATCTCTCTGCTACTGTGCCTAAAGTATATCCCCCTTAGGAAAAGGATACGACCAGTCTTGAAAACTGTCAAAATCTGGCCAGAGGGAGCACTCTGCCAGTTGCAGGACTGCTTTGAAACTATTGAGTGGAGTATATTTGAACATTTGGAGCTGCAAGAATTCACTGACACTGTATTCTTATATATTAAAGCATGAACAGACAATGTAACAGTGAATAAGCGCATCAGAGTTTATAGTAATCGTAAACCCTGGATGTCAGCAGAGGTACAATCACTTCTGAGAGCCCGAAACTCCACCTCAAGACAGGAAACAAAGACAAATACAATGAAGCCAAGACAAACTTGAGAAGAGGCATTAAGGCGGCTAAACAGAAATACAAACAAAAGGTAGAAAAGTATCTGGAAGATAATAACTCAAGATAGATGTGGCAGGGGCTACAACACCTAACCAACTATAAGGGCAATACGAAAAAAAATAGCCAATGCTAATGCCCTGCTAATAGAGGAGCTAAGTAGCTTCTTCACCCGATTTGAGGTCAAAAGATCAGTCTCTGTGAGTCTAACCCAAAGGCCCTCTGACCTCCAGCCACTCACCCTGGATGAACATCAAGTGAGAGCTGAGCTGAAGGCTGTAAATCCCAACAAAGCTGCAGGTCCTGATGGGGTGTTGGCGAAAGTGGTAAAAACTTGTGCTGGCCAATTAACAGGGATCCTGACAAGGATTTTTAACCTCTCCCTGCAACAGGCTAGAATCCCATCATGCTTGAAAGCAGCCACAATTATCCCAGTTCTGAAGAAAGCAGCCATAAAAAGCTTGAATGACTATAGACCCATTGCACTGATATCTATAGTGATGAAGTGCTTTGAGACACTGGTCCTACAACACCTCAGGTCCTGTCTTCCACCAAATTTTGATCAACCCCAGTTTACTTATAGAAGCAACAGGTCGACAGGGGATGCCATCACCACTGCTCTACATATTGCACTGAGACACCTTGAGAAATCTGGGAATTATGTCAGAATTCTTTTTATAAACTATAGCTCAGCCTTTAACACCATCTTACCAGGAATTCTCACTGAAAAGTTGACTGACCTGAGTTTCCCTCCACTCACTTGTGAATGGATCAAAGACTTCTTGACGGATCGTCCACAAACAGTAAGGGTTGGGTCCTTTACATCTTCCACGCTGAAGCTCAGCATAGGCTCACCTCAGGGCCGTGTGCTCAGCCCATACCTGTACTCGCTGTATACATATGACTGCATATCCTCTGATCCATCCAACATCATAATAAAGTTTGCAGATGACACAACAGTGCTGGGTCTCATAACTGGAGGGGACGAAGCAGCATACAGGGAAGAAGTCCAGAAGGTATCCACATGGTGCTCAAGAAACAACTCACATCTAAATACTAGTAAGACAAAGGAGATGGTGCTAGATTTCTGGAAGCAGAAAGGTACCTGCCCCACTGTATATTGAGGGGGGCTGTGTGGAGAGGGTTTCCTCTTTTAAATTCTTGGGAGTGCTTATTAGTCAAGATCTCACCTGGAAAAACAACATGTCTCTGGTGATTGGAAAGGCCCAACAGAGACTTCATTTCCTTAGTGTCCTATGAAAAAATCAGGTGGAACAACAGCTGATGATCTCTTTCTATTGGTCCACCATTGAAAGTGTCCTCACATATTGTATTACAGTATGGTATGCTGGTTTAACAGCTGCGGACAGGAAGGCCCTACAGAGAGTGATCAATTCGGCACAAGAAACCATTGGTTGCCCTCTGACACCACTGGATGACATCACCAGATCTTGCTGCTTTAGCAGAGTAAGGAAGATACTCAGAGATGATTCACACACCCTGGTCAGTGTCTCTTTCTACCATCAGGCAGAAGACATCAAAGTATAGCCAGCCGAACAAACAGGTTTAAAGATAGTTTCTATCCTTGGGCTGTGAGGCTTTTAAATACAACCACAATCACTCCATGCACACGCTAGTTTTTTTTCTTTTTCTTTCTTTTTTTGTTTCTGTTATACTTTTGCACGAGTGAGGTTAAAACCAATTTTGTTGTATTTAAGTAGAATGACAATAAAGACTATACTTATACTTATACTTAATGTGTTCATGAAAAACGGACCCTGAACGGTAATTGGAAGAATGACATTATTATTTTCCTATACAAATGGAAAAGTAATAAGAATGAATAGAAAAATCTGCGGGGTGCTAGTTTTTTAAATGTGTGTGAGTGTTTCAAATGATTGAAAGGGTATGGGAAGTGACAGCGAACAAAATTTGGAAATGTACATTATTATGCCAGGCTAGGGGTGTGCAGACCAAAGTTTTGCTCTTCAGCTGGTCACTGAAACATGTAAGAATGTGGGAAAGTGTATTCCGTATTTATTGATTTAGACAAAGTGTATGATTAAGTGAATAGGCTGGTGTTATGAAATGTTTTACATGAACATGGAGTTGCTGAATGCACAGTTTGCTTCCATCATGGGCAGAAGTACATGAGGAAAGGAAAATATAGCTGAGAATAATGGAATGTTTAGCGAATAATTCAACATTGAACAGTGGGTAAGGCAAGTTATATAATGTTACCTTGGTTGTTTAAAGCATCTATACATATATGTGTAAATGTTTAAGGTGATGCTTAGAGATGTGTTGGCAGGGATATGAATATTAGTGTAGTTTTGTATACACACAATGCTAGCTTGTTGCCTGAGAACCTGAATGATTTGCAAAAAATGTTAAATTGTATGATGCAACCAGAAATAAAAATTAATAACTGAAAAAAAAAACATAACAGCTGTGTTTGACAGAGTAAATGGAAGCAACGTGAAAGCTGAGAGACATTGAGCCAGTCACTCTCTCTCAGCCCAACTTACCTCACAGGATTGTTATTGTGGGGAAAATGCCTTCAGTGCCTTCAGTTATTTATAAAAGTAATAAAGATGGGTTATCAATAAATAAATAAAATTGCAAGTAACCCTTTCATTTTGTGTCCCTTTTTTCATTTTTGGATAGGAAGATGGATGGAAAAATTTGAGATGTGCAAATACTGGTAGAAAGCTCATATTAGGCTTGTTGTGAGGAATTAATTTGTGGAAAGAAGTGAGAAGTGAGGTATAAGAGCTTTTAGCTATTTTGTTATATGGAAGTGAAAGTAGGATATATCAAGTGCAACATAAAAGAGAGTTGAATACATTGGGAATACATTATTTAGGAGAGAAGCTCAAGACTGAATGGCTGATGAATGAATGTGGACTGAATACAAAAATTAAGAGTGACCCAAACAAAAGAAATACATTGGGGTAGTTTGGTTTGGTCATATAGAAATAAAAAATGAAATACATTATGAACAGCAAATTCCCAAACAAGTATATGAAGAATGAAAAGGTCCAGAGAAAGGAGATCACGAAAATCATGGTTGAAAGGAGTTGATAAGATTATAAAAAAGAAAGCTGTGGAAAGAACACAAGGCAACATAGGAAACCGTGTGTCCGTGGATGTGGATAATGGGGGTTAGTGCAACGAGTGATGATATGGAGTGAGACAGGCATGAAATCCTCTTACCTTTTCTACTGGTTTGGAATGCGGAGCGCACACAGCGCTTCTGCACATGCACAGAGTGTCCGTGATGATATCTAGACAAGTGGGCGGAGCCTCCCACTGCTACCACTACTGATTCGCCCGAACCAGACTTATATGCTGTTTCACAGTGCTTTACAGCCCTCTCTAAGTGATTTACAGAGTCAGCATATTGCTCCCAACAATCTGGGTCCTCATTTTACCAACCTCAGAAGAATGGAAGGTTGAATTGAACTCTGGCAGTTGGCAGAATTAGTTGCAATACTGCATTCTGACCGCTGCGCCACCACTGCTCAGATCCAATGGGATAAAAAAAGTTACAATGGTACTAAAAAAAGTAACCTATGACTATTTTTCATACTTATATATCATTGCAGCATCCCCATGGCCACATGAATTATATTCAGATGATTGACAACTGACAATTGGGTGCATCACACTGGTGGTGGCTGACAGATCAAGACAAGATCCCATCTCCCCCCATTCACATCTTCCCAATCTTTTTAATTGTAAAGTATTACTACTATTATGAGTATTTATTGTTTGAATGCTTTACTGGCTTTTAATGTTTGCCCAGAGTCACTTATAAACAATTCATATGAATGAATGAACTGATTGTAAAAAAAAATAAATATGGAAAGCTATTATGCATGATGTGGTATACTTTTTTTTTTTTTTTTGCTTGTGACTTCCAGTTAGTGTGACTCCCAGTGACTGCCTGGAAAACTCTTTACACATTTTGGCTACATTTCAGATGTGGCTTTTTGCTTTCTTCCTAGAGCTGAGAGAGAGTAACTGACCCACAATCACCTAGTTGGATTTGTGCCTAAGACAGAACAAAAACTTGCAGGTTCCTGCTGCGTTAACCACTAAAGCTCATTTGTTTTCTTTCCCTCATCTCTTTCTTTTAGTTTCTTTTGCCCACTTTTTAATATTTTTTTAACTCTGTATAATATTTACCCCCAAAAGGAAATGATATGAATACATTATGATTGTTTTGTTTATGGTTGGTTGCACTACAGTCAGATGTTTAGACTGGATTTGGCATTTTTATCCCCATATTGAGTCCTTGGGGAGGACCTGGGATAGGCAGATGTTATTTGATGGCAATAAAAGTATCGTTTGTAGGATATAAGCTGCTCCAATTAAAGCTGCCTTTTGCAATTGACTGGTGGTGATTTTGTCAATGCCAATGGTGTTCAAATGCTGCTCCAGTTGTTTTTGGATTGCACCCAAAACAACTATTACTATTGATACTACCTTTATTTTCTTTTGCCACACTCATTCTTATGTTTGCTAATTTTCCTTAATTATATATTTTTGTATTCTGCTTTGTCCAGGTCTAAAAAATCCACTATCTATAGATTTTTTTTTGCTTTTATTTTCTATTTGTCTTTTTGTAATCTCAACAGTTCTTGCTTGCAAGCAAATCATATTTCTTGCAGATACAGGTAGTCCTCGACTTATGACCCCAATTGAGCACAACCTTTATGTTGCTAAGCGAGACATTTGTTAAGTACATTTTGCCTTATTTTACGACCTTTCTTGTCACAGTTGTTAAATGAATCATTGCAGTTGTGAAATTAGTAACATG
This sequence comes from Thamnophis elegans, assembly GCF_009769535.1. Classification (NCBI taxonomy): domain Eukaryota; kingdom Metazoa; phylum Chordata; class Lepidosauria; order Squamata; family Natricidae; genus Thamnophis; species Thamnophis elegans. Next base: position 91,278,968 of record NC_045544.1, on the reverse strand, counting down.
GTTGTTAAGTGAATCTGGCTTCCCCATTGACTTTGCTCATTGGAAGGTTGCAAAAGGGGATCCTAGGACACAACAACTGTCATAAATGTGAGACAGTTGTCAACAGTCTGAATTTTAACTTCATGACCATGGGGATGCTGCCCATTGTAAGTGTGAAAAATGCCCATAAGTCACTTTTTTCAGTGATGTAACGTTAAACAGTCGCTGAATGAACTGTTGTATGTCACGGACTACCTGTATTCTAATGCGCCATTGTTGCTGCTTTGTCATGCCTTTGTTTGTAATCAGTCTGTGTGACCTTCTTGCAGCAGCTAACCAGGTGGTGCATTGTTTCTCCAGCTTCTTTGCAGAGATGTCACTTGCTGTCTGTTGATGGCTTCTCAATTCTGGCATTGTATGCATCTTGGACATTGCCAGGTCTTGTTGTTATCTGCTATTTTTTCTAATGTTCTGGCCATGTAATACTTTGCTTGCTGTGTTATTCTTCATTTAATTTTTCTTGTGGGCCAGTTTGGTCTCTGCAGTACTCAGTAGGTATTCCAGGTACACTAACTTCAGTGCATCTTCTTCACTGGCCCTCAGATACTCTTCCAATGCTCTTTCTTCTTCTTCAACCATCCAATGTACTTGGAACACTCCTTATCCACCTTTGCTTCTTGGTAAGTAGATGCTGTCAACAAACACTGTGTGGATGAAGAGCATGATTCATTGTCATTATTTTTCTTGTCTTAGTACCCAAGGTTTTGGTTCTGCTTGAGTCAGTCCACTATTCCAGTTGTGTATCTAATGATTGGAATTGCCCAGGTGTTAATTACCTTAATGGTATTTCCTCCATTGATTTTGGACTTTAAGATCTTCGTTCAATAAAAATGTGTGATTCATGGGACCTTGAGTACAGATTAAATTTTCACAGATGTTTTAATCATGTAACAAATAGTTTCTTCCCCACCCTATTGAATTGGAAATTGTGTATATTTTTCAAGGCAATCTCTCAACAGCATAAGAAAGGAGCTCATATTAGTGTAAATATATCTAAATAATACAAGGATATCTAATGCACATAATTAAACAACACAATTACATTTCAATATTTTCATTTTCTAAATTTTGCAGCACCATTGTGTAAGATTAAAAGTACAAAAAATAGCACATTAATAAACATCTTTGAAGAAAACCACTTAATGTTGTTCTTGCAAATGTGTTGATTGAAAGGATGTTTTCAGATAGATTTGTAGGAAAAAAGACTTGCAAATGATGAAAAGTAGGACAGCTCATGAGACACTGAGTTTAAAAAGTCCATTTTTTGCTTGGTCTTCTTTGGCTTGGTGCATTATCTAAGCAAGAATAGAAACATTTATCTAATTCCATTTAAACTTAGAAGGGAAAAAAGAGGATAGGATTTCACGATGTATTTTTTATCTTGAAGTTTTTAAAAGTAAAAAAAATGTTGTTTCACCCTACCCGTATGAAGAGCATATAGTGCCTGGAGTGATATGGTAACAAACACTTTTGGGGAGGGTGGGAAGAAAGGAAGAAGAGAGATGGACAAAATTTCACACTATCCTTTGCAAGAGTCTGTTGAAGAAAGCTTGACTTAATAAATATATTCTAGGGATACAGAAGTCTAATTTGACTTTTAAAAAGCGTTCCTGTCTGCTTGGAAATACCTAGTGCTTTGGTGCCACACTTCTATAATGTTTGTCTGAAGAAGGTCCCTAAGACATTTGAACTTCAAAAGTTGGGGAAATGAAAATGCTACTTGACTTCTGAGTTGCACCAACATTATGGTGAAAAACTGAATATATACTGCATTTAAAAATCCTTTCCTAACGCCTTTTAGAAAGTCCTTGTATTTAAATTATACTGAAAAGGAGATGATGATGGGAAAATAGCACAACAGCCTAGTATAAAAATATAGTCAAAAAGATATATAGTCCTAGGATTTTCAGTTTTTTAGTATGTCTGTCCCATATCTGCAGTGGTGTAATAACCATTAAGCAGACTAAGCACATGCTTAGGACACCAGGCCCAAGAGGGAATCACAAAATTGAGAAAGAAAAAACCCAATGAAGATTTGTACAGTATGTACAAAGGAGGTGGGGGCACCAATATTTGTCAGTGCTTAGGGCATCAGTGAGCCTTAATCTGCTGCTGAATATCTGCTATCTATATTGGAATAATGAAAATAAGCACAAATTGGGTGGTTGGATGAGGACAGTACATTCCTTGGGAATCTGTTTTTGAAGGCAAAAGAGATGTCCCTGTAAAGTGTGATTTCAATGGTCTTCAAGAGCAAACCAGCATGTAGTGGGTAGTGGCTATAAAGTGTACTAGGCAATGTCAGATCTTGCTGCCAGGGTCTACAAGGGATGAAACTGCACAGCCACTGATTTAGAAAGACGTTTTCCATAATTTGTCAGAATCATCAGACTATATAAAAAAATGTTGATGGGTATCATTGCATTGTCTTTCAACATTTAAGCATGACAGACAGTTGCAGAATCACCTATATTCTCATATTTACAGCATTCAGCAATATTAGTGGGATATCCTGCACTCAGATTGCTTTCAATCTGGGGCAAAATGTGCCTGCCTTGCTTTTTGCCAGTTTTTATTGTTTATGCTTATTTGGATGACTGAGGTCTTTTGACATCATCCAAATCTCTGTTAAATTTCCTTTGTTCTGACTCTGCCCTTGATTAGTTACCATTCCTCAATATCTTTGTGGGACCTTCTAAGGTTAAAGTAATTTCCACAGGGATAAAAATTTGCCCAGTGTCCATAAACAGTCTGATAGCTTCGTTTCTTTTATTTGTAATCTCAGTCCTCTGCCTGCTCCTATATTAGGCATTTTAAATAGGCCTCCAGAAATTTCCCAGGTTTCTGTGTTCTGATTTTGATACTATTCTAACAGATTAAATTCCTCCCAGGTACTCAATATTCATCACAAATGTTCCCAAGTCAAGAAGATCCTTCCTTGTAATGGTAATGAAATCAACAGAGTTATTTCTGTGGCTCCATGAGACCAATGAATACAGTATAGCTATTTTTTCTCCCTTGGTTCTGTCCAATTCAGCATCAAAACCTTAGTTTAAAATAAGTAAATTCTACAGTCTTTCTTCTTACAGTGTTTAATCTCGTTTTTTTTTTCTAGCAGAAATTTGGGGAAATATAGTGCTTCAAGTTACTATCAGCGGTGGTATGGAGTGCCACAATCCTACTGTGTAGGATTATGTCTATGAATTTTACTGGCAACTTGGAAATCTAGATTTCTGAAGCTGTAGCCAGATTTTCTTGTCCAATTAGCTGGCTTTTTGCAGTTTCATGTAATTCCATCTACCACTCCTTCTATTAGTCCTTGATGCACTGTATAATTAACTGCATTTCAACAATTTTAAAAGGCACATATGTGCTTCAAATATGTGTGGAGGAAGTCAAGGCTTTTGCTTCTGTGGGTGCCATTGAGTTAACATGTCCTGCTGAAAGATTATCATATTTATTTCAAAATCTGCTTCATAAGGTTGAGAACATGGAACCTACCAGGCAATGGTGGAAAGAGAGTTGTGTAAAAATGACACCACTTGTACTGTGGTGGATTTAGGCTTATGTATTTCCCCAAAAGCAGTATGATTTTAATATTTTCTTATTTAATTTTAGTACATGGTGGATGACTGAGAAGAAAGGGAGTTGTATGCTATGACTGTCTGCGGGTAAAGAGTACATGTAATTAAGAAGATAGCTCTTATGCATCTAATGCATAAACAGAAATACTTTCCACATCTGATTTGCTGATACACTATATTTGGATTTATTGTTTCTCAGTTTTTTGACTTAAAAGTGTTGTATGTTCAGATTTGCATTTATTTCCAAATATTATTCCAAGAAATCAAACCAAGTTAGTATATTTATGGACTAATTAGAAAAAAAATGAAATATTTGGGATATACACACACACACACACACACACACACACACACACACACACACACATATATATACACACACACACACATACATACATACATACATACACACACACACATATATACACATACATACATACATACATACATATATATACACACACACACATACACACACACACACACACACACACACACATGTAACAGAGTGGAAAAGGTTATTTAGCTTTGTGCCAGCCTATTAAGGGATCATAGGTACATACACAAAAAAGGATGGATTACCATATTGACCCTATTTATTTTCACAGCAGGTGAAAAATAAGCTTGTGCTATCAGTAGCCACTGCCAATAAAGACAACCAGAAGTATGAACTTGCTTTCACCTCTTACAATTCCACAGTGGTATCTGGGATTACAGAAAAAAACAAAACAAAAACATAGACGCCTCCTTCACAACTGAGCAGATCTCACAAACAAACATTTTAATCCTTTGTCGGCCTATGACTGAAGGAACTTAGACCAGCTATAATTTTTTTCCCATTAAAAACTTTTTGCCCACCAGTGAGTTTTGTGCACCAATGGATTATGCCTGCTGTGTTGGTGTCCCAAGCTTTTTCCTCCACAGCCAAATGATTTAAGGCAAAGTTTAAGATTATCAATAGATGGGTGATAATTACCTTTGCAAATTGATGATGTTACAATAAGAATGTTGAGCCAAACTATTTTGTTTGTGGCAAGCCAAAATCTTTTGTACGTGAATTTTTAACACTTGTGATCAAAAAAGGAACAAGAGCCTAATTCAACCCTGGTCTATAGTTGTCTATAAAAGATATAGATTCACAAATAATTTAATATACCCATGTATATATAGTAATGGAATTGTGTATATGTATGTGGTATATACTGCATGCGTATTTTTGTAACAGTCTTAGCCTTGGATAGGTCATACCTTGTTTTTGATTATCAATAGTAATAGCACTTAAACTTATATACTGCTTCACAGTGCTTTACAGTTCTCTCTAAGTGGCTTACAGTCAATTTATTACCCCCAATAATCTGGGTCCTCATTTTACTGACTTCGGAAGGATGGAAGGTTGAGTCAATCTTGAGCCGCTCAGAATCAAACTCCTGGAGTGAGCAGTGAGTTAGCCCTGCAGTGCTGCATTCTAACCACTACGCCACTCTGGCTCATGTACATGTAGCACTGCCTATAATATTGTCAATTTGGAATAAAACTATGCAGCATGCCTTGGGATATTCCAATGAGTGTCCTATGGAAGGACAAGCTTCTGTGTGGATGTTTTGCAGGGTATATTATCTATCCCCCAGCTCTCTTGTCTTCTGTTCCGAAATTAATCAACCCTCCTTTAAAAGATTTGACTCAGGGCCAAATGAAAGCAGCTGTGAGGAAGGTGAAGGGTTAACCTAAAGCATGCAGCTGCTAATGTTAGTTTTGGAGGCAAATTCAAGTCTTCAGGGATAATCCACCCCAGCAAGATCTGACATGAGATGTGATTTTTCAAGCATATTTGGGGCCGTTGGGTATGTTGACTGAAATTACTGAAGACATTTCTTGCCTCTCTCCCTCTTTGCTTTTCTAAATGAATCCATTCTTGACTGATTACAGAAATTGTCCATGGTTTGTTTTGCTTGCTCTGTTACAGGTTTTCAAAATTGTTAGGGTAGCTCAAGAACCCTAAAGTATTATGAAAAGTGGACAAAGAAGCATCTAGGAACCTGGACCAAGAGATGGTGTTTATCCACCATCTCCATGACACTGAGAAAACTAAAATTTAGTAATATGTTCAGCTTAGAAACATGTTTACTCAAAAAAGGCCATTGGAGGTAATCATTTTAATAAATTTGCTTCTCAGAAGGACAGCAAAGTGTTTTGCAACACAAACCCATCTAAATAATCAGAAAAGTTGGAATTTAGTACAAATACATAATCTAAGATGCCCCTGTCAAAAAGCAAAATGCAAAACTCCTCCTCTAGAAAAGTCTCACAATATACCTTAAGTAATATGAAATGACCCTAGAATAGTTAAAACATTGTCATTAGAAAACCAGCTTAAGAAAACTCACAAATTCTTCCAATATATTAAGCTTGATTATGGAAGTCAAAGGCCTGCAGATTTTAAAAGAAGCTTTCAGTTTCTGTGTTCTCAAATATCAACATTTACTGGAAAGCAGAGATGGCTTATTTCCAGCTCAGCTGTGGTTTACTTGAAACTACTGTAGGTTTAATTTTCTTTTGAGATGCCATTGTTCTATTTTCCCATTGAAATTTGTCCTCATTTCTCTTTCTTGTAACTCACTTCAGGTCTTATAAGGGAATGGTAGCTTGAGGGCTTTGTAGCTCTCCTTTAATGGTCTGGACAAAAAGGAGTTTTGTCAATTTCCTTTCAGTTGAGAAGACCTCAAAGTGCCGTATGATTTTCTTTTCTTTTAGAATAAAGCAGGGGAAGGGAGAAGGTTTAGGTAGCGGTAACAGCTGTACTAGTTTGAAGCAGTGATATTTGCTTCTTTTTCTTCTTTCAGGTCAGTTAAATGGCTTTCAAATATCTTCAGAAACTCAAAGGAATGAAAACAGCAATGAGGGAATGAGTACCCTGAATGATTCTGGCAAACCGGTAGCAGTGGTGGTGGGAGGCTCCACCCACCTGCCCAGACATCATCACATCCCATTTTTGATGCTCTGCTCATGTGCAGAAGGTCCTGTGCATGCGCCAAGGTCGCACGGGTGCTCAAATTTGTGAACTGATAGTGAAGGTGATTTTACACCCCTTTTTTAATCAAATGATTGAAAGGAAACTAAGGCTAATTTGCATATGATTCTCTGAGCATTTCTAAATTAATTTTAAGAATTTTTGATGTGTCCTCCTCATATTTACTAGCTATATGGCTGAGAGGTCTATTGTGGCTTTTTCTATACTAGAAAGAACTATATAAGCCTGGTTTCTTCATGAAGAAGATAGTAAAAACTTTAGTAAGATAGTAAAAAAAGTTAAAAAACTGGGGCAAAGCAAAACCATCAGCTTTAACCATCACTATTCCAAGAGTTATGCTTCTCATATATACCCATGAATGTCTGTGGGGTTCTAATTACAGGGTAAGAAATGGGAACGCATAAATTCAAATCTCTAATAGGCTATAATTGCACTGGATCAACCTGAGCCATTCACTATTTTCTTGCCCATCTTACAAGGTTCCTTTAAGCTTAAAAAGAAAGAAGCATCAACATGACTCTTCAGAAGAAACAAATAGACCATTATTTAGTGGACTTGGAGATACAAGTAAATATTCACAATGTGAGGTGAATTTCCTAATATTTGTTTTGTATGTAAACAATTGGAAGTGGGGAAGCTGTCAAGTTAGGCCACTCTCTTCTTTTCCCCTGAGAAAGATTTAGCTGAGTTGATAACTAATTTTTGATTGCTTGAGAATTTTATGGGCAAGTCCCTATGCTCAGTCATTTTGTGGTTGGACTTTTGTAATGTACTCTACATAAGGCTACCCTTGAAACGCATTCAGAAGCTGGTGCAGAGTGCAATGGCTTGGGCAGTTCTTGGGGCCCAAAGAATGGCCCATGTTATACCACTGCTCTGTGAGCTGCCAGTCTGCAGTTATCACCTTTAAACCTCTTCATGACATGGATCCAGGCTACTTGAGGGACTGTCTCATCCCACTGGGATTGGCCTGCACCACCCCGCTGGCAGAGGAGGCATGTGCACCTGTCATTCCAAGTACTTTGGCTAGTGGGGTCCAGAAGAAGAGTCTTCTCCATCATTGTGCCTGGAAGGTTTTGCTCCCCAGTGTGAGGTTGGCCCCAATGCTCCTGACCTTTTGTGAAAGCCTAAAGAAATGGCTTCAACAGGCAACTTAGGGACCCAATGGAGGAACATCACAGTGGTTGATTGGTTAACAACAGATCCCACCTCCCTCCCAGTCCCCACCTTCCCCATCTGTAATTGGATCCTAGCATTGTTGTTATTAATTTATTTTGCTTTTAGTATACATATATATTTATCAGGCCTCCAGTCATATTCCTTTTAGGATCTTTGGCCTGCCACACTCTCTCTTATTTTACTATACTGTTTCATTAGTGGGGAATTGGGAGGAGGAATAGTAAGGAATAGAATGGAGTAGATTCCTTTCTAGAATCCAAAGGTCATCCTTTGTCTTTGTACCTCTGAACCTGACCGGAAGTGGATGGGTGGAATTGCCAGTGTGGCAGTGGAAAATTGGACTATGTGATGAACTTGTGGGTGTGGGAGAACGGTCTTGAACTTTCAACTGGGTGGAAAACCCAGGAAGCTTTCGGATTTGGATTTCCCACAGATGTACCAAAATGTCTCTCTTAATAAATTGGAACTTTGAAGAAAGCTCTGCCTTGAACTCTGATGTAATTCTGCATGATATTTGGAATGCTGACATTATGATTGTAAGCAACACAGAGTTATCCTGTGGAAAGATGGGCGGCAAATAAATAAATAAATAAATGACAAGAAGTACCTTGCAAGAAAGTGATACAGAACAGCTTCATCCATCCGGCCACTTCCATATTCTAGTAATATATTCTGCCCTATACAGACAGATCAGGCCTTCAAGCTGGTATTTCCAAAGTTAGCCTTAGAGACATTGGCAAGCAGCATTGAGTAAATGTATTGCATGCCTGAATAAAATCCAATTTTAAATAAAGCTCTTTAGCTTGTATGACATTCATGTAGGAGAGAACATCAACACCACTGTTAAAAGCTATGAAACTCTAGCAATTGGTGCTGGCTTTCTGTTTCTCCTGCTGTGCCTGCAAACTCCTAGAACTGAGTCTGTGATATTACAATAATTTCTTTGCCAAGAGGACGTGCTGAAATAAACACAGGATTATGACTGTCCCGATAAAAAGAATCAAGTGAAGAAGAGGGTGGTGGAAAGGTTCTGAGGACAGGTGGAAGAAAGCTTCCATGCAAATATTGTCAGAATCATTAATTAGCAAAAATAATGAGGGAAAAGAAGGAAAAAAATAGGTCAAGTACTAGATTCTTTATTTTAAAAGTCCATTCACATGGCAGTCACAAAAAAACCCAGGCATCTTTAGCAGGGACAATTCAACAAAATAATTCTCATACTACATTAAGGGCATATTACCATTTGTCTGAAGGCAGTTTAACTGGATCTATGGCTTGTCCAGAATAGAAAGTAAAGTAGGGTCAGAGCTGGTTAACATTTAGGTGGGAGACCATCAAGCTCCCCCAGAGCTTTTAATACAGAAATCTCCATTCATGAGATACAAATATAGGCTCAGATGAGAGAAGGAAACTTCTCTAGTAGCATGTCCTTTAGACCTTTAAGCTACTCCTTCCTGTTCACATGCTAGTGTGACCTAAAGTAACTTAAGAAAAATATGCTGGACTCCGACAGCAGCTTGCAACATATTTAGTCCAAACTGCATTCTACATCTTTCCATTTCTGTCTCTCACCCCTCAGAATAACAGAATAAAAGACTCGGAAGGGACCTTGATGATCTTCTAGTCCAACTCCAAAACATTGTTGATTTTTGGTACTAGTAATGAGGCAGTCTAGGAACACAGATAAGCCTGAGAAGATTTTCCATTCCTTGGGGTGCCTATCTTAGCAGAGGCAATGTGCTGTATGTATATTAACTTATACATATAGAATTAATCTTAATGTTCAATGCGAGAAAAGGAAAGTTTTGGAAGTCATACTAAGTGCACTAATGTCATTTACTATAATGAAATATACAATTATTTCAATCAAATTTATTTCTTCTGCTGACCCCACCCACTTTGTCCTGAAAGCTATTTTTTTTTGTTTGCCACTCAAAGCAAGGGTGGACTTTATGAATTTTTAACCTAGATGAGATATTGTTGATTGAATTGATAGTGGGTCCTCTCAGTTAACTAGGAAACTGACAACATAACTGTGTCCTGGCCTATTAAAAAACAAGTCATGCTCATTTCCGTGTGTTTCTTCCTCGGTAACATGGTTCCCATGTTTAGAGCTAAGCAACATGGAATGGAAAGAGACATTAGCTTTCATGTTAGTTTGGAGAACGATGGACAAATCAGAAGAAAGCATTGAGATGGACCTTGTGGGAAAGGGCAGGGAGAGAAAATATTCTCAACATCTATAGCTCTGCTGTTCCTGGAGGGCAATACAGAAGAACAAGACACCTGGAAACAAAATAGCTCCAAGAAGGAAAAATGAGAAAATCTGAAAGAGCTTCAATAGAACTTGGACAGCTCCCTAGGGATGTGGGCAAACAAAGGGGGAGTGCGTTATTATGGGACACAGCTCAGTGGAACAGATTCCCCTAAAACAAATTCTAAAATCTTCTTTTCTAATAGACTGCATTCACACATTGCAACGAGCCAGAATTTACTTGGTTTTAGTTGGGTTTGTCATGTGAACTGAGCCATTGTGGTTTGTGAACTATGCTGCATGTTGGCATAATATGAAACAACTCATGCACTCATGGTTTATTCAAGAAACCATGTCTAAAAACAGACACTTATTGTTACAAGTATAATCAAAATCATATATGCCTACGTGAGTGTAATTACAATTTAAAAGTAAAAAATCTGAGTTCTGAAGTAACAGAGCTTTGCTATAACCATAACCAGAATCTCATTACAGAATGATAGAATTCTGAACGCATATTCTGACTTATGTAGCCTGATGGATGACCACGATGGGAGGAAAAGGTATTGCACATATCCATTGACATAAGCTCATTGGTAACCAATTCTATAATTATAATAATAATTGTTTTATTCATAAAAAGTTAATTAAACATTTGTAAAAGTTTGTGTTTTTTTCCCCAAAAATGTTTAATAAAAAAAAGTTTGGTCTAAACATCTGGCTGAGTGTAACGAACCCTAATAATAATAAGCTATGCTGCAGTGTAGACAATAGCTGTGTTTTTGCCAACTTACCAAATCAAAGCTATTTGAAGGGTCAGTCGGTTGTCTGAGGCTTCCACTGCAGCTCTTTCTCACATGCATTCAAAGTGCTGCTGTTTGCTCATCGGTTGCTATAAATGCCTGTGAAGCTAGCCATATGGCAAGTGGAAAACAGTGCTGGAAAGGCTTCCATACATGATGCTCTTGCTGCTAAATGAGGATTTCATTCCTGAGATACAGATTTCACACACACAAATCTCTGGAGAAGGCTTGTCAGCAAGGCTACAAGAATTTGCACAAGCCTGTTTTAATTCACAGAAGTCTGCTTGCACCTTTTAGCAACTGCGCTGTTTTTAAACCCTTCTAAACTCTGCACTTCATTTGCTTAGAAAAGGGTAAAAGTCCCATTGTTTGGCTGCATCAGATCTAAGTGCTTTTATCAATCCATTCCCCCAACATGGTCTATGTGGAATTCCTACTCACTCCCTGGCCCAAAATAATGTTACAGTTTGCTTCTGAAAGCTTTAGATGAAATTTCCCAATTTGCAGATCCGTGTTGTGTTCTTGTAAATAGTCCAACACAGCTAAGACATCTGCCAAAGTGTGATTCTCCCCCCCGTCACATAAACTCTAGTTGTTACTTATTTCTTCATTATTTTATAACGAAAGTTAACTTTTTTCTGTAGTGAAGTCAAAGGATCAGAAACTTTCCTAAATTTGCAAGCAACATTCTGGGGATTTAAAAACAAAGGTTGTTTAGAAAATGTCCTTGAATTTCACATATATTCCCTGACCAAGCCCTCCCAGGATGTTCACAGAATTAAAGAAAAAGCTACCATTATTATGGAAATATGAAGATATTTTCTCCATTTGTCTTCAAACCAGAATTTATAATCTCCAAAGAAATTGGTAACAAAACGAAACAAAGAACTTTTTATACAACAAAGACCATTTATTTATTAGTTTGTTTGTCTATAGTTTGCCTGTGTCAGAGGTGGAAGGACTAGCTCAGAGGACTACTCTGCACCAGAATGCTAACCATTCATGATTAGTGACCATACTGGTTGGAGTTGGAATCATCTTATGTCTACTGGTATCTGAAGGACCATAGGTTCCTCCATCCCTTACTTTTGGAATTCAGCACCAACGCATGCAGTGAAGACTGTTAATTTTCAGAAAATAATTGATAAATGTATTGGGGAAGGCCTACATCATCAACAATAGCTAAAGAATATCCTAGAACAGTGATGGCTAACCTTTTTGTTGTTGCATGCCGAAAACAGGTGCACGTGCACCCATAATGCAATGTATGTGCCCCTGCCCGTCCCGTGCATGTGTGCATGACCCCTGTGCTCCCCATCTACCCAGGCATATGTGCATGACCCCCCACATGTGCCTCACCCTGCATTTCCCTGCATGTGCCCCCCACACCCCACCCCTGCACATGCATGTGCATCTCCTGCATGCACCTGCACCCTGTGAATGCATGGCAGAGACCCAAAAACCAGCTGGCTGGTGGGAGGTGCATGGGGCTGAGTTGGGGCGATGGCTTGCGTGCCCGCAGAGAGGGCTCTGTGTGCCACTTGTGGCACATGTGCCATAGGTTCGCCATCCCAGTCCTAGAGCATTGTGTTTTAGTTGCTGAAGACAAAGAGAAAGGAAAGGTTTCCAGTTTGATGTGCAACTTCATGCAGTCCCAAGGGATCCTAACGCCTGAAAATAGAATGCTAAATATTTTCTTTCCCTATTTGTTCTTGGATGCAGTTGATCTAATCACTTCACATGAGATCCAGTAACAGAATAAATGTAGGCTGGAGTTTGGAGTTTACTGAGCCACTTGATTACTATATGGAAGATTCCATGGACAGGAGGTTTTGACAAGCTGTGGGAGGAAGTCAGTAACTGAGACTGAAAAAAAAAAAATCAAGAACAAAGGATAATCAGCATCCAAAAACAAGCCAAGCAAAAAGAATGAAGACAAATGTTGTCAGCATTGAAGGAACAGTTAAGGGATGGGGGAACATTAAAAGAAGAGGCTGTTGCTGAAGCAAAGTTTAGCTGGTGTAGTGTCTTCCTGTCTATGATAGTCCAATGGCCAACCTGGATATGTACTCACATATAATTAGATTGGGTTTGTTTCAGATAGATTCCAGGGAAGTGGCCCAGTGCTTCCCCAGTCACTGGCCCCCACATTATTTTAAAGTAATTCTCATTTTATTCTACAAGAGCATTCCATTTTGAACTAGCCTAAAGCTGCTCCAGATTCTCTGCCATATTTCTACATATGTAGTAAACCAGTTCAAGGAAAAAGAAATGTTTGTTTTAAATTAAGCTTTACAAGAAATATGCGGACAATGGCATCCTTTTTGGCAGCTATCTCTCTGAGATCTTTAAAAAGGAAGGAAGAAGTTGCAGAGAAGGAGGAGGAGGCAAAGAGCTGGAGGGGAATAAAACAGACTCTGCGAATCTCACTCAAAAGCTCTCCTGCACAATGAGATTAGCATGATGTGATCATTTTGATGCCAAGGTGCTAACACAATAATACATGTAAGTTTGCCAACTTTTTAAATGGAATGTATTTGATTATTTGCTTTTAATTAGGGTGAATTTTGGAGAATGTACAGGACAATTTGTGATCTACACAAAGCTTGCTGTGGAAAGATGATGCATTCTCCCGAAAAGATGGTTTAGGCATTGTTCTTTTTCAAGCTGTGGTGAATGAGATTTATCGGTACTGTTAAACATTTTCGTCTCATTGCTCTTCTGTCATTCTGTTTCAGCTGGCTGGCAAAACTCAGCAGGCATGAGAAAATAGGGATACAATTCCAAATTTACTTGCTTGGGAATGAGTCTCATTGAAATCAATATGACTTAACTTCTCAGCGGACTATCAATCTTTTATCAGTGAATCATCTTAATATTCTGATGCTGAATTGAGCATGACCTCCAGGGTATTATCACCTCTTATGATAACATCAACAAGGGAGGGATGAAGCTAAGTGTAATTCATAGAAGCAGTGAGAGCAAGTGGGCCTCTGTGAGCAAAGGAAGATAACTTACCCAGGAAAAAAAGGACTCCAAAATCAAATCTGGAGGGAGGCAATGAAAAACATTTCTGTATTATTACTAAGAAAATTGTATAGACATGGTTGGAACTTGTAGACAAACTTTCATGCCAGGTGATGAGAAGCCCAGTTTGGCTAGCATTTATTTAGAAGAGTAAAAGACCACATTTTCATGAATGGATCAGCAGTTGACACCATTGGTCAAACCAAAGTTGTAAGAAATTCTGATCATTAATGGTGTCAATACTAAAAGAGGAGTACAAAGAGACATATAATTAGAACAAAAAAATAAGAATCAGGGACAAGGAAACTGGAAAAAAGTTGAAATGAAGCATATTCAGTTGGATACTTTAGGAATAAGTGAAGGTAAGTGGACAAAAATGAGCAGTTTTAAATTACATGTGTACATGTAGTAGATTCAGGGCATAGACATAATAATGGTACTTGAAAAAAATAACTATTTATTTGGCTATCACCCATAAATCAGAGAAGCTTATCTGTCAGAATTAGTGATTTCCAGGGAAAATCCATATCGTATAAGTATATGCACAGCCATAGATGCAATGGTGAGAAATACTGAGAAATTCCAGGCAAACTGTAAGAAGTTTAATAAAAAGAAGGACTAGGGGAGACATGATAGCAGTGTTCCAATATCTCAGGGGTTGCCACAAAGAAGAGGGAGTCAAACTATTCTCCAAAGCACCTGAGGGTAGGACAAGAAACAATGAATGGAAACTAATCAAGGAGAGAAGCAACCTAGAACTAAGGAGAAATTTCCTGACAGAACAATTAACCAGTGGAAAAACCTGCCTCCAGAAGTTGTGAATTCTCCAACACTGGAAGTTTTTAAGAAGAAATTGGGCAAGAATTTGTCTGAACTGGTATAGAGTTTCCTGCCTGAGCAGGGGGTTGGACTAGAAGACCCCCAATGTCCTTTCCAACTCTGTTATTCTATTCTATTCTATTCTATTCTATTCTATTCTATTCTATTCTATCCAAAATACTGAAAATAATGTTGTAATAATTATATATAGAGGGAAAAGGGAAGTTGAAGAAAATAATGATTCTGAAATATGGGAAGATTTGGATTGGATAAATACAATAATGCAGAAAATATATTTAGGGTTCTTTGAAGAAAATTCTTCATTCATTACCAACATATCAAGCAACATAAACAGAACTCTGCACTTGGACATCAGGTAATGAACACCATTGCAAGAAAATTAACCCTATAATAATTCACTGCATAATAGGAAGCAGGAGACAGAGAAGTTCCATTTAACCAGTTTCATGAATTACCGACAGCAACAATATGGATTGAACCTAGAAAATTAAAGACAGTAGGTATTTAAGTAGGAATTCACATGTGGCCAAAATATGCTATTAGCATAATCTACGCAAAAAAGGAGTTATGGGAAAACATAACATATACAGGTGAAACTCAAAAAATTAGAATATTGTGCAAAAGTTCATCTATTTCAGTAATGCAACTTAAAAGGTAAAACTAATATATGAGATAAAACTCATTACATGCAAAGCAAGAGAGTTCATGCCGTGATTTGTCATAATTGTGATGATTATGGCGTACAGCTCATGAAAACCCCAAATCCACCATCTGAGAAAATTAGAATATTACATGGAATCAATAAAACAAGGATTGTACATAGAACAATATTGGACCTCTGAAAAGTATAAGCATGCATATGTACTCAGTACTTGGTTTGTGCCCCTTTTGCAGCAATTACTGCCTCAATGCGGCGTGGCATGAAAGCTATCAGCCTGTGGCACTGCTGAGGTGTTATGGAAGATCCAGGATGCTTCAATAGCAGCCTTCAGCTCTTCTGCATTGTTTGGTCTCATGTCTCTCATCTTTCTCTTGGCAATGCCCCATAGATTCTCTATGGGGTTCAGGTCAGGCTAGTTTGGTGGCCAATCAAGCCCAGTAATCCCACGGTCATTGAACCAGGTTTTGGTGCTTTTGGCAGCGTGGGCAGCTGGAAAATGAAGTCAGCATCCCCATAAAGCTCATTTGCGGAAGGAAGCATGAAGTGCTCCAAAATCTCCTGGTAGATGGCTGCTTTGACCCTGGTCTTAATGAAGCACAGTGGTCCAAAGTCTTGTTGTTCAGTGGTCCAAAGTCCTCTTTTCTGATGAGAGCAACTTTTGCCAAAAGCACCAAAACCTGGTTCAATGACCGTGGGATTACTGTGCTTGATTGGCCTTTTCATTCTTCCTCCATACTCTGGGTCCTTGTTTTCCAAATGAGATGCAAACTACTAAAGTAATACAAAACTTAAAAAAATACCCACAGCAGTCAGATAAGACAAAAATTTATTTCTTTTTTTAAAAATATACTTTTTTATTTTCCATTTCATAACATACAATCACATGTATACTATTACATAGCCAGTATCCTATTATATTAAGTAGCAATTACATCAGTTCCTCTTGTCATCAACACCCAAAAAGATAAAAACCCATTATTAGCTCTTCTGCTCTCCATACACCTCTTTCTTCTACCTCTTTCCTACCTCCTTTCTTCCCTCCAGCATCCTTTCCTACTCTACTTCTCCTTCCTTTCTCCTTCTCCTCTCTCTACATTCCACTCCTCCTTATCCTCCTCATCTTCCCCCCTTACCCTCTCCTATCCCTCTCTTCCCATCTTTCTTCTCCCTTCTGTTTCCCACTCTTCCTCTCATTGGTGTATTTCCGCTTCTGAGCAAACTCCAATCTTTGTTGATGGTATTTATACTTCCATAACAATATACTTAACATATCCTAGTTTTAAAGAAAAAATAAGAGAAGATAGTATACATGTGCAATCATATTACATTAAAATCTAACACCCCTCGTCAAACCTCCCTCCCTCCCCCCAACCCCGCCCCCAGCCTTCCCTCCCCCAACTTCCCAGAACCCATACACGGTATAAATCTTTAACAAAAACAGTCTAAAATATATTGGAAAAAAAGAATAGAAAATTGATAACATCTTTACATTGAGCTTAGCTCCTCCTTGCTAAGCTAACTTTAAACAATTTATATCATTCCTGATCTTAATCATAAGCTATTTGGAATTTCTTATTTCAATGGGTTTTTTTTTGGTCTTATTTTGTCCCCAAACAAAGCAGGCATGAATTATCATTCCGCCAGACATCTAATTTGCAGCCCTGGAAGCAGAAAACTGTAAAAATAAAAATAAAATGCAGCCCTCAGCTGGAGAGAAAAAAAGTTTTGTGCCCCTGCTAATATGTATGATCTGGGAAGCAAATTGGCCAATGAGAAAGGAGTCCCCCCTTCAGGCATGAAAATATGGGCTTGGCACACTTTTTACACTTGGAACTGGGCATAGGGAGATAGCCATTAACTTCTTATAGCAACCCAGGAAATTGCAACTCAGATGAGAGGTTCCCAATTTATTGTTTAGGGATGTGTGGATGAATAAAATTCCAGTCCACTTTACTACTTGTGACAGGAGGGCGGTATTCAGGTCCAGCAGTTTTTGAATAAAACTTTAAAACTTTACATTTGTAACATTTCCTTATGGGCATTTCCCATGAATTTAGGTACTGAAAATTTTTAAAAACAAACTGGCTGGATTTTAATTTTTTTGCAAGCACAGTTCCTGATGCAGGTTTCTTTAGCATCAAATTCCTTCCTCTTTTTTCCCCTCCACTTTTTGTATAGAACTTTTAAGACGTATGCCAGGTTTTTTTTTAAAAAAAAAAACAGAGAATGGCAAATGCCACTTAGACTTAGAGGCTAGTATCCATTGGAATGGAGAGTTTTAATCTTCTCCCTATGAAATCCATGGTAAACTTCTACTACATATCTATCTATCTATATATATATATATGAAAAACGTTGCAGAAAAAATACAGTTTAAGTGCATGGAGAATGCTTAACATTGGGCAGTTAGGCTACTAAACAAGAGTCAAGGCTTCCCAAAACTTTTAAAAAGAGGAAGGGGTTAAAATGTTTTTTCAGGGAAAAAGAAAACTGCGAAGAATGGTTGCTACTCATAAGTAAGTTTCAGTATCTGTAATTTAAAGGCAGTAGTATGTGAGTAAAATCTCCCATATTCACTTTAATGCATGTGTGGATAAGAGTCAATATTGTTGTCCCACAGATTTTGACCAGAAACTTTCAAAAGAGTTTATCCAGTACTGTTAAGATGAAAGTTAGATCTCACTTCCCTGTTCATGTCTGCAGAACACTTGGGAGAAATTTCATCATCCAGCCCTCTCATAAAAACTGCTAAAGCTTGTTTGTGAATAGAAGGTGCTTCCATATACAGAATATTTCCTTCCTTCCTTCCTTCCTTCCTTCCTTCCTTCCTTCCCATCCTCCCTCCCTCCCTCTACACACATTCCTGTAATTATCAGAAGATCAAGTCTAAAATATCCTGCCTAGAGAAGAGTAAATTGATAACATTGCTATCCTATAGGCATAGCAAATCAGCATCATTTTCTCCAGCATTTGATGAAGGCTATGATTTGTCTTTAGAAGAAGAAGGTAACAATCTAATTATTATTAAAATTAAGACACATATAGCATTTAATTTTGGGGTTACTTTGCAGCTTGTATAAACTTGTTTCTTCTTATTCACCAGAAACCAGGAGGCAAGACATACATTGTGAGCAATTGTACAAGGCTTTTTACCTACGTACTTTTTCAAATGGACATGTATATTTAAAATCCCCCACCTCCTTAAACAATAGAAAGAAACAAATGGTTGACAATAACAACGGCAGCAGCTCTCCAACAAAAGCATGCAATTATTACAATTATACTATCCTTGATTAGACTCCCATGCATTGCATTTCAATGTAATTGATGTTGTAGGTTGACACATTGGACACCAAATATTCTCGCCTGTCCCTTTACTCTTTTGTTTCAGAGCCTGATTTGCATTTTCTATGCTTTTAGTAATAAAGACTTAGCACTTTTCCTCCATTAGAAAAAAGAGAGAGAGACACACACGCACATATACACACACACACATACAATAATCTGCAACTCGGCACTTGTTTAAGGATTCTGACCCCCCAAAATACCACTTTGCTTCACACATTAGCTGCTTACAAAGAAAGGAGCTAATGTATCATCTAATTGGGCAAACCACTGCATCTGATTTCTCTCAATCAGACTATTAGCTTCGTAATTACCCATCTGCCTCATGTGGAAAAACGGCAAGGCGAACACCCAGCTAATAACATTCTCAAGAGCTCTCCAGTATCCTGAGATGAGAACAATGTTGTGTGATAGAGTCCCTAACCATTTAAGTGCCAAGGAGGTCTCTGCAATATGGGAGAGTTTGTTAACCTTCCCAGGATGAACAGGGTTAATGATTTGTCTTTAATTAGTTTGAGTTTTGTGGGTCTGTTTAGAGTTTTTGTTTGGTGTGAGTGTGTTGGGAAACAAATGATAGCAAAAAACTCCCCGAAGCATCTTCTCGGCTTGCTTCAAAATATATTTGTTGGAGAACAGGATGGTCTGTCAGAGTAAGGTGGCATTGTTGTTTGTAGCAAAACAAAAAGATTCAGAGCCCTTTTTATAGCTAATAATTTTTCCCCACCAAATCCCCCCCCCCTGCATGGATGGATGGATAAATAGATACATGCTTCGCTATATGTATTTTGTTTAGACTGGGGTGAGCAATATGTAGCTCTTATCAATAATAGTTATCCCTATCCCCAATGTATAACATCTAGTAAAAATGTGTATGTTATGTTTGTCATCTCCAATGACAATGGGAAATGGGAAAACTCCCAATGAAATAACATTCTGAAATTTGTGCACTGGTTTACTAGATGTTATGGCAGACAGAACTACAGTCCACTTCTAAGTTAACCACATGGCATTTCTAAAAGGATCAGGGAAAAGTAACTACTATTCAGTGTAAGCTTTGATGAAGGCTTTGATGAACCTGTAATTTGATTCAGTTGAAAAGTGCTTCTCATGATTATTCCATCTACTGTCCTATTTAAACATTGTTTTACATTTTTAATAGCATCAGATACATCAGAAGTGTTCCATAATTAAATGTACAGACCCACAGACCCACATATTTATCCTTGAGTATGCTGTTCTTGTTATAAATTGGAACCAAAGGGGTTATCTGATCAAGTATGAAAGAACCTGAAGAGAGTGGTGATCAGATGAGTCAGGACCATAGACAGCTCACCAAGACAACAATTCAAAGGCAATAAATTGCTTGAAGAATTGCTCCAGCAATAATCTCTTATAAATATTGATTTTAAGTAGTTCAGCACCCAAACAGTATCTTCAGCACATTAACCTTAGAGAAGAATGCTTTGGCTTTAAAGCAGAGGTCTTCAAATGTGCCAACTTTAAGACTTATGGACTTCAACTCTTCAAAAGTTGGCACATTTGAAGACCCCTGCTTTAAAGGAACTTAGCTTATATTGGAAGTTCTTTGACTGGCTGAACTTGAAAGTTTTGCCATAAAATGTATATCTAAAAATTACCCGTTGTACACAAGGAATCATAGAATAGCATTAATATAAAGTAATATATGCATAAATGCAATACAATAAAAATGATAATATCAGTAAAAAGGTATAAACACTATTAGAACAGCAAGTGAAGAAAGAAACAGAATAATTAAACATAGTAAAAATATTTAAATAATTATTGAAAAAAAGAATATTTTGAATTTGCTATTCTCATAATTTGCTCATTTATCATGAAGATTATAAAGATGAAGATGAACCTATACAATCTTATGACTGCAATTTCATATTATTTTTGTAGCAAGATCTGAGGTAAGGACAAGAGTTAATAGAATAAAACTTTGTAAAGAAATTAATGAATCTCAGTTGAAAAGGAGTTTATTAATTGCAGTTTTACTATAAGAAAAACTCATTTTTTTAAATTGAGAGGAAATGCAATTGAGATTCATTCAGCTTATTGTTAAAGCATTATATATAATGGGCCCATTATTTTCATAGGAGATACATGTGAACATTAGGCTACACATTTTATCAACTGCAGAAATTTTTTCTATAACAAGAAGATATATTCTATAAAAAGGGTCAGTAGGAAATGGACCTCCTGGAAGATCCCTGGATAATTTGGATTGAATCAGTCACAACAACAGTATGTTGTTGTTCATGTAAAGTATGTTGAAATGAAGAAAGGACTGACTTTTCTGGGAAACTTTGTCAGCTCAATTATATTTGGGTACTTAATATAATGGTGATGTTTGTTTGTTTGTTTGATTGTTTACTTACTTACTTACTTACTTACTTACTTACTTACTTACTTACTTACTTACTACTTATAACATTTCTATGCCACCATATTCCAGGAGGCTCTAAACACAGGTCTATAGTATAGCATCTATATTGATTTGCTTGTTGGCATGTATTTTCATTTTGGAGATAAGTGGTTAAGGTGATTAGCAACTTTGATGAATGCTACTTCTGTGACATTAAATCGCCCATATCAAGGAGTTCTCTCTCTCTCTCTTTGTCTCTCTCTCACTCACTGTCTCTCTCTCTCTTTCTCTCTCTGCCTCTGCCTCTCTCTCTGTCTGTCTCTCTCTCTCTCTCTCTCTCCATTTTTCTGAAATGGTATAGGGTTTCCTGCCTGACCGGGGGGCTGGACTAGAAGACCTCCAAGGTCCCTTCCAACTTGGTTATTCTCTTCCTCTGTTTCTCTCTTTATGTTTATGTGAGAGAGAGGGGGGAGGGAGAGAGAGAGAGAGACAGAGAGCACAAGTTTTGCATATGCATAAATATCTGTAGATGCTTATGTCTTCTCTGTTCAGTTTTGCAGTTAAGATAGATGTTATTTATTTGTTAATCTTTCACTTATGCATATTCAGGTGTAAATTATTCCAAGATGATTTCAAGTAGCATTAAAATTCATTTTAAAATAAAATTTAATAAATGTATCAGCACACAGTAAATTATCAAGATCTTTCTTACAAGGCAACTGGTGCTAGAAGAAAAGTTTAATCCTAGTGATTTCTTTATTTGTTCCTGCTTCTTAATTTTTCTGTTCCTGGCCATTGGTGGTTGATGAATTTTGTAGGATAAGGTTAGAGAGCAAATCAGACAATGAGGTGGAAAGAAGGAAGGGGTACAGATGTAAAGCAAGAGATGTGAAAAGCAAATAAAGGGCTAAGATGCCTGTACATTAATGTTCAGAGTGCGGGGAACAAATAGGGAGAACTAGAAGTCCTAGTATATAAGAACAGATATGATATTGTTTTTATTGAAACTTGGGATGGAAGCCATGATTGGAACATATTGCTAGAAGGATATAAAGTGATCAAAAGAAACAGATCCAACAAAAGAGAGGACAGAGTGTCATTGTATGTAAAGAATTACTATACTCCACAGTTCTGCTGTGGCTCTACAGAATACACAATACATAGAATGAAAACTTTCTTGAAAGTACTTGAGTAAATATTAGAGGGGAAATAATGACATTATTATACATATATATTATAGATCACCAGCAGAGGAAATATATGATTTTTTTCCTAACCAGTTAACAAGAAACACACCATTGTAATAATGGGGGACTTTAATTATGCAGACATCAACTGGGAGATAAACCTTTTAGTAAATGGAGCAAGTTCCTAATGAGCCTAGCTGACAACTTAGTCATATAAAAATTTGAGGAGGGAAATAGAGGGCCAACTATAGTGGATTTAATTTTTACCAATAGGGCTAAAATGGGTGAGGGAGTGGACATTGTAGGAACTCCGGAGCAGAATGGCCATGTCATATTAGAATTCATCACAATGGAAACACAGGTAACTGAGCAAAGTCAGACCAGTGCTTTGGACTTTAACAGAGTTGATTTCAGCAAATTAATAGAGAGATTAGAAAGGAATCCATGGATGGAAATCCTAGAACACTGATGGCACTGACACAGAGTCGACACCAAGTGCCCAAACTGGAACATACTTGCATGTGCATGCACCGGAAACACAAATACCAGCTGGCTAGTGCACATGCACGCATTGGCCAGCTTGTCTTTGCGCCAACTTGCATGTGCACTGGTCAGCTGGTTTTCGTGCACGCTGGAGCACTAGAAACCCAAAGACCAGCTGGGCACTGCACACATGCCTGTTTTTTGGCTGGTTTTCAGGCAGTTTTCAGGCCATTTTCCGATGCTCTGAAGCCCATGCAGATCAACTGGCCAGAAACCAGAAGAGCAGCTGGTGATGGTGCACATGCCCACAGAGAGGGCTCTGCGTGCCACCTTTGGCACACGTGTCATCGGTTCACCATCACGGTCCTAGAGGAAAAAACAGCCTCCCTCGGATCTAACTTAGTGAAAATCACTCCTTCGGATAAAAGGGCCACCATATCCTTTATGAGTGGCAGCGGGTAAATATGCTCTATGCCCACTCCATTTATACCCCAAAAGTCTACACATAGATGCAGACCACCATCCTTTTTCTCTCTGAATAAAACAGGGGCGGCAATAGGGGATCTTGCTGGCTGTATAAAACCCAGTGCCAAGTTCTTGTCGATATATTTCCTCATTTCCTCTAACTCTTTGGGAGTCATAGAGTAAATCCTTGGCTTGGAGAGCTTGGCTCCTGGCACAATTTCTATAGCACAGTCAGTAGAATGATGTGGAGGGAGGACGTTGCACTCTTTTTCAGTAATAACCTCAGCTAAATCCGTGTACTTCTCTGGGACCCCTATTAACTGGTCCACACCCTTCAACATCTCTACCTCCAGCTGCTGACCATTCTCCATGAGCCAACTTCCCATGCCTACCTGTTCATGTGGCAGTGGTTCAGGACCCACCCCATGCATGTATGCTGACAACCACTCCTCCACCATATAAGCCCCCCCCCCCACTTCTCCAGCCATTCAAGGCTGAGTATCACGGTTTCGTCATCTGTGGCACTATGATAAACTGGATTAATTCCCAATGGTCCCCAAGCTTGATTCTGATTTTCTCCGTAATCTGGGTAGCTGGCGCCCCCCCTCATCTACTTGTTCAAACCGTACAGGCTTCGAACTTTTATCCCCAGCTCCCTCACCATACTTAGACTCATGAGGCAATGAGTACTCCCAGAATCAATTAAGGCATCATACATCCGATGTGAGTACTGAGAATAACAGGGACCCAGAAGGGTTTTATTGGCCTATTCATCATAGGGTCATTTTTCACCCTCTTCATCAGTTTTGCACCCTTCCGCTGGAGGACCTGCCTATGTTATATCTCAAGAGTCATCAACTGCCATTGTGGAGTCTTCAGTGACAGCTTGCTGAACACCCCGAGATTTCTCCAGCTTTTTCCTCATGGTTTTCCGGGCTGTACTAGGTGGAACCAGGCTCGCTTGGACCGGCTTAAGCTGTGTGTCTGGGGTCATCGTGTTGCAGTCTGCTGTTCTGTGCCAGGGTTTTTCACACTGGAAACATAACATGGAAGGCCTATTTGTTACTGTCTTTTCCATTGAACTCTCCTCCGACGACAAAGATCCCAGAGGACGGCTCATGGTATGGTCAAGGAAATGGCATGGTCTAGCATTTCCCTTGTCTCTGGGTCTAAGGTCCCTCAACTCTACTTCTAGCTCTGTAGCAGCTTGATACCAGTACCACAGGCGGGGTTGTAGACCTCGATATACACATGCCTGCCGGATTGATCTATCTAAGCCGATCTTAAACTGATGTATTAACAGTCTCTCTGGCCAGCCTCTTATTTTTCCTGACAACCGCCGGAAATCTCATATATAATCAGCAACCGGCCAGCCCTTCTGGCGTAATGCCAGCAACTCCCCTTCAACCCTTTGTACACGGGTCAGATCCTCAAACCGTTCTTGGAGGGCATCCAAAAAGAGACCACAATGCTGCAACTCTGGACTGTGTTCGCTGTAGAGGTCCCTGGCCCAATCTGCGATCTCCCCTTGCAAGACCCTACAATGGCCATTACTATGACCCATTGTGAAGTGTACAAATGGCCGGATGAGTCCATATGCTCGATTGTGACTCAAGAAAATGGCTACTTTGCTTTTGGGGTCGAAGACTCGAAGGCAACTGTAGGCCCAGCTCCCTGTCACTGACCTGTGTATATTCCTGGGATGCATCCAACCTCAACTTTGGACTGGCTAGAGGGAAGTGAGGGATAGGCTGTGAAGGGGGCGTGATGTATTCCTGCTACCGGACCAACTGTCCCCTCTGTTCTCTTGATAACAAGAATCACTGTCATGGAAGCTGGCCTCTCCAAACCACTGCCTCAGACAATCCATCATCTAGCTGCCCAAGGCGATAGAGTAGCTCTAATCCCTCTCTTCATCTTCAGTCACCCTCCTTTCTCTCCACCAAGTGAGGTGACCCCCCTGGGAAGAATGCACATGTAGTTCTGAGCTGGTTGTTAACCCTGTACACTTCCACCACTCATCCACTGGATGAGATGTTGGAATAGCCCCAGTGGCAGAGACCTGGTCTACCATGGGCTTCTCCTTATGTCTTACAGCTACCTCTGTTTCCTCCTCCTGTGTTGGAACAACCAAAGGAGTGGCCTCAAGTAGGACACTGCTGCTGCCTTGGCTCCTTCAGACATTCTTCAGACCAAATTAGGAACTATGCGAAATAAAGTATTGATGATAGAGAACTGACTTTCTGTCACATTCCGATGTTCACATTGAATACAAACATAGTCAGTTTGTTTGGTGAAAAACTTTACCTCTATCTAATGTTACCTGATAACCAGCACTAAATGACTATGATACAAAGGTAAGCAAATCCAAGTCAGTTCTAACCAAGTTAACACCATCACTCACATATATATATCATTACTACCCACAACTCCACCCAGATGACACCCAACCACCAGCATCAATCACCATGACCCACAGCTGCCCTCAGCCACCCCCCCCACTCAGTGTCATCATAGTCTCCTTCCTGGTCAGCTGCATCCAAGCAGAAGTTACATCAGAGTAGGCAGTTGCACCCGAGGAGAATAGTTACCTCAGAGTAGGCTCTGAAGTGCAGCTATTGTCCAGGAGGCGTGCCTGCAGAGTGGTGAGGGAAGCCATGCAGAGCTGCATGCAGCTACAAGCTCCGCCAACATCAGAGAGTAAACATCAATGCAGCAGCATTGGTGGCTTGTAAGCATGGCTGGGTGGATGTGGCGATGGACGGGCTCCCCCCTGAATGGCAGCCTGAAGAAGATACTTGGAAAACTCTGAGAAATGAGATAATAAAGGCACAAATGAAAGCACTAGCACAGAGAAAGAAAAACAAGAGACTCCAGATAAGACCAGCACAAAGAACTGTCTGACAAACTGTGGGACAAAAAGGACAAGTGTAAAAAATTGAAAGAGGGGCATGTAACCAAAACAGAATACCAACAAATAGCCTAAATTCATGAGGACTGAGATAGGAAAGCTAAGACACAGAATGAAGTAAGACTTGCAACAATTGTCAAAAAGTATTTAAAAAGTTTATTTCAATATGTAAAGAACGAGAATAAAACAACAAAATTATTGGTCCACTAAGAAGGTGAGAAGAAAGTAAGAAGGTGATGGTCAACAGGGATAAAGCAGAACTGCTTAATTCTGTCAGAGAGAGGCGGGGTAGGGAGGAGAGAGACAAGGGGATAGGGGGGAGGGGAGAAAGAGAGCGAGAGAGAGAGAGAGACCCAGAGTCAGGTTGTAGTAAAGTGGGTGACAAACAAATTTCATAAATAATAATAAACCTTATTACCTTCTTTGATAAAATGACTAAATCAATGGATCAAGGAAACACTATGAATATAGTATACTTAGAATTTAGTAAGGCATTCAGTAGCCACAGCCTGTTTCTGAATAAAAAAGAATAATATGGAATAGACGTTGCAACCACCAGATGGATTTGCGGTAGGCTGACCAATGCACTCAGTGTGTGGTTCCCAATGGAACTACATCTACTACATCAATGGAACTACACCGACATCTAAAAAGAGCCGAGGTGGCGCAGTGGTTAGGGTGCAGTACTGCAGGCCACTTCAGCTGACTGTTATCTGCAGTTCAGCAGTTCAAATCTCACCAGCTCAAGGTTGACTCAGCCTTCCATCCTTCCGAGGTGGGTGAAATGAGGACCCAGACTGTGGGGGCAATTTGCTGACTCAATTTGCTAAAAAATCTGTAAACCACTTAGAGAGGGCTGAAAGCCCTATGAAGCGGTATATAAGTCTAATAAATAAATAAATAAATAAATAAATAAATAAATAAATAAATAAATAAATAAATAAATAAATAAATAAATAAATAAATCTACTGTACATGGAGGGAAGCATGCAACGGGGTACCACAAGTTCATGTTGTGTAGCCAGTATTTTTAAACTTCTTTATAAATGATATAGAGGAGATATAAGTGGAACTCATCAAATTTGAAGGTGACACCCAATTGGGGAATTGTTAACACTTTAAGAGATAGACTCAAGATTCAGAATGATCTTGACAGACTTGAGCTTTAGACCTTATTGAACAAGATGCAGTTCAGTGGTGACAAAGTAAGGTGCTGCACTTAGGCAGGAAAAACCACAGAATACCTGGCCCAACAGTAGCAACTGTGAGATGGATCTAAATGTCCTAATGAACCACTGTCTAGCCAGCAGTGTGCTGCAGCTATCAAAAAAAACAATGCAGTCATAGGCTGCATCAACAGAGGGATAGCATCATAATCACAAGAATTGTTAGTTCTTCTCTCTATTGCACTGTATGTTCCACATACTTGGATCATCATGACACAAAACAGATGTTGAAGGCCTAGAAAGAGTGCAGAGAAGAACAATAAAGATGTTCTTCTCTGGGTCTGGATCTTCTCTGGGTCTGGAGGCTAAACTGTTCAATGAATGGCTAAGAGAATTGGGTAGAAGAGAAGGGTTATTGGTGACATGACAGTTATCTGTCAATACTTGAAAGGCTGTCACAGGGAAGACGGATCAATTTTCCTCCAAAGCACCTGAAGGCAGCACAAGAATCAATGGATAGAAGTTTCTGGCGGAGATGTAGAAGAAATTTTCTAACAGTAAGAATGATTAATCAGCTTGCCTCCTGGGGTTGTAGGTACTCCGTTGTTGGAAATTTTCAAGAAAAGACTGGACAACCATTTGTCTGAAGTGGTATAAGAACTCCTGTCCTGGTCAGGCAGTTGGACTAGAAGACTTCCTATGCCCTTCCAGTTGTATGAATCTATGATTCTTAACCCATTGGGAGAGCATGACATTGGGAAAAACTGTTTTATTATAAGAATTTAAGATTTTGGCAGAAAATGCTCAGGAATTTTGATTCCATTGCTTCTAGAGCAGAATAATTGGACATGTAGATTTAACTGAGTTCCCTGTAAGAGCTGAGCCAAAGAGCTTACAGCTATCAAGTGCTCAGGGATACTGTAGATTTTAGATAAAACCAGGGCCATCCAATGTAATGCCGGTGAATTATATACATCAAAATAAATAAATTAAGGAATCAAGAATCCAATCCTTCATGTAAATACAGTCTCACTGTGCCTAGGTAAACAATAGTTGTAATATCACTATCTTCTTGAAAGGGGCAAAACTGGTTGTTTTCATGCTTTAATCTTTCTGCATCACTGTCCAAAAGGTGAAATAAGAAAAAAAATGGATGCATTTCTTTTTTTCTGATTGCTGTTGTCACTGGCGATGAGATATGAAAAGCTAGGGACATGAGGAGGAAGACCAAGTATGGGAGCAGCAGTTTTTGGACTCGGCATGTCCTTTCAGATTAAAATGTTGATGCTGGTATCTAACAGTAGCACCTCCAGATGCTGGGAAGGGTTATAATTAATATTCCATTAAAATATACATTCTTGGAATTTTGCTATTTACTCATATTTTAAAACATTATGGAAAAGAATGAAATAGTGTAAGACTCTGATTCATTTCTTTATCAAGAACTTAGACAAAATATTATAAGAGATGTATAAGATAATGACATTTGGAGAAGTAACAAAAATGATCTGGAAAGAGAAATAATAAAAATAGAAGACATCTCTCAAAACACTGCCTATTCTAAAAATATTATGGCTAGTGATGTGATGTCTATGGGGATTCTTGGTCATCCAGGTCATGGTGGTTCCAAAGGTGGTTTTTTTCAAGAGGCAACTGGACTTTCTGGGTTTTTTTTGAAGATGTTTCGCTTCTCATCCCAGAAGCTTCTTCAGAGCTGAAGAAGCTTGTTGGGTGAGAAGCGAAATGTCTTCAAAATACAAACAGAAAGTCCAGTTGCCTCTTGAAAAAAACACCTTTGGGATTAGTGATGTGATAAACATTCACAGGCAAAGGCAAAACATAGTCAAATCACTTCAGAGGTTCATTGATTTTGCAGTAAAACTGTAAGCACTTCACTTAATAATGATTTTTATGCTCTCAAATCTTGTACTCAGGCTACAAGTGCATTCAGGTCAGGGTTGCATTGTAAAGAAATCAGGAAACAATGAAGCTTGACTGGAGAGATACTTTAATCATGAGCTAATCTATAAACTAAAGCAAAACAAGATAATCTAAGCAGAAGATTATTAGAGGAGGCTAATTCTTTGTTTAAATTATTTAGACTGGATTAAAAAAAGCATTTTATTATGTTTTTAATGTTTTCATTTATCTAAGTGGCTCTAGCCCCCATCCCATTTCATTGGGTCATAACCGGGAATCTAATCCTTTGCTTTCTGTATTTTCATAGGAATATTGGATCAAGCCGAGTGAATAGTGGGGACTCTCTGCAAACATTTTCTTACATTTATTTAAAATCAGCTAGCAGCTTTATGAAGGAGGCACATGTGGGAAATCGGAACCCTGCTAAGCACAGACTGCCCAGCAAAATCAAGACAGACTTTTAAAAACAAAACAAAAAAACCTTCTGCTATTGCAAAACCTAGAATTAGAGAAGGAAAATGTTACTATGTGAACATTTGCTTCATTAAAAATATTTTTAATAATCCTAGACTATTTTTATGTTTATGAATATTCATAGGAACAGTCACAAAAATAATTGTGTATTTGCATGCAGCATTTTTTATAATGGAGCTACTAACACTTTTAATAGTGCAACAGCTTAATGCTGGATATATGGTCTCCTTAATCAAGGAAAAACAGGTACAGGTAAAAAAAGAGATAGCCATCTATACAGATTATTTTTTGATTATGCTTTCAGTGTCTTCAAACAAAATTTTTACGAGCAGATCCTGAAGGCTATATATTTCAAATGGACAAAATATTAAGACCGTTTCTAAATTTTGGGAAATAAGGGACAAAGAAAATGGTTTAAAAAATAAGGTGATACTTACTGAATAGAAAGAAGAACTGAAAGCATAATTGTATGTTTTAAATTCTTATTATTCCTCCCCCCATTTCTTATTTTCTATCCTTTTCATTTTGTTTTGTTCTGCATACTTCTACTACATAAAAAGGTCTAAATATAGATAATTTCTAAACTGAACCTGGGAGGGAAGACTTGCTACCTAGCGCTTTGCACAGAGTTCTAATTCAGTCCCCAAGGAACTTCTGGGACAGTTAGGGAAATCTTCTGTAGAGTTAATCCCAGCTAACCTGGGTCATCTGAGATTTGAAGTCCAAACTATTGGAACTGGAGAATGCTGTATAGATTTTGTGGATATATTTGGGATACAAAGAATTCAGATTTTAGTAAATATGGATAGTGTGAATCTGCTAGAAATTGATGACAAGTGGTACAAAGGTGCAGTCTGCAATGTTCTATAGTTTTCCCTCTGGTCTGTTGACTAGGGGGTGCTGTCCACATTCCTGATTGGTTACATGTTTGACAGCCTGTATATATAAAGAGCTGTCAAACAGAGCTCAGCCGTTGCCAGTTAGCTGTGAAGTGCCACGTTTGGCAACCTGTTGGCATTAAAGCTGTTAGCTTTCTGAACTCCTGGCTCACCTCCATTTGTCCACCCGCATTCTCCCAGCTAGAACATTGGCAACGAGGATGGGATTCTGAGGCGGAGCTCAGGCAGAGCTGATAAAAGTCACTAATCTATGACCTGAGTCACAAGAGCTGAATTCCCTCAGGGGAATCACTCAACGAGAGGTCGAGTGAGACACATTCACTACGAAGACTGCTTCTGATTAGTCGACGAAGCGAGAAAACATTACCTCAGAATGGCTTCAATGAATACATTAGCCATTTTTAATGGGGCCACAGAAACTTGGGACTCATATATTTCCTGATTTGAATGCTTTTTTGAAGCCAACGATTATACCGATCTATTGGAACAGCGAAAAAAGTCGTGTTTCCTAAATTTGTGTGGCACGGAGATGTTTAATATTGCGGGTATGCTAATGGCTCTGCAGTCTGTTCACACTGTGTCATGGGATGTGTTAATGGCGAAACTAAGGAATCATTATGCCCCAACACCTTCCCGCATGGCGCGCCGACATGCTTTTTACAGAAGGAGCCAGGGTGAGGGAGAGACAATTAACAAGTATGTGGCTGCATTACTGGCCACTGCTTTACATTGTAATTTCAGGGATTTAGATGATGTCCTTATGGACCAGATTGTCGGGGGTGTTAGAGACCTCTACATATAGCGCTGCCTCCTGGCCAAGCCTGAACTAGATTTACAGATGGCTCTAGATGAGGCCAGAGCGATGGAGCTGTCAATGAGCTTGACGGAGGAAATTCAAAGATTTTCAAACCTCAAACCACATGAAAAACCAATTGATGTGCACCATGAGGGCATCACCAATGACGAGTTGGCTACCAAGGATGATGAAGTCCACTGGTTGAAGGTGGAGCAGGCCAGAGGTCAGCAGGGTAAGCCCCAGATTACCCCCAGTAATTGTCCTGGGTGTGGAGGTAGACATGATAGAATAGAGTACCATTTTAAAAATACCGTCTGCCTCCGTTGTGGGAAGTGGGGCCATTTAGCCATCAGCAACAATGCCTGCCAGATACACAGTCAACTCCAGCCGAGACTGGGGAACATAGTCCATGGTCTCAGTCTTCTTCCCCTGAGTGGTCCAGTAGAGCTGTAGAAACACCAACCATAAACTTACCTGTTCTTCCCAGTGATATTCCAACATTGCTAACTTCCACGGCGTCGACTAATTGGTGGATTCACCAGCCATAGGGAGTGCATTTCCCACTATGGCGGCTGGAGCACTGAGAAGATTTTGCATTTGTTGATATATTTGGGATACAAAGAATTCAGATTTTAGTAAATATGGATAGTGTGAATCTGCTAGAAATTGATGACAAGTGGTACAAAGGTGCAGTCTGCTATGTTTTATAGTTTTCCCTCTGGTCAGTTGACTAGGGGTGCTGCCCTCATTCTTGATTGGTTACCTGTTTGACAGTTGGTATATATAAAGAGCTGTCAAACAGGGCTCAGCTGTTGCCAGTTAGTTGAGACGCGCGAATTGTGAAGTACCACATTTGGCAACCTGTTAGCATTAAAGCTCTTAGCTTTCTGAAGTCCTGGCTCGCCTCTGTATGTCCACCTGCGTTCTCCCAGCTAGAACACAGTCATCAGCAGAAGGCATTTGCAATAATTTCAACTCAAAGTATACTTTCTAGACAGAAAAATAACCTTGGAATGTCATTACTACATCTGCCAGACATTTGTACTCTTCAGAAAGTCTGTTCTTTACAAAGTGGAGAAAGTGTCAACAGACAATAGTGGAAATGTCAGCTGAAAGCATTGCAAATATTGGTGAGAGACCGAATAATGCTACAATATCTGGACTGGGTTACCTTATTCTGAATCCATTCATTGTTTAGTGACACTTACATTAAAGAAATGTTTACCTTGCAAATTAAGGCCATTAATAAGACCTAGTTTATTATACAAAACATCATCTGTGAAAAATATGACAGGGTATACAATGCCACTATTTATTTATTTATTTATTTATTTATTTATTTATTTATTTATTTATCCATCCATCCATCCATCCATCCATCCATCCATCCATCCATCCATCCATCCATCCATCCATCCATCCATCCATTATTTCTGATTCCACCTAAGAGAAAGAACTCTGCATGCAAACGAGTAAAACCCAATACAGTTAGAGAAGCAACTATTTAAAACAAAACAAACAATAAAACCCAGCAGCAACTTTAAGGCCTCAAATAAAACATCCATAATTCACACATTACCAATCAGTCAACATCTGATCTCAACCCTCTGTTCTTTTTAACAATCTTTGTATATGCTACATTCCTTAAGAATTCATCCCTACTGGTGACAATTAAAACCCCAAGTTTCCTGCTAATGTAGAAGGAAACCAAAACATTTAATAAGATAATGTTTAAAAAGCACCTGTTTAGTCAGTCATCTATTATGATAATCAAATAATGTTCAATCTGTACTGCAAGTGGATGTCCACCAACAAAAATAGTTCTTCCTCCCTTCCATTCAATTGTATTCAATTCTTGGAGACTGCATGGACAAATCGCTATAGGTTTTTTTGGCGAGATTTTTCAGAGGTAGTTTGCCATTGCTTCCTTCCTAGGACTGAGAGAAAGTGATTAACTCAAGGCCCAAGTCCTGTTGTTCAGTGGTCCAAAGTCCTCTTTTCTGATGAGAGCAGCTTTTGCCAAAAGCACCAAAACCTGGTTCAATGGCCGTGGGATTATTGTCCTTGATTGGCCTCTTCATTCTTCCTCCATACTCTGGGTCCTTGGTTTCCAAATGAGATGCAAAAGTTGCTCTCATCAGAAAAGAGGACTTTGGAACACTGAGCAACAGGATTTTGGACCACTGTGCTTCATTAAGACCAGGGTCAACACAGCCGTCTACCAGGAGATTTTGGAGCACTTCATGCTTCCTTCTGCAGATGAGCTTTATGGGGATGCTGACTTCATTTTCCAACTGCCCACACTGCCAAAAGCACCAAAACCTGGTTCAATGACCGTGGGATTACTGTGCTTGATTGGCCAGCAAACTCGCCTGACCTGAACCCCATAGAGAATCTATGGGGCTTTGCCAAGAGAAAGATGAGAGACATGAGATCGAACAATGCAGAAGAGCTGAAGGCCGCTATTGAAGCATCCTGGATCTTCCATAACACCTCAGCAGTGCCACAGGCTGAGAGCTTTCATGCCACGCCGCATTGAGGCAGTAATTTCTGCAAAAGGGGCCCAAACCAAGTACTGAGTACATATGCATGCTTATACTTTTCAGAGGTCTGATATTGTTCTATGTACAATCTTTGTTTTATTCTAATTTTCTGAGATGGTAGATTTGGGGTTTTCATGAGCTGTACACCATAATCATCACAATTATGACAAATCATGGCATCAACTATCTTGCTTTGCATGTAATCAGTCTTTTTTTTATAGAAAATTTTATTAATTTCATATATACATTCACAATTATATGATCTCATAACTGTTATTAATAATATGTATTTATAACAATTTCCCCCCTACAGTTGACAATATACTTGAAATTGCTTTCTTACCATTCCATAACTCCATCTTATCTTACAACATTCCTATTTCTTCTTCCTTCCTTCCTTCCTTCCCTCCTTTCTTCTCTCCTACTCTCCTTCCTTCCCTCCTTCCTTCCCTCCCTCCTTCCCCCTTCCCTCCCCCTTTCCTCTCTCCTTCTGTCCTTTCCTCTTCCTTCCCTCTTTCCTTCCCTCCCTCCTTCCCTCCCTCCTTCCCTCCTTTCTTCTCTCCTCCTCTCCTTCCTTTCCCCCTTCCTTTCCTCCTTCCTTCCCCCTTCCTTCTCTCCTACATTCCCTCCTTCCTTTTCTCCTTTTCTCTTTCCTTCCCTCCTTCCTTCCCTCCTTTCTTCTCTCCTTCTCTCCTTCCTTCCTCCTCTCCTTTCCCTTCTCTCCTTCCCCTTCCTCCCCTTTACCCTTCCCCTCATCCTCCCTTATCTCCTCTCTCTCCTACTCTTACATTCCCTCCAATTCTTCCTCTGCTTTTCCCTCTCTCCTATTCCTCTCCTTTTCTCCTCACCTTCCTATCTTTCCTTCTACTCCTCCTTCCATCCACTCTATCCGTTGTTGTGTTTACATATTCTCCTCTTCAGGGGGTGACCTGGTTCTCCCCCCCCTAATTTGAAGTTATAAAAAAGGCAAGATTTACAAAATACAAGATACAAAAAGAGATAAAACTCTTTACATATTTACAGCGCATATGGCGCTGTTTATCTCCCATAGTTCATCTCGCCTTACCTAGTATAAGACTAGGTTACTCATTCCATGCAGGTAGTTATAACGGATTTCCTATCAGATTTTCAAGCTTTTCCAACATTGCGGTCTAATGGTATTACTCGTTGGTGAATTCTCACTTCTAATACATTTCTACTCTCGTTTGTCACTCAGTCTTTGTGTATTGTATATTTAAGTTGTTGCTTAGATCATTTTAAGTTAGTCAACTATCTCCTTTTATATCTTAATCCTCACTGTCTTGTCAAGCCATTTGTATAATTTCTCCCAGACTTTGTAGAAGTCTGAGTCTTCTTTTTTGTTAATCCGCATTGTCAATCTGTTCATTTCCGCTATTTCTAGGATTTTATTCATCACCATTGTGCTAGTGGGGCATTTTCATTCTTCCAGCACTGCACGTAAGCGATCCTTGCTGCTGTCAAGATATGGACGAGAAGGTATTGATTGGTTTTACTTATTTTTTGATCTGTTATCCCTAATAGAAACATTTCCGGCTTGAGACTTAATTTAATCAGTCTTATCTCATATATTAGTTTTCACCTTTTAAGTTGCATTACTGAAATAAATGAACTTTTGCATGATATTCTAATTTTTTGATTTTCACCTGTATATAAAATAATAACAAAAACGAAGGTAATAGACACAAAAACAGATTTCACATTGCCCTTTTCATACTCTTGAAGGATGCCATGCTGTAAAGTAATATATTCAAACTGATGCACATTTATTATGGATAGCTAAATTTCCCTGAATTTCATCTTGCTTGTCTTTCTTTTCTATACATTGTTTACAACATTGTGTTGAACTTGTGCTCCTGGTATAATGTTTCCTTTTTAACACTGCCCAAGGCAAAGATGGTCTGAGACCCTGTACTTGCTGGCTGAACTATGTTTTCTGGGGTTTGTCTTCTAGGTTTGTCTTCTCCAATTTGTTTTGACTGTTTTGCTGCTGGAAGGCCTAGGGATGCATCAAATTGATGCCCCGCCTTAAAGAATTTTCTCCCCTTCGGTCATAGCTGACTAATTAATGCTTTGTGGATGTTCTTGTTTCAATGCTCATTCCAAGTCTTTGGCTTTGTCCTTTCACCCACATTTCCATACGATACTTCTAACATTTAGAGGTCACTAGCCTGCTGTAATCTGCTAAACCACCTTGGAAAGAAATTGCTCATGTTCTTCTTCCCACTTGTCAAGGCTTTCCAGAGGACGGGGCATTCTATAATAGCCTGATTCATTATTATATTTTAGGGATCCCAAACATCAGCACATAATGACACTATTGCTTGCTGATATCCATCATGCAACTACATCACTATCTCATTACAGAAACCAGGATTTCCTTTATGGTGAAAGTTCACTGACATATGACAGCACATCTCTCATAAATGATGGTTGCTGCATCCAGGGAGCTTTCAGTTTTTTTGTCTCTTGGTATGCCATGTGCTTTTTAAACATTTTAATAATATTTTTAAAATGAGACTTTCAAGAAAAGATTGGACTGTCATTAGTCAGAAATGGTGTAGGGTCTCCTGCTTGAGTGTGGGTTTGGATTAGATGACCTATAAGGTCCTGTCCAACTCTGTTAATCTGTTAAATAATCACAATTAATTTCTTATTCTTAAGGTTATTTGCCGAACAATGTTTGTGTTCTTTAAGAAGCTTAGGGGAATGGATAAATATCTACTTTGGCAATGTCATGAAAAACGGTTCACTAATACTACTCCAACTAATTTCCAATCACCTCCTCCTGATTTCATGGAGTGCAGAAAATTCCTTCCTTCCTTCCTTCCTTCCTTCCTTCCTTCCTTCCTTCCTTCCTTCCTTCCTTCCTCCCTTCCTTCCTTCCTCCCTCCCTCCCTCCCTCCCTCCCTCTCTCCCTCAGAAAATGAGTGAACTAGGAGAACTTCAGATTTTGTCCAATGGCCATGCTGGGTAGGAATGGTGGGCTTTATAATCCCACATTTCTGGAAGGCTGACTTGGGAGACTGTTTCAATTCATCATCTCTAATTTGGCATAGTAAATGGATTTCCCAACTAACTGAAATTCCACACATTATTCTTTTCTGTTGACAATCATCCCTCACTTATTTTTTCTATGCATGTCAAAGGAAAAAAACCCCATGATTTTCAAGAAAGTAAAGGAGCAGTTAGCAAGCTTTTGATTTTGTAGAACTTTTTACATGGCTGAGTGGCAAGCAAACTGAGCCATGTACTCTTGAATGGAGTGATACTATAATTGCATAACCAGAAATAGAGGATTCTGTCTCTTGTATAATCTTGTTTTTGTCTGGCTTTTGTTGTTCCAATAAATACTTACAACAAAACATAGTGTTCAAAGCAAAATGCTATTGAAATCAATTGCTAATTAAACTTATGTCTAAATTAATATATCACAACTATCTAGATCGTGTTCCTATGAATAATTTCAATTATGGTGAACATAATTATTAGATTTTGCATTTAATGAACCATATTGTTCAATGGTAGTCTTCTGACAATTGGGACTAATAGAATATGTTAACCTTTATTCTCCTCAGCTTGACACCACATTAGATCATGAATTAATATGTAAGCACTTTGGAGAGTTCCATAATTAAGTAGCCATTGTGACTCTTCTGGCCTATGGGATGAGTTATGTTCGCTAAGGAGAAGCATTTGAACTAAATCAATAGAGGCCCATACAATCAGGAGAATTTCAACATCCTATTTATTATACCTGGATGTCCCCACTTTCCTAGATGATTTCTGTATATTTTGCTAAGTATCAGAAGTACAATTTGAAGAAGCAATTCTCCTCAATAACATCGATTAGATATTATGCTTCTGAGACTTCTTATACCAAGAAATAAAGTTCACAAAATCTGAACTATGTAACTTTTTAAAATAGTTACTTGATATGTCTCCTAATTGGGTGTCTAAGGCCAGATTTCTCAATTCAAATATTTCCTTTGATAACCTTTCAGTAAGGAAACTCAGATACATGTTATATTTGACACCACTTTGA
Organism: Thamnophis elegans; assembly: GCF_009769535.1. Taxonomy (NCBI): domain Eukaryota; kingdom Metazoa; phylum Chordata; class Lepidosauria; order Squamata; family Natricidae; genus Thamnophis; species Thamnophis elegans. The sequence continues at coordinate 91,240,912 of NC_045544.1, read as the reverse complement.
AACATGTGATGCCACTTAAGTCAAACTCATTCAGTGTGGTTATTCCTTAAAAAGAAAAAAAATATTTTTTTGGATAACTTGTACTGCTAAGTGCACCCTGCAAAGAGCTTGAAGAATAAGTGATTCATGTGAGAAAACTTTTGCTTCCTCTCACTTGGTTTTCACTCACTTGGCACCATGATCACAGGTGGCCATCATTGCTGCCATAATCCATGACTAGAGTGTTTTGATTATACTTCTTTTTTTGTGAGAGAATGTTTTCACCCAGTTTCCATTTCTGACATGTATAATATCTAACACCCATCATTTTGTCACAGAAGATGCAAATCTCTCCTATGTCCTGGCTTAAAGGACCATGTAACCTCCTTCATGGGGTTTGTGCTGGCAGAAGGGCATGCTGTGAGTCCCATCAGCCCAATTATTCTGGCTGCTGGGGTCCAGGAGGATGGCCTTCTCTGCTGTTATATACATATTTTTATGACTGTAAGCACCCAGAGTTATCCTACAGAAAGATGGTGGCCAATAAATTTTATAAATAGATAGATAGATAGATAGATAGATGATAGATAGATAGATAGATAGATAGATAGATAGATAATGTTCAATGTAACTAGAGCTTAGGACTGCTTTTCCATGTGTTATAAAGATGTCTTGAAAAATATCTATATAACAACATTATCCCAGAAAAAACAAAGTGTGTGCATGTCAGAATCCCCATATTAATAACCGGATATACATTTGTATGTGCATTTGTTATTTCATCTCTCATTGCAGGCTGTTATCTTGTACATCTTTGCCATGTGACTGCCCATTTTTCAAGTTTTTTTCATTCCTAAATGATCATGGACAAAAGATAAAATCTGACACACATAGGTAATTTTTATTATGTTAACATTTGTTAAGCTTTGTGATTTACTGAGACATTAAAGTCATTGCAAGTCATAAGACCTGCACATTAGATCCACTTCATAAATAGTAATTTTTGTCTCTGTCCTTAAACCAGTGTAGTTGAATAACTTCTATAATTAAGGAATTCTTAATTTTGATCCCAGATAGAGGTGGAACTGTAATCAGCTAGTTCTAGTAATTTTGTACAATTTTAGAAGGAGCCAATAAGATTTATTGCATAATATTGTCTTGATCCTGATGAGACTCAAATCAAAACATTGGACTCTAAATATTGTTTGACTATTGCTAGCATCTATCTAAGGTGACTTGTGAATAGTAATGGATATCTTCAGTGCCCAAACTTTCTTGAATGAGACACATTCTTTCTTCAATCTTCAAGTTCCTGCCTCATTTGGATTTACTCGTCAACATACGCAGACACACAATTCTGAAGAAGTTACACAATCTGTTTTGAAGAGAATCTGGCAAAGGTGGAATTTGAACTGCACTAGAGCCCCCCTAGAAGGTGTATCTACTTCTACCTCAAAGTTGTTTTAGGTATGTAGCTCAGGTTTCACATTTGCTAGTTTTTTTGTACCATGAAGATGTTTTCAAGGGCAGGAATAGATCATTGATGATGGAAGTAATAGTTCTAGTGAAACTGGAGAGAAGGTGAAAAGAGGCTTCCACAAAGATATATTGGTGTCACTCCATCTAGCAATGCTTGACCTTACCTGCAATCTGTGAAGTATTTTCAATAAGATATTTTTGAAAACAAGTGAAAGTGAAAGGAAGGTTGCTCTTTTAATCATATCAGAAGGAGGTATGATGTCTACAGAGGCCTTTGGTTTTTGGAACCAGTGACAATCATTTGTATTAACCACTGAATATTGCACTGGCAAATCATTAAGAAATGATAGATAAAATCAGAGTGCATGCTTTTTTTTTAACCTCCAAAATGGCTGACCACCAAATGCTTTTCCCAAAGGACAACTTGACATATTCATATCCCCAGTGTTTACCATTTTCTCTTTTTCTGTTCCCTCTTCCATAAATCAAGGACAACATTGATATGTGAGGTTTGGTATGTTGCCTAAGTTGTTGTTTAAAAGACTAACAGCATCTTGGCTCAGAAATAAATTGCAGTGAGATTTATTCCTATGGAAGTTTGTATAGGAAAACATTCTAAGTAATACAAAACCATACATTCTTCATGACCAGTTATTAAACTGCTGAAGTAGGTCAATCAAGGAATGCCTACAACATTCCTATATTTACTGATTTTTTTCTACCACCAGTAGGAAGAATTTTCTTACCTATTTATGAAATAAATTTGCTTCCAAAATGAGTGGATGAAAGAAGATCTTCCCTGTATTTGATTTTTAAAAAAGTTTTTCTTAAAGATTTAAAAGATGCAGGATTTCTTCTAATAAATTCATGGAATTCTTGGGACAGGCTATCTTAATTAGAAATGATTAGTGTTTTGGATTAAGCAAAAGGGAGTTATGGATCACATTAGACTCTCAAAAGATAGTTGTAGCTCCTTAAATCCGAGTTCCGCACCCTTTCCGGCTTTGCGGACTGGCAGAGGGGGGGGGAAGAGGAGATGGTTCCATGTGAGCAGCCAACTTGCAAGCATGTTTATGCAGCCCCATTTGCACGCCTGCTGCTCATGTAAATGGAACGTGCATGTATATTCTTGGATGCTGCTTGCACAAGTGCCCTCACCCTCACCCACAAGTGCATGTGCCCTCACCACCCACCATTTCCACAGCCCAGTTGCAAACAGTTCATGGCTAACTAGCGGGCCACAGCCTAGAGGTTGAGGATCATGCATGTTTTCTCCTGGCATCATGTAGCAGCTTGTTAGAGTAGTACAGAAAATAAGCAAGATGACTTTCATTGAGATATGTGTGAACTATTACCTTGGTAAAAGGTGCTGAATCACAACAGTCAGATAACATTTGGAAATGGTTCAGACAAATGCTTGCCTAATATACTGAACTATAAGAATGAGGAGATTTGTAAAGAGTCTGCTGTTATAGGCAAGCTCCATAAAAGTAGTTTTAGTCTTCCTCTGAAATTGAATTCTTGATCCACCTAGTGGGACTTACAGTCCAATACAAGAAAAGGCACCGCTTATTTAAGGGAATACAGAGAAACATTCCTGCATTCTCTGAAACACAGTTTTGCCTTTCAATCCAAAGTGCTGGGCGGGCCTAATTATAATTGAATGTACATTATAATAATAAGAGCATATTCTGTTGATTAAATTAAATTGCAAGTTCTGTCACACAGTACATGTAGTATATGTTGCATAGATTCTATGCAATAAATTAGCTGCAACATGTTACACAGCAAAGAGACAAAAGACCGTATGCTATGCTTATGCCCACTTTTAAATTATTATTTCACAAGCTAGGTTTGCATACTTGTACAATGTTCTTGGACTCTCAAAAAGTTAGTTGACTAACATTTTTGCACTCCAGATAAAGAGCAAATGCTATGCAAAATGATAGATTTATTTGGACTTTAGCCAGCTGTCTCAATGGCTGAATAATGTTCATTGTCCAACTATATCTATAGATATTTCTAGCTTCATATAAAGCCAAGTATTTTGCACAAAGACTTTTCTATTAAGCATTCAAGTTCCTTGTCCTCTGTATTTGGATGTAGGTTGTCAGTGTTACTACTCTCTCCCCCACTCCCCCAGATCTCTGAATAAGACATTGGCCTCAGGGTTTTGAATTACTTGGAAGGCAGTCTAAAACACTGGAACTTCCACCTTCATTTTCTATTGTCTTTGATGAAAGATTCTTTGCTGAAAATGCCTGTTCTTATTTATAAGATACCTCCTTTGTTGACAAATGTTGAGAAGTGGCTAATGCCTAAGATAAAGAACTGTTCTGCAACCTTTTAAATGCTGAGAACTGCAGGGTTTATTATTGACTGAATACATTTTAGAGGATGTTCTAAAGGGTCTTTTTTGCTGTAGGTATATAGAAATAAAGAGGACAGCTTATTATTATTTTTTATTAATTACATAGGCGTATATGCTCTTCAGTTCAAAGATTCTAGTGATCTCCTGATACAGTCATTAGGTGTAAAAGCAAAAACATCAAATACAATAATATCCAATCTGTTTAGTGCCCTCTAATCAAACTTCAACCTTGCTCAATATTTTTTCTCCATCCCAAAGGTCCTGTGGAACTTCTAGATCTTGACCAGATGCAGGTCAGGAGGAAATGGGCATGAAGGAGAAGGCTTCATATTTTTATTTTGACTTAGAGTCACAGTCACCTATAATTCATCAAAGGTCCATTTCCAGGGAAAAATGCTAATTATATAATCTTCTTCCAGGGAAATGCAATAGAATGATAAACATTATTCTTTTAGGTCATAATCAACTTATCAACAATCAGCAGGGGGTTGGACTAGAAGACCTCCAAGGTCCCTTCCAACTCTGCTATTGTATTGTATTGTATTGTATTGTATTGTATTGTATTGTATTGTATTGTATTGTATTGTATTGTATTGTATTGTATTGTATTGTATTGTAACTTGTCTGTCTGAGAAGCCAGGTGACAATAGAGTCTCTTGTATTTTGTTCGTTTGAGTAGATCACAACTGGGCGACCAGTCTTCATTCAGGCTGCCTTAAATCTTAAATCTTGCCAAGCTCAAGAGTGGATCTAATTTCACAGCAGGCAAAGAAATTACTCTGAAAGAGCTGTTTTGCCAGACAGTCCAGGATCTGGGTCTACTACTCATTGCTGAAATAAGCTTGTAAGGTAAAGATTCCCCTCACACATATGTGCTAGTTGTTCATGACTCTAGGGGGTGGTGCTCATCTCAGTTTCAAAGAGCCAGAGCTGTCTGAAGACATCTCTGTGGTCATGTGGCTGGCATGACTAACACTGAAGGCGCATGGAACACTGTCACCTTCCCACCAAAGGTAGTTCCTATTTTTCTACTTGCATTTTTTATGTACTTTTGAACTGTTAGGTTGGCAGAATCTGGGACAAGTAATGGGAGCTCACTCTATTACAAGGCCCTAGGGATTTGAACTGCTGAACTACTGACCTTCTGACCGACAAGTTCAGCATCTTAGCCACTGAGCCACCACATCCCTATGAGCTTGTATTCCTGATCAATTTTCTACATATTTTTATGCAACCATGTCATGCTAGAAAGATGAATTTTTCTTCTGCATTGCCTTCTTTGTTATGGATTGATGAAACTCCTCAGGTTATTTGAAAGGACACCCGTTGCAGTTCATAGGATATGCTTACAAATAACAGTGGCCTTGAATTATTAGAACAGGAGCAGAAAACCTATGGCACCCCAGATAGCTAAACTACAATTCCCAGAACCCCCGCTCTCCTCCCCTATTTTTATATAAGAGATTGAACAGCTAGCAGGCTATCAGAAAGATCTATTTTAATATTTCTTTCGGATTGCAAGAACCCTTAAATGAGAATTAATATTTATGTGGGCAAAGATCTACTCCGATTAACTTGATCTTGTGTTATTTAGAATACAAATTGCTTTGTGCAGATGTCATGTGACATCTGGAGAAGCTAATAATATTAATCAACAACAGCAAACCTCCTATACTTGCATCTATAACCTTGCAGATAAGTTATTACAACTTTGTCAAAACTTTCATCATTATTGAATCACTGTATATCACCATCTCTCAGCCAAGGACCATGGGAAAACAAAAGATTGATAAATAGATAAGCCCTAGAGAAACTTGTCAAGAGAAACTTCTCAGAAAGGGTTACCAGATTCTTGATTAACCAGTATGTCATTTTGTGGCTGAAACATTCAGAAATGACATTTTAACATGTTTCTTAATTGTCTCCATCCTATCTAGGGCAGGGAAGAGCAACCTTGTAATCCTAAAGCTCCGAGTCCCCAAACCTCTTAGCTATCTGAAAGTTGACCCTGCCTGTCAAAGAAAGATGATTTAAAAAAATGCTCAAACTATCTACCTATGTGATCATGAATGGAATATTTAAATATTCAATTTTGTATTGACATCTGCTTAGGTTCTGTGTTGTCCTTCAATGAGTGCTTCTATGCACAGAAAGGCTAAACAGGAATATAATTATGCACTACTGTGCAGTCAAGGTTTTCTCCAGTCTCTTGTATAAGGTCTTGCTGAACATCTTCATGTGCAAGCCAGAATGAGAAGTTGCACAAGGTCTCACACAATGCCTTTGTACTCTTCCAGAAATATTTCATGGAACAGTGCCATTGCCATAATTTCTTCTACTAACACAACCATAAAGTTCTGATATTAAAAGAGACTTTACACTGTCAGTACCTTAAAGACATGCTTGTGTTTTATGGATTTGTTCTTTTTTAAACACAGTTTACAAGATTAGGACAAATAAAAGACATTCACAGTCCCTATGTTGTGACTTGAATTTATACGGTGAACACCGCATTTTTTTTCTCCCTCTCTGGGTTTATCTGTATCTGTATGTCTGTGTACCCTTGAAAAAAACTGTAGAATTTAGATATAGAATTAAAATGCTCTTGCAGAATTATGGCAATATTCGTGGTCAAGTGACCCCAATGTTTTGGGCACGATAAGAATGGGAAATTAAAGGATAGAATGCACATTAGCATGTATTTTTTTTTTTAAAAAAATCCATTCAGTTCATGTGAATTGGGATTTCCTTTTTTCTTTACAATTATTTGCAAATCATGCTTATTTGCCCTAATCATACTGACTATACAAGAGAATACTGTGGAAACAGTAAGTACAATTGCCTATTAGACTATTTCTACAAATATATTAATCTATATTACAACAGGATGGCAATGTTCTTATCCCATTTCAGGATTACTGCATTTTTAAAATACTATTATTGAAGAAGCTGGCACAACTACATGTATGATAACTGGAATATTTCACTTGTTTGTTTCATTTCATTTTATTTTGTTTTATTTTCATTTTGTTTTATTTTGACAGCTAATTTATCAAAGATAATTTATCAAAGTGATTTGGAATTGTACAAAATTCTAAGAAAATAATTCAGTAAATATTTTATTTAGTTGTTAAATTCAAACTGATGGAAAGTGTGTGTGTGTGTGTGTTTCTACCTTGTATTTTAAAGTAATAATGTCAAAGTAGAGACAATTCAAAGTGCCTTTCAAAGTATATAGAATTTTAACAAAATTTAGGAGAATGTGCCAGCAATGGAATTAGTGAGGGTTAGTTTAACACTCGCTTCCCTCAAAAACATCTGGAGTTGATTTCCTTGTCAGCCATGCCATATAAATACTACAGAAGACAGGTTTAATCCTTTATTATATCTCTTTCAAGTGCTGGCATAGAGTCAAGTGCCTAGAGTAGCCCCACAAAAATGGATCACTTTAGTCGTTTTATCTTTGTGGTTATTTTGACTTTTACTCAAGGGAGAAGTGACAACACAGTGGCAGAAAAGGCTACTCCCTCCCCCCCTCTGTTTTCAGGGGCTCCAACTTCACACAGTAACAGCCTAGAACAGCCACAATTTATACCCCATGTGTTCCTAAGAAGTGTAATCTTAATCCAATGTTTATTAAAACCGGACAGAGTTTATTAAACTGAATCAAGATGATCAAATAGGAGCAGATCTTTACATATATTAGCTTAATTCTCTTTCCAAATATTTGCAAAATGTCTTATGTCTCTTTGAAGGATAATTTTTTAGAAAAGTCCAATGACACAATGCTGAAGTTGGCTTGTCTCATGAATAATATGCATGTTTTTATGAATGTGCATAGATGCAACTTTTGTTTTATAAGTTAATATAATGACATGGGCTGCTTTTGTCTAGGCAGTTCTTCTTTGTGGTTATGTTTTTAATTGCATATTGAGTGTTGTAAGCTGTCCAGAATTTTTTATAGTGGGGTGGCTGTAATGTAGCTAGTGATCAGTTAACAACCACATGTTCAGCAACCATTTAAAGTTATGACAGTGTTGAACAAGGAGACGTATGACTGGTCCTAGAAGTTGCAGACTTTGCAAATAGGACAATGGCATGAAGGCTTAGGTGCTGCTATATGTGTACACCCCCAAATCCAAAGTCTATTAAAGACCAAGAAGACATTCCCTATTTTCAGCCTGGAATTACATTTTTGTCTTGAAAAGTAAGATGACACCTCAAAAGCAGATTGATTTGCCTAATATATTTTGTTAAATTTATAGACACGACTTATTCTATTACTGCATTGAAAGGCAGAAATAAAACTAAGGCAGTATTAACCACCACTTCTGAGTGGCATGTGTCTTATAATGCTTTCATGCTCCTTTTTTACAGGAGTAAAGGATGAATATTACTACCCTGTTTCCCTGAAAAGAAGACCTCCCTGGATAATAAGCCTAATCAGGCTTTTGAGCGCATACATAAGCCCTTCACTGAAAATAAGCCCTGCCTGAAAATATTGCAACACAGCAGCAGCCATGAGGTGACCACGTTCACCACCTCCTGCACCTCAAAAATAACAGGACCTACATGAAAATAAGGCCAAGTGCTTATTTTTTGGGGGGGGGGTCCAAAAGAAAATAAGACCCTGTCTTATTTTTGGGGGAACATGATGATGAATATACATTAAACAATCTGAGGGAGAAATGGAGATCAGTTAAATTGGAATTATCTACTATGACTATAGTAGTGGATATCTCTTTCACATTTTCTACAATCACATTTAACTCCCCCAGAGGGGAAAGACTGTTTAGTTGGGTTCCTATAGATTGCCTAAAGATATTGCATACTGTTTCAGATCACTGGGTCCCGGAAGAAAGCTCTCTTGGAACTGGCAGGAATCCTTCATTATGAAATTTAACAATTTGTGTGAAGTTGCTGTGCAGTTTACAACTTCAAGAAAGTTCGGAAACCATTTAGAAGTTTTTTTTTTGAGATAGTGAACTTGACTAAATAATACATATGAAATAATTGAGGTGCACCATTTTATCTGTTTTTACACAGAGTTCAAGCATTTTTATAAGTAATCTGTTAAACTTTTGCTGATGGGCAACATGATGAAAATAGGTGTACATGATTGCTGGCATGACCTAGCAATTTTTCTGTCCGTATATACATTGGTTGGTATGGATCAGTCTGGATTATGATATGAAGATTTGCTTCTTGTCCTTGTCCTTGACAGCATATTAACAGCAAAGCTATTTGGTATCTCTGTTTAAATATATATTCAGTTCCTTAATAAATGAGGAGCTTGTGCTCATAAATTTGTAAGAGTTGTTTACATTGTATGTGTGTGTAGATGGATGGATGGTTAGAAAGACTGATAGATAGTCTCCTTTGAGTTGAGCTCAACTCCAGGTCACTTACAAACCCACACACACATACACACACACACAGTCACAGAAGTGAAAGCTTCACTTGTTTTGTTTTGAGAATTCTTACCTCTGTTTTTCTTTGCATAAAAAAGATAAGTGTTTTGATCACCTTGAGTGACTTACATGCAGTTGAATAGCACTCGTTGGGTTTGAATGTCACATTATATGTATTGTGACTGATAAAAAAGTCATTTTCTCTCTCTTGGTACTATCTTCTGAGGTGCTCTTAGGAACAAGATATTTAGACTCAAAACATTTCTGATAAAATATGTTCACGATAATGGCATGAAGTTTTCTAGCTGAAAGCAAAATAGATTTAGATTTCCATTTGTTTTCTAATAGTCTGTAAAAGAAAAGAAGGATAGACATTCAATATAACATACTATAGAAAAATGTCTTGATTTGATTTTTGAGATGGTACTTTAAAAATTGGAATATTTCTTCTATTCCAGGGTTATGACCATACTGGCAAGTAATTAGAGGGATTATACTTCAACATATCTAGAGAAAGTAGGTTCTTGAAAGCCTCTGTGTTCAGTTCCTTTATTGTTCTTATTTGATTAGTCCTTCATACTGGTTTGCTAAAAAACTTGTAGATTTATAGGCCTTTAAATAGAGGAAGAGACTTCGAAGGTCATTTGATTTGTGAGTGATGCAGGAACATAGGTCTATTGACTGGTGTGGGAACAGGACTTCCCCTCGATTTCCCTTCATGCTATGCTCCTCTCTTGTTATCTCCACAGTATTTCCATACTACATGTTTGTCAAAGATCTGGAAGAGATGCTGGTGATAAATTGCATAAGCTTTTCTTTACAACCAACAGATCCAGGTTGCCCTGAGCATCTGTCCCATGATTAGCTGCTGCTTTCTTCAAGACTCTCAAACCAAATTTACAAAGACAGAACTGTTTAGGAAAGTCATGTGAGATCTTTGAGATGTGAATGCATGACTCCATACTTCACGAGAAAGATTGCTTGGAATGCATTGCAACTGGGTTTAGGACAATTTCTGAAGAAAGCATTCCTTTTGTTTCTCTTCTTCCATCTCTCCTCACCTTATTTATTACATTTTTCTCAACCACTCAGCTCCCAAGTCTATGGGTTGTTTACAACATCCTGAAATAATAATCCAAATAAATCCATGAAACATCAGAATTCAACCACACATATATCAATTTTTTCTTATTCAAAAAGAGTTTTTTTATCAACATGCATGGGAAATCTTGTAATTGTTTGTGTATTAAATAGTGCAATCCTGAAGAATGCTCTATGGAAAGAAATGTGAGTTTTTTTTGGTGGTATGATCAGAAATGGGTTGCCCTTACATTCACAAGCAATTTGCTGGTTGTGAACACATGCATGCGTGCTCACTAGCTTCACTCGGACGCGCCCCTTTGGGAGTGAAATGGAATTTCAAAGAAGCAGAAAATCAACTCAGGCAGCTCCGGTGAATAAAGCAGGGGCAGTGTGAAACTCAGCTGGGTAGCGAAGGGGGAGGGAACAAGCCAGAAAGTTATATATAAATGGATAGCTTAGCACAACGGTGGGTGGAGGGGGGCAGCCAGCAATAAAAGCTAAGGGTTCGCCCTAACCCACATGACAATGTAGCAGCCCACCACTAGGTATGATGTGTTACACAATATGAATTCACAAATATAGACATGGAAGCAAGGAATGATGCATATTTGTAGTTTGCCTAATTGATAAGAAAAAAAAAGAAACTTTGCTTAAGACTGCTAAGTAGCTGAGTTTTATTGAAGTTCCTCCATGTTATACTTGTTGAAGTTCCTCCATGTCATGCTCCATGTTATGTTCCTCCATGTTATGCTTCTAGTGATGGTTGGTTGTTTTGTCTACCTGCATGTCAAATATTTTAAAGAATTTAATTTTTGTAAAAAAAATCCTCACACGTAATTGTGGGCCACATTTGCACCAACAGGTGTCATTGGGTCTCTTTGTTAAGTGCTACATTTGTGAATTATTTTTTCATTTTCATGAGAGGGGAAGTCACTGAGGAACTTTTTCAGCAGAAATTGAAATTGGAAAAAAGAAATCCTAATTGATGGTGCTGTGAAATGAATGAAGCGTTTGTGTTCATTCCAATGCTATCAGTAGTATAAAGGCTATCCAAGCAAATCAAAATATTTTAGTCTAAAGTAGGAACTACACTCTGTTGGGGACAGAGGTCGTATTAAGAAGGTTCTGATCAGTTCTGAAGAACTGGTAGCGGAAATTTTGAGTAGTTTGGAGAACCGGTAAATACCACCTCTGACTGCCCCTGCCCCCATCTATTCTCTGCCTCCCAAGTCCCAGTTGATCAGGAGGGAATAGGGAATTTGCAGCAACCTTCCCCTGCCATGCTCACCAAGCCACACCATGCCCACCAAACCACACCATGCCCACCAAGTGGTGGTTGGGTTTGTTAAGAGTTTCAGGTTCATGGGAGTATCTCAGGATGTAAAATTCTATTCCTGTTAGTATTTCATGTGCAGTATTAAGGATATGATTGGGTTGACTCAGACAATCAACAGTCTGAAGAGACCTTGTGATCCTGACCATTGGAATTTAAGACCATATTTTCAGTCTTTTTAAAATAATGTAAATAAGTCCAAGAAAATTAATATCCTAAAGCCAATGCAAAGAACACTTTTGAGAAGGGTATATTCTATGGTACCAAAAGAGGGAAATTATATTTTTCCTGTTTTGCCTACAGTGATCCAAATAATCATAGCACTTATTATTTTAGATGATTTTTTTAAAAGTTCACCCTAAGTACAAAAAATGTCTTAAAAGTCATGTCTAATTTGAACGGAATAGGATAAAATATAGCTGACAATTATTAAAATAACTTTGTAGATTCAAGATGGGATGGGATTTCAAAAGGAAGTTTCACAGCTCATATACTGGCTTCTCAGTGACTTTTGATACACAGTGTATCATGATAACATTTGGTATGAAAAGACTAGATTCCATTCTACAATAGCTCCTGTGCTTCCTGTTGATCTGAGTAATCTCCTTTCTGCAGATCACAGATCACAGATATGCAGATCACAAGAGCCTGTAGGCTCTTGAACCATGGTGGCCTATGTAGTTTTATCATGTTCAATATCTTTATAAAACTGCTAGACTAAACTGTGTCGAAGTTTCCCAGTTCTATTATACTTTACCTTTTTTTTTTCAGAGGAAGCAATCAATATGCTTAAATACTGTCTTAGTTTGATAATGTGCTGGTGGAGGGAGAATAAGATGAAATTAAATCCAGATAAAATGGATGGTGTATTGATCAATAGGAAACTAGTTTCTGGGATTAAGTTTCAGCCTTTTTGGATAAGAAAAAGCAGACTTAGCATATTTTCTTTATCCTTAGTTGTCACTGGATTCACAGATGGCAGCTCAAGTGAAGTGCCCCTGTACTCAATTACAATAAGTGCATCAGCAGCAACCAACTCAGATCTATTTTGCCACTGTAAAGCCAGATATTTAGATTTGAAGTAAAGATTGCCTTGAAGAAGCTTTTGTTGTAGAGATGTTGTTAAGGCACCAAGATAGGAACAAGGATATGGTACCTTCTAGTCCTATCTTAGGCAAGAACACTGATTTGGGGCTAGTCACTCTCTCAGCCCAATGCACCTTATAGGATTGTTGTTGTGGAGAAAACAAGAGGAAGGAATATTAATCTATCTACCAACCAACCAACCAACCAAACGTTGGGACTGAGATCAGGATATTATTTGACATCAGGACTCAAAACAAGATAAAATAGTATCAGAGCATTTCAACCTCCCAGGACACTATTTGAACACTTGGTAATCACTTTAGTTCATGTTTAAACATGCCACAGTTCATAAAAAATAGTGTGTGTGTATCTATTTATCTATATAAACCTCAATATCTATATCATCTATATCTGAAGCTCACTTTTATCACAATAGAATAATGTTTAAAGTTAGATAACTATTAAAGAATGAAACATTTCATACAATTTTACATTTTATCTTAATAAATAGTGAAAGATCAAAGGTGAAAGGTTTTACATGAAGGGAAAATAGAATCTGGTGATACCCCACAAATGAGAGGCTCTATACCCATCAAGCAACACACCTTGGAATAGGCCCTAGAGAAAGAAAAGAATCAAATCCCAAACCCATGGAGCCAGCTGAGAAGGATACCAGGATTGATGGTATTGAAAGCTGCCAAGAGATCAAGGAGCACAAGAATGGATACACCACCACTATCCTGATTCTACCACAAGTCATCAACAAGCATAACCAAAACTGTCTTCGTAATAAATCTTGGCCTGAAACCCAACTGAAATAAGTCTAGAATAGAAATAGCATTTAGATTTACTGTATATACCACTCCACAGTGCTTTACAGCACTTTCTGGGTGGTTTACAAATGTCAGCATATTGCCATTCAATAAACTGAGTCCTCATTTAGCCACCTTGGAAGGATGGAAAGTTGAGTCAACCTTGAGTCAGCAATAACAATAGCAGTTAGTCTTATATACCGCTTCATAGGGCTTTCAGCCCTCTCTAAGTGGTTTACAGAATCAGCATATTGTCCTCACAGTCTGGGTCCTCATTTCATCCACCTCGGAAGGATGGAAGGCTGAGTCAACCTTGAGCCGGTGAGATTTGAACCGCTGAACTGCAGAGAGCAGTCAGCTGAAGTGGCCTGCAGTACTGCACCCTAACCACTGCGCCACTTCGGCTCTCAAGTTAGGATTGAACTCCTGGGTAGAGTTAGCCTACAATACTGCATTATAACTACTGCCCACCATGTTCCCTAATCCATTTCCTCTGGGGTTCTCCTCAGCTGCAGGCTGAGAACCTTCTCAACTTTCCCCAAGAAGGAAAATTTGATACTGGTCAATAGGCTTGGATCCAAGGATGGCTTTTTGGGAAGGAGGCATACCACCTCAGAGGATGGGTACACTACCCCTCTTTCAAAGAGGCCAACACTAAATGTTCATCATCTCCCTGACTGCTTTTGCAACCCAGGATCCAGCAAATAAGTGACACTGGCACAAACATATCCCAAATCACTCCACCAGACCATATCCCAGGCACATGAGCCTGCTCTGCCCATCAGAGTCCAAGGTGGAACTGATCTGAATGAATAATCTTAACAGCCCAGCACATGTTTTGGGGTGGGTAGGGGTTGGGTCACCTTAATAGTGCTGTTGGAAGGCTGAAAGGCCATCAGACACAATAGGAGCAGAGAAATATTGACATTTCACTTCCCTTATCAACACAAAGTAATTCTAATATGGACTCTTACCTATGTCCCATCAAAGTTGCTTTGAGTCTTCCTCCAACTGCGTTCCAGATGTCTCTTCTGGTGTTTCATCGCCCAGAACTGCTCAATAAATAAATAAATAAATGAGTAAACACTCTGGAATAGGCACAGAAGAGACGTGATCCAATCATCCAGCCACTTGCCCATTCTAGGTGGTAATGATATCTCAGTTGAATTGTCTACCAGATCCTCAGGATAAGTTGTCTCTGGATCCATTAATCACTGGACAGTACAGAATCAAATCTTCATCAAAGCCTGACAGAGGTATGTTAAAAAAAGAATTCTAGTCTATCCTGCAATTACTGTAAAACTTCATCTTGATTTCCATTGCTGCGACCAGTACTGAGTCTGGATTTTGTGAAACAGTTTTGGTGACTTTCCTGCAAAATTTAGATTTTTTTTGAAGTGCAGCAATAATAATAAATACAATTACTGAAATGCAGAAACACATGGTTGAAGTTTTGCCTTCATTTTTCCCAAAGATACTTTCCATGTGACATAAGAATCTCAGAATTTAATGAAAACATTAGAGAGATTTTCCACTCTGATTTTTCCATTGCATTTCCTTCCGACATGTACATCTCTACTTTGAAATTGTCTGGGATAGAAATATTCATATTTTGAAGATCTATCTGGACCTAGAATAGAAGATAGAAGAAAAGAAAAAGCAGGAGAAGGAGAACATAGAAGAAATGTCCTACTGGACAGGATTTTTTTTACCCTGATAGCTGGCTCCTGATTACAACATGACATGAACTGGAAGCCTAGCATTGAATATATATAAACATACTATATATTCATCAAGTGAACCCTTATCTTGAGCCTGGTTAGAAAACAATACCCATTTAATTTTTCTTTCAAGAGGCGGCCCAGAAGTGCTGCATTGTACCACAAATAAAAGTGGTGCCACAATGCCTGTAAATCAGAGCTTTAAACTATGTTTCAATTATCCTTCTATTATCCAGCTGGTGTTTAAGTATGTTTATTATTCAAATCAGCAGAGAATGTGTGGCTGTTGTGTAAACAACTGTCAATTGCTGAAACAATGATTACAAGGCACCATCTCTTTCAGGTGTACTTAGAGGTACTTATACCTCAGCCACTTGTATTTAAATATCATGCAAACACAATGCTTGAGTGACTACTTTTGCTGCTACTCCCAATACTTCTTGCCAATTCTATTACATTAAACAGGAAAACCTATTACATTTCCTTCCCCATTTAGAGACAGCCATCCTCTGTTTTTAACCACCCTAGCACTAAAGCTCGAGTTAATATAATAGACAGGCTAAGGAGTACAGACAGTGTAGTTACTGAGGGAGGCCAGAAGAAAATCCATGTTGATTGCACCTTATTTCAAGCATTTGAAAGCTTCTGCTAAAAGAGATAGATAGAGAGAAAGGACAGATGGAAAAGGATGAAATACTCTACTGAAAAAGTAAATGAATCACACCAAAAGTTGTTCAGGAACAGGTTGAAGAAATGTCTTGGCTGCTTTACAGTGTATTCTACTATATTCACTAGGATTGTTTTCAGATGTGTTTTGGTTTACAATTTTAGAAAACAGTTTTTATTATATTTGGAAAATGTATTGAATAAGATTACTGTAAACTGGAGGAAGGGGGATGGATTAAACCACAGAAGTGATAATAGCTCATGACTTGTTGATTGCCACATGGTGACCAAGACTGATGGCGAGAAAGGATTTTCTCTATTTCTTATAGGGCGTTTCATTTTGATGGCAAGAGACAGATTTGGAGCATAGTATACAGCCTAAGTTTCATATGTGTAGAGATATCATAGCAAGAAAGCTAGGCCAAAAGTCATTCTTGATTTAAATTTATGTTGGGTTGGGTTTCCCACCCCCTGGACATGGAATGTGCAGCTTTTAAATATCAGTTGTTGAGAAAAATATTGGTTATCAGTTCTAAACACATATCCTATTTTTGCATTCTTAAAGCATCTAGTTGACTCTGGAAGGAGCAGAACAGTAAACTAAATAGAATTTAGTTTAGAATTTCATAGCAGTTTGAGTGCTAGAGGAAACTATTAAAGAATCTCCACACAGATTTATTTATTTATTTGTAAAATTTATTAACCACCTATTTTACTGCACGGAAACTCTGAATGGCTTACACAATATGCAGTATCTGGAGTACCTGAATGTTGACCATATATATGAAAATGCTTTAGTTAAACATTCAGGTAGCAAAATAGTTCATTGTTCAATCAATAGCCAATTTAAGTGAACTGAATCAGAACATGTTGACTACAAGCTCAAAGCTGTGGCACAGACCTGAGAAGCTGCCTTGACTTCTGAAGTCACTGCAGTCACAAATAAAATGATGGAGTTAAATGCTTCTGTTTGAGAGAACACTGTGTTATGCCTGGATTAGCAGGCGACAGTTGCTTCTTGTTACATTTATTTAAAACAAGAAATTGTGAAATTAAAAGTAGCATGCAGGAAAATAATGGATTGTGCTTTAAGAAGAAACTGTGCAGTGTGCTTGTTAAATGACATCCTTTCCCCAGAAATTCATGGAGATGCTGTGTCTGTTTTGTAGTCAATAGCGCTGGTCTAATTGGTGGCCTTGGAAACAAAATCAGGTCATACCAAGATCAAGCATATGTAGATCTTCTTGTTCAAATATACATTAGAATAAGAACCCTTTGTAAGAGTCCACATTGAAAAGCCGAAGACAGATGCTCCCATGCACAGCTAATGTTACTTAGAATTGTTTACCTGTTTGTAACATTAAAATCATGTTTTTCAGAGCAAGGCGGAAAGAATCCTTCACAGTCTCAAGAAAATACATTAATGTTGTGTTCTTTTTTTTAAAGTCATAAGTAGAATGTTTGCATATGAATGGTTTTATAGTACAGCATAATGGTCTTCTTTGAGTTTGCAATGTGCAGGCACACATATATTTAAATGTAATTAAGTAATCAATGGTGTACGTTGTCAAATGAATGTTTAGGCTGCTGAAGGATGAGTTCCCAGCACAGTCATTGCAGCTGCGCAGTCATCTCTTACTTATCCATCCATGCCGCCCCCATTTCCCCTGTATAATTATGTCTGAAGTTATTTACATAGTGATGATACTTTACGGAAACAAAACTGTAATACTTCAGCAACTGTTGGATGGAATTGCATAGCAGTAACAATCCTTGGATTGCTGTTGGTTACCTAAACATTACTAAGAAACATAGCAGTGCATTGTTTTGGAGGTAAACTCCTTGTTGTCTCTGTCTCTCTATCTCATCTCTGTCTGTCTGTCTGTCTGTCTGTCTGTCTCTCTCTGTCTGTCTCTGTCTCTGTCTCTCTCTCTCTCTCTCTCTCATATCTCTCTCATACACATTACTCTACCCTACCCTACCCTTCAGCACCTAGAACTGAATCATTCTAGGAGCTGCATATGATCTGATTAAGAACTCCCTATCCCTTTCAGGGGATGACCACTTTGACATAGTTTGGGATCTTAGTCACTTCAGCTTAATAATACAAACAGTATTTCTTATAGGGTCATCCTTCCCAGTCACATCAATAGGAAGAGGTGAATCTCACAACAAGTCATAACAGGGTTGGGGGCAGGTGAGGCCACCAAAGCATGGGGAAATTGAAACTATCTATGAGGAGAAACTCCAAAATCAAATCCACAGGAAGACAAGGACAAATCACATGTATTGTTGTCAAGTAAATTTCATGTGCACTTAATAAATTGGGGTACCAAATGATGACAAGCCTAACCCTCAAAATGGAAGGTACTTCTCTAGTTATTACAGCAGAGTCATAATCCTTCACTAGTAGATCTGGACTGGTGACATGGCTAGACCATTCCTATATGGCATTTTGATAACTGATGCTGCTCCTCATTTTCTAAGGACATGTACAAATGGAAAGTGCATTATGGGAAGCATAAATTAAGTATGCTTAATTTGAAATTGTCAAAGTGGAAATGAAGTATAGTAAATTGTCTGATTTAGGAGTGACAGATTATCACATTCAGAGGAAGAAACTGCATGAAGAAATGGAGTGGCAATAATATTCCAAAAGGACTTACTATGTATGTGCATGGCTATAAAACAAAGAATGACTAAAATTAGGGAAACCCACATTAAAATTGTACATTACTATGTACTGTATATTCTTACTAGTACAATAGTGGAAAGTTCTAAGGCACTCTCTGCAAACTGAAAGTGGAGCTAATTTCAAATTTTGGAATAAAGTTGGATGGATGGAGGAAGTGAAAATTATAGGAAGATTTGGAGTGGGTACATACAATAATGGAAGAGAGAATTTTGGGGAAAATATTTGTTCATTAGCTAATATTTTCCAATCATCCAAAATTTAGAATTTTGGATATTACAGAACATCAGAATTAAACTGATAATGTAGAAAAGAAAAGAAAGATAGAAAGGTGTAATTCAGTCAGCTAGGACATTTTCAGGTGTACTTTGTAGAACAGGACCATGAATGATTGGTATAAAAATATGGGTTAAACTGAGAAAATTAAATAGAATAGGTGGGCCAGCAAGATTTATCTGAAGAAACATAGTCAGAATATAAGACTGAGATAAAGATCCGATTCAATGCACCAAACTTTTATGAAATAAAAGACACCTAGGAAGATGTAAGAGATAATATGAAAGCTGAAATGAAAAAAAATTCTCAAAACTTCAAAGAGGGAAAGATCCAAGTAGCTTTCAGAATAGCTATCATGATATGAGAAAGATCTAGGATGAAAGCCTTGGACAACAAGAACATACAACACTTGAGTGAAGACTTTCAACATCAAGCTAGGAAGGACAATAAAGACATTTCAGTCAAGAATATATCAAATATAGAGAAGTATAAGAAAAGGAGAATAATGGGAGATGATTTTCAGATCAGTGCAATTGCATAAAAATTATAATCTATATAAGGCTACTCAAGAATAACAACAAAAAAGATCAAATAGAAGCAAATGATGTAAAAGTACATTAACAGCTATTAAATGGCATGCAAAGAGTTAAAATTCTGGATTTTTGCAGCTCAAATCTGAAAGATCTAATTAAAGGAAGGCAGACATTCTTCACAAAAAGAACAGTAGAATGACAAAAAATTTGGCAAAGATAAAATAGGAACCAATTTCACAAAAAAGTGAGGTAGAAGATCAACCATTGAATAGAATCTCAGGATACAAATGAACTGGTTAAAGTGGCAAGACTAAGTGAAACTAAAATATGAAATAAGATTGCAGGGACTAGAGATTGGAAGTGGTTCATGGATGTCACAGAACACTTGAATATTCTTTTGAGAAGTCTTTACAAAGAACATAATTTACTTTTTAGTGGCTGCTGATCTCTGGGTCTTGGTATGGGATGGCAGTGGGATTTTAGGAGGACATTCTATTTCCTGTGGCTGCGTTAGATTGATCACTGGTAATTTTGTCATTTTTAATTATTTGGCCAGCTTATCAGACTGTTACAAGGCACAGCCTATCAAACATATGTACAACCAATTTTAAATCTTTGTTATCCTTGCCATCCAGAGAGTCAATAATTGTAAGATGCTGGCCTTTTAATTCATGAACTGGACATATATTGGTGAGAGCTGCTGTGGAAGGATATTAATCTGTGACACTACCACTGTTTTTCCATGGATGAGAAATGTATCTTAAAATATCTTAAAAAGGATCTTTAAAAACTCTGGTATGAGATGGAAGGCACTCCTCCTGAGACCATGGTGGGTAAAGGAAGTTACTGAAAGGGGAATTAGATAGTCTACTCCAATTGGATGAGGTCTTTATGTTAGAACAAGCCACTTCTAAGTTATCTGCCTGAACCTCAGGCCCATGTGACCAAGTTATTGGGCACCATGGACTCCAGCTGTTACTATATGCAATAGGAGCACAATTGTAATCACCACATTCCTAAGAGGTCAGTAGGGACATGCATAAGCATACCAGCCTGCCTAACGTCCCTGCCCTACTGTCCGCATTTATTTGTATCCATTTCCTGTGTTCTTATTCATGTTTATTCTTATTCCTGTTTTTTTTGCACATGAGTGATAAACTAACTAAATAAAAATAAATAAATGTAATGATGGATGAGTATGTAGATCTAGTATTGAGGCTTGGTCAAACAGCAGAGAAATGTAGCCTTATTTGGAGAATAAACAATTTGAGTTCTGATTCTGAAGTAAAATATAGAATAGAATAACAAGAGTTGGAAGGGACCTTGGAGGTCTTCTAATCCAACCCCCTGCATAGGAAGGAAACCCTATACCACTTCAGACAAATGGTTATCCAACATCTTCTTAAAAACTTCCAGTGTTTAGAGCATTCACAATTTCTGGAGGCAAGTTGTTCCACTGATTAATTGTTCTAACTGTCAGGAAATTTCTCCTGAGTTCTAAGTTGCTTCTCTCCTTGATTAGTTTCCACTCATTGCTTCTTGTTCTACCCTCAGGGGCCTTGGAGAATAGTTTGACTCCCTCTTCTTTGTGGCAACCCCTGAGATATTGGAACACTGCTATTATGTCTCCCCTAGTCCTTCTTTTCATTAAAGTAGACATACCCAGTTCCTGCAACTGTTCTCCATATGTTTTAGCCTCCAGTCCCCTAATCATTTTTGTTGCTCTTCTCTGCAATCATGTAGCTATGGTGGGAGACCTTCATAAGGGCCAATAGCACTGTTTTGGGCACTTCTTGGAAATAAATGGTAGACTAAAGATTGCACAGCAAGAATAGTGAGCTGATGATGATAGTGTGAAGAGAACTTGATGAATGAATTTGGTGATTCCTTGGAATTTCTCTCTGGAGCAAGGAGAACACCAGGATTGCCCTCAGGTACTCCATGGAGTGGTTCCCTGTGAGTAGGCTGTAAGACACTGAACTCTAGTCATCTTGCCTAAGTCATAGTTCAGTTCCTTCTAAAGGACACTAGCTAGCATACATTCGTAACCACTTTAGGCAATTGTTTATTAATGTCTTTTTTATTTAAGAATTTCAGAAGGGAAGGTTTCACTACACCAAGTGACTTTCCTTCTTTCCTTAATAGACAGCTTTATTCATATTTAAGGAATTTAAATTTTTTGAATAAACAGCAAAAGAGTAACCAGAATGTTGATTTTAGAAAGTTATAAATGGATTAAGGAGCCAGATGGACTTGAAATAAGATTTTGAAATTAATTACAAGAAAACATTCTGTGGGTTGTTTAAATTTCTACAAAATGGATATACTATATATGAAGGTTTTGAACCTAACTGTAAGAAACCTTCACATTGGAAAATGTTGTTGATTAGGAAAAAAGACACAATTAAAAGAAAATTTGAAGGTTGACTAGAGGATAGGGATTAAGATTATAATTAAATGAGAAAATATCCGTAAGAGCTATGGTGGTGCAGTGGTTGGAATACAGTATTGCAGGCTACTTTTGCTGACTGCCGACTGCCAGCAGTTTGGCAGTTTGACTCTCATTGGTCAAGGTTGACTTTTGAGTTCGGTAAAATGAGACTCAGATTGTTGGGGACAATAGGCTGACTCTGTAAACTGCTTAGAGAGGACTGTGAAGTGATATATATGTCTAAATCAGTGGTTCCCAATCTTTTTTTGGCCATGCCTCACCTAAGCATCTTTAAAATCCTGTTATTTCTGTTATTATAAAAATAGATTCAAAAGAAATTATAAAAGAGTAACAGATTTTACTGAATAAAACAGTAAGTAAGGCTGGTTTGAACGTGGATCTGAACATGGATTTAAAAATGTCAGGCTTGCAAGAATGATATGGAAAACAATGTTATGCTGGATTTACAAATTAAACCGGATAATATTTAATAATTAAAGTAGACTTACCAATAATATATCAGAAGAGTGACTTGGATAGCTTTCTTATCTTGGATTTGTAAAAATGATGTGTTAAATATGTAAAGAGATTTCTAAGAGGAACCAAAGAGAAAATGGTAAAATAAATCAACTTGTGGGATACTAAATTAAAGATCAAGATTCTTAAAAGTAAATGGAAAGAATACAAAGAGGGTTTACCTGACCAATGTTAAAATATATACATTGTTTCTGGTAGCTTTTAATGGATTTTTTTGACTACGTTTGAATGTCTAGGCTTTAAAGATTTTTATAGACAAGAGATAAAATATGGGAACAACAGTTTTTTCTTTTATATTTTTTAAGGAAAGTGGTGCTAAAAGTAGAGAAATGTGAAAATGATTTACTTTGATTAGGATTGAATAATGATGCTTCATAATTTGTTTATAGATAGCATATGAGATACAAGAAAAGATCTTTTGTTGAAATATCAGAGAAGGTGACAAGTTACTGAAATTGTACTTATCTTGATGAAGGGGGAAATATCTTTTTGGTTTATTTTTTCTTTTAGTCTTCACTTTTTCTGTTTTCTTTTTACTTTTCATATTTTCTCAGTTTAGGTATTCTATTCTATTGGGTAGACTATTCTACACGGTTCTCCATCCTTGCCAAGTTTCTGGATACCAGCAATCTGCATTTTGACCCAAAAGTTATCTAAATGCTTCAAAAGACAGATGTCTCTATTCTCCATATTCAAATCATTTCTCATCTGCTCCAAAGTAAAAAACAGAACAAGTATGTGCAATCCCACATACTTGTTGTGTAAAGGACACAACTACCTGTGATAAACTCATGATAAACTCATGTAAAAATCCTCCAGAACAGTCTACCAAAGGCATTTAGATTCCATGCGGCTATTGGATATTTCTTCATCAACAATCTCTGGCATGCAATTAGGGGCAACAAGAAAGGCAGTGTTCATCCCCTGTACTTACTGAATATATGGATTCCTGCCTTGTGGCCCTGTTTAGAGTAATTTGGACCTTTTTAAGGAAAGATTTTCAGGATATAATTCTTGCAGTCCAACCAGCTAACAAGAGGAGATTACATTTTGTTTAACTTTACATAATATTTAACTTTAAGGCTCTGATAATGGCTTATTTCTTAATTTAATTTTACCTAACAATATTTAAATACCACTCCTACCTAGCTAATTCTAAACACTACATATGAGCAATATATTTTTGAAATACTGAATAATTTAAGGAATAAATAAACCAAATGGCATTTTTATTTTTCTAAGGATATAACTTCTTTAATTTTTAAATTCTGTATTATAGCGACATATCTGGATGACAATAAGTTTTCAGATTAAACAATACATCATCTTGATCTCTCTGATTGTCCTTCCTGCTCTTAATTCTGTAAATAATGTGAAATGATTCACCTGTTGCTTTAACTAGTTTAAATCCCTTTAATATACAGTATTTTAACTGATATTTTTCTTGTTCTAATTTCATATATGAAATGCTTCATTTGCTTCAAAGTGGATTTAATAGACAACCAGGTCTTGCTGAGGCCTTATCTGTGAAACTACCCAAGCCAGATGTTCCTACTGGTGAATTAAAAAGGTACACTGAATGCTTAGAGTTTAAGGAACATAACTGGAGGGGAGGGGATGATGGAAATTGCTGTTGATGATATGTTGCCATGGGGCTAGAGTCTTCCAGAGTCTTAGTGCCAGGTAAGATTGTTAGTGATTAATCAGTGATAATGCTTGTAAGGTTAATGTCTTCCTCATTTGGCTTATTCAAATATTTCGTCTTCTTTTTCTCTTTCTCCTCCTTTTTTTGGCATGGAAATGTCAACAGGTGTAAGCAAGTCTATGGAGATGAAAAGTGCCAAGGCTTCATTTCTGGCGGAGGATGGCCTTCATGCACAAGAGACAGCAATTGCAGAGTTCTGCAGACTGCCCATCAATCCGCATTGTTGCCTGGCACCTATATATCATCCAACATGTGTGTAGGCACCATGCCATCGGAACAGATGGTAAAGACTGGAAGCAGCCAAGCTACTATGTACAGTAGGTGTGCTGAAGTAAAAGTGGGGAAGGTGCGATTTCCATCCAAGAATGCTGGACTCACTCTCTATGCCTTGGATTTTGAAACCCAGAGTTAAGGGGATGGGCAGCTGCCATTTAGCTCAACTCCCTTTTGGATTTCATTTACCTTCACACAAAAGCCTCTGTTTCAGTTCCAAGGTGCCATTGGCCTTGTCGGTGAATTAGGTGGAGCAGTGGGAAAATGCATCCTTAAATCATCTCTATCTTAGCTGGCTTTCTGCCTGAAAATTTTACAGATGAGCTAAAACACATACTCATCACAGTTCATGCAAAACGTGCAGAGGGCTGAAACAAGTTGTTGTTGCTGCTGCTGCACTCTGCCACCACCTGATTCTTTTTTAGACAAAAACTTTCCAAATGAAAACGGTTATTAGCAAACAGCTCCCCTTTGAGTAACAAAGTAACTGAAAAGATTGGCTGGGTTTGTACCTTTTTAAATAAGGGAAAATGCACTCCTCTTGCTGAGCTCAGTGGTAACACTGCTGCTCCTAACACAGTATGGTAAATGGGAAAGTGCACACGGTAATATTCGGCTACCAATTTGCATTTCGACTTTCATGCTTTCTTAGATAGAGCTGTGCCTGGATTTAAATTAAAATTAAATGGAATTTGGGAAGAGATTTGGCTATGCAAGGACCTGTTTTAAAATCAAATCCGCACAATTTTCATGAGCTACATTTTGTTGTCAATTAGAAAGTTTACAAAGACTAATTGGCCAAGATAATACTGACCTTCAAATGATTAGCAAAATAGACATGGATAAACAATATCTATTCTTAAGGTTTATTTGTTCTATTTCTTTATTAAATTTATTGGTTGCCTATCATGCCACAGGGTAACTTTGGGCTTAGAATACTAACAATTGCCCTGGTTGCATGTCCCCCCCTCTTTTTTTTAAGCTGGTGCCCTGTGAGGTCCACCACTGAACACATTGAGTAGAAGGTATGTCTACATATATATTATTTTCCAATGTATAAAAATATACAAAACAAACACTACCAAAGTTCATAAATTAGAAATAGAAAAAAAATCTGCTCTTTTTTCTATCAAGTAATTATCATCTGAATCTTTTCTCCAACTTCTTTGTCCCTTTTTAATCCCTGGTATTTGAAGATTTGATGGGATGTATGAGAGAGATTATGTTGGAGTGAGAGGATTTGCAAGATATGAGTAAATGAGTTGAAGAGGCATAGCAAATAGTCTGGATTGGTTGATGGAGTGAAGGGAAGTGAAAGGATGGCATAGATGATGGTTGGAAGGGCAAAGAAACAACAGATTGACCTTTTAGCATGAAGGCATTTTTATAGTCCATCACTGAACAGTGATGGAGATGGCAAGGCAGGAGGAGAGATAAAGCCTACTACTTACTGGATCACTGGGGCTGCTGTGGAGAGGCCACTAATATGTTGGTCATCACTGGACTTTATATGACTGAGAAGGTAAGGAGAATGAGTGTAATATTGCTAAAAAAAGGAGAATAGGACCAGAGGCTGACAGAAGAGTAGCTACTGTGCCTTCACTAATTGACATGTCTGTTTGTCTAATCAGGACTATGTAGTTATGGAATCTTGGGGGGGTTGAGAAGATGAGGAAGGAGATATCCTCAGTGAGTAGCAAAGAAGATATACCAAGAGGAACAGGCCAATACAGATCTTCAATTTGATGCTGAGATGATCTAAGAACAGTTAGTTATGTACTCATCATGACACATTTAGACAATTGCAGTGTTTTCTACATGGGGTACCTTTGGAAACAACTTGAAACTGAAATGATTCAATATATAGCTGTCCAGCTGCTAATAAGGAGAAATAGGTTTATTTATGTGTGTCCTTCCAAGAAGGCTGCTGAGGGCATCAACCCTATATAAAATGGAGGGTATATTTGGCAAAGACGTAATTTTATTTGAATTTTTTAAATCTAATCCTGCATCTATGCTAGCTTCCCATTTTACTTACATAAATAACTCTTTATATATTCCTTAATTTCAACATTCTTGAATACTAAAGTGGGAACAAAACTAACTTTGAAAATTACTGCTCTATCAGTCTCTTAGCTGTAATCAGTACACTGCTATATTTTTATATTATAAACATTTGGACTGAATGTTTTCTGGGAACATCTTGGTCCCAGAACAGGCAGAATATAGATATGGTAATTTAACATAGACCAACATATTATATTCCAACACCTAGCCAACAAATATTATATCTTCCCAAAGACAACCTTTATGCAGCTTTGAATGACCTAAAGATGGTTTTTGATTCTATATCATGTCAGAGACTATGGTGAAAATTATCCACAACATCAATTAATTATTGTTATTATTCTAAAATTATTCTAAAATTAATGTAACTGTATCTTGACATCACCATGCAAGTTAAGAAAAACTGTAAAAAGAGTCTTAGCTGAACCTATTACCACCTTATTTTTGCTTTATGATCTTTAATCCAGCTATTTCTTTAATTTTGGTGACCTACAGAGTTATATTGAAGCATTAGCTCCTTATTGTATAGGGATTATTTTGAGATTAATTATTCTGAAACAAAGGTTCTAATATTTTCCAGAAATCCCCACAATAAGCTAAAAAATCAATGGAAGAACTATTGAACAGGTTACAATTTTAGTATTTAAGTATTCACTTTCAGTCTTCTACCTACGGTGTAGCAAACATAGTAGTGCCTTATAAAACCCCCAAAACAATTATTAAATTTGCATGTCAACAACTGTATATATGCAATTATTAAACTATTAATGTTAATTTTTTGGGTTTGATGATACATGTGGCTTGCAGATATGTATCTATAACGAAGTTTCCAGCCTAGAAGTTATTCAAGTCTTAATTGGTAAATGATTTTTATTTCCCCATTAACTGGAATGAAACATATTATTCTGATGATATTCTTAACTTTTTTATATGGTTACAGTTAAGATGTATCTCTTTTCAGCTCATCTGATATTATGCTGCCTCACATACAAATTGAAGCAAATGCTTTGGAGAACATCTTTGGTTCACTTTATCTTATTATATAAGTTTGAGTCTTCCTTCAGAAAACAAATCAGCCTTGTTTTATTATAGCTTTTCCTTCTTGGCATTAGCTGATTTCATGCAGGACAAAATCTTAGCAGAGGAATTAGGACTTAAAATGAATAGAATTAGAGTTTTCCACTTGCAATATGACTCAGCCTTGGTCCATTCCTCAATAATTTAAAAACATTTTCATAATTCATATGGAAAACTTTACTTTGTCCTAAATGGTTAATTATCAATTATATATCAGCATTCCGTATGATATAGCATCCATATAGTATCAGTATATGTTCCAATATACAGTGAGTCTGTATCTTATGTACTGTTAAGTCTGTATGCAGTTGATACAGTTGAGTCTGTATCTTATGTCCATTAGATACTGAATAGAAGACAGAATTAGAAATTTTAATTCTTCCTTTCCTCCTATGAGATCAAACTTTAGCTATTCCAGAAAGGTTGCAAAATATCTAATAATAGTCATGGCTTATAAAATCCTCTGTTTGCCTCTCTCTCACTGAGGTAACTCTCTCAGTGTTTCCTGTGCAACTGATTTCCTGTACAAATCGATGGTTGCTTTATATTTGCTTTATATTTGATAACAATAATGTTGTATTGTTATGTTTTTAAAAATTGGTCTTGGGCTGTAAATAAAATCAATCAATCAAGTTATTATCATCACAATGACCACAACTCCAGAGGTCTTTTTTCATGGCAGACTCTTAACTAGGAATGTAGCAAGATTCATGGGCTTCCTCCATGCTAGCTTCTTATAACACAGTGAAGGCTGTATTGTTCTGGCAAAATTTTGCTGCTAAAGAAGACTATAGCCTGCCTTTGGGAAGGTTGCTTCCAAAATCATTGCTCTTCCTTCTTCCCTCCTACCTCTCTCCTCTTTCCCACCCCCCTTTTCCCCCTCTCTCTCCTTCTCCCTCTGTCTCACACATGCACCAGGAACATTCAGATGACTTTAGAAAGCTCCCAGTAGAGATCTGGGTGTTCATATTAACAGGGTGACTATTCAGACCCAAAGTGGGGGCTGACTGAGAAAGGAGGCATCTATGGCAAAGCTACTGGAGTAGTGGACTTTCTGGTAGATGGGTAACAATGTCACTTTCTGATAGTGAGACTATTTTGATATTTTGATTTGCATCATCTACTCTCACATTTTAAATATATACATTTCAACTTTAGCTTTGTATTTTATAATGAGAAATTAATAAACATTTTACTCTAGGAAAAACAGGAATGTGTGTGCACTTGAAGCTATTTTAAAGAATTTTCATACTTCGTATCTAAATCTACAGCTTCAGGTTTTTCAAAGGCTGGCTTGGGTTTTCGCACTGGAGGATCTCCATCTCAAAATAAGAATATCGGAGAGTAAGTGGAACATATTCAGCAACTAGCTGGCATCTGGCAGACTGATGCCCAGTAAATTGTGCTAATTATATGCAAATAAAATCTGTAAATTAGCTATGCTTTCATGCTCATGATACATTTCTGATGTGGCCCTAAGTGTTAAATATTTTGCTCCCCCCATATCATTAGCTGAAATCTTGCAATTTAATTACCAGTTATCAGAAAAATAGCATTTTTGCTTTCCCTGTATCTTCTTTTTCCCTAGTCAAAAGTTTTGCTTTCATGAACTGTCTTCTTGAAATAAATATGTAGATGTTTGTATTTTAAAAGTGTTCATTCTGATTCTGGGGAAAGGGTTGGATGGCAAAATTGAAAGATGCAATTTAATATAGTCCCGTCTATTGAAATCATAGTCAATCTAGTGATTTATATTAGTGGGAAACTGACTGAAGATCACCTAAGGACAACTAGCTTAGTCTAAAGATTACATTGGACACCCCTAGAGTTTCCATAATCCCATAGGGGAAAGTAGCAACCGCATGGAGATGAGAAAGAAATTGATGCTTCATCTGGATGGAAGACTTTTAACCTGCTGATAATTCTTCTCAAGCTCTTACTCATTGAGTATTGGAAAGGGTAGGCATGCTTAAAGTAAACATGAATAATAAATAAATGAACCAATTCTTTTATAAATTCAGGAACATTGAGACATGTGACTAAGTTGAGTACCGTTGATAGCTAAAGGCTAAATTGAGAAGTAAGAGGGATGTCAAGCCACTTCTACTTTTGGCCAAGGAAAATATATGGATGTTCATGAAGGAGTCAATGTAAAGTGCAAGTGACCTTCTCCACATGTGCAGGGTTTAAGCTAACTATATACAGGTATTCTGCCTATAATTTCCTCAGACTTCTTGCCTTTTCTTTGAAACAAATAGATAAGGTCCCATGGAACCTTACGCCTCTTGTAATGACTCAAGGCTATCTCCCTGCATGATCCTCCTCCTTGCCTTGGCAACTTCCAACAGTCAAGCTCAACTTGTTCTCATTTTCTCTAGTACCTTTCCAAAACTGATGTTGTCTAAATAAATTGGATTGCAGTTTCTACTATGGGATGTGTAAAACCAATATACAGTATGAAGGATACAGACTGGGGAAATCTTATACTATAGATTGGCAATTAATGCATGAAATGCAGAGCATAAAAGTTGGGTTCTTCCCCCCCCTTTATAAAACAGCTGCAAGAGTCTCTTCACAAGAACTTCCCAACTTCATTAAAGGAAGTTTATTATGGATTTAGTTCCTGTCGGAAAGCTGGCCTTCCGCTGTTTAGAAAGACCTCTTCTTAATTCTTTATTTGAAAAACACAAGCATGGCAATAGATATTGCCTTTGTAAATGACTTCCTGATACTAAACTTCCTATTTTTTTTAAATACCCAAGGGATCATTAAATAAATATTAGCAATTTTTTATGAATATGATCTTTTTACCTTGATATAAGGAAAGGAGACTTTAGCTTTGGTTTAAAGAAATAGTCCTGGATGATTCAAGAAAAAAATGAACAACCTGCTTGTTTAAATGATTGTTCTATATTCTCACTGAATTTATTAGAAGTATTGGATATAATGTAGAAAAAGATTGCAATTCATTTTGAAATTGTAATGCAAACATTATTCAGAGTTATCTGTCAGAGTGGAGTGTGTTGTTTGGGAAACTGCCTGGAATAAATTATTTTAAAACTAGGTTAGTGATCTTGGGATATAAAATATAAAACACTGTTCTTTAGACCAGCAGTCATATCGGAATTCACAGGAAGTATCTTCTGATTATAATTTCACACAATTAGAAAGATCATTTCCACCACAGTGGAAACAGACAACAGCCTCAATTGTAACACAAACTTTTAACAATCCCCTCCTAAATCAGGAAAATTATTCTATCGATTTCACTTCAACAGTTCAATTGCCACGACATTTACCTTCCCTTCAAACAGGGAGTTGTTTCCATTGATAAATCTGTGGCTGATTTCTGTTTTTCTGAGGACAGGGTTTTAAAATCCATATTAGTTAGAACTGTGCATATTTGATGGATGATTTGACATCTCATGTCCTGATCAACAAGCCAATTCTTTGCTTGTGCAGCCCAGGCAAAGAAGCTGTTGATTGCTTGGCAGATCAGTGGATAAAAGCAGATTTATCTTGTTTTAACCTTTTCCCCAGGATGAACATTTCTCTGAGCCAGGTCACCTGTCATTTACTTTGTGAACATCAACTTAGGTTCATGTGCTGCACTGCTCAGCTCCTTGTTGTCGTGGAGCAAAATGGGCTAGGTAGTCTGTTGATTAGACACAAAATCCCTCTTTAGTTTGTGGATTCTTCAGTTACAACTCCATTGACCTCTATCTCCATTGATCCATGTTGCCGACTTCATTGAACCATATGTGTTCTTGTTACATTATAATCCATGTTCTGGATTCCCACAACACATTGAAACCCACATTAAACAAATGGTAGGGTTATGGCTGCTATGTGAACATAGCCAATGAAGTGGTTGACTGACACTAAAGGCATTTGAAAGACAAGGGTGAAACACGTCCTTACAATTGACTATGGGAATAGTAATGAAAGTAAGAGTGTGGTTTCAAAGAGGTGTATTGCTTTATCTAGTTCAATCTGGAAGTAAATCTAACAATGTACCACTGAGATGGCTGAGATTGCATCTTTACTATAGAAGTGCCTAATCAAGGAGACAGATTCTTCTAGCACTAGCAGTTGTAGCCTTATCTCCCTGCTTTCTCAACAACCTTCCATTTTTACCGTGGCATAAAAGCAGATCCTTGCTTGCTCTCCAGAGTCAGTACTTCAGGCTACTTCTGCTGCCTGCCAGCTGCCTGTATTTTGGCAGTTCAAATCTCACCAGGCTCAAGGTTGACTCATCCTTCCATCCTTCTGAGGTAGATAAAATGAGGAGCCGATTGTTGGGGGGAATGTACTGACTCTGTAAACAGTTTAGAGAGGGCTGTAAAGCACTATGAAGTGGTATATAAGTCTAAGAACTATTGCTATTGCTAGTTCTGGGTGTTTTTTAAAAGTGAGAGAGAAAGAAAAAAGAAAGAAAGAGGGAGGAAGATAGGGGGAGGAGGGAAAGAGAGAGAGAGAGAGAGGACGAGAGAGAGAGAGAGAGAGGATTAATGTAACTAATTAATGAACATGCATATCAACCAAACTGATTATATTGATTTTATTTGGAACTTGTATGTAATTGGTTTATTTCTGAGTTTTCTATATTCTCCCTTTCTTAACAAACTTTTGTATCTAGAGATTTCATTTTATTGATTTAAAAAGGGAATTTTTAGCCAGAAAGACTTTGCATCTGGATCTTTAACACAATTGATAGCTACATATAGTACAACTTATAGTAATAATCTTTTTATTAAAATTAAGCTTTGGAAATTATCTACCAACTTCTAATTTTAAAATGTTTCCTTCTCCCAAAACATGCAATTGAGTCAGTGGTGGGATTTAAATTTTTTTACTACTGGTTCTGTGGGCGTGGCTTTGTAGGTGTGGCATGGGAAGAATAATGCAAAATCCCCATTCCCTCCCCACACTCAAAATTTCCACTGCTGGTTCTCCAGAACTGGCAGAACTGGCTGAATACTACCTCTGCCCTGAGTATGATGACAAAATAAAAGAGAGTTCCTCTTTTGGGGATGTGATAATTGAGATAATTCTAATTATTTTTAGTGGGGGGGGGGAAATATAGCTCCCTCTCAAGATAAATGATATATACTTGTCAATTAGATACTGGGCCATTAACCAATCAAACTGAATCATATCTTCTTACAATTCAGTAAATTTAATTTTGTACAAATGAACATTGAACAAAATAGCCCTACCCAGTTTGCAGGTATTCCACACTATTTTGGTTTCCTTGTCTTGTTATTGGGTTAATATATTACAGTGAGATAAGTGCCCCAGCACTGCAACATTTTCCCCTTACAGCAGGCATGGGTGTCAAACTTCAATCATCATGGTGGCCTCATGTGACACATCATGACCTTTCTACCCTCTGCTAAACTGGGCAGGGGCATGGCTAGTACGTGATTCATCTCACCTGCAGCCCGCGCGTTTGACAGTCCTGCCTTACAGTGAAAGAGGATTTTATTTGCTTCAATCCTACTTTGTTTTCCTTACTGAAAATGTTAGGGAATGACAAGAATCAAATAAAATCCTTATGGAAATGAGATATTTCTTTCTTTGCGAGCAGTGGTGCCCTCCCCCGCATTTCTGTCCTTCCATTACATTAAATGCTACATCAAGAATAATAATATACTAGTGTAGTAACATTAAAGAAGAAATGTTCATTTTATTACTTATGAAGTGAATGTAAATTGGTCATTTACCGCAAACACACACTAAACATATCAGAATCCTAATAGCCTATAGTTCACAGAAGGGGAAAAATTGCTGTGTTTCAAAGTGGTACTTTCTTCGAAGTTGTCTGATAAAGACTTTAATTAAGATTGTTTCCATATGCAAATGTAAGCTGGGCATTCAAAGCTCTAATGCTCCAGCTGAAAAAGCCACACCAATCTAACAGCTACATTCTTCCATGATTCCAGCTTTCTGTAAAGGCAGTTTATCTGAAGCAATTATCTTATCCAAATAAAAATGGAAATAGAAAAGTTAAATAAAAACAGAACATTTTGATGGAATCATTATAATATACCTCTTGGTTAGCAGTAACACCTGACTTTGGGAGAGATAGCTTCTAAATGCACTCCTGCACTTTTACCTTCTGCATCAATCTCACTAAATCTCTTATGCAATGTGATGATGGATGCCAAGCTATCCTAGTTGTACAAATCAGCCCTTAGAAAACCCCAGATCAAAAGCAGGATCTGAAATAACATCACCTTGCTTTTTTCTGATTCCACCTTCAAAATACTGTGCCAGCATTTACACCAGGATCTATATTAAACAAATATAGATAATGCATTTGACTGCATGGATATGTTGTTTCTCACACCTTTGTCACAGGTTAACATTTCTTTAAATCAGAGAGGTCAACATTGCTAATGATTGCTGGATTGTTGACAAAGTGACAAACTTGCTGTCCAATGTGGGTAGAAGGGTTCCCTATTTCTGGAATGTGCTACTTAATAAACCTAATCAGTTACAGTATAAGGCAATTGACAGAGATTGAAAAATGATTTGATTTCCCTTTCTAATCTCCTCTACCCCTCAATGATGGTACCTCCACATTTTACCCTTACTCTGTCTTCTTTCTGTAAAAGTTGAGCATATTTTTAAACAAAGTAGCAAAATTTAGTTACTTATCTTTTTATTTTTTGAAAATTCCCCAAAGAAGCAGAACTTGTTGGTCCACAGGTAGTCTTATAAAAAAATATGCTGGAAATTGTTATTCTGTATCCTGATAATATTATTACCACATTTCCCTGAAAATCAGACCTATCCCAAAAATAAGCCCTACACCTGATTTTAAACATGTGCCTAATATAAGCCCTACCCAAAAATAAGACCTAGTGAAGGGGGTGGGCGTGACCAGCACAGTAGGTGGTGAGTGCACATAGGTTTGACAGTGTTTGGCAGCCGCTGCAGCTTGTTGAGCGTAGGTAACTTGATTACCTGTCCAAGCAGCAGGCAGAGGCAGAGACAGTAGGCAGGAAATCTGGATGTGCCGCACAGCTACGGGAAAGCCAAGAAGGTAGGGCCTGAGCTGGTGGGTGTCCATGGGAGGATCATCTCTGCATCTCTCAGCTTGCCTGCATCAGGATTGCCTGCCTTCCACCCCGCACTCTGCCTCTCAGCTTTCCCAAGGCCCACACAGTGCAATGCGGATCATCTGCCTCTCCCATGCACCTCTGCCTCGGTCTGCTGCTTGGACAGGGAATTAACTCACTTGCGCTGTTCAGTCCAGAGTGCACTAACCAAGGGACTGGTGGGTTGCAGCTGCTTCCAGATACATTGGCCCCTGTGCACTTGCTGCCTCTTGTGTTCATGTTGGGGTGCCCAGACAGGCTGATTCACCCTGAAATTGTGTTCCCCAAAAATAAGGTCTGGTGCGTAGTTTGGAGCCCCCCCAAATATAAAACTGGTCCTTATTTCAGGGAAACATGTATTATAGTTGGTTGCACAGTCAGCAAGATGCTGAGATTGATGTTGGTATTTTTGTTTATGCATCAAATCCTTCCCAAGCAGATGTGGATGTTTGATTGTGTTACAAATATTTTCACAGGATGGAAGCTGTTCCAAGTAAAGGCGCCTTTTGCAATTGACAGATGGGATTTTGGTCAATGCCAGTGGTGTTCAAGTGATGCTCCATTGTTTTT
The DNA here is from genome assembly GCF_009769535.1 of Thamnophis elegans. Taxonomy (NCBI): domain Eukaryota; kingdom Metazoa; phylum Chordata; class Lepidosauria; order Squamata; family Natricidae; genus Thamnophis; species Thamnophis elegans. The sequence continues at coordinate 91,205,704 of NC_045544.1, read as the reverse complement.
TGATTGCACCCAAGGCATCTATTAAAGACACGGTCCTATGCTTTTTTGCACAGTTCGTCTATTTGCATGTGTCGATGGAGATTCTCAGTCATCAAGGTCATGGTTGTCCCAAAGGTGGCGTTTTTCAAAGGCAACTGGAGTGTTCGTTGTTTTGCTTGAAGACGTTTCACTTCGCATCCAGAAGCTTGACTTTCTTTGGGTGAGGAAAACCTGGAAGCCTTCAACTTCAGGTTTTCCCCCAGATGACATCTTCAATAAATTGGAGCTTTGAGATATTGCCTGCCTGGGGTCTTCATTGGATGGGAATGTTATTTGGAACCCTGACACACCCTTTCTCCAATCTGAGTGCCCTTCAGATGAATGGACTTTAATTGCCAGAATTCTGAGCAATGGTCTATGGTCATGCTGTTTAAGATATTCTGGAAAGTATATTTGCAGAGCAGTAAGGTGCTTTGATTATGGAAGGATGTTCTTAAACCAAACAAAATTATTTCCTTCCTTGTAACTTAAAGAAGGATGGTACAGTTGTATCTTAACTATACATGCTCCAGCATTTCTGAGACTTCAGGATGATGGATAGCATGGATACACATGTAACTTCATAGACCGAGTCTTTTCTTTGTGCTCAGTGGGATTGAAATGTGAATTACCCAAATGCAATAATATATTTTTATTAAATTCCATCCAGGTTTTTATTCCTTTTCAGGTTTTATTCCTTTGAATGACAGTCTCCAAGCTTTCAAGATTCAAAGGAGAAATAGGACTAAAAGATGTGGGCTGCAAATGTTTGGAAAGCACAACATATTAGAATAATTATATAACTGGTATGATTTCTTGTTATTATTATAACCTAGTGTTTTAGAATTAGTTCGTTTTGCAATTAGGATAAATTCTGGAAAGTTTGATTCCTGCTCTGTGGTTCAAGTGAAAAGTATAATTTAACTGTGCATCTTTTGGTTGCTGCTGGTGAAACAAACAATACAAAATTGTTAATGTACCCCAAATCTAACTCCTCCTCAGTGGTCTATATCTTAAGCTGTCTAGTATCCTTCACATGTTTTAGATTACTAATTCCAAAATATCAGCCAATAGGGAGGCATCAGGTTGAGAAGGCTGCCTTATCCTTCCTTGAAAAGGCATAGCATCTCTTGTGTCAGCAACAGCAAGACTCATGTTGGTAGCAAAATTCTCACAAATGGAAAATGCTTTCTATTCTGTATGCATGTAGTGAATAAGTCAAACATTCATTCATTTATTCAAAACCAACCTGAGCAGAGGTTTAGTGTCAATCACATTTACAAACACTATGGTCTAAAATAATTAAAACAAACAGGAAACAAAAAGCCTCTGAGTTAATTTCCCATTACACACTGCCAGTAGGATTTATGCAAACAAATAAAAATCCTTTGCAAATGCAAGGCTTATAGTCATTGGCATCATTGTGTAAGAGTTTGTAGCAATCTATGATTGGGATACTTATCCACAAAAGTAGATACATAAGCAGATATGGGGCTTTCAGCATGATTAACTTACATATTTCTTCAGTGCCAAGTTACGTGAATGAGAATCAGAGATGCTATTTCTATGTACCAAATGAGACTTCAAAAATCTTCCCTTCAATATTTCATGAGCATATTTGATGCTGGATATTGAATTGTTACTTATCACTATTCCTAATGCAAATATTTGCCAAAGTTTATTGTATATAGTAGCTGGTATAATGGTTCTATCTCCCTATTTTTGTCAATCTATAGGTTTCCCCCTTTAAACTAATGAAATTACTAGTATCTGCCTGAAGAAGAGAAACCAAACTTTTGCAATTTTAAAAGCCCAGAGGTTAGAAATAAGGGAGACCGTCCATGGAAAAAGAATAGAAATGTCAAAATGGCAACTGTATGGGTGTAGAATAGAATAGAAGTCAATTCAGGGTGTTTGTATGCTTTGCTTAATTATTTTTACCAAAGTGTTGAGACAAAGGAGTGTATGAGTGAAATCTAAGTCTGAGGTACTCACTACTACTTGAAGCCAAATTTTAATGATTATCTTTTTCTATCTAGTTCCTTCCCCAGATCAGGTTTTTTTCTTCTAAATCTATTTCCTATAGTCAGAAAGCTGTGGACTCCTTGGTGGTCTCTGAGTTTTGGTTGTTACTTTTCATTTCATCACCCGACTGTATAACATTGGAAACAGAAATTTATGCAGGCTTATGGTGGAACAGACGGTCATATTCAGAGCAAGCAAGAAGGAATGGCTTTACTTTTTCATCAAAGGTTCAAAAGATTCCTTTGCATTATCTTCTCAGAACTTTTTTCCAACTTGTAGAGGTGGTGCATCACTTGCCACCTTGTTTCCAGTGGCCTCTGGTTTTAAAAACTCTGTTTTCAGCTATTCATGCTTTCCCTGCTGCCGCTTTACCCATTACTGGTCCTGAATTCTGTTCATGTTCCATGCTGGCATCAAGCCACGAGGAATATTAAGGATCCACCATTCTCTCTAAACCAGCAGTGTTAATGATGAGCCTGTTATCCATGGACAGAGCACAATTGTATGCATTGGAATATCTGAAATGGAAGCACCCAGCAAAATACAGAAGCTTTTTGGTATAGATCTAGATGTTTGGACTTCAACGCCAGAATTCCCCAACAAGCCATGATGGCTGGGGAATTCTGGAAGTTGAAATTCACCTGTCCTTAAAGTTGCCAACTTGGGAAACCCTGTTCTAGAGTAAGGCTGTCAAGTGCATTTAGCACCCGAGGTTAACCACTACTCACTTACAACCACAGCACAACTTATAGAAGGAAGAAATGTTGAGGGTCCTATAAAATGTGTCAGATGTCAAGATCTATCCTTGAATGTGTTGCCAGTTGGGCTTCTAATTCATTTAAAAACAATTTGACTGGAATTAACTTGTTCGAGCTATAAGTCAGATGTTTAATATACCATCAGCATGGTCATTTTATTGGTTCTTGCCACCTGAACAGTTAACCAATGTCGAGAAAATGGAGACAACAGTGACATAGTATGTAACCAGCACTAATGACATGACTGCTATTCCATTTGAAGGTAACTTAAAGACAACAGCACACAGGGTATGTCAGTATGATACAATGAAGCCTAAATTAGCCAATTAGCCATTTCATTTACTAGACATTTTAAATAAAAAAATATATTAATAAGTTCTGATATTTATGTAGTTACTTACCAAGCACATCTAAATTACACTAAAGTAACCAAAATATATTTATAATCTCCAAGGCATGTCACAACTTTTGAGCACCCTTAATGTTTGGAAATTGAAAGTTGAAAAATTTGACTCACCTAGAAATGAAACAAACAAAATGTTAAAAAGTTATGAAATGTATGTAGTTATTTTTCAAGCACATCTAAATTACATGAGAGTAAACAAAATAACTTTACAATCCCCAAGGCATGTCATAACTTTTGAGCACCCCTAATGTTTGGAAATTGAAAGTGGAAAAATTTGACGCACTCTACGTAGACAACTAAGTAACCTAATAGTTTCTAGTAGATGAAGAAAACTGGGCTGATTTTATTTTGGTTAAACAAGGACAAACTTATTGTGTGAATATATCCATTGAAAAGAGGAGCAGCTGGTAGACACGGCAACAAAAGTTTAGAAAGTGTTCAGGTCATCCAGCAATTAGTTTTCACTTAGTTTGTACAGTGTTTGTACATCCGTCTCCAAGACGATGTTGCATGTTGGCTGCCATCAGAGACTGATTTTTGATGCATGCAAGAACACCTGCTTTTGAGGAAGACCTCATGAAACCAAATTAGGAATGTGGTACATGTGAGTTGGAGGACCAAGGGTCGCTTACTGCAAAATAACTCATCTGCTGTCTCTTCTCCTCTTTCAATGAAAACAACCTTGGGATGTGCTATCCCTGGTGTGTGACCTTCCTCATTACCACTTCAAAAAAGTCCAGTAAAACACTGAGGTGGCAGGCACAGAGGATAAAATGGCGTGAAAGCCGAAACATGAAACACAGAGTAATGGTGCAAAAGAAAAAGAAATGAGGGAACAGAGGAAAAGGTTTCTTTTTTAAAACTTCACACACATACACAGATTCCTGCATATACTATACACTCAGAAAAAAAGGATACGGAAGGTGGGGGGAAAGAGAGGAAATGGGTTAAAGCACAGAAGAAAGAATCAAGGTGGAAGAACAAAAGATGAGAAACAGAAAGTGACATAAAAAAGGGGTTGAGAATATAAATCAGAAGTGGAAGGAGACCTGACATATAGAATATAGAAAAAGAACTTGGAGACAGAAGGAAAAAACCACAGGGAAGAAGATGTAAGAGGAAGAGAAAATCCTTGGTGACTGTATAATGGATGGCGTGCAGATTTATTTATAAAGATTTCCTACCCTACTAACTCAGCTGTGACCATTCCTAGGTGGAAGGTTTGTGACACTGATGGTTAACAGCCACACTGCTTTTGTCTTCCTCTAAAGAGCTTCTTGTGTCCCTGACAACTTGCTTTAATTACTTAAGTTCAAGCACTTCTGATGTTTGATGTGGTTGCAAGTACTTTAAAAGAGGTTGCTGGGGCAAGGCTTTCTCTTTTCCGTACCCCTTGTCCTTCTATCTTCTCAAAATGCCGAGGGATGTTTTTTGTCTCCTGCGTACAATGTGGAGAGATTGCCTCCATTTGATGGGAGTCATTCTAAGCAGGGTATAAAAACCTCGAACCAGAGAACAAGAAAATTGATTTAACATTGCTTCTGCTATAGTCTTCACTTTCTCTCTCTCTCTCTAATGTTTTTTTTCTTTTAAAAATACCAATTGTTTCAGTACTTTGTCTCCTAACACTATAAAACAACCTTCTTCAGGCTATATGAGATTTGAGGTGTGTGTGTGTGTGTCAGAACATCCCCAGCCATTGTGAGGCACCAGGTTGAGGAAGGTTGAGTTTGGGCAGGGCTTCACTCTTTAAATTAAAGGGTGATCCTGGCATTGTGGCATCAAGGGGCCACAGTCCCAAAAGGGAGGAGGGGGAAGTGTTAGGAGAAAGCTAGAGTGGATTTAATTTAATTACAAGAAAAGAAATACAGTTGATTTTGTGATCCCTTAGGTACTTTATTTATATATTTATTGTTTTATTTCTTAATCATGTTTCTTAAGTGACACATTTTAAAATACAATTTCATCCTCATCTTGAAGGGTCCCAGAGGGCTCTATTCAAGACTCCAGGGACACAAGTTGCATATTTTTCTGTTAGAGAAATGAAAAATGTAGGTAAGCCGTGCATACTGATTTCTTTTGGCTCAGAGGAATGCAGCATTTCTAAGAGACTTTAGAGAAGTACAGGGATAAAACCTTCAGTGACTACATGGCAACTACAATTTCTTTTCTATCTTTATCATCTCTAGGAATAAAATCAGTTTGATGTACCAAAGAGACCAAGCTAGAAAGCAGGAGACTGTGAGTTCTAGCCCTACTTTAGGCATGAAACCAGCTGAGTGTCCTTGAGCCAGTTATTCTCTGTCATTCCTTAGAAAGCAGGCAAAAACAAACCATTTCCAAAAATGTCATCAAAAGAAGTGCAGGGATGACTCTAGGCAGTCATGGGGAGAGGAGGAGGAGCTATATCATGAAAAATGTGCAACTGACCTATGAATTTTAAGATTTTTTTAAAACATGTAACCCTTTTTTAAAAATTGAATTTTATTTGTACTGGACTTTATTGCAATAAGGATACATGACTCCTATATATTTTATGCTTTGGTTGAAATCATCCCATATGCACAACCTATTAACAATTAATTTTCTGGGTTTGCCAATATTTAGCCACTTTTGACCGTGTGATGTCATCATTAAGGCAAATGGATCACAGAATGACAATCTTTTTTGACAATCTTTTCTTCATAACATATTTACGATAAGGCTGTGCATAGCAGAAGATGAGATGAAGCAAGAGTTATAGAGGCAAGTATATGGGGAACAACATCTTTGAGAAGTTAACACGTAGCTTAAGATATTTTCAGTTATTCATGAACTCAAAAGATACTAACATATATTTTACACATTGTTAGGAATATAATCTAATGGTTGGGTTGGCAATATATAAATCATATAGCAATGCTGTATCTGTTTCTTTAAATCATGCTGTAAAATGTGATTGCTTGCAGTTTTCCTCAATCAGCCATAAGAGGGAGCCAGAATGACTGTTATCTCTCTGTTCGTTAGATGCTGGGCTGATCTGATATGAGTGCCGTGAGCTATTGTAAGTTTTGCAACTGTTAGCAAACTTTGAGTACTAAACTGATTATATGATACTGGACTATGTTAATTGGATTATCCCTTAACTGAAAGACATTGATGACTGATTGTCTTATCCGTGTATGACTTGGACTGTTTGATGGACTCTGTTACCTCTATTTCCATGAAAGTAAAAGCCTATTAACTGCACTGTCTCGTATACTGTTTGTGTGTTCTCCAACACAACTCTCACAACACTTCGCTGAACATACTTGCTCTCCCAATGGGGAGCTAACCTAACACACACGTAACATGTTTTTCAACCTCTTCACATATTGTATGTTGCTAACGATATTTCAAAGAAAATTCAATGGAATATTTTTACAGTCAAAGTGAGTTGGCAGATGTTTTGCTAATTAAAAAGACTGAGGTAAGCAAATGGCAGTAACAACAGACAAAGATGCTGAGCAACACATATGCAGTATGAACACACCTGCTTACAGATTGTTAAAAGGTACTGTCCAAGTAAGAATAGAAGAAATAGGAAATAAAATATAATACAGGATCTTTTCTATATAAATGGTATTGTTTTATTGTTTAAAATCAATCAGATGTACTCTGCTTTCTTAAGACACCAATTAGTTTTCCTCCCCCAGCATCCTTATCACTTTGAAAAGATGTGTATAAAGGAAAAAAGGGACTACTTATTCATTACATGCAATAAACAGTCCTAATATACACAACAGCGCTAGCAATAGCACTTAGACTTATATACTGCTTCACAGTGTTTCACAGTCCTCTCTAAGCATTTTACAGTCAGCATATTTCCCCCAACAATCTAGGTCCTCATTTAACTGATCTTGGAAGGGTGGAAGGCTGCGTCAACCTTGAGCTAGTCAGGATTGAACTCCTAACTATAGGGAGAGCCTGCCTGCAATACTGCATCCCAACCACTGTGCCATCACAGCTCTAACACCATGTGCTACAATCTCCCACAGAACCTGGTTCAACAATCCATTTAACTGTTTGGCAACTCTAACTGAATCTGACATACCCAATAGATTATATTTGTTACAGAATGCACAGCTTTCTTCATTGCAGTTAGCAATAGGCTAGGGAAATAATTTGAGAAGACCTTAGAAACATAAAAGCAGACTGACAGGCAGCAGCATTATTTACCTGGATCGAACTGGTTCAGGCGAACTGGTAGTGGCAACCTGTGGGTGGGTTCCCAACCGCCCTGGCTCTATGCCGTCCTATTTAGCCACATTTTTGAAGCTGTGCACATGTGTGCAAACCATGCACACAAGCAAAAGGCATGCACAAAAGGCTGCGCACATGCACAGAAGGCTCACACACTCACGAAACAAACATGCATGTGTGCAGCGAACCGGTGGTAGACTTCTGTGAAACCCACCTCTGCTGGCAGGGTCTGTCTAGTTCATCTTCTGCTCCTTACCAGATATGTAAGAGAAACCACAAGACACAAATACAATAGTTTCTCCTGCCTTGTGATGTAGCCATGGTTGTGAATAACAGCTGTCACCAACAGCATCCTTATCCTTCAAGAATTGCAAAATAACTTATCTAAGCTAGCAGCCTTCATTGTATCTTGTGGCATGCATAAAAGAAGACAGAAAAGGAGTTATAAATAAAGATGGCTAAATTTGTGACTCTCCAAATGCTGTAGAACTACAATTCCCAGCAAGTCCAGCTAGCATAATAAGTTCAGACAGGAGTTCATTTAAAGGCCCTTGCCCAAAGATCTCCTTAATCATGAATTATACTTCAGTTAATTAATTAATTTATTTATTAATTAGACTTATATACCGCTTCATATGGCTTTCAGCCCTCTCTAAGCGGTTTACAGATTTTTAGCAAATTGAGTCAGCAAATTGCCCCCACAGTCTGGGTCCTCATTTCACCCACCTCGGAAGGATGGAAGGCTGAGTCAACCTTGAGCTGGTGAGATTTGAACCGCTGAACTGCAGATAACAGTCAACTGAAGTGGCCTGCAGTACTGCACCCTAACCACTGTGCCACCTCGGCTCAATTGTGTCTAAGACGGCCCCTTTTGAAAATCTCCCACTATTCCAAAGGAGACTGTTTCTGCACCTCTTTCTATTTCGTTATTGGAAATCATCTTCCCAGGAGAAAGCATGTGTTGTTTCTCAAGTCCAAATTGTATATTACAAATGAAGCATATGTCAAACAGGGCAGCCCCGAACAGGTTTGCTCAGAAGTAAGTAGAGAGGCATGGTGGCTCAGTGGCTAAGAGGATGAACTTGTCAATCAGAAAGGTCAGCAGTTCAGTGGTTTGGAGTAATGGAGTGAGCTCCCATTATTTGTCCCAACTTCTCCCAATCTAGCAGTTCGAAAGCATGTAAAAATGCAAATAGAAAAATAGGAACCACCTTTGGTTCTGTGCACCATTGGCATTTAGTAATGCCAGCCACATGACCATGGAGATGTCTTAGGATTGGCACTGGCTCTTCGGCTTTGAAACAGAGATGAGCACGGCCTCCAAGAGCTGGGAAGGTCTAGCACATATTTGTGAGGGGAACCTTTACCTTTAAGTCCTATTATAGCACAGTATATAGCACAACACTAGCAACTGTCCTGCCTCCTTTTAAAGCAGGGTTTCCTGAGATCCAATGTAAAGCCCCATTTTCTGATTTTTTTAAAAAATTGCAAAAGAGTTGTAATCATGAATATCCTGTAGAATATGAAGTTTGTTCCTTTGCATCTCACATGCTTGTTTTATCTGCTGCATGCTACAAAGTGGAATATGTTCTCTGCTAATTTGCCCTCAAGTTAAACATTTTTTACACATAATTCTTCAGTAACGAGCTTGTTCTGATACATATTTATCCTCTCTTGACAAGCTCTGATTACAAGGAAGATCTTAAACCCATTCATTATGGCTTTTCACAGCCATGTTCATGAAAACGTTGCAAAACTCTGCTATTGAACAAGTGTTTTTTGCAAAGCACATACTAATCATGCCATTTTATGAACCAAACCTCACAGGGAAGAAGAAGTGAAAGTAAAATGCTGACAATATAACCTTACACTCTCAATCAGACAACTATTTTTTGATCGGGAAAAATAAGTTTTAATATTCCAGCCGCTACTCATCATTTCTGAAAGTGACCATAACACTCATATTGCAAGTCACATCCCACATGCACAGGGACTTCCTTGTGCCTAGCAATCTTATGGTCTCTTGTTGTGAATATTTATTTTCATCAAACAATCTGGGAAGCCTTTGGCTTACATGGGTGCAGAAAGATAATTTCAATTGGCCTCATGGTAGTGGTGGGATTCACTTACCTTCTCTATCAGTTTGCAAATGTGAGTGCACGTACCACGTCAGTGCATGTGCACCGGGGTGGGTTTCAACCGGTTCGCGGCGGTCCCTGCGAACTGGTTGGTCGCCGAACCCGGAAGTAAGTAACTTCCGGGAACGGCGAAGGGCCCGCCTGCCCGCCCGCGGTCCTTACCCGGTTTTGACGAGTTCTGCGCTTCCACGCATGCGCAGGACGCATACAGCGCCTGCGCGATCGTCCAGGAGCAGCTGGAGCATCGTGCAGATGCTAGTACGCATGTGTGCACCGTGCGCGTGCATGAGAAACCCACCCCTGATGTGCACCATCTTCTGCACATGTGCAGAAGATTGTGCCTTACATCGGGGTGGGTGAGCGGAGCCTCTTGGAGCCACCGCTACTTGTTTGCTTGAACCGGAGAGAACATGCTGAATACCACCTCTGCCTCATGGTATTTCAAGGAACATGGATTCTTCTTGTCTTTTTTCTAGTTTCCTGAAATGATTTTCCTGCTTCTACATCTATTCATTCAGATGATATTATGAAGTAAAACTTTATGTAAAACCTATGGTTGTTTTTGTTTTTAGGTATTTTAATGCCTAGATGAATAATGCCCATGTTATCTATAAAAAAGAGCCCAAATATAATAAACACATATGTATGCATATTACTCCTTCAATTTTGGCTGAGCAGCTCTCCTATATTTTAATGGAAAAATGGCATGTAATGCTTGATAAACACATCACACTTAATATGTCCTAATTAGCCCAAGTTGTTTTAAAATTATTAATTCAGCCTCAATACTGAAAGGAATCTATATTTTGACAAAAGAAATTATAGAATCTGAATCTGCATGCATATATAAAGTAAGTATATTTCCACATTTTCTTTTCATGCTGTATAATTTCAGGGTGAAGATGAAATTATCTTATTTACTCTTCAGCTGTAATTTATATTGACGTTTCCATGGCATTTCAAGGGTTGGAAACAAATTAAGTTACTTTATACTCTGACCAGGTAAATTTTCATTATGTATGAACACATCAGTTGGTGTTTATGAGTACAGTATATTCAACCAGCCTTCTACCTGTTCTCAAGAAAACAACCAAGTTCAGAGAACACCATGAATCAAGCCTGAGCTACATATATTTCATTTTATATATATTTATGCAAGGAGATTTCAGACCATTGTCCTTCCTACTGGAGATCTATTCTGGTTCTTGTAGACTTCTGCCATTTTCTGGACCAGGGATTGATCCTGATGAAAGAATCAGTAGTTAAAAAAATATAAACACAGTCAACTGATACAAGACATTGGTACATCTAGTTATTAATACTATGATGTAGTTGTACTAGTTGTCCATAGTTTCAGATTGGAGTATTTCTAGACCTACAGGAATCTTTTGGTATGTAACTAGGTGTTCCATTTGGAGATTCCACTTAAGCTATATGAGTTATGTTGTCTATCTAGTGAATGGAATGGAGTTGAGACCAGATACTCTCAAACAGTTGACTGGAATAATTATTGTTTTGTATGTGATGAAGTGGCAGATGGCCATCTGAATCGGAACATCTAATTCTGTATTTATCAAGGATATACATTTTAAAACAGAGTTTAAATGCAAATTTTATTTAATTTGATTGACTCAATCAGCTACATATTTTTCAACATTTGTTTGTTTGTAGAACTTTGCTTAATTGCAAATTATACATAGCAAAAGGCAGTTACTGCTTCATTGAAAAATCTTCAGGAATTAGGGCAAAAAGGATCTTAACAAGTGTTGCAGTTTAGAACTCAAATTTCTGAAGTATAGGATTACTTCAGCTACAAATATACAATTAAACTATGAAAACAGTATGCTTTGTGGTGTAATTCATAATATTCTTCTTTGAACTATACTATCACTTGTTTAATTAGCACCATCAAATTCCTTTAAGGTGAACCAAAACTAGGTCCTGGAATAGTTGGGAGGGGACCCCAAGAGATATCAAATGTTAAAGTGAGTTTTCTCTTGTGCTGTTTCTATGCTCTTTGAAGGAACAGTGCCTTTGTTCTAGAAAATAAAGCCATACAATCATATACATCTACAGAAGTCTTGAATGCCCTATCTTTCAATGAATAAACCTTGGAGAACAAAGCAAAAACCCTTCATCTTTCATCTGTCATAGGTTCTCAGAGAGACCAATGGCTCTCTTTCTTGCTCTTTGTTTAATTATTATTAAAGGCAGAATTTCTAAAGGATTGTTTTGAGCACACTCCAAGCAGTATTTGGGTCATCAAAAGAAAATGTAGTCTCTTCACAAATTAATACATCACTCTCTTAAAATACATATTTTCTTCAATGAAACTGGCTTAAAGGATACACACACACACACACACACACACACACACACACACACACACACACAAATACGCACACACACGGACACACACACACTCCCTGCAGCGATTAAGTTTCTGGTGTAGGAGAAGTGAAATACAAATTCTAGTCCTTTCTCTAGGTACAGAAGCTGTTGAGTGATTTTGGGTTAGTTAGTCATTCCTAGGCAGGAAAACTGAAAACTTTCTCTCTAGCAACTGGTTGTTCTTCAGTGGACTGATTTCAGTTGATAATAACAATAATAATAATTTTGACAGACTCTGCTTACCAAAGAAAATAGGTTCGTGTTGAATGTTGCAAATACACAGGACAGCTGAAGAAGGAAAAAGAGCATTGGAAGAATATCTGAAGGACAGTGAAGAAGATGCACTAAAACTAGCATACCAGTAAGGCTTAGTGAGTAATGAGAAGCCAAACTGGACTACAAGAAAGACCAAATGAAAAACAAACAAAAAAAAGACAGGATTACATGGCTAGTACTTAAAAAAGTAGCAGACAAAGCAAATAAAACATAGCAATGGCTAAGAGCAGGAAAACTTAATAAAGAACTAGAGAGTCTAGTTCTGACCTCACAAGTCCAAGCCTTAAGGACAAATGCATACAAGACAACAATGGACAGCTGCCTCTGCAAAGAAGCTGAAGAAACAGTGAACCGTTGTGGTAAGAAGCTCACACTATAAACAATGGAATGATAAAGTAGCAACAATGGTGCATTGCAAGATATGCAAGAAATGCCATTTGCCTCACAGCAAGAACTGGTGGGATCACATCACTGAGAAGATAATAGAAAATGAAGAAGCTAACATGTTCTGGTTCTTTAGAATTCAAACAGGCAAGCACCTGCCACATAGCACCCCAGTTTTAACAATTGCCAATTAGACTGGATAGTGAACATGTTAGTATCTGGAAAAAATAAACTAGAAGACAAAGAACTGGAGAACTGCAACCTGCAAATATCTGATATCTGAATATCTCCAAACTTGATTGCAGAAAATACGACTTCAGCAATAGAGTGGTCAATGCCTGGAATGCTGTACCCCCATAGCTTCAACCTTAAACTGTCTACTGTGGACCTAACACCATTCCTAAGAGGTCTGTAAAGGGGCATGCTTAAGTGCACCAGCATGCTTACCGTCCCTGTCCTACTGTCCCCATTTATTTGTATTCATTTCATGTGCTCATGTCCATATTTATACTTATACCTATTATCACGTACATGTTTGACAAGCTAAATAAATAAATAAATCAATAAATAAAATAAACAACAAATCTGCACTAAATATCTGACTGACTGTAAGACCAACAATAATCAATATTAATAATAATAATATTACATGAATGTAAAATAATACACAATAGTAACAATGTAATAAATAGGACTGCTAAACAACAACAATAATAAAAATTTAAAAGTATTCAGAAGACCTGTTTTTTGCTTCTGCGCAGAAGCAATTTTTTTTACTACTGCACATGTGTGCATAACACGTCCCTGAGCAAACTGGCAGTAGCAGATTGCTGGAATCCACCCCTGCTTCAGTGCTATGAGTCCATGTGGAGAATGCTAAAATTGGAATAACTAATTAAGAAAACATAACAGAAACCTTGCCCTGATTGGCAATAACTATTATATTTTCCTTATTAAAACTAAAGGGTAGACATTTATTTATTTTTTAAAAGTCATCATGCAGATATATTAAATATAATATTAAAAGTTAATACATACATACATTAGTACATACAGTACTAGTATATTAGTACATACAGTAAAGGTATAAATATCAGGAACCTTTGTCCGCGTCATACATTTAATTTTAACAAGGACTAAACTGAATGATCAAAGTGATGATAGTGACTGGGTTGTGTGATGCTATCATAATGTCATTTTTGTAAAACAAAGCCTATTTCATCATTTATTTGGAATTAAACAGTTTAGTATAACATTAAAAAATGTTGATGAGTAGAACTGGAATCTGAATATATTTTCCATACATGTGTTCCACATTTGTATTCCATATGTATAGCACAATAATATAACACAATAATTTCTATAACTCAATAATTTGAGCCTGCAGATCAGTGTCTTTCTAGATTCAATTCCTCGTTCTAAATATTGACCCAAGTTCAATGTGATAAAATTTGTTCTATATTCTATAATGAGAGTAAAGTATGTCAGGAATATCACATGTATGTCTCTGTCTGTAAGTTATAAGATTTTCTAACTAGAAGTTAAAAAGTTCTTGAAACTTTGAATGCTCGGGGGTGTGTGTGGGATTAAAAGAAGAATCACAAAAGAGAAAGTTAAATGTAAATGCATAAATTAGTACACTATGTAAGACATATATATAAAAAATAAATATATGGATCTGAATAAGTCACAGACCTGGTTTGCCTTAAAAATACATGCCAGGGGTTGGGAAATTAGGTCCAGACCTAGCCTGTTATGAGGCCAAAGGCCCTTAGCCAAGTTGGACGGAAATGCTCCAGCCCTGCCAATCCCAAAAGAATGCAGGTGTTGGCATACTGAAGCCCAAAGACAGAGTGCACACCTAATGAACAGATCTCCTCAGGAGTAACAGCTTACTTGGAGCAGTGCTGTGCTCATAAGAAGCAGCTTCTTTTTCAGGGTTTAATGGTTAGCTGCTGGAGCCCGAATAGGGACCCAGGAAACCTGGCATTAGAAATTCTGAGTTTGCAGGGCTGGAAACTGTCTCACTATTACTAGGTTCCCCCTCCCTCCATCTTTTTGCGGCCAAATACTGACTTACTCTTGTTTATTAACACCTTGGCTCTGGGTTCTGACATTAACCCTGGATATACTTCTGGGACGTTGCTTTGGCTTGATGCCTCATGTTCTACTTAAATCTTATTGATGAACCACACCCTGGCTTTTGATTCTGTTGTGAATTACTGGCTCTCCTCACTACTTATTGGTTACTACCTTGCTGGGCTAATAGCTTGGCCACATCCTCATTTAAGAAAGTTGCTGCTAGATGACGAAGTGCAGGGCTGACTGAAGTTTTTTGTCTGCTGTTCTGGATTGAACAGTTTACAGGTTTTAATCTCCAATGATTGTGTGTCTGGGGGTAACGGAGAAGAAGTGGCAGTACCCACTTCTTTATCTCTTAGTAGATTGGTCTTTGTGTTCCCAGAAGGGCAATAAAAGAAAATGGCAGGAAAGAAGCCAGCAGTAACTTTCTTGAATGAGACAGCTTGGCATCACACTCTGGGCCACACTGGGAAACTGTTGATACAAATAGCCCACATGACTCTGAGAAGGATTTTGTTTCCCCGGGTGTATACTTAACATTAATCAGAAGTTCATAGCTGTTGAGTGACTGCCTCTGTTTTTTCTTGGGTTGAAACATGTTTTTAACACTTCGTCCCTCCCCAGCCCCAAGTTTATCTGTACAATGTACTTGTGGCATATATACATCTGATGTGAATGTACTCACTCCTTAAGGACCCCTCTTTTCCAATTTTGCAGAATGTTGTAAGCCAGCTCTCTCCCTCTCCCGCCCCTTGACTAGTTTGGCAAATCCAAGTGACCTTGGCATGTCTTCTTACAAGACTTGATATCAGGATGCTTCATAAAACTCATATCTCAGAAGTGTCTGACATTACATTACAAGAGGATCTGTAAACCTCAGCAAGATGACAAATGTCTTTTTTAAACAACAGACCAAGACTTCATTTAAATTAGTAACATGGAGATTAGAGGAGCTCTCCCAGGCTGAGCGGCAGCCACGCTGGGACTCGAGGAATATCAGTCACATGAAAGCTGTTAAATCTGAGATGGAAAATAAATCAAGGAGCCTGTAAAAACTGTCAACGGGTCAGAGAAGTTTATGAACTCTTGCTGTATCTCACCATAAATCATAAGAATAAGCTAAAACTGAGAAGAAAAATGTTCTCTTTTGTAATCTAATGCTGTCTGTTAAGGCAATAAAACTCAAATGAAATGCATGCATTGCAATTTTGAGCTGATACTTTACATTATTACCAAAGTGAAGGGAAGAATCTCAAAGTTATAAAAGTGAGATAGATGAAAGGTAGGCCTCCATCTTTCCAAGTCCCCAGACCTGGGTCTTTATTAATGTATATCTAAGAAATAATAGGAAACTTGATGCCAAGTATCCCTTTTACGCTTGTGAACTTTGGTGCTTTCTGTGAACCTAATAACAATTATTGTATTGGAAATATGAGTACTAATTTAATTCTCCTACAACCCTCCCTTGCAATCAGGTCTGGTCTTAAAACTGGCTGGTTCCCTAATAGGACTTTTCATATGCTGTTTCGGGATTCCTGCTTTACACGTCCACAGAGCAGGGGAATTATAAGCAATTTCCCTCCCCCGACTGACAGTGGTCCTGGTACTGCTGATACACCTCCTCCTGTCTCTTCCAGAAAATAACTTGAAGGCTGATAAGTCTGATCTTGACCACAGGCTGGATGGATGAACTCTTGGAAAACATCTGTAAGCTGCTACGAGATTTTGAAATAGGGGACAAACATAGCAATCTCTAAGCTTTAAACATATTGGAGAAAAATAATAGTCATTATACTCTGAGATCTTCATTGCTTTTTTGCTTTCTGAGTATTACACTTATACTGATGCTATGTCCGCCTTTGTGTTTATCAAATTCCTAAAGTCTTATGAATAATTTGATTTTATTTTTCTGTCTTAACTTATAGCAAAGCCTTTAGCCACCTTCAAGTTTCTTGGCTTCTGTGACCTTTGGGACTCTGGTCTGTAGGTTCAGAGTGTCCACAAACGTTTTAGATATTTCATTTTCATTTCATTTCATTTATTGAATTTCTAGGCCGCCCAATCCCGAAGGACTCCGGGTTATACTGAATGAACATTCCTATTCATTCTTGATCCTGTATCCTTTTGTTTTACTGACTTGTTAATGACTTATTTTCATGACCTTAAACATTTGTGTTTCTCCTGCCATAGAATAGTTTGATTTCCTCATAATGAAACAGGCAAAAGTGCAGGCATATATCACACCATTTTAGTTTATTTTTATGGTGTTCTTTATAACAGACTGTATGATATCTATTGTCTTTGTACCATTGTTTGCTCATCTTAAAATGCCTACATCCATTTTCCCAACTGCAATACACATCACACACACACACACACACACACACACATATTTGGGCATACCAGGGGTTGTGACTTTAAATATATACCTCTCACCCTGGCTGGCTGATAAGGAGTCGAGCTCTGTAGCTCAATGGTTAACACATCTGCCTAAGAGGCAATAGAGCACAGGTTCGATTCCCAACATGGGTATGGCTAGCTGATGAGAGCTAAATAGCTTGAAGTAGATCTATACTAGTCTTCCTTTATTTATTTATCAGCATAAATATAACATATATTTGTGATATATATATATCACAATCATCTACTCCAACATGCCAACATGTCTATCAAACACATTTTTTTTGGTCTTTGAAACACTAAATTCCAATTCTGTACTCCTCATTGCATCATGCTGTCTATCTTAACATTAGTTACAAATCAACAAACAACAGTGTTGTTTGCATATAAAAGTACATAAACATTGATTTCCTCAACTAACACAATACTAGCATAACCACAAGCATTTCCTCTACATTTATTCATAAATACATTAAATACTGAGAGGACATCATACATTTTTGTCTCGCTCTTAACTGAATGTTGAACCATTCACTAAGCATTTCATTTATTCTCTAGGACACTTTACTATCATGTGCTGCTCTTACTGCATTCAACTTGCAATTCCATATTCATGCAAAATATTCCAGCTAATTCTAAACTGTTTGGAGAATAAGTTCCATTTTGATGCAGAATTCTTCCTTCTAATTTTTAATAGGGTTTGATTAATTACACAGAAAAACTAGAAATATATCCAGCTTCTTTGTTTCTCTAGTCTCCAGGAATAAATCAGCCAGTAACTTCAATTAGATGGGCACTGTAGAAAAATAAGTAAGTAAGTAAGTAAATATTGGGAGAGATGCGACCGTATTATGTCAAAAAGATATGGACTAGTTGTGTTCTTTGTTGAGGGAAACAGAAACACATTTACGTTTCAACAAAAAATTACATAAGTTAATTTGCAAATATGAACTTTTCATAAAATATTTTTTATCACATCTCCCCAGATGCACAACCTGAAAAAAAATCACCCAGCTTTGTTATCTTATTTTAATACTGATATTAATGATTATAAAATATTATTTAATGTACACAAATCAATTTAAGTAATTAGATGTCTGCAAAAACATACTCAACCTGATACCCTGATTAGCTCTTGGATTGAAATCATTTGTAGAAATTTTAAAAGCTGTGGGTTTTTTATGTTTGCTGTTCTCAAATGACATTTGTGGACTTTTTGTTGTTTAACGTTTGAATACCACTTCTCATAGCAGTATGCAGAATTCACAGTCAGTGCATATGTTCTCAAGTGTGTCTTTGCATCAAAGTGTCTTGAAATAGACTATGAAGAAAAGGGGAAGTCAGAAATTTTCAGTGGATACGTATCGAAGATATAAATCTCAATATCTGAAAATTCTATTTTCCATAGTACCTGTTGGTTTTAGCTTTATAGCCTAATAGCACATGGAGTATATAGGAAGTACACAAGGAGACTTTTTATAGTAGCTCCTTTGTCTAATTCTTTCCAAACAGATGCCAAGCAGGCATTACCTCTGGTAGCTATTCAACATCCAACGAATTCATGTTTATTGCCTGTAGCTTTTATATTTGGATTCTATGTATTTTGTTATTTTATGTGTATGTATGGAGTGGGCGGAAGGAAAGTTCATAAACATATTTTTGTAGGATAATAATAATTTATATATTAAGTAATCATTTACACATTCCACAATAAACTCTCTTGATATTATGTCCATGCATTTGATTTCTATTATGAATATGACTGTCATATTTCAATAAATCATTCCATTCTATGTTTTAGATGCTTCTTTTAAATGCTTCCAGAATTCTTCTGTAGATGATACAACAGTTTATGACTGAGACTTTTTCAGTTGGTTTTTGTGTGTGTGTGTGTGTGTGTTTGTGTTTTAATATGAATACATTGGACACATCATCTACTACTGATATTTAAATCATATGATACAAGAGCATATTAGCATAGTTTGTAAAATGTAGTGTTTAGAATTGTGCATTTAAAAAAAATTACATTCTAAAATCAATATAGTTCTTTTGGAAAAATAATAGATTGCTAAATAATTTGGGAAAAAGTACTATAGTCAAGAAACATTCTGTTGTTGGTAAAATGAAGCAAAACTATTGCAAGTTGAATTTATTTAAATAAATAATCTCCCCCAATTCTTTTTGCAGCAATCTTCCCATCACATGTTTACACAGTAGAACGAGATAACCAGAACAGGATCCACTGATATGTACACCTCTATCTATTACTTGAGCCAAGTAATCCTACCTATTCTACTGCTTCAGCTACAATAGATTGAAATGAAAACATGATTTCTTTTTGGCTAGATATGAAGTTGGTTTTGCATTGTGAAATTCATGTATTGACAACCAATTTGGGCCATTCTGAAAGGTCAACTCTTTGGTAAGGGAGTGGCGAATACACAACTAGGCCAGACGAAAAGAGTTCATTCTTTGGCTTTTTTTCAGAGGAAGTTTGATAATAAAAATGTCATTTTTAAAAAATAAGTTGCCTATTTTCTTTGCTTTTTTTCCCATGCAGATTTGCGTCATTTCACACCTCCCACTTTGCTCTAAATTATGCTAAACTTCTCTGTGTGCAGGAATGTGCAGGTTTTTTTTTTTGAAACATCACAGCTCTTTGCTTCAGGACCAGCTGCATGCCTGATTAATCTTCTGTGTGAGTTGTCTGCTGAGTCCTAATTACTTATACTTCCTTCTGCGACTTGGAAAAACATGTTTTATATTTGCCCTCTAGACACAGACAGGACATCAGGACTGGGAAAAGCTCTTCATCAGCTTCTCCTCATTGTTACCACTTGGTGACCTTGGTGACATCACTTCCTCTTTGTGCGGGCCTTTGAAGACAGGTACACAGGTGACCAGGCTTTCCGCTTCCTCCACACTACTCATCCTAGTCTCCTCCATAACAAACCAATTTCAGCCCCTTTATTTTCTTTCAAAAAGACTTCAGCTTTTATGACATCATCTCTGATGCCCTCCATAGTCCTGCCTCTCCAGCTTTCATTCCCTTACTTGTTCAGGGGATAGAGCTACTTTAACCCAAATACAAAGCTAAAAAAATTGAATTCAGATAATGCAGTGTTTAGATTCTTGTCTGTGATTGGTGTTAGCAAATAATGTATACTTCGCCAGTGAAACATGAAGAGAGGATTTTAGCATTTGTTTATTTGTTTGTTTGTTTATTGGATTTATATGCCGCCCTTCTCCCAAAGGAGTCTGGGCGGCATACAACATTAAAAAAAAAACATATTACAAAAGTTTAAAAGGAAATTAAATAAAGTATCCAAAAACAAACCCAATTAATATTAACAATACAATTTTAAAAATTAGATTAAAATTAACAATTAAATTAATCATTTATTTTATTCTGTTGAGGCCAGGCTGGCTTGCTGGAAAAGCCAACTTTTTAGGGCGCATCGGAAGGACCGGAGGTCGGAGATTATGTGAAGCTCTGGGGGCAGCTCATTCCAGAGGGAAGGCGCTCCCACAGAGAAGGCTCTATCCCTGGGGGTCGCTAGCTGACACTGTCTGGCTGATGGCACCCTGAGGAGGCCAACTCTGTGGGATCACACTGGGAGGTGGGAGGCTACTGGTGGCAGTAGGTGGTCTCGCAGGTACCCTGGGCCTAAGCCATGGAGTGCTTTAAAGGTGATAATTAGTACCTTGAATTGCACCCAGAAAACAACCGGCAACCAGTGCAGGCTGCCTAAAAGGGGTGTAACATGGGAGCACCTAGGTACCCCATGATAACCCACATGGCCGCATTCTGGACCAGCTGAAGCCTCCAGGTGCTCTTCAAGGGCAGCTCCATGTAGAGAGCATTGTAGTAGTCCAGGAGAGAAAGGACGAGGGCATGAGTGACTATGCAAAGAGCATCCCAATCCAGAAAGGGTCGCAACTGACGTACCAGGTGAACCTGGTAAAAGGCCCCCCTGGTCACGGCCATCAGATGTTCTTTTAAACTAAGCTGCGTATCCAGGAGGACTCCCAGATTGTGGGCCCTCTCTGAGGGGGCTAAAATTTCTCCCCCTATCATCAAAGATAGAACAAGATGCACAAATCGGGATGACGGAAACCACAGCCACTCAGTCTTGGAGGGATTGAGCTTGAGCCTGTTCCCCATCCAGATCTGCAGAGCCTCCAGGCATCGGGACAATCACATCCAGGGCATCATTTGGTGGCTTGGGGTAGAGATGAAAAGTTGGGTATCATCAGCATATTGATGATACCGTACCCCAAAACCATGGATGATCTCGCCCAGTGGTTTCATATATATGTTGAACAGGAGGAGTGAGAGAACTGACCCCTAGGGCAGCCCCCAAGTGATGTGCAACGGGGTCGATCCCTGTCTCCAGTCAACATGAACTGCGACCGATCTGACAGGTAGGAGGAGAACCACCGTAAAAAGGTGTCCCCTACTCCCAACCCCCCAAGTCATCAAAGTAGGATACCATGGTTGATGGTATCAAAAGCCCCCAAGAGCTCTAATAGGACCAGGACAGAGGAGCAGCTCCTGTCCCGGGCCCACCAGAGATCATCCACCAATGCGACCAATGCTGTCTCCATGCTGTACCCGGGCATGGAGTTCCTTGGTTAAGTAAGGAATGGGTCACCCTGTTCTGACCACCTTCTCCATCCAGTAATGAATGCCGAGACAAGCTTAACTAGATGTACTTTAATATCAAGACACCAAAACCTTGGTGGCTGAAAGCCAAGCAAAACAAACAGATAAGGACCTTGGCAGCAACTCAGACAAACTCAGGCAACAATAAACAGATAGGTCTTGGCAGCAATCCAGCCTGCTAAGCTCACAGTACTGTCCTCCGACATTCAATCCTGCGTTGACTTCTGCAAAGAGGCCCGTGTGCACAAGTAGCTTTTTATAGTCTGGAGAGAAGCCTAATGACCACCAGCTGAGTACAATCACCTCCTGTAATTGCGTAATTGTTCCTGACGCCTAGTAGCTCTTCGATGGCATGCATCCATGGACAACTCACTACTTGCCTCCAGCTCACTCTCCCTTGTCTCCTCCCCACTGGTCCAAGGATCAGGTACTTCCTGGTGGCCAACCAGCCTCTCTGTGCCCTGCTCGGAGTCGGAACTCTGTCCAAGGTCCTCCACTTCCTCTAGAGCCGACTTAGAGGGCCCCTCGCTGTCGAAGACTGGTGGCAGCTCCAATGGCACCTGCTGGGCCACAACACACCCTAAATAGGGCAGCTGGGCAGTTATATGAGAGCGGAAAAATGTTGCTGTTTTGCCGCTTTTATTGTCACTAAGTAGGATTTAATATGAATTCTTACTAGTGTTCGATCAGATTTGGACCGGCTGGTCCTCCAACCACTCTCTAGGCGTCTTTTCTGGTGTTTCATCTCCTGGAGCTCCTCGGTAAACCAGGGAGCTACCCGGGATCGACCCTGGGTCAGAGGCCACAAAGGCACAACGCAATCCAAGGCCCCAGTGGCCGCCCTATCCCAGGCTTCAGGGCTTCAGTTGAGCTGTGAGCAAGCGATTCCCAAGCTCCATCAGGAACCTTTCAAGATCCATCAGGCGACTGGGGAGGAACCATCAAGTCCGGTTCTGCCTCCCTGCGGTGAGGGGTAGCAGTATGGAAATCAAGCCTGATGAGGAAATGATCAGACCATGACAAGGGTTGGATAGAAATATCCCCTAAATCTAGATCATTCATCCCCTGCCCAGAGACAAAAATCAGGTCGAGCATGTGTCCCCTGTTATGGGTGGGGACTGAGTTAGGTCCATAGTTCTCATGGAAGCCATGAACTCCCAAGCGACTCGGATGTCTTGCCAATGGAAGTCAGATTGAAATCTCCCAGGATCATCAGCCTGGGGAAATCAACCACCAATCCGGCTAATACATCTAGCAGCTCCGGCAGGGCCAATGAAACATAGCAGGGAGACAGGTACGTAACAACCAAACGAGATGACATCATGGGGAGATGGAATGAGGAGATGACATGTCCACAGGGGGGGGGGCAGCCAACAGTGTTCAAGGGGGTAGCGGGAAACTTAGGTCCAACATAGCAATGATCGGTGTTAAGGACATGTAGGAATAATGGCCAGATGTCAAAATTGCAGCAGATGATAAGTTGTGAGGTGGTGAAGTGGCCAGTGATGGCGGCGGTAAGGACAGCGGTGGCAGCAGCAGCTGATCCAACAACTTCAACAACTCCAACAGATAAGCTCTGTCCATGCCAGCTGCACTGATATCCATCGTCAGGGCTGCACTCCGTTGACCCAGTCCATAGTGTCACAAGAGGAGGGGCCAAATGGCCAAATGACATAGTACGGTGGCCCAGACAGCGATGGTGATACCAGAGGGGGCCACAATGAAGGACCCCCCCACTCCAATCACACCCATGCCAATTACCGAAGCCATCTTTCGCTGGCATCAATATCCATGCCACTGCCTCAGCCACTCCCCGCTGATCCAGTCTATCATGTCCATAAGTAATTTGGAGGGGGGGTTGGAGAGGGGAGCAACCGGGATAACACCATGGTGTGGGGAGTGGCAACTGCAGAGACCTCAGGTGGGGCGTCCCGCCGCTGCTGCTGACCACACCAACGCCGGCTGCAGAGACCCCAGGCCGGGTGTCCTACCACCGCCACTGACCACACCCACGCCGGCAGCTGCCAATGCTCTCTATTCTCCTTTCACAGCCAACTACCCAGTTTCACTCATGACGTTCTGGCTACAAGGCAGGAAATCGCAGCTCAAGGTTATCCCCGAGGTCCCAGGAAGTTCTCATAGCTGGAGCTGGAACGGACAATGGAATAGGGTACCCCCTGCAAGCCCCGAGAAGGACAATTATCTCCACGAAGCTCTCCTCAAATGCGACAGGACATCATCTTGGGCATGCACAGTCTTCTTCTTTAAAAAGAGCTGGTCTCATCTTGAGTGCTTAGGTGCAAGGTGGAAAGGGGACTTGGCAATAAAGAGAAGGTTGACATTCACATCCTCTTCATTTTCAACTGGCCTTCAAGACATCTCAGATATGTCTATTAGAAATTTATCCTTTAGCTTTTATGATGGATACTTTTATCTTCTAATTCTCCTAGGCTTCTTTTATGACCTTAGAGTCTGTCTCATTTCAGATTCTAAGCCTTTGGGGCAGAGTTGACTCTGTGCCTCTGTCATTTCCCTGGAGCTTCTGACCATCCAGGATCATAGGGAACTTCATAAGTGAGTGAGGATCTGAATCTGGGTCACTCTGAGCCTACTCTAGCCATTACATTATACTGAGTCTCTACTATCAATACAGCTGCAACAGCCAGTCCTCTCAGAATGCCACCAACAGGATGGTGATAATTTTTTTAAAGAAAAAAAAGAAACTCTGCACATCCCCCGATGTGCATAGATTTTACACACCATTTCCCCTAATAGGCATAGATTTTAATATAACATTTTCAATACACTTAGGAGATTTCTACATGGGACTCTGATATTATTAAAGTAATTGTAGCATTCCTGTTCAGTTGCAGATCAGGAAATTGTTTACCCCAAATTATTCCAGATGCTAAAGCTTTGGATTTGAGAGATCAAGTTCCTTCCTGGAGGAAATACTTTACCTGTCTTTGGAGCACTGCCTTCCCTGCACCTGACAGCCTCCCCTTAGAAAGAGAAGCAAGAGGTCTTTTGAGTTTGGTTGATCTGCTGCTGTCCTTAAAAAGACCATTTCAAAGTGACTTCCAAACAGACATTTATTAAGAAGTTGATGTATTGGGCAAAGCCATTTTTATACTTCAAGAGAGCTAAAGAAAAGGAAGTGAGTCACTTGAAAATGTCCTAGAAGTATGGAATTCTTCAGCTGAAGTGGTACTACAGAGAAACTCTTTGCACTGAAATGTACCTCCTGTAATAACAGGGCATTTAAGAGAATCTCCTCAGGCAATCTAAAGGAGTAAACAAAATCATGTATGAAGCAGTCTGAGTGTGAGCTTCAAGGCAATAATTTGAATGACACCCTAAAAATCAATGGTAATTAGTTCTGTATTGAATGAAGGAGTTCGGAATTATTGTATAAAACATTTTTACAAGAAAGGATTGTAACAAATTGCTTCC
The DNA here is from genome assembly GCF_009769535.1 of Thamnophis elegans. Classification (NCBI taxonomy): domain Eukaryota; kingdom Metazoa; phylum Chordata; class Lepidosauria; order Squamata; family Natricidae; genus Thamnophis; species Thamnophis elegans. The sequence goes on along the minus strand of NC_045544.1, from coordinate 91,180,486 downwards.
ATGAAGAATTTATAGATAGCTAATGTCATTCCCTTCCAGGAGTCGTTATTTTATTTCTACCAACTAATCGTCTATTATTTAACCATCAGGTAGCATTTTTGTGATTTCTGAGCATATTTAATCTTCCTTCCTTGATGGTTTTTTTTTGCTAACAAGATTCTTTCATTCTTTCTGTTTTCTCCCTTTTATGTAAAAAAGAAGTTATTGGTCTTTCTTTCTAAAGGGCCTCATGCAGAATGAGTTTGTCCTACAGAAGAAAACACTCATCATTTTATTGTGAGGGCTTTTTAGCAGCACATGCAGGAAATATCATGGAAGGGTGAATAGGTTAACTAGGAAACAGTTATGTTTAGGTGTCAATGGCAAAAATAGGCATTTTTCTTTGGTAAAATGTAGAGGGATATGCATTCCCAATGTATTTCTGGCCTGTCTGACATCTTGTTTAGTTCTTGGAGATGTGTGGAAATGATTCTCCATTTTGGCTATGGTTGTGCAGAACCACAACATGATAGGAGACTTTAATTGGGATGAGCTTTCATGCTTCAGGACATAATAATGTGATTACCAGATGTGTCCCAAGAAATTTGTCTTTGGGGAATAATAGTGTAAAATTAGGTGCTTTGTAACGGCTGGTTTATGGCTTTCAGTGATTTGCCCATTTGGATGAGACTGAAAGAGAAGTAAGAGTTACAATTTAAGGAACAGTGTGCACAGGCATCAAGAACTGCTAGAAATGGAGATTACACAGGAAGTTATGCCCCTGTAGATTCTATGAGGTTCAAAAAGTTAGAATAAAACTTGCACTACATTTAGGGGAATTTTTAAAATAAATAATTAAAGGCACAACGTACACAAATGGGATTCCTCCATCTGTTTTAATTTGTAACATGTAAATCTCTGAGAGGAATGTATTGCTTTGTCCTCAGCCCAACAAGTTTGGATCAAGGTACTTTTGGATCTGAGAGCAACGAACACACAAGAATGAGTGGTTCCCAAACTTGGCAACTTTAAGACTTGTGGACTTCAACTCCCAGAATTCTCCAGCCAGCAGAGCTTAAAGTTGCCAAGTTTGGGAACCACTGAGTTAGACTTTATTCCAAACCAGTTGAAGATAATAACATGATAATGGAACATGAGGCAGCAATCAAGGAATATTTAGGAATATAAGAAAAGACTTTAAAATTTTCTGCCAGTCAGGGAACTCCAAAAAGTTGATGGTGGGTAGGCTTCTTCAAAGCTGGCAAATATGCAGCATCTTCTGCCAATTAGGTCTGGATTGAAGTTATATTTCATGGGGTGTCCAACTAGTTTATACAGACTCTGAATGGTAAATTAAAAATGCCTGTTTTCAATGGTCTCATCTCACTGAAGTTTGCCAAGGATAAGGAGGACAAGCCTATCTTGGAACGCTTTGCCGATTTCTGCCAAGAATGAGATCATCAAGGTTGAATATTTGTTTATACCAGGTGGCGATGAAACCGTCTCAGAGTGAAGGAATATTTGTTTCTCAAGGTTTTTGGATTGAAGATGAGAAACATCAACCTTCTCTAGACAGATGTCCCACCAAGGACAAGGCAAAACAAAATATAATTGAAGTATAACATTTAGTAACTAAAATAAATGCTTGCTTAATTCTGCATTAACCATTACAGGAGAAATATAAAGTTTTATGTACCATGCAACGAAGGGAAAGAAGTAAGCACAATCTACTATCCAATTCTTTTTCATCAGTCTTCTTGTGAAATACAACAAACACTACACTGCAAGGAGGCATTGGCACAGATTTGCTGCTCATGCAGCAGGCGATTTTCTGAACAGCGGAAGGATAGATCAGAGCAGCCTTCTCCAAAGTTCTCTCCAGATGTGTGGACTAATTCCCAGAAATTCTTAGCTGATATGGCTATGACTGGAAATTGAAACCCACACATCTGGAGCAGGGTAGTCTACAAATTAGATTAACTTTGACACCAACTTATGATTTCCTGTTGCAAGTGTTTATTTGTATGAATACCAGATTACTCTGCACAACAAGAATAGAGGCCACAGAATTCTAAATTATCCTCCACAGGAAGCTAAGCACTCTCTCAGTTTCACACTATTCAAAAAGAAACCATAGTTTAATGTGTAGACTAAAGAGTCAAGCCCTGGAATATCTATTTTTTATTTTTATAGCAAGTAATGATGAGAAAGAAATTTGCCTGAAACATTGGCTGATCCTTCAAGTCAAGAAAGTCTGATTTAATATAAGCCATTTTTTCATGATCTTCATTCTAAAGGGACTATTTGGTTAGGTATATACATTTTTGGCCACGCTTCACTTCCATAAAAGGACTATGATTCTTTAGAATTCTAGTGAGAGAGGAAGTGCCTCATCTTTTTAAATGTTCACTTCAATAGAAGAATCATGGGAAGCCCAAATTTGTCCATTACATTCTTATATACCAGTCTGAAGACCAGTGTCAGGATTGGGACCTGGCAGGATCAAACAGTTCCAAAGTGCCAATTAGGTTTGATATCCAAGAATATGGGCCTCAGAACAAATATGTCCTTTAGAATGGAGATTATGGGAAATTAATGCTTAGAGTGCAGACAATGGCTCCATGTAGTCACACAATGGGATATGGGAAGACTTTAAAATGGGAACTTTGTACCACTCATCACCAAATAAAAATAACAGAGCTGACATCAAACTATAGGCAGGTGAGGCAAGTGTCTTACCATACCACACAGAAAGACTACATGTAACTATTGTGGAAACATTAAAACAGCTAGTATCCTACCTTGCCTCATTCTGTTCATTAGTGTTGTGGCCCACCAGCTGCTAGTGGAGCTGATGGCAGAATTGGATGAAGAGGAGGTTGGGGAGGGACTTAGGCCAGTTCTGGAGTCTGGGAAAGGCTCTGCTGGATGCTATCGGATGCAGCTATAGAGCCAGGGCCATCCAACATTTCCCAACCACTGGAGAGGCAACTGCCTTTGGAGGCTGATATGAGTGAGGAGGAAGAACAGCTGGGGCCTGTTCCAGATGCATGTATGTGCAGAGCAGCTAGAAGATTTGAGCAATGGAGGACAATGGAAGCAAAGCACACATGGATGCTGAATGCTGCTCCCTCGGCTGGAAAATAAATAGAAGGAAAGGGGAGTGGTTGTCATAGGAAACAACAGTTCGTATTTCTGAAGATTTTGCTCATTGTGTTTCACCCACGGCCTTGCAATTATTGCAAGGAACTGATAAGGTCTGTTACTGCAGTTAACTCCTTGAAGCACTATTCCCTGGACTTTTTGGTGGGTGAATGCAATTAATTCACAAGAGGTAAATAAAGAGATTTTTCATGTGACAAGGAATCTGTTTCTTCTGCAAAGGCTGGGTTAGAAGAATTAGCCAGTATCAATACTATTTGTACGGAGGATATCTGCTAATGTTGGGAATGAGCAGTAAGGATAAAGGAGTTGTTCAGAACATGGGGAGTCCTTGTCTAAGAAGCTTGGAAAATAAAAGTTGTGCATTTGCAGTTAGTGGGGGATACATTAGAGAGCCCAAGTCTTCTAGTCATTCAAAGTCAATGCCTACTCTTAAAAATTTAAGGCCCAAATTCAGGATAATCTCATTTCTCTTTGTAACATAGCAAGCTATCCAGTGGATTTCCCATTTATAAAACCTTTTTGGGCCTCAAGAAAGTTGGATATTATAGGTAGCTAAGGGGTTTCTGCCTCTGTATTACAACCTCTAGTTTTCTGACTGTGAAGTCTGAGTGGCTGTTATGGACAAAGAAAGCAGCGAAGAGTCATTCAGGGAGACATGGGGTATAAAATGTGCAGGAGAGGGGAAAGTGGAGAGATTGCATAATTGAAGTTCAGTGCAAGAGAACGATAAGGAAAGCCAATGCAAAGTGGGAACAGAAGATTGCACAGGAGGCTCAAACAGATAATGGGGCAGTATTTGCAAGCACAGAAGGAGCAGGAGGTGACTGAAGGAGATGGAAAAGCTGCTTAAGACACAACAAAGGTAATAGATTGACAAAGAAAAGGTGGCTAAAATATATCTGTCTTGCATTCTAAACCTTATTATAGTCACAATAGGAAAGGCAAGGGACAGACATAAATTTTCTGAGGAAGGGAAAGGGAAGAACTAATGAGGGGAAAGAAGCTAACATTAGACCACCTTTTGACCTCCCAGTACTGCCAAACAGTGTCAGTGAATGAGGTAATAATGGAGGGAAAACAATGTCTTATCAGTACACCAGCTAAACAGAAAGGCAAGGTTGGGAAACCACATTTCATTGCTTGCCATTATTATTAACCCAGCAAGCAGAGTGGTTTGCTGTCTTGCTGGCAGCTGGTGTATGCGTGTGAGTGTCAGGCTGCGTATGTACAGTATGTGCATGTGATAAGTAATCTTTTGGTGCATTTATGTGGAGCAAAGATTGCCACTAACTTATTTTTGAAAATGTTGTGGCTTGTCAGTTGACGCAGTTTAACATTCCTGTTCTTCTGTCAGCTTTATAAAATTATGAGCAAATGTTGCTAATTTTTAATTTGTTTAAAGTGAAAATAATTCCTCCCAAAGGAATTGCCATATAGCATGCAGAGATGAAAAGCCTCTGGGATGAGCGGCCTATTGGAGAGTGAATTAACTGGCAACCTTAATTTGGAACATAAATATACTTGGATTTCAAGAGATTCAAACCCAAATGTTTACAGGTGACGTATTTAAGTCCTCTACCTGGATGGTAAATCCTTCACTTCAACATTAAACATTTTTATATCTCCTGCTCTCTCCTATAACCAGAAATCAAAATACAGGCCAAAAATAAATCTGCTAGATTCTGGAGACCAAGGAGGAAGAAATGGACACTGCTATCTATGACCTGGACTCTCAGCACAGGTCATAAATATATCTGATACTTGAACTCCTTGGTTGGATTTGGAAGCAGTTCTACCATAGGTAGGCAGTTCTATAGCCATTCTTCTTACTGTATATTTCAGACTGTAAGACACACCAGAGTATAAGATGCACCAAGATTTCGAAGAGGAAAACAAGAAAAAAAATAGTTTTTCCTCTCCCCTGCCCCCAGGAGCACTCTGCAGGTTTCCCAAACCCTCTGCACACCCCGTTTTCACAAAAAATGGGCTCGTTTTTGGCCTCCCAACCCTCTCCCCTAAGCCTCTGTGCACCCCATTTTTGCCAAAAACAGGATGTGCGGGGCATGGTTTCAGGATGCCAAAAATGGCCATATTCGATGTATAAGACACACCAACATTTCCACCTTCGTGTGTGTGTGTGTGTGTGTGTGTGTGTGTGTGTGTGTGTGTGAGTGTGTGTGTAGAAGTGTGTCTTATACTCAGAAAAGTACTGTATATCAATTCTTGTTGGGCCAGAAAGCAAACCCATGAGGATGTTTTTGGTCATCCTTGGAGGCAATGTCAAGACACAACTTCAGTACAATGGGAGTGGAAAGTGAATGAAGTGGCTGCAGTGCATGAAAAGAGCAGTCTCAGCAAGCCTGTATTTCCTGGGCATGGGATACAAATGTAGCATCCTTCCTATGTTCCCTGAACAATAAGTTCAGGATGCCTCTCTTTTATTTGGGAGGGGAAATGAAAGACGGTGTTTTTGAAAAAGACAGAAATCCCACAGCCTTACTTGGCTTATTGTCTTTGATGAGCTTATCTAAGTAAGATCACCTCTTATGTTTGATTGTGAGCCAATTGACTTTTTTTTTAAATAGATGGAGCCGATAGATTAATGGCATTTTGTGTTTCAAGAGAGAAGTGTCAGCAAGACTTTTGTGTACTTATGTCATTATAATCAGAAGCAACAGTTTAGTGGAGACCCAGGGATTTTGGCCAAATATGCTTGAGAGCAGCCTGTCCTGTGTCTGTTTTCTGCTAGGAGACAGAATAGGCATACATACATATACCAATTTATGTATATGTACGTACCTACGTACCTACGTACATACATACATACATACATACATACATACATACATACATACATACATACATACAGGCTAGGGTGATGCACTATGCAATATGTTATAATAATAGCTCACTTGGAAACTAAGTTACTTTTAATAAAGTTTGGTTTGTGGAGATAAGAATTAAAGGCATTTCTTTTACTCAATTACAGAATGGAAAAATATAGCTTCAGAGAATTTCAGCTGTGACGAAGAAAGAAGAGTTGAGCTGATGCCATTTCAAAACAACATATAAAGCAAGAGCATTTGTAATTTTATGTATTCTCTCTTGGGGAATTTAATAATTACATTCAACATAGGGACAGTCTATTGTCATGTCTGCAAATACTGTTGATATGTGTACTCATTTGCACATTTATATTCACTTGTAATATTCAGTCTTGAATAAAGGTAAAGGTAAAGGTTCCCCTCGCACATATGTGCTAGTCGTTCCTGACTCTAGGGGGTGGTGCTCATCTCCGTTTCAAAGCCAAAGAGCCAGTGCTGTCTGAAGACATCTCCATGGTCATGTGGCCGGCATGACTAGATGCCGAAGGCACATGGAACTCTGTTAACTTCCCACCAAATGTGGTTCCTATTAATTCTACTTACATTTTTACATGCTTTCAAAGTGCTAGGTTGGCAGAAGCTGAGACAAGTAATGGGAGCTCACTCCATTACGTGGTGTTAGGGGTTTGAACCGCCGAACTGCCGACCATTCTGATTGACAAGCTCAGCGTCTTAGCCACTGAGCCACCGCGTTCCTTCTACAGTCTTGAATACAGAGCCTTATTAAGGCATGGAGAATGAAAGCTTCACTGTGAGGTTTATTAGTCCCCAAAATGTTATTGGATGGAAACTGAAGGAGGGAATTTGCTGCAATTTTTTCTTTATAATGTCTTCTATTTCAGATTAACACAATAATGATCATTAGAGCAGCAATTTCTCTAACAAACTGAGGAACTAAATTTGTTTCTTTTCTAAATTTTATAGTGACGTTGGGTGGCTTACAATTTATTAAAAATAGACATAAATACAATTATAAATATAGGAACAAATAAAATTACAAGAATTAAATAGACTAAAACCCAAGGGTTCACTCTGAGCAGGGGTGGTACCTTCTTCTGTCACTGAATCAGCCAGATGCAGCCTAAAACATTTTCACTGGCATCCAATGCCAACCAGCAGAGAAGGCCAGAGGGGTGGGGCAGACCTCATCTCTGGTAGCTAGATGTTCCAAAAGGCAGTGCCACAGTAGAAAAGACTTTCTTCTAGACCTGCCATTTGAAATTCTTGCTAGAATCCCCAGTTCAGTGTGGGTTTCTACCAGTTTGAACTGGTTCGGCCAAACCGTTAGCTCTGACTGCAAGCTGAGAGTGAACCAGTTCTCTGTTTCCATGAAAGAGGCCCTCCCACCCGCCCCCGGGTTATACTGACCTTTATTTCTGCTTCCGAAGCGTAGCTGATCAGTGGTGGCAGATTGAATTGCCAATCCTCAGCCATTTTCCTTGCTCCTTTCCTTGTTTGCAATGCGGAAGTTCAATGTTTGCTAAACTGTGCATGAACACGCAGTGCACATCTGGCTCACGTGTGAAGAAAACCGGTTGTTCAGCCGGTAGGAACTCACCCCAGCCCCAGTTGGCCTCTTCTGCTGGAATGCATGGGACAGGCCTGTCCCATTGGCGCAAGACAATTCTTCAGAATGACTCCTGTGTGATTACTTCATTGTGCAAGTGATGCAACCATATACTTGTGTCATGTCATCTCATGAAAATACATAAGACAGGGTATTTGTGTCATCACAACTGTTGTCATTTGATCCCTATTGATCCCTACTCAAAGACATTCATAATTCAAAACCAAAGAGCTGCTGATTACAACATTTTATTGGTGAGCAAGACTAACACTGTGTGAGATACCATAGCCAATAGCCAGTCCTAAGAAGATGATATACAGTATCTTATGAACTGTGGGGATATGGCCTAATTATCTCATGGATAAGGATATTGAATAAATTTGTTTTTATATAAACTTACTAATTTGCATTTTTCAAAGCACGGCCACTGCAATGTGCATTCTTAAAGCCAAGATCGACACTTTTCAATGTTGACAGTTTTTTTTAAAAAAAACATTTGCTGCTAAATATGTACATAAAACATGCATAACATAGGAGAAGGTGAGGAAAATCCTCCTCCCCATTATGTTGGGGAAAATTGCTTTGAAAAATTGATATACCAGGAAACATATGAATAAAAATACATCCATTAGGATAAATACAACTGTAAATGTCTAAGAAAAATTTATGCAGAGTTTTAAAAAATTGCAATAAAAATGTCATAAAAAGAAAAATGGAAAGACATGCAATGTACAATAACACAACTTCACAATGTAGGCTGCTTATTTTAAGGGCATTAACAGGTTAAAGTTAAAATAAGCAGAGCCGCAGTGGAGCAGTGGTTAGAGTGCAGGCTACTTCTGCTGATCACTGGCTGCCAGCAGTTTGGCAGATCGAATCTCACCAAGCTCAAGGTTGACTCAGCCTTCCCTCCTTCCGAGGTAGGTAAAATGAGGAGCCAGATTGTCGGGGGCAATATGCTAACTCTGTAAACCGCTTAGAGAGGGCTGTAAAGCACAGTGAAGCAGTATATAAGTCTAAGTGCTATTGCTATTAAAGCATGGTTTACTTCATGATGTATATCTCTTTTCTGGTTTTACACTGGTATTTCTTCCATCCATTCCATTATGTGGTATCAACTGAGCAGTCTCTGTTCTTTGGGTCTCCCTTTTCAAGTCTCCCTTTCCCCTTTTTACCCACTGATGTAAATGAGAAGTGCTACATCAGGATTATCCAGAGCCTGTATACTATAAAGTGATATTGAGCAAGACTAGATGATTACAAATAGGTCACAGTTTCTACAGTTGGCAAAAATAGGTAAGTGGCTTAATCTCGGTCTTAGTACAAAATAAACTGTGCAGTCATTGGGGCATTTAGGTTTCATATTGTCACACATGTATCCTAGAATAAGAACTTGCTTTCCAAAAACACTTTCAGAAAATTTAGTGTATGCTAGCAAAGCAGGTGAGTCTATAATAATGGATAGAGTATAAAATGATTCTCTTGAGGTTTCTCTTGAGTCTATTAAGAATCTGTCCATCTTTGATTTCTCATTTTCTGCCCATTAGCCTGTCAACTCTACATACATTGGCAGTACCCAAATATCATTAATTTTGTGAGTCCATTTGAATTCACCCATTTTGGGGAGTAGGGATAGTTTACTTATGCTTCTCCAAATATGGAGGTTCTCTTAAAGCTGCTGATATTACACTCTTACACATGGGATGACACCATGTTGACTCCATTATTAATGTTCTTTATAATCCAATTACTGTAAAAGATGGTCTTTTCTAAAGATACTAGTAACGAGTATGCCTTTAATGATATTGTCTGATATTATCTTGCCAACTAAGTTATATTTAGAAGACTTTCTTTTCACATAACCACCAATAAAGTTACTCCAAAGACATTTCTAGTTGGTGCGACTCAACCTTCTCTTTTAGCATTTCCTTCAAGTACATATATTTTGCCACTGTGATCTCTTTCCCCTCTTTGGGGCAATAGATGCCCTTGACCTTGTGAAATGCTTGTTGTATCTCAGGAGAACTGCTGAATACAAACATTCAAAACTACTCTTTTAAATGTATTTTTTAATTTTAATTTACTCAGATTTTTATGCTGCTCCAATCAAGAAACAATGAGCAGTTTAGAGTCTGTATACAGAGTTATACATCACACAAAACTCCAAAAAAGTCATTTGGGGATTTATAAATAATTTGCCAAGTATTGCCTCAGAGGAAAGTTCTGACACTATAGGACATTAGGCCCTTCTTGATTACTTCAATTCATTTGATTTCCAAGAAGTCTGCGGGTTTATAAAAAGTATATTCAGGTTACAGAAGTAAGCTGTGTGTACTTGAAAATACCAGGTTGACACAAAGCCGGGCAAGGATAGGATGATGGAATACACTGCTTCTAAAGTAGACAAACACTGGGAATTTCAGGGCTTAAAGTATAATGTTCCAGGGGAGGGAGACCTTAGTGATTTCTCTTTGTGTATGGTCTATGTTTGTTGAGCCCTAATTAAAGAAGAAGCTTCTCCTTCAGCACAAAACTGATATTTGTATTAGTAATTTGACAGTAGGAAGAATCAGCAAAAGTCAATGAAAGAGTCACCTTGTAAAATATTTTGTGTGCAACCTTAGAGCTATTTTGCTGTTGGATCTTAAATGTACCTCAAAGTGGGCTTCACTTGGATTAGATAGATAAGATAGAGATAGATAGATAGATAGATAGATAGATAGATAGATAGATAGATAGATAGATAGGAAGATGGGTAGATGGGTAGATGGGTAGATGGATAAATGGTGATAAATAGATAGAGTGGTTGAAAGAAAGAATTATTAAACTTAGTCATCCTTGAGATCAATTAAAGGTTACTAAGAGTCTTGGAAGATTACTTGGCAAATTCATCATATGCTAATGTGATTAAAATTTCTTTTCTTCCATCCTTTCAATAGCAGATCCCAGGCACAATACTAAATGGGAAGGCATAGTAAGAAAAGATTGTCTCAATTTTATTCAAGAAATTTCAAGAAAAAGATGTGCTTATTCTGGGGACTAAACATAGCCCTAGCACTTCATAGTATAACACTGGTTTCTAATGAGGGTGATATTGAAAAAAGAAGACTGACTCTCCTTACAAAAATGGAGGTACAAGAATAACCCTACCATTATTTCTCCATAGATATGTCTCAAGGCTGCATCCTGACACAAATATTTACATAGACATAATACTTTCCATCTCATTTTGCCAAACTATTCATCCCAATGTGTTCTTAAACTTAACATGACAACCTAAGGTAATTGAGGGCAAAGACACATGCACTCATCGTAAGGGTGATGGTTGGAAGCTGTACATTGTTGTCTGGACAAAGAGACTGAAAAAGTAAACACCCAAGGGATTATAAGTTATTTGCTCTCTTCCTGCCTCAATATATCAGCCAAAGCGGGAAACCCCTGCTGCAATTAAAATGAAAGCTTGATATCTATGGATGAGAAGTCATAAAAGTCAAGATGGCAGGCTTCTTCATGTGAGTCACACACGTTTCATGCATATATAAAGAGGGGACAGGGCTTTAATTGCACATTTCTGCTTGCCATCTTGATCTTTTTGACTTGTCCTGCAGATGGCCCTGATTTTCACACAAAGATCTCTTGGCTGGCTTATCACTAAATAAATGTTTAACCACTATCCTCCACTTCTGACAGCTGTAGCAACCTTTTTTTTCTCCTTGAAGAATTTAGTAAACCAGCTTCTTATTCTCCAGACTAACAAGAAGTGATAGAAACATCAAATGCAGGAGAAATTCACTGCATATCACAACAAAGAGTGGAAATCCAATCCTACGTGGCTATGAAGGACCCAATGGAGGAATGACAAGCCTGTCACTTTAAGAAAGGTTCTGGCAGCTCCAGTGTTTCACTCTTGCTTCACTGAACTCCTAAGTTCAACTTTTCCTTTCCCCCCTCCTCTCTCTGCCCGTTTCTCCTCTTCTGTCCCTTTTTATTTGGTTCGACCTTGGTCACTGATGACAAGGCTGCTTTTCCTGCCAAACCAATCAATAAGCTAAACAGAGAGAAGATGAGTATTTAGAATATGGGAAGCCAAACTCAAACACAGATAGGTTATCAGCCTAGCCCAGAGCAGACTTCTAAGCAAATATTTCATTAACAAATTTTTCATGGCAACTTGCATGTTAAAAAAAATGGCAACGACAGGCAAGAGAGAACAGAGAGGGGAATAATGTAAGGGGCGGGGGGAATAGGGCTAGAGGATTAGCTGTGGCACAGAAAAATTTGTGATTACTCATAGCACATAGTGTCCTGCAGTCCTCTTAAAACAATGGCTCATATCCACAGTCAACATGTCCATTGGACATCTTATGAAGAATTATGGGCGTAGTAGACTAGCACAACTTTTAGACCAATATATTGTGGAAGGTTAGTTCAGGTAGCTAGGCAAATTCTCATTTAGCAAGGTAAGATGTCATTGGATGGGCAATCAGAACTTTTCAAGAAAATCAACACAGTAGGTGTTATTTCTGTTATAGATTTCTTTTAATCAGCAACAAAGACTCTTGGATATAATTTTGAAGTTCTGTGATCAAATGGACATGTTGACTGACTCTCAAATCATTTATTTACCAGACTCTCATATTTACCAGACTTTCAAGTCACTTATTTTGCGGGGCAAGTATAATGTAGATTCTGATCTACTTCTATATTTCCCAGTGATTTCTACTGGTTCAGAAATGATGGAAGAGATAACAGGAGAGATAACAGAAAGTCTTCTTCTCTGTTAGTTATTTAATCAACAGAAGAGAAAAGCAAGTTGGAATGAATTTCTATGAAAATATTAATATGGAAGATAAATTCCTAGACTCTTCAGCTATTATTTTGCACCTGATTTCTGAGGGTGGAATTCACCAATATCAGGCAAAACAAGTCAATAAAACAAGCAGCACTCGTAGAGTTGGATAGTGCAGTTGTGCCCAACTTCTGTTTCCCTGCATAATATTTACAAAGGTAAATGTGGTCATTTTCCTCTTGTATTTCATCACTGTTTCTACTGCCATTTCTGACTAGCCAGGAGATACTGATTTAGAAGCAACTGCTGAGATTTCGACATTCAGTATAGCAGTGTTTCTCAATCCTGTTAACTTTAAAATGTCTGGACTTTGACTTCCAGAATTCCCCAGCTACCAATACAGCATACTTACTGTAATTCTGGGAGTTTTCTCTTTGTCTCTCTCTCTCTCTGTGTTTTCTTTCTTAATGTAAAATAGAAACAGAAGTGGAAAAAACAAAAAATAAAAGGGAATAGAGGATTTAAAATGAGAGAAGGAAGAAGAGACATAAATAGAAAAAAGAAAGCAATGACTTCTAACTTTTTGTGGAGCAAAATGATACAAAATAAAGTACAGCTATACACCTTTTAGTTATGCCAAAGAGTAACCACTAGCCATTTCTATAGTAATGATACAATTAATACTCAAATCCCAAAGTCAAGTTTCATTTTTTTCTCTTTCATGCAAAATGTCCAGAAGCAGTTTCCAAATATCCACAAAACTGTTTATATTCTTGTCCCAGATTAATGCGATAAACTTTGCCATCTCTGCTGGAAATTCTGGGAATAAAAGTCCACACATCTTAAAGTTGCTAAAACTAAAAAATACTGCAACAGAGAATTGAACAGAGAAGTGATACCTTCCCCCATGTAAAGGTCTTTACCTGTGATCTTCACATGATTGTATGTTTTAGGAGAGGCGAAAGATTTATACGATCTGAAGAGAAACCAGAGTATAGGAGAGACTGTAAGTGTACCATTCAGTGAGATTCAATTTTTGAGAAGGTTCTTCTGATGATTTTTGATATACTTTCTATCATAGTTTTTTTACAGGCTAACTGATTAATTTAATTGTATAAGATTTTTAAAAATTAAAGGAAACTCCTTCCATTGTTTATATTAAGTAAAATTTCTGCCCTAGTAATTTTATATCATATGTTATAAAATGCTAATTGACTACACAAAATGATAAAACGTTGATATACTGTTCTTGTAAGGCAAAGGGAGAGGAAGTTTATATATATATATATATATATATATATATATATATATATGTATATGTATATGTATATGTATATGTATATGTATATGTATATGTATATGTATATGTATATGTATATGTATATGTATATGTATATGTATATGTATATGTATATGTATATGTATATGTATATGTATATGTATACACACACACACACACACACACACACACACACACACATACCAGGAAGCTATATACTTGGCATAAGTCAAATAATTCCTTTTGGTATAGGAAGATTCTGAATTGCTATCTACCTTTTGTTCAAATGAAACCAAAATCCAAATCCAACATAAAGTATTACAGCTTTAAGTACTGGAAGTATTTATTATTTTCCATACCAGTAATCCAATAACATAATCTGAAGAGCCTCAGTGCTCCTGGAATATCTGAAAACCTGGTGGATTTGTCATTATTCTTTCATGCAGATTTTTTTAATATAAAATATCCTACATGCTAGGAAACTGTAAAATAAATAACTTTTAATAGTGAAAGAACCTTAAATTTCCAATACAGATGGCTCTTTAAAATATTTCAATTGCATACATGTTGTTTCCAATTTCCTGGTATTTTCCCTATTTTTCTCCATAGCTGTTCCATGACTTGGGACAAAGCATATTAACTATTAGATCTTATTAAGCTGCTAATCACTGCATTTTTCATCTGATATAAATGAAAAGAAAACTAATAACTAATTTATAGCAATTTATTTTATTGATTCAAATCTTATTCATTTAGGTATTATTTATAAAGTGCACTATGCCACCAACCTTCAAGGTCATATGGTGATTTAGAACTGGGGTCCCCAACTCTTATGGGGTGGCCCATTACTGGGCCATGATCAATTTGGAACCAGACCACAGAAGTGGCAGGTGAATGTTCGTGCATTAAAAACAACTTTTAAACCATGATTTAAAATCCTATTTTTAAAGAAAATGTGCTTGAATATTGTTCAAAAGAAACCTAAAAGAACCTACATACCCACTCACAGGTTACATTATTTTCTCTGCAAATGTAAACATCATACTATTTGGCTAAATTTGCTGCAGGCAGGAATTTTGGCTTAGAAGGATGTTTGCTCTATTCATATGAGATTGGTGACTGGCTTCCACTTCAGGCAAATATAAGGCAGTCATAGATGACAAGACTTTTTTATCCTTTATAGAAACACATTTTTTTATTTATTTAAAACACTTATATAGCCACCTATCTCACATAGTGATTCTGAGAAGGTGCATAATAAAGCAAAATAATCAGAACCATTTAAAAATGCACTTAAAATAAAAATAAAAAGGCGAAAAGCAAGAAAATAACACACGATGGGGACAAAGAGTACATCCAGTTACCTGACAGGCAGCCATCTAAAGGCTGCTCTATCATGGGTTCCTCCAGCTCGTTTGCAACCCATAAGTTGATGATCTTCATGAAGGTCAACAGCATAGGGGCCATCCTCCAGTGGGAGAAGTATAGCTTGTTGATCAGAAAGGTCGGCAGTTTGGCAGTTTGAATCCCCACTGCTGCGTAACAGAGTGCGCTCCATTACTTGTCCCAGCTTCTGCCAACCTAGCAGTTTGAAAGCATGTAAAAATGCAAGTAGAAAAATAGGAACCGCCTTTGGTGGGAAGGTAACAGTGTTCCGTGCGCCTTCAGTGTTTAGTCATGCCGGCCACATGACCATGGAAACGTCTTTGGACAGCGCTGGCTCTTCGACTTTGAAATGGAGATGAGCACTTCCCCCTACAACAGAGTGCTAGAAAAGGCCTCAAGGTTGTTTAGGAATGTAGTACAATTGCCATCAACCAATAAACATTAGACTATGATAACTAAAGGCTGTTTTGAAATTGCTTTTATGTGGTGGAACATTATATCAGAAAATAAGTAATAACAACAAACCCCATCAGAAATACATCTAAAACATTATTAGACCATATAAAATTCTATAATCTCTTTTACCAGGAAGGAACAGATAGAGGTAATGTTTTAAGGCTTTTTTTTTGCTTTTGGGCCTAAGAGCTTAGATCTGAACAACAAGAAAAATGACCAGGGCAAAACAATATAATCCTCTTGCTAACAGAATTGTAAAACTTAAACTTCAAATTGCTTCCCCTCCCTCCTGTGGATGGTATATTGATCCTTTTTATTTCTCTCCATTTTAAAACCACTACTTTAGATCCTGCTCCACTGTAATGGACAGTTAAGTTGAATTTCTTCTGTATCTCAATAGTATATGCACTTGTGCTTACACTGATCCAGAAGTATTCTGTGAGTCAGGTCAATACTGACAATTTTGTCTGGCCACAATCAGAAGCATTTTCCAGCCAGATCACCTGTCTGAAAATACCAGTCAGCATTTTTTCTCCATTTTATATAACTTCAGTAAATAAATTAAAAATATAAAGAACTCATAGGTTCAGAAAGCAATGTGGGCTCACAGTTCTTTTCACTTGTAGATTTCTATAGAATTATCCATAGCATGGATGGATATGAAAATTAACCAAGCATTTATAGGGGATGGATACAATTGCTCCTAAAAGAAGTATAGTAGAACACTTGAACAATTCCCAAATTAAATATATTAAGTAATTACAAAGAAACATTACAATAGTAGAAAATGTAAAGTGCATGACAAATTGAAGAGGCTGTATAGACGATTACAAAGACATTTTTCCTCCCAAATACACAACTAGAAAAGAAGAAAAAAACAAATGAGTGTATAGAATCAAAAGGCTTCTAAAGATGGTTGAGATCATTTGTTGAAAGAATGGATACCTAAGCATTACTGGAAAATGCTGAGATAATTTTTTGCCTTTGTGTTCTCCGAGGAAGATAGTTGCAAACAGATGCTAGAGATAAAACATGCATTTCTCAGGGGAAGAAGACAAAAGGGAAATAGTGAAGCAAAACATGACTATGCCAAACTAAACAATCAACAAATTAAAATATCTAAGGATATACTAATCTCATTAATCAGACTGGATGTTAAGTGGCCATTTAGGCTATCATGCTGTCTATAGATGTGGGAGTACAATATTTGGTATTGCACAAGCTCTTTCAAAATAAATAATATATTCATGCACAAACACACACATTCACCCACACAGACACAAAGAATACTACCCATATATTCATGCAGTCTGAAGGCTGAATAAAGAATCGGTATTTTTCTATAAAGAAAATGTGGTTTCTTTCATAGAGGGTATAATCATTGAAAAATGTCAGTCTTGATTGCAGTTAGAAAATAAGATAAAATATTTATTTTACAAGATAACTTGGATGTCCTGGGAATTGTGACATATGTTATCCATTGAACATAACAGCTGAGAAGAAAAGAATGTCTACAAGGACAAGACCATTAATCTGTGGGCACACAAGGTACAACCACATCAATGATCCATGTTAGAGATGTCCAGAAAAATGAAGTTTTCACTGTCCGGAAAAGATACAAGAAACACATTATAGGCAGTAAGAATCAAAAGCACATTGGAAACCAAGTGGGAGGAGTTGAAACAATACTGGCTTTAGATTTAATGAAATAATAATAATAAAAAAACCATCTTCAAAGAGGAGGTTGAGCCAAAAAAACTGCGGGATTTTTTTTTAAAGTTAAGTTGAAGGTTGAAAGGGCACAGTTACTGATATGATTTCTGGCCTTTGGTAATCCTTCTGAAAGCATATCAGACAAAAGATGATTTCCCAAGGTCAGCAGGGATGGTGTGGGGTTGATCTACCTCTACAGATGTAAAGATCCAGCTGGGATGGCAAAATCAGAAAGAAATTCATCAATGGGGTCTACAGGTCAAATGAAGAAGGTGTTACATATGGATCCATGTTGGGTTTGATTTTGTTCACTTTACATAGTCCCAAAACACTTTGATGGGAAATGGTATAGCAACAGAGACTGATGATATAAAGCTTGCCAGGGTACAAAGGGGGTGTAATAAAAGGGAAGTGAGGGTGGTGGTACTTAAGTAGGGTCAAGAAACCATCCAGCCCCAACTGTGTTAAGCAGTAGGGAAGGAAGAACCTGGGGATGATATGATTGAAAGCAAACCTTTGAAAAGGCTTTATGAAAAAAAAATCTGTTCATAGAATTCAGATAGAACAATAGTGTCCCCTTCCCTTCGAGTCTTTATCAGGCTTTTAGTATAGAGATTGGTTTCTATTAGAAACATTACTGCAAATGCTAAGCTGCAGACATTTTGATTTTCTCATTAGCTACCTGTGGAAAAGGACATGCAGGTATTTTCAAAACAAGAAGAATCACCTGCCTGATTTCTAAATTCATATCACTACTATCAAATAAGAGATGTCATAGATTCAAGTGCAAGAGAATGGATTTTATGCATAGTGGCTTGATCTGTAACACTAGGCCATTAATATGCAAATTGATGCCTACAAACATGTTTAAGCACATTTTTCAGAATAGAACGTATGTGAAAGCCATCTATATTATGGTTAAAAACTACTATGCATATGAATCACAATTAATGTGAATTATGGACTAATAAAATAAGGATATCCGATAGGGCAGCAAACAAACAAAAATATGACGTATGTATGTATGTATGTATGTATGTATGTGTAAGTATGTGTGTATGTGTGTGTATGTGTGTGTATATGTTTATGTTTGTGTATGTATATGTATATGCATATGTTTGTTTCTCAAACTGAAACTACTCTTTGAAAAGAGAATATGAAGTCAGTCAATTGGAGGCATTTCATAGAAGATATTTATTTTTGAGAATATTAAAATGATATCTTGTTTCTAGCTACTTTATATTTCTCTATAAGTGTGTGATCTGCTCTTACTATATTTGGAGTTTCCTTGTTTTTACAACTTCCTTGGCTAAAGTGATGAACATTGGACATAATATAATTACATTTTTCATTAGATGCTACTGAGGATATGCCATTAAATTGATGTACTTTGCTGATCATATAAATATCAATAAGGCAATAAAATGGAATCACTTGCACTCTTCAGACCTGCACATCTACTATTTTCCTTTTGCATAATTTTTCTGGCATTTGCATATTAGATGAACCTTTGCCCAAACCAGTCTCATAAATAAGACTCTTCCTTAGATTATTTCCCTATTGAAATAGTTTTGCTGTGATTTTCATAGAGAAAGAAACTTGCATTGACATAACCTCAGCCTATTTAATAATTACCTCTTCAGCTTTGTTTAGAATCATTGTGTGAGCAGCATTTGTCCTTCGAGGCAGACATATCAAGCCAAGTGAAAAATGTCATTTTAATTTTATGGAGGGATCCCTCTTGGTCACCCTTGCATTATCCTCTCAAATTTGTAACTTCTCAAATTTCAAGGAGTGCAAACTAGAGTGATCTCTGGCCGCTCTGGTTTCACAGATCATGTTTTATTTCATTGATTAAACTTAAGTCAAAATCAGATCATCTGTCAGCCTGTTCTGATTTTATTAGGTTAGGAAAGGAGCAGCTGATCTTTTTATTCATCTGTAAACATTCGTTTTAAACAGAACAAAAGTAATGAGAAATAGACTACTTTTACTTTTTGTACTAATTTTGAAATAGCAATCCCTCCGTGTATATCTCCCTAATAGTATTTGGTTTGAATGACATCTATTCATAGCTAATGATAATATAACATACTAAAACTGAAAACAAAGTAATTTAATAGGATATTGTTAATGTGTGCAGCAGCTATGAATATTCCATACTTAATTCCACAAAAAGAATGAATGTAACTCACCTCAAAAATGTACATACTGTGGGCAGATCATGTTGAAAATAATTAAGCAAATATATGAAAAGCTCCTATATAGGGTTAAAATATAATGCATTGTTTCTAGCTATATTCTTCTTACCTTACATGAAGATAAGAAGAATAGAACTAGAATTCTTCATCTCATCTTCATAAGATAAGAAAATCAAGTTAAAGGGAGTGGGATCTACCAGGAGGAGATCTCTAAAACATTGGTTCCAATATCTTGAAATATCAAAATTATTATATTGGATTAGATGCCACTCTTTATTAAAAGCCATTGTTGTTCCCAAATGGTAGTCTGAACAGATGGAAAAAGTGATGTTGAGTTTTTACAGCTGGAATGAAGCTCTCCAGATGTAGCTGTCAATCCAGCCCAATGGCCAATTCTGAGGAATAATAGAAATAATATATTATAAAAAGAAGTGTAATAATTAGAAGAATATATCAATTACTATCAGATTTTTGTTCGCACATAAGCAAGATATTGATTCCTATATCTCTCATGAAATATTAAATTCAATTACAATATGTAAGTGCATATGGAATTTAAACAAACAATTAAACTATGATGAAACATGTGATGACAATTCTATTGTTGACTTCTTATTACAAAAATAAAATTGTGTAGTTGGGCAATTTATCCTCTTGCATATACTATGCTTCATTATTCTCTAAAGTTGATTGTCCACTATCCCATATGAAAATCATCAGTAAAGAGTAGCTCACAATTTCTTGGCTTTAATGATGTTATCATTAAAATAGTCTGAGTGACTAGGTAATTGAAGCTCCACCCCTTTTTACATGTGTGCAATGTGTGTGATGCCCGTTAAAAAGAGGTTGGGCTTTGATCATCCACCATTTTGATGCTAGTGTCTATTGCAAGTGCTTCTATTCTGGCAATCTATCCTGGACTATTCTATCATCAACAGAATAACAGAACAACAGAGTTGGAAGGGATCTTGGAGGTCTTCTAGTCCAACCCTCTGCTCAAGCCGGAGATCCTATACCATTTCAGATAAATGGTTGCCCAATCTCTTAAAAATGCCTAGTGATAGAACAGCCACAATTTCTGAAGGCAAGTTGTTCCACTGATGAATTGTTCTCTCTGTCAGGAAATCTCTCCTTATTTGCTTTTCTCCTTGTTTCCATTCATTGCTTCTTGTTCTATTTTCAGGTGCTTTGGTGCCCATCTTCTTTATGGCAGAGATCAAGAAGCATTTCTTGAACTTTAATCAACATCTTTCTACACCAATATGTAGTTGATAACACTTTTTCTGTGGAGATGTGCCCCTCAATCATTAAGAAGTTTATCTACTTGTGTTATTAATTCTATTCCATTTTCAGCAGCAAACCATGTGAATTAGAGCATTTAGTCAGTCTGCTGCATCTGGTATTGAAATTCTTTGAACCTGGAGGTTCAGTATATCCTGGGACATAGGATGGATTATTATATCCAGGCCAATGTTAAGTGGTGGTGAGAGGAATTTAGGGGTTGATCCAAGAGTAGAGTACCTTGTCTGAGTTACTTTATAGACTTTTATTTTGTACACTCACCAACCTTTTGTCTAGTTTTTAATTAGAAATGACAAAAGAAATGTATTAGTTAAACCTTTAAAGGATTTATCATATATGTTGTGAAATGATGGCTAAATAGTAGGAAAGTGTGAGAATTTCATTCAGTCTGACTTTTTGATATAAACTTACAAAACCCAGCAAATGGGATAGAAAATAACAAATTGAACAAGGATAGAGTAGTTCCTCTTTTTCTTTATGTATTTAAAGACTGCTGTCATATCTGATCAATCTCTTTTTTAGATTACATATACAAAGTTTCTTCCCCATGGGCTTTCTTTCCTCTATGCTGATCTTTATCATTATCCTCTTCTAAATTGGCTCCCATTTTTCTTAAGGCATAATTCCCAGAAGTAGACTTGATACTTGTATATTAGGCTTGTACATTATTTTGTTTTATTATTAGGTTGCATCAACAATTGCACTAATTTTATACAGCATAGTATGATTATACAATTCAAACTGCAAAAGTAAATATTTATAGACATTCTATTTCTAGAACATGGTTCTTATTATAGGTGGCATAATATTTATTTATTTATCAAATTTAGATAGTACCCATCTCACTAAGTGGTAAGATCATCTGGTGGTTAAAACCATAAAAATACACTTCAAAACAGGGTTAAAAAGACTTACCCTGGCAAGTTCTATGCAAATCCATGAACCCCCCTTCCCAATTAAAATGCAAACACCATTCTATTTCCTAATGGATTAGATTCTGCTCATATTTCTGTAGTCATCTAATAGTATTTATTTATTTTCAAATCATTATTTCAACAAAAGAAAAGAAAGCCATTTGGAAGAGTTTCTTCATACATTTGCATCCTTTTCAAGGTTTTGATGTGAAGCTTGGGAATACGATCCCATTCCCAGAGCATTTTAATATTCTTGGTACCAAACTGATCTTAAATTGCTGGAGTCTAACAGTGGCTTAGCACAGTTCTGAACCCAGGGAAATGTTCTGAAAGAGAAAGATGAAATCCAAATGTGTCCAGAGTTTCTCTTTATTGAGAAGACAGCCTAATCAAAAGACTGCTTCACTGAGGATCCAGATGAAAAGGTTGGATCTCAGGACCCTAATGGGAAAGCTCTGCTTGCGTATGAAATCAAAAGGATAAACACAGGAGGTGGAGCTAGATAAGGAAAAATGATTGCATCCTTGTGTAGAAGTCGTTAAGCTGTTGTCTCTAGCTCACTTTATCTGAGTTATAGCTGCCCATTCATAATAGTGCTAAGCAACAGATGCTCACCTGGCCAAACAAGGCTCTTGAAAGGAAAAGATCCATATGCTTGTAGGGAGTATAGCATTATCAAATAGAAGCAAGCAAGCAATCATGCAAGCAAGAATGAATTTTATTGAAGATTGATCGGATTGACTTTCATTTGAATGAAAGAAGGAAGAGAGACAAACAGAACAGAAATGAACACGAATCAAAATGAAATTAGCATTTCTACAATTGTTCAACAAGTTTTACTTTTTCCCTCCAGAGAAAATCCTGAATTATGTACCAACTAGGTTCAATTGGTGGGGTTAATGGTAACATTCCTCTGCTACACATTTTCTTCCTTAGTTCTCTTTCACTGTTTTCCATTGATCAGTGACACGATGCAGGTAATCTGAATGGTAGTGAATGCTTAAAATCAAAAGGCCAGGCCTGCTTTTGAACCACTTATGAGGGGAAATGAAAAATTCATATCCTAGAAGTTTCCTATTGTTGGCATACTATGCACTGTTACTTACAGCCAAAAATGTAAGATATTTACTTTGCCTTATTTCAGCATTTGTGATTTTTTAAAAGAAAAAAAAATCTGTCTAAAAGTTTAAATTACTTAATACCAGAGAGACCAAACTGGCCTACAAGAAAAACTAAATGAAGAATAGAAAAGAGGCATGGTAAGACAAAGGATTAAATGGCTGATACATTAAAGACCTAGCAGGCAAACAGATACGAAGAAGACCCAGCAATGGCTAACAGCAGGAAAAATGGAAGAAATGGGCAGAGAGGCTAATTTTGGTTGCACAAGACCAAGCTTTAAAAACAAATGCATATAAAACCAGAATTGAAGAGATTCTGAGAAGAATTGAAAAGGGAACACGGTCAGCAAATGCCATCTCTGCAAAGAAGTTGGAGAAACAGTGGGCCACCAGGTAAACTGCTACAAGAATATCGCACTGAGTGACTACAAAGACGCAACAAGGCAGTAACAATGGTATATTTGGCAGATGTTCAAGAAATATCATTTGCCTGCAAGCAAGGACTGGTGGGACTACAAAATAGATAAAGTAATAGAAAACGAAGAAAATAAAGTTTCCTCAATCTTTAAGATTCAAACTGATAAGCATTTACCACATAACATGCTAGCAAACATAGTACCAACAGTACTAGGCACCTTGGATACAATCTCAAAACAACTGGAGCACCCCTTGAACACTTGAACACTATCAGCATTGACAAAATCACCATAAGTGAATTGCAAAAGACAGCCTTACTTGGAACACTGAACATCATGCAACAGTGTCTTTGACATCATGAAACAATATCTCCTTATCCCAGATTTTTGAGAAAAGTTTGGTAGGTAGATAGAAATGCCAAATGCAGTCTAAAAAGCTGTGGTGGCACAGTGGTAAGAGTGCAGTACTGCAGGCTAATTCTGATGACTGCTGGCTGACTGCAATTTGGCAGTCTGAATCTTATCAGCTCAAGGTGAATTCAGCTTTCCATCCTTCCAAGATCAGTAAAATGAGGACCCAGATGGTTGGGGGCAATATGCTGATTCTGTAAACTGCTTAGAAAGGGCTGTAAAGCACTGTGAAGTGGTATGTAAGTCTAAATGCTATTGCTATTGCTAAATATTTGCCTGATTGTGCAATCAACCATAATAATATCTGCAAATAGTAGCTTTACCTGAAACAGCTTATATCCTGCAGCAATACTTTTAACACTCTTAAATAGCAAATCTGTCTATCCCAGTCCTTGGAAGTACTGAATAGTTGCATGAAAATGCCAAATCCACTCTAAATATCTCTCTGACTGTGCAACCAACCATAATATTTCATTATCAAGTTACCAATATTAGTTCAAACAATTCTTGAAGTAGCTATTTACTTCAGCCAAATTTATTCATTATAAAATTCTGACTGTTCTTATAAAATACAAGAAACGTATTTAAACATTCTGGGGCTATGAAAACAGTGTACTAACAACTTTTCATATTATTGGAGCTTTCTCTATATCAGATGTGATAACATCTTACTTTAGTCACTACAGATTTGTTGGTAAAATCCCTGACCAAAATTTGGTGACTTATTTCATTTATGTTTAAAACATTCTAGAGGTTCTTTTTGGGGTTTTTTTTACCTCATACATTCTTTTGCACGTGATCCTCCTCCGGTTTGTCTGTAGGGTGTGTTAAAAGTCAATATGGTAATCCCAACTGTGTAATCAAAGCTTTACCTTCTTTTATGTATACTACACTTGCACATAAAATCAGACTAAACTTTGATAGCACCAATGCAGCTGCTATCTTGACTTTTTGGACCATACTCAGACCATACTTCTGACATTGGATATATAGAATGAATGCAAATCTTTGTCCCCAAAAGGTACCCTACCCATGCTTGTGGTACAGTTTAATGTAAATGTAACTTTTAATATGAATTCAGTAAACCTAATGCCACATCCTTTTAGAGAACCAACTGTTTCCCCAGTTGATTTTCTAAAAAGATGCAACTTTAAAAACTGCTGCTAGAAAAATCCTAGCCCCAATTTCTTGAGAAAATGAAAGATTAAGTCAATGTGGTAAATGCCTCCCTTTTGTTGGCAAATTGCACAAGAATATAAACAGAAAGCCATTTGAAGCATATTTGCAAGACAGATGTTATCCAGACTAAGAGAATCCCAGCATCAATCTAATACTTATCTCATGCACCAAAATATATTATCTTAGCCTTAATAATGCTGTTGTGGTATTTATGTATATCCTGCATTACATATAGCACAGAAGGGCAGGGAATGTATTTTTGTGAATGATAATCTTTTACAAGACCCAGCACCATGTGACAGACAGAATGCAAGATGCCATCAGGTTCAGGTTTAGCACAACCACACTGCCTTTCCCCCCCATTATGTCTCATCTTGGGACAATGCCACAAAACAATGCTATATCTCTTCTTCATTACAAGTTCAGCACCACCTTTCATTACAAGTTCAGCACCACCTTTCCCATGAGATGGTGCAGTGGTTAAATGCAGCACTGCAGGCTACTTCAGCTGACTGCAGTTCTGCAGTTCGGCTGTTCAAATCACACCAGCTCAGGGTTGACTCAGCCTTCCATCCTTCCGAGGTGGGTAAAATGAGGACCCGGATTGTTGTTGTGGGCAATATGCTGACTCTGTAAACCGCTTAGAGAGGGCTGAAAGCCCTATGAAGTGGTATATAAGTCTAACTGCTATTGCTATTGCTATTTATTCTTACCATAATCCTGTGAGAGAGGAAGGGCTAAAAAAACATAACTGCCCAATGTGAACTATGAACTTTCATGGCTGAGTGATGATATATGGTAAGTTAAAAACTCTCCTACTCCTATTTCAATATATTAGCCATTACACTGCACTTCTTTGAACTATGGTGCTGGAGAAGACTCCTGCGAATGAATCCCTTGGTGATCAAACTGGTCAGTCCTAGAGGAGATCAACCCTGACTGCTCTTTAGAAGGCCAGATCATGATGATAAAACTCAAATACTATGGCCACCTAAGGAAGGAAGGAAGGACTCATCAGAGAAGAGTCTAATGCTGGGAAAGATTGAGAGCAAAAGAAGAATGGAATGAAAGGTGGCTGGTTGGAGTCACCGAAGCAGTAGGCGTGAATTTAAATGGACTCCAGAGGATGGTAGAGAACAAGAAGGCCTGGAGGAACATTGTCTATGGGGTCGTGATGGTCAGACATGACTTCGCAACTAACAACCACAACACAGTGCACTTGCTGGCAATCTGACCACTTTTTCATGTCATCCTGTTTGGAACTTGTTCTCAGAAATTTTATGGCTGAAAACTTGTTGAAATTTTGGTGAACATCATGAATTTGGTTTTCTGTTGTTTCTGATTCATTTAGTTGCTTTGCATGTAAAATGTATGATTCATGCTGCAGCCAAATACATTTGTCATATGGTCCTACCTTCAAAACCACTGGTCTTAAAACATTCTTTCATCTTTGCATCCTTCCATTCTTTCATGCTCCCTAATAGATGAGCAGGCTACTGAAACAGTCGTATAAGAACCATATTACTAGCACTTTGTTTCTGGGCACAATTTACCATATGGAGGATGATGTTTAAGACTCTGGAAGCTTAGATTCAGAATACCATTGCCTCCTATAATAGATTGACTATTGATGGAGAAACATTTTTTACATGTTAAAACAGTGGCAGAAATACAATTGATTTGAACAGGAGAGGAGGCCTTCTTGGTGGCTTCACCTAAATGCCAAAACTGTCTTTCTCAGGAGGCCAAGACAGTTCCCTTTATAGTAGCTACTGATTAATTCTGTATACATACTTACATACATGTGTATGTGTGCAAACAATATAGATTTTACTTGAAATTGTATATCAGCCATTGCCTCTATTTCTTTTTACGATGCAACCTTTTTTCTTTGCCATTTGTCATCCCCCACATCCTTTTGCCTCCTTTAAATGCTGTTGCTTGGTACTGTGATATGAAATATGAGGAGGCAGTAGAGGGGCAGCATGCAATTTTTTAAATATAAATGCGCAATATTTTATTTATGTATTTTCACATATTCTTATGCTGTCCCATATTAAGTAACAATCCAGCACTGGCAGAAATGGTTGTTTGGCTACTTCATCAAGCCAAAGGTAAAGGCCAATGAGAAATGCCTTCATCTTGCTTAAAATATTAAGATGCCATTAGCATGAAGTTGGGGTCTATTATCTGGGAGGGAATACAAATAAGTTGGATTTGATTTACAGCCCGTCTAATGGGGATTTTCAGAACCCTTCTAAATTCTTCCTAGGGTTCAAGCCAGAGGATGAGAAGCTCTTCTTTCAGGTCCTCTTCCAAATGAGCAGCAAAAAGTAGTGGCTGGCAGACACCAAAAGGCAAGACAGTGAAAGAAGCTAACAGGATGTTAAGTGAGCAGGATGAGAGGCTTGACAAGTTGTCAGTTTCACTTGAGCAAGATGAAAAGGAAGTGTGTAGACAGGACATTCTTGATGTATCTCAAGGCCTGACAATTCCCAGTCGATGCATCTGGCTGATCCTCCCCCCTCCTCTTTTCTCTTTTTCAAGCAGGGAGGATCCTATTTGTTTTCTTAAGACTATTAAGATCTTCTAAGTACCACAGCCACCATCCTATAACTGAAAGTGACAAATGTAGGCAACCCTATTTAAAACCTGCCTCTTTGCATTAGCAGAAGTATCAACTCAAGTTCTACAATATTTTACTACTCTGGTTTCCCCCGCCCTCCTTTCTTCTTAAATGCTGGTTTACATAAGAAGGACTGAATAGATATCAGGGAAACGTCTCTCCGCCAGGATTCCCTCGCTCCCTCTGCCCCATTAGCTGCTGTCTTAAAAATGCCAAGCAAAACAGAAAATGACAGCAGTGCGGCAGCAGGCACAAGGGCCAAATACCCAAACAGCTGAGCCAGGGCTGTATCCAAGAAGCCTGCTGCCCTTGCAGGGAGCTGAACATTAAAGACACACAGATGCGCATATTGACTTAGATCAAAAAGAGCTGCATTTTGAGCCAGGATTCAGCCTTACAAGCAAGCATTGCTGCATTGAAAATTACTTCTGCATGGGTTTTTTTTTTGGGGGGGGGTTATATTTTTATACAACTTGCTAAAAAAAGGCATCACTTTTGAAATGTTTACAATGACAGACATTTGTTTATTGGCCTTTTTTATTTCTTTATATATTTCTTTATATGCTTAACAGATGTATAGGGCAACTCAACTCACACAATAGGTCTCTGGGCAACATGGTGAGCATAGTGTTGCACATTTGAGTCTCCTGTCTTTCATTGTAGTATGGTCATCTTTGCATCTTCCTTGGTTCTCCACCTTCAGTTATATCCCCAATAAAGTATCATGGAAGGATTTTTTTTAATGGGGCTTGTTCAAATCTGGACGAACAAATAGTTGGGGAAGATTGATAAATATTCAATAAAAACCAACATTAACATGCAATAAAGTAAGTTCAAACTACAAAGTAAAATGTGTTTTAAATAAAACCCTTTAAGAATGGGAGATTGGAATAGAAACTCTTTGTGGAATGTATTGTTGGGGAAATTTGAAAGAGTGATATTACTAGATGTATTCTGTTTAGGGCCAGCCAGCTAAAGTATAATGGAGGATGTGAAATTTGGGCAAAGTGGGTCAGGTGAGCCCAGGTGGTTCCTTGCTGTGTACTCTGAGCTAAAAAGAAATAGATAAAAAGAGACACAGAAGGCTCTCTTTCTCTTGGAAAGTTGTGGAACATACAAATGAATGTGTATAAGCAAGTGAGGGTTCATATTTAAGGATTGGATCTGAAATTAGAGTCCTTCGGGATTGGGCGGCATATAAATGTGTCTAATAAATAATAAATAAATAAATAATAGATGCAGACACAAAGACTGTTAGAACAGATTTCTCCTCTCTAATTTTTAAACATATTTTCTTGTTCTTGAGAATGCTATCTAGAGTAGTGGCTTCCAACCTTTTGGGCACCAGGGACCGGTTCCATGGATTTTTTCCATGGATTGGGGAGGGGTGGTTTTGTGTGCTGCCTGCATACCGTGGATGGGGCTTCACTTGCAGCCTGGTCCATGGTCCAGGGGTTGGGGACCCCTGATCTAGAAACTCAGAGGGGGGGGTATCTCAATTTGGCAATATTTAAGCTTCTTTAATGAGTACATATCTACTCAAGGAAGGTGGTTCCACTGAGATTCCCCTTTTACTCAGTCTCATTGCACCATCCCACAAGTGTCCTTCCAGTTTTATACAGAGATGGCCATAGGGAACTGGGGGAGGCCACAAAGGTTGCATGTGCTTACATATCTTTTAACCCAATGTATGCCATTAAAAAAGCTCTCAAATTATAGAAGAACTGGCTTCCTATTTTATCTTCCATGGAACAAGTTGACCTAAAACACTCTGCTTCTTAAGATAAAGGATGAGATGGCAACATCTCATTTTATATGCAGAATCTGGCTGGATTGGAACTTTTTTTTAATCTTTTTTTTTCAGATCAATAAAGTGACAGCATCCTTCTATGTAACTGAAATCAACAGGTGTTTGGAGGCTATAATATGCAAAATGTACATCTGATTTCCAGTAGAAGAAAATAGCTTTGGTTGTGCTCAAAAAGAACATTTAATCTCAGAAAAAACCTGCAGAATCTGCTGGCTCTGCTGACTGCTGAATGGTGGTGTCATCTGTATTAAGGAATTTGAACCATGATGAAGACTTTAGCAGGACATTTATCAAGAATTGGCTAGTTCCAGAACTAATACCATAACTATTGTCTTCAAATTGTCCTATGCCCTGTTCCCAAAAACTGAACATACCATAGAGGCATTATTAATCACCTCCTTTTGAAAATTAGCCACATTGTTTATGCAACCTGGGTGAAGGGCATCAAAGAAGATGTCAAGGGGCAGTGAGAAGCCCTGCTTGGCTCATCTTATTTAGAAACCCTTCCCTATTGTGATGGCAGAGTAAGGAATTTGTGCTTTCAAAACAAAGCTGAATTTGAAATCTTTGATCTTCCCTTTGTAGTCTTTGGTTTGCATAAAGAAAGACCCAGATAAAGCCTTGCTTGAAAAACAGGTTATTTATAAGCCAGCTTGAGTCTCCATTAAATCTTAAAGGCTTTATTAAACTGATTTTCAATGCTCATGGAAAAGTAGCTTTTCTTCTTTCTCACACAGCTTCCAGAGGGCCAGATGAACAAGTTGGCGGTGTGGCAAGGGGTATAAAGAGCAGCTGACATACATTTTCTAGCATCTGGGCAGAGCTTATTTAATGATGTGCCTAGTAGAGCTTTTAAAAAATGCAGGATAAATTCAAAATACTCCTACGTTCAAGGAGAAAAAAGTATCGCTTACTAAAATACCATCCACAACATATATGTAGTCAGAGTAAAAAGCAATGCAGAAGTTGGCATGTATGTGATCCTTGTACAAATAGGCTTACAAATGTTTTTTTCTAACTCACTTTTTAGCCTAACAAGAAGAAATGAAGTAAGTGATTCTTATCCTCTTTTCTCTTCTCTTCTCCTCTCCTCTCCTAACCTAACCTAACCTAACCTAACCTAACCTAACCTAACCTAACCTAACCTAACCTATCCTATCCTATCCTAACCTAACCTAACCTAATCTAACCAACTTAACCTATCATAGGCCTATCTTTATCCTATCATATCCTATCCTATCCTGCCCTGCCCTGCCCTGCTGTGCCATGCCTTGCCATACCCTACCCTACCCTACCCTACCCTACCCTACCCTACCCTATCCTATCCTATCCTATCCTATCCTATCCTATCCTATCCTATCCTATCCTATCCTATCCTATCCTAGGATTATCACATTGTTTTCATGGTCATGCTCCTGTATTTCATTTAACTAGAAGAGTGTGTTATAATTGATTTGTATGCCTATAAAAGTGTTACAAATGCTATGATAAAATATTAAAATGTGGTGGGAAACATTAGAATTAAAAAGAATAATTTTAATTTTAACAGCAAAAAAGTCTACAATCAAGTAAATGACTGATTAATGTTGCTTTCAATGGCATATCCACAATTTCGGATTGCCCCATTGTGAGTCAGGTCACCAAGTATTATTGGAAAGCAGGAACGGATGACATCATTCTGTAGTCCCCCAGCTTGTTTTAAATATGACTATGACCTGTGTTTTGTTGCTCCACACTGAAAATAGTGTTTGTCAACTTGTGCTAGGTAAAGCATTGCTGTCTGGTTTGCCTGCTGCTTCTTATTTTCTTCTAGACAAATATCTTTGTTTGATTGGCTCCTGCAAACTGTATCTATGTGTCTCCTGTGACATACAGTGGCAGATAAATCTCTTCACATAGGTCAGAAGTTACTGTCCACCAGGCCTCTAATCTCTGCTGTGGTTACTGTCAACAATAACAGTATGGAACAGTGGTTGTTCCAGAACCACTATGCTTATAACATTTGCATGACATGTAGAAGGTCACTTGTGCACCCAAAAACACATTGAAGCAGTGATGTTACATATGTCAAATACTTGGTATTCTTTGCTACCGGTGCAGCCATATTCTGCATCAGTTGAAGCTTTTGGATGCTTTTGGCAACCTTATGTAGAGCCCATTGTAGTAGTCTAGATGAGATGTTACAAGGGCATAAATGACTGTGACAAAATTGTTTTAATTTTCCTCTACACTTTTCTTACATCCTCACTTTTCTGTTAGCTTTTTTAAAACCCTAATTATTGAGCTGTTAAAATTCTGAATCCCTCCCCCCCAATTCTCTAAAACATCTTCCCAAACTGGGAGGAAAACCATCTATATCAAGGAACAGGAAAAAGTGACGAAAAAGTCAACTTGTAAAAAAAACAACATTGGAACTAAGTAGGAATAGATTATGGAAATAATAATTAATCAATAGATAAATAGTTTCGAATCAGGTGTAATTATAAAACAGCTGGAGCACCACTTGAACACTGTCCTAATTGACCAAAATGACTATCAGTCAATTGATTATCAAATTGCAAAAGGCAACTTTACATCCCGTGACAATACTTTTAGCACCACCAGGCAACAGTATTTGCCTATCTTAGGTCCTTGGGAAAGACTTGGTAGATGTATAAAAATACCAAATCCAGTTGTCAACATCTGGCTGTGCAACCAAGAATAACAATAATAATGTTTGCTGAGTTTCAGATTGGTGACTGTCAACATCTCAGGTGAGTGAGAGATTCTTATAGCAGCAGTAAACACTATTTAGCTAAAGATGTAAAAATTCATGAAAGTTGTCTGCTTATATATACTCTGATGCTTTCACACTGCATATATATGCATTTAAATTTAAATTTCCATGCATATACAAAGAAAAGAAAAGCAATTAGCAATTGCATTCCTGGCACAGAAAGCTGGGAGGGCACAGCACATGAAAATTGAACAAAGGAGGGTCAGGGTAGCTGGCAGTCTGGACCAAAATACCTGGCAAATTGGTCCCAAAGTAGCCCAGTCTAGACAAAGTAGCCCAATCCAGATTTATAGCCAGCTAGCATTAGCATGGGTTAGGAGCATCTTAAGGGTACAGTGAGGATGCTACATGCAACTGAGACATGAACTTACCATTTTACTGCTTCTGAATAATTTGAGCCACCTCTGGAATATGTGACTTATGGTATTTTTGAAATAGTGCGAGGAGAAACAGGCAGAATGTCTTAGACCTCAGACCCACTTTGTATAGTGTTTTCTTTTATCCCAAATTTAAAATAAAGTTTGGCATGTCTGATAAATTCTTCATTAATTGAAATGCCAGACAATGAAAATGTCCACTTTTATGTCTGTCTGCTGCAGTTTCTCCTTATTGGTGGTGTCTTAGACTTCTGCATTGGGAAGAATGGATTATTTAAAAAATATATCAAAATCTGTTTCTGTGGCTGATAACTGTGACCAATTATGTGCAGTTGGTGGCTGACAGAGAATTTCCTAATGCTGTAACATTATGCAGGGAATGATGTTCAATCTATTCAGCATGGGATCTTCCACTGTAAAAATATTCCTTCCTCTTTCTCCCACCCACTCTTTTGATTTGAAAGATGCAGTAGGAATATTCCCATCACTTAATGAATGAGTTTTGGTTTAGGAGTTCCCAATGTTCTCATTTTCCTTTTCTGATTTTTTTTCCTGATTTATATAATACCAGAAAATGCTGGATGTTCCTCCCATTGGAAATACAATAACCATCTGGACTTAAATAGCTCATCCTGAACCTCTTTTGACAAAGGACAGTATTCAACCCAAGAATCTGGTGAGAGTGCTGTGCAATGGCTGAGTATAGCAAGAAGGTAGCTCTCTTCTGGTTATATTACCTGGGCTGATAGCACAGAGCCAGGTTGTCCTCTGCCTCTCCTGCCACATGACCAGATACATGGCTCTCTATTAGCTTTCTCTGAGGCCAGGGTTCCTTACCAAACAACCATTTTCAGTGGCCTGATGTTATCTAATTGACAAGTCTGCCACACAAAGTTGTCTTGGCATGTAAAGGCAGCGCTGAAGTAATAAAACAAAACAAATAAAAGTGTTCATTCCTCAAATGAAAGCATGAGGAAATAAAATCTGGGTTTCAGAGGAGGCAACAGTCAGGAGGAGGAAAACAAGAGACAGGTTTTAGAGGAGCTGGGCAGGAGGGCATAGCTTTTGTAATGAAAATATCTGGAAACATTTGTTATAGAGATGGGGAGAGGAATGGTCCATTAAAATATTGTTAGAGGTTTTGACTATCTGTCAACGTCAAGATACACGCTGTCATAGTTTCAGAGTACTTTTTCCTGTTCCTTGGCATTGACATCTCTCTTATGTCTCCAGTGTTTTTGAATTTTTTAATGCCTGTTTCACAGTCTGTTCTGTTTTTCCTTCTTCCTTTGATTTCTCTTGTCCATTCAGAACCCTCTTTTCTCAGTACCCTTGTTTGCCTTGGCCTGCCCTTTTCCCAACTTCTCCTACGCTAATCTCTTCCTGCTTCAAACCTTCCAAATACAGAGTCTTCTGTCTGTAATCCTTGCTCTTCTCAGATTAGAGGAACCAGGATCCCTGTTATTCTGGATCCTTTGTTACATGATATAGGGATATTTAGCTGATAATATACTGATAATCATAGCTGGACAACCCTCAGCCTCTAGGCTCTGGATTGGCATTTCTCACAGTGGCTAGCTAAACAGTGTGATCAGCTGGCTGGCAGGGAACTGACTGTTGGTTTCCAGGTGCCAATAGAAAACTAGCAGTTTATTTCCCTCTGGCCAGTTGATCAATTGCCCAACAAGAATATTATCCTTCCATAGACACTAGGAGAAGGAAAAGCTGTTGTTAACAGCAGGAAACATGAGTAGAATGGCAGAAAGGAAAAGAGCAAAACTTTCATCTTTCCTATTAAAAATTTCTGGTCCCATATAGTGAGAAACCATTAACTGAATCGTTGGACATGGGGACACTTGTAGCTTCCCATCCCCCTATGACCATTTCAAGATAATAGTGGGAGACAGAGTAATATGTTCGTGAGTGGGAATGTGGGTGGGAATGGATATACCCAGATGTCCCAAAAGTGCTTTTTGAAGAGGCAACTGGAGTTTCTTGTTTTTCTTTGAAGATGTTTCACTTGTTATACAAGAAGTTTCTTGAGCTGAAGAAGCTTCTTGGGTGATAAGTGAAACGTTTAAAAGAAAAACAAGAAAGTCCAGTTGCCTCTTAAAAAATAACCTGGATGACTGAGAATCTCCATAGACAATATACCCAAATGCAAATGGACATGGATATTTGCTTAGCCTCCTTCCCTCTCAACTTTGTGAGCCTCACACTAAAATAGTTGTCCTCCTTTGCATTACAACCTAAAAGGCTCTAAATTGCCAGTTGTCAGTTATTTATTACATTGCTATTTTTTAAAAAAAATACATACATAATATATAACATATCTATCTGAATGTATTAAAATAGTTATTGTATAATTATGGAGATAGAATTAACTTTTTGTAGCCCTTAATGAATTGAAATTATGAATTCTTTTTATATTACCACGGAACACTGTTAACTTGAAGGTATGAAGCACTCAAAAACCCACCAACTCCAGTGTTCCCTTGATGTAATTTTATGTCCAAATCCTGTCTCATTGAATCTTACTTGAAAGGAAATGATCAAGATATTTGACAGTGATTCCCAAGTACAGCAAATTACTCTCTTTCTTAGTCACCTTTCAAAAAGGAAGAAACACATGCAGTCGATCATTAAGATATGACGTAAAGTTGTTTTCTGTACCTGCTAATACTAATGTCCAGTCCTGTAGACACAGTTGGGCTTGAGGTGGCCAAACTGTTTAATCATTGTTTTGCATTCAATTAAGCAAGTGAGACCTCATATCTGCAACAGCAAGTGTAATTGTCCCATGTGGTCTTCTGTTTTATTGGTTCTCTTCCATTCCATTAATTCTCTCCCTGGTTTTTCTGTCATGTTTCTTCACACCCCATCAGTGTTCTATACCCAAGTGAGTGTGTTCAGCCTGTATTCATCCTCCCTATGATTCCCGCCCTAAAAATAATTTCTGCTTCTGTGAACAATGATATTCTCCCCAGCCTGTGATCCCTCTCTTTGTGCATTGATGGTGCTGTTTTGGTAACAGAAGAATGTGCAGGGAGAGAATAAATCCGTTCTTCAATGTACATTTCTGGAGCTTCATGATTGCTTGTCCCTTCAGCTTTCCGTCATACATTTCTGACTATGGGACTATCAATTAGTCAACATTTTCTTTGTCCCTTAAAATTCAGAAGTGAGGGGAAAATCACAATTTGAACCAGGTTTTCTCTGCATTCTAGCCTGAATTCTATTGTGGGACCATTGTGACTGATAGAGAACGATGGTTCATTTGGAGTGAAATCTGCAAATCCAGTACATAGTGATACTACATCAATTATTTCTCTTCATCTAGAACAAAATGAATTTTCTGTGTGGTAAGTATCATCAAAGGAAAATTTATCCTTTATATAATGAGTGAAAAAGAAATCACTGCAGCAAAACAAAGTACTTGAGCGTTCAGAAGAGTCAGAAGTATCAACTTTACTTACATTCTTTATGTATTTATTTATGTTGACATTACATAATAAAACAAAAGAATTTTACTTATTCTACACTGCTTTAGATAATAGATAAAGGAACTACTTTTAAAAATGGAATCTACTATGTAATTCATTTCTTTATTTGTTCTTACCCTCTTATTGTTGTCTTGAACTTTTTCATGAAATACTTGAATACCTTAAGAGATTCTTGCATAATAAGAAATGATTCCAGTAATTGCAGAAAATACTTGCATAATAAGAGATTATTCCAATAATTGCAGAAAAAGCCAAGGGTTTTCAATGGAAGGTGTCAGCCTCTGTTTCGCTACTTGCTTTCGGCTGCCATTGAAATGGGGAGGGGGAGGAATGGTATTTGGGAAGGGAAGTTTTAAGTACAGGAGAAATTGTAAAAAGGGAGTTTTGTTCTCACCATCTACTGCGCATGCTGGAGATAGTGGATGGGCCCACCAAGGCCAACTGTCCTGCATACCAAACTGATGATGTTTTTTGAAGATGGAACTCACATGACACCTGAGGGATTTGCAGATTGGACTAGGGATGGGGTTACCAGGGGAGGGGTTTGGGTCACATATTGAGATCTATGATTATGCATGCTTTTGCCTCAGATCTTACTTTGCTTAGCTGCTATCTTTTCATAACCAGTAAAAGTACTCTTAATTCTGTGAAATGGAGTTAAGTGGTTTCTTTATTAGTTGCTGAGGGACGCTGGCTTGACGTTAAGCAAGATTTCATTTCGCACTCACCCCGGAGCTAACACCTTCCATGGGGAGTGTAAATAAAACCAAAACCTTCAAAAGAATGTCCTACCCATGCAGCGACCAGGAGGACGACATGGGGGCTGCTGCATCCTTGTGTCCCTTGGAGACAGCGGATGGCGGAACTGAATTTGGATCTGCCTGCCCCAGGTGGTCGTTGGGAGTGGGACAGAAGTATTACCCTGAGGAAATTCCGGCTGAAGTTACCACCAAGTGATATCGGCGGCCAGCAGCTGTTTGGCAGGACACCGATGAAGAGAACCTTGTGATGTCCCAGGCTATGAAACTCTTTCAAGCGGTGTGGGAGATGCGACACTTACGTGAGAGCAGCCCCAAAAGAGAAGCTGCTCTCCCAGAACCAAAGGAGAGAACTGCAGAGGCCCTGTTCCGCCCAAGGGGGGCCCTGGGGACACACAGTGGAGCTCACCAGGATGGAGAAGCCCCAGCGCCAGCAGCATCGAGATGGACCCAGCAAAAGTCCAGGCTGTCACTGAGTGGGCGCCCCCCCGCACCCGCAAACAATTACAAAGCTTTTTGGGATTTGCGAATTTTTATTGTCAATTTATTCCCTCATTTGCCAGCATTGCTCTGCCCATTACAAATCTCCTAAAGTCAAAAGGGGAGGCCAAGGCCAGACCGGACAAGCCTTTGAATTGGACTATGGATTGTCAAACCGCTTTTAAGAAATTGAAGTGACTCTTTGCAGCTGAACCCGTTTTAAAACACCCGGATATCGGGGGGTCCAGTTCACCTCCTCTTCTGGAAGGAGTTTCTGAAGTTAATTGGCTCCACCCAGAGGCTCTGTCCACCATCCTCAGACTAACAGAGCTTCTGAACGGACTAATTCTGTTTTGGAACAGTACCTACGATGTTTCATCAATTATCAGCAAGATAACTGGGCTGAACTGTTACCACATGCTGAGGTGGCATACAACAACTCTGTGCACAGTAGTACAGGCTTGACCCCTTCTAGGGTTGTGTTTGGACAGGACTTTGTACCAATTATCTTGAGAAAAACTGCAAATTTTGTCTCTCTCCAAGTGGAGTGACCAGCTTCGCCAAATTTGGCCCATGATGCACAAAGCACTGGAAGCTGCTCACCGGGCGCACAAGAAACAGGCTGACAAAAAGAGGGCAAAGCAAAGGGAGTACAAAGTAGGAGATCAAGTGTTTTTGTCCACCAAGTTTCTCCAAACCACCCAGAAATCAAAGAAACTGGGGCCAAAATATGTTGGTCCATTCCCTATAGTGAAAATAATCAATCCTGTTACTGTATGATTGGAATTACCAAAGCATCTTAACTGGATTTATTTTCATGTAAACCTCTTGAAATGAGAACACACTTCTTCTTTTTGTGAGCCCCTACCTGCACCCCCTGCCTCTCTTCTAATTGAAGGAGAGCAATATTTTGAGGTTAAAGAAATCTTGGACTCCAGGAAACATAGCAATCGAATTCAGTATCTAGTCTCCTGGAAACATTTCCCCCCTCCCAGGCTGAGTGGGTTGATAAATCCCATTTAGGGCTCCTAGACTCTTGCAGAAGTTCTACGCTAAGTACCCTGATAAACCTTGATCCTATTTGACATGTACATTTCTTATGTTATCAGGAATCTGCAATAGATTCTACATTCATTTGTACCTTTGTTTTGGACTGAATGAAAATTTATAGAATGCACTGGGTTTCTTTTTTGCGATTCATCAAATATCAATCTATATTTAAAAAGGGACATTCCTCAAAATAAATATTAATACAGTGGATAGCAAATTTAGTTTCCTCTACACAACCCCACAGATTCCATGTAAGTGCACTTCAGGAAAAGCACACCAATCTCTCAACCACAAATCACCATAGTGGTGGTTGTGAAGATTTTCTCCCCTCTCCCCATGGACAGTATTTACATGAGTCATATGCCATCTTCTATTCATAAAGCAACTGACTAAATGTATGATTAACAGCCGAGATAATGTGTTTTGTATTAATAGAGAATTCTGAATATTCATCAAGAGTAGCCTTAAGTAGAGGATGTTACAGTAATGAAGTTAGGGCATAATCAAAGTAGGAGTAATTGTTTCCAGGTGCAACTGACTCAAGGATGGTTGCACTAGCTTCAATTTTGCAGACACACTCTTTACTTCTTGAATCATCCAGGAATTTAGATACAACCTGAGATTCAAGGTTTACTCCAGATAGTAAATTTTCTTTGAGGACAACTCTATCCAGATATGTTCTCATACTCATACCTCACTGAGACAAACAAATCAGAGTTGATTTTCTTCTCTCATGAGTTTCTGGTTTCAGATTTTAACTTAAAGTCATTCCTGAAAGTTGTTCCAGCCATTTTACCTTTTTGGCTGTGAAAAAGACAGGCCACAAAATATTGATGTTCGCCCACTTTCTCATCAGAGTTCAATAATTTCTGGAAGATTAATAACACTGCATCTTTAGTTTACATATATTATTTCTCAGGGGGTTCATTGAAGAATATGATTCATGCTTGGGATTTTTGGAATTGTTTTCACTTCTAAGGTTGTTAGTGTTTGAGTTTCTTTTACAGTGTTTTTTTAAATCAAATGTTTTGGGGTAATAGAATAGTCAAATAGTAGTATAAAGGCAAATCAGTTTTGTGGAAAGCATCTGTCTGCTCTGTTATATTCCTTCTCCTCCTGGAAAGGATGAAATGGGTCAACAGATAACTCCAAATTCAGTGAGTTGTGGGAGGAAGAACTGGCCAAAGAATGGAGGTGGGGTGCTATAATCCTTGGATTAAAAAACTAGTGTGATATCATTTCTGTCCCTAGCATTTATCAACTATCAATCTGCGGATCATAACTCCTCCCCCAATACGTGCATTTACAAAGTTCTTTTATATCCCTATCTTTTAGATTCATGCTATCTTATTGAATACTGTATTGTGGGGTACCCACAGTAGTTGCCCATGCAGACAGAATCATAACCAACCCACGATATGTTCAGATTGGGTGAGATGCATTTACATAGGACTGAGGAATGATAACAATGTCAAGGAAAGTCAAATCCCACTCAGAGTAGGGGAGGGGCCAAGACCTCACAGACGTCCCAATTCCTGAAGTTGGAATGACAACACTTCCCTGATTAATAGGCCCACCTTCCCATTTCTCTTCCTTTCTTCCTGGTGATCCTTTCCATTCTTTTTCACAACAATAAGAAAATATTGTAATTATGGAATTTAACCAAGATTAGTCCATCATATGCTTCATTCAGTTTGGGGATTTCATAAAAAGTACAGGGAGAGAAAGAATCAAACAGACAAGATATAAGAATTTAAAAACTAATCAGCCACTATTTATGTAAATGCCTTCCACAAAAATGTCACAGGGATTTATGTTACAATAAGATTGCGCTCACGTGCAATAGGGAGATTGATACCAAATCATTTTGCAAGTGCTATGAAGTTGCTCACTTGATTTGTTGAAAGCTGTACAGTTTGTTTTAATGAGTGTGATGTTTTATCTCTTCTAGAAAAGTACCAGACTTGGAAATCTGTGGTGTGACCAGATAGTTTTAGAATGGGGTATGCCTTCAATAGATGGTATATTATTTGATTTATTGTCTAATGTGGCTCTGCTGCATATGGGGAGAGGGTGCTTCTGTTAAATGCTGTACTTCTTCCCCAGTGTCTAACTTCACTGGAAACAAGAATACAACATTATTATTTCAATTTAGAATAATAAATTGAATAATTCCATGTTTTCCTGAAAATAAGACCCTTATTTTGATCCTCAAAATAAGCACTTGACCTTATGGTCTTATTTATTTTTGAGGTGCAGGAGGCAGCGAGCGTGATCACCTCATGGCTGCTGCTATGTTGCAATATTTTCATGGAGGTCTTATTTTCAGGGGAGGGCTTATTTTAACACGTGCACTCAAAAGCCCGATTGGGCTTATTATCCACGGAGGTCTTATTTTCAGGGAAACAAGGAAACAAAATAATAGTTTTTCATGTAGGTTTTCTGTATTCATCCCCCCCCCCCAATCTTCCTTTAGGGAACCTCTGAAACCTTCCTAGCAATTATCAATAATAGTAGATGATCTTGCCTGAAAAGATCACTTTTTATTGTGCTACTTCTCCTTCAAGAAGCCATATGGAAGTGTGGATTGAATTCTTGTGTAGGGATTAAGTTCACTCAAACCTGGGAGGTTTATTCATCCTTTTAATATATTGAAGTCTCCTGAATGAGACAAATGAAAAGCACTATGGAAATTAAAATTGTGGATGGTACTGCTTGGAGCAATGAGTTTTCAGTAAATGATTAAGTTTGGCTCACCTGTTTAAAAGGAAGTAGTTTTTGCTATGAAGACTCATGAAAAATCAAAGCTTATTGGAAGAGATGTTATCTGCAGACTTGTTTCATAGGCTATTTTGTTCAATGTAACTTCTCCACATCAGTAACACAAAAAAAAAACCCCAATGCTTTTCTATGCATTTAATTCAGAATATATTTTTTTGTCCTGCCAGGCAGAGATGGCATAAAGGCTTACAGTACCTCCATTATCAGTTAGTTGTGGAGTTTGGAAATTAGATTGTAGGATTACACAGGCAGGTTTATATCCTGGGGAGGATCAATTGATATGAGAGGTTCATATATGACAGATTACTGATTTCAGGCAATGAAGGAGCCGCAGAGAAGGAAGAGAACAAGCTGTGAATGAGCTGCAAGAAAAGTGTGCCAGACATGTGAAAGAGGCTTGTTGCAGGAAGGGCAGCAGGATTTTAATGGTGGATCCTGCAAAGGACGGTAAAAGAATATCAAACATAGAAATAGAAAAACAGAGTTGGGAGATACCCTGGAGGTCATCTAGTTCAACCTGGTACCTATTCCTGGTACCTAGGACATTATGAAATGAAATGTGGCCATCAAGTTTTCCCACTCATATATAATTTATCTCAACAGTCATTTTTAGTTCAAAACGGGAGAAAGTGTATTGGAATGTGTGAATGACCTTCAGGAATGAAGGGAAGGGATGTTGTCTAGGAAACAATCACACAGGAGAGGCAGGAGCTCCCAGGGGCTTAATGGTAAGATAAAGAAACTTAGGAAGGTCCCATCCTAATGGATCAAACAGAGTTGAGACTCGCAAAATTCTATTAATATTGCCCAGTGACAGCGAACCTTTTCGGCACTGAGTGCTCAAACCGGAATGCGCACGCCAGAGGTGGGTTCTGTCAGGCACAACTGCTGGTTCGCTCATTGGTGCACCGCACATGCATGTTTGATGTGTGCTGTGCATGCATGCACAGTTCAATAAAATTTGTTCTGTGCATGCACAGAGGACAAAAACAAGATGGTGGCACCTAGGGCACCACCCAGAGAACTGGTTCAGGGGTGTGGCAGGCCTGGGTCACTGCCAGTTCCATCAGCCCAGGCTGTCAAGCCACTACCGGTTCGGCCAAACCGGTCTGAACTGGTAGGAACCCACCACTGGCATACGCACGCACACTGGAGTGCTTGAAACCCAAAAATGAAGTGGTTTCTGGTGCTCCAGCATACATGAAACCAGCTGGGCGGCACACATACAAACGCTGGAAACCAGAAGAGCAGCTGGCGACAGTGTGTGTGCCCACAGAGAGGACTCTGGGTGCCACCTCTGGCACACATGGCATAGGTTTGCCATCACGGATATAGCCTTACAATAAAGTAAAATTAGTTCATCAAGTCCTGTTTCCTGTCTATTTTAGCAGGGAGGATTGACAGAAATGCAGCTCATATCTGGATTTGGAAATCTACCTTTATAGTCCAGATTCCCCTTCTCCCCCCTTTCTACGCCAAACTCACAGCTCGCCCAACATGTCAAGAATTAAAAGGTAAAGTTTGAGATTTGTGGATGCACAGGCTATGGATTTTTAATGAGATTGTTGGCAGGTTAAAATTCTTACCAAAGAGCCTATGATTGTTGGTATAAATGAAAGGCTGGGAAAGAGTCCAGGAATAATTGAAAACAAAGCTTCACAGCCTTTGCCTGAAAATGAGAAGCTGCATGGCAATGCTTTCCAATATGCACAAAGGTATTTCCATAGACAAATTAACTATCCTGGGGAGAGCATGGAAAGAATCTGGGAGAATGTTCACTACCAACCAAACAAAAATGAAGATGGGCTCATCTTAGAGTCGGTGCTCTTAAAACAATGAATTCCCAATGCCCTGATGAGGAAAGTACACCCAATGGTGTTGCTGGCATAGAATCCGGTGGCAGATGTCAGGGGACAAACCCAGTAGATAAGTCTTCAAACCCAGCACGGCTGGCATGCCACATTTTGAACATAGTGAAATGATACATCATGCCATGTAAAGAATTCCCCTTGCCCTGCCTAAGACTGAACTGCTGCTTCCATAGCCAGCCTTATCAAGAGCAAATATTAAGAGGTTCTTTTTTTCAGATTTTATAAATCCATCAGTAACTACCATCCTTAGGCAAAAGAATATTCACTCAACTGTTTCTATTTATTAGAACAATCTTCTTGAAATGTATGTTTTGGGATAATTAAAATTGTAGCCCAAAATATTTGGACCATATCAATCTAAGGATGGATTAAAATTACAGTAATAATCAGCCAAGGAATGTCACTGGGCAGGGACCAGGAGAACGGCCTTCTCTGCTGTAGGTGCTGCATTCTGGACCCCTCCCTTTAGAAATTAGGATGATCCCGACCCTGCTGGTCTTTCATAAGACTGAAGACCTTGTTATATGCCTGGATCTGGGACCATGAATGTGTTAAGGGCCCTCCTATGTGGTTATATGAACTACTATGGCAATAGTTTTACCTAGTGACCATATATGTCTATATTACCTGTTTACATTTTCCAGAACCGGAAATACCACCTCTGGCTGGCCCCAGAGTGGGGTGGGAATGGGGATTTTGCACTATCCTTTCCCTGCCATGCCCACCAAATCATGCCCACAGAACCGGTAGTAAAAAAAATTGAACTTTACCACTGGTACTCAGGTCTGAAATCTAATGAGCATTGTAGCTCTTTAGAAGGCGCAGCACTACTGTTCTCACTGTGAAATATGCCAAAGTGGACACTGTTTTTATGCATGTAAAGCTAAGATTGAAGTGCATCACTGCAATGTATTTTGCTTATCCAAGCAAGGTAGTTGTATATTCAAAGCGGAAGCATGTTATTGGCTTTGAAAAGTCACTTCAATCTATTTTTTGAAAAACTATTTGTAAATTATAGTAATCTTAATTTTAACAAGATGAGATAAAATTAAATTAAAATGTATCACTTGTACTGCATCATGCTTTTTGTTTTCAA
This sequence comes from Thamnophis elegans, assembly GCF_009769535.1. NCBI lineage: Eukaryota > Metazoa > Chordata > Lepidosauria > Squamata > Natricidae > Thamnophis > Thamnophis elegans. Next base: position 91,136,595 of record NC_045544.1, on the reverse strand, counting down.
CTAAAATTAATTCATGTTTTCAAAGACAGCTGTGGCTACTAATGTCCTCACCATTGTCATGGTGCCCTCTGTACCCCACCAAATTATTCTGGCACATCATACAATGTTCTCCACTCAGCTGTGCCACTGAATATGGAGCAAGAACCTCCAATGACTTTTCTTTCATCCACATTTCCCATCTCTCTGCAGTGTTGAAAAATGAGATATTTCTGATTAATATAGAATTAAGTCATAATAGATCAGTAAAAGGCTTTACAACTCTTCTACAGGGAAAGTGACGGATCATTATTATCTATGAAGAATTTCTAGAATTAAAAAAGTAACATTCAGCCTAGAGACAATGGAATCTATCTCTCTCTCTCTATTTCTCTCTTCTACAGAAAGTTAATTGATTGCTGGGAGAGGAGAGAAGAGACAGCGGGGAAAATATTTTAGGAGTTGGTTTCAGGATTTGGAGATCATTCAAAAGTGATTCAGATGGATTCTAACTTGGAAAAAATAAACTTGCAAAACTGCAAATTAGTGCAAAATTCTATTGTATTTCATTGTAAATGATATTGGTGGCACTGTTAAAATGATAGACTTCTGTAGAACTTGGGAAACTAGCAAATGTTCTATCTATCTTACCATCCTCTGAAACTGGCTTTGATGTATGCTTAAACTAATGCCATGCATAAAATCCCTCCTGCATTTTTCTAACAGATATTCAGTTTGATGGAAGAGAATTTAATTTCAAACATTATTTCAGAGGAGATGAAAAATTTGGAGAAATTCTTACGTGCGCACTCATTTAGTTATGAAGTGGCTGAAAAATGTCTCTTGTTTTTCATTGTGCAATAATGCCTCCAGGGATCTACAGTTTCCCCTGCTTCCGATGATTTGACTGAATACTAAAATGCGATTTTTCTAAATTGGGCATATAATTAACATGCTTAATTCTCATTTATTTCATGCTACATCAGAGACTTCCTCTCCCAGTAAGATAGATTTGGTCTTATATGCCCACTTGGAGTGCAAGAGTAAGCATATATACCTTACCATGCTGTACCAAATTGAAAACTTCAAACTTAGCTATCTTAAAGAATCCATGTTCTGGGACCTATTTCTTTAGTACCTCTAATGGACTTTTCTCCCAAAGAGTCCATAGGCTTTCTGATCACGCTAAGTTATTTCATTGCTGGAACAAGATATTCAACTAGGATGATAACTGAACTACCCAAGTCTATTGCTTAGGTATTGAATGAGGGTCCAGATATTTCACATCAATTATGAACACTGAATTTGGGCAACAACTACTTGCTGCTCATTTTGACTGCTTTCTTTTACTCTAAATCTGGGATGTTGCAGTTAACAGTATTGGGGGAATATACCAGAAGTGGGTTCCTACTGGTTTGGCCCAGATCAGTCAAACTGGTAGTGGTATGGTGGCCTGGGTCGCTGGAACTGGCAGCGACCCAGGCCTGCTACGCCCCCAAACTGGTTCCTCGGTCGCCACCATCACTGCCGTCATCTTGTTTTTAAGTTCTGCACAAACGGATAATAATTTTAATTGAACTGTGTATGCGCACGCAAGCAGAGTGCACACACAAGCAGTAGAGCCAGCCGGAACCCATCCCTGGAATATACCAGAAAAGTGCAAACTGAAAGTTAATTTATTCTCCGAAAAGAGTGGGGCTCCATGAGTATGTCACCCAGGAACTCTGAGGATTCATTGAAACTTGCTTCTTCATTTGGGTTGCTAGATATATATATAAAAGAGTCTAGTATGTTGCATGCTAGGCTTTGTAATTCTAGAAGCCTGGCTTGATCCACACTGCTACATAGCCAAGGGATTATTTTGGGCGGCTTTTATAGCACTTTTATTGCTATAGTTTTATTGAGCTTGCACACACCTTGGTAAAGTTTGTAGGGCTCATAAATTTCCTAGGCTCACTTTGCTTTGGCTGAGAGGGCATCTGAAATCATGTGAGCTAGCCATTCTCTGTGATCATCAAACCTTTTATAAAGCCCCTCCCCCCTCTGCCAGTTACAGATATGGCAAGTTCTCCTCCAGGGTGGCATCCTCACTTATAGAATTGTTTTGCCAGAGATGCTGAGTTGCATGAGTTGCTATTATTTTGTAATCATGTTGGTGCCAGAAATGTTTTCATTGATATTGGACACTCGAAGAGTGTTTTTAAAAGGTTGGCTGTCCATTTCATTATGCTGGGAGTGGGAAATGATGGAGTTGATTCATATGCACATTGCACCGCAATCATTCCATTTTGGTTTAAAATACTTAAATTAAGTTTTTATAGTTTGGGGAAAAATGTTATGGCTTAAAGATATAACTGTGATATGGAATTCTAAGAATTTAGCAATGTATTTAGCACGCATGGCATGTGGCGAAAGAAAGAAAGAAAGAAAGAAAGAAAGAAAGAAAGAACCAACACCTTCTCTTTTAGAAAGAAAAAAAGTTTTTTTCCCAGAGTTATAATTTTAGGATGATGTTACAAGTTCATTATCTCCTTCTAAACCAACTTTTATCAAAATAATGGAAAGACTGCTCAATATTTTTCTATGTGGTCAAGGTTTAATGCTTTGTTTAAAAGCTGGAATCCCCCCCCCCCACTATGTACAATATATATTTAGGCTTTTTCTTACTGTTTGTTTGCAACCAAATGTCAACACTTTATTCAGAGAAAATATTTCATAATTCAGGCTAATTGCTATCTCTAAACCGATAAAACTGCAACACACATTCTAACATTCAGTCTCTCAATGACCCTCTGAAGCAACAAAATATGGGCTATAGATCTTTGATGTTATCTGCCATCAAACTTCTCAAAGATTATTCATTCTCACCTCTTGTGCGCTTCCAGAAGATTTGCCAAACACTTTGAAGAAATGTCCACTTAAGTAATCATTTCACAGTTTTTGTGTTTTTCAATGTCTTGAAACATTGTCTTATTCAATGCTCGTTTGTATGGGGAAATAATAGTGATATTCTTCCACGTTTAGACAAGATTTATTTCTTACTTGTATCATTCTTTTTTTTAAATGTAAGCTAATCAGAGTCATTTAGTATTGGCAGCCTTTAACTCAGTCGATCAATTGGAATACAGTCTTTACATGCTCATTAATCAAATTCACAGCCATTTAATAAGCAATTCCCATCCATAGTTTAGTATTTCTTCATATATCCCTGAAGCCTCACTATTGCCATAAAGCATTTATAATTTTTTTTCTTTCTTAGACCCTGCTTGTTATAGTGTTCATTTCAATTCTATATCTCAAGTTATCACAGTCATTCTCAAATAAAACTCTAAACAGTTCCTTCTAGTTCCCCCTGAGGTCAGTTTTAAATAAAAACATTTAATTACTTTTATTTTTTGATGCCAATCAGTCCACTGAAATTCCTTGCTAAGCAATCTTCATCTTAGTTGCATATTTTTATTGCTCTGCGTTTTCTCTGCTTCTTTTAATCTGAACCATTCCTTGTTCACTTTCACTCTATTTTTGTTCTATTTTTTTCTCCACGTGTATTATGTAATTTTTTTCTTTCATCGTTTTTGTAGCAAGCTTTCTCTGACACTTATTTGCCGGAGCATCTTTGCCTTCCTCATTCCAGCAAGCATCCTTTTTATGGCTCCCATTGGTACAACTTCACACATTTCTGTGGCACTTTCTAAGACAATTCTTTCCCCTCAGTTCAAGTTGTTCACTTGCCACTTGGAAGATTACTGTATTTTTAAATATATTTCCTTACAGAATTTCTACTTTCTCTTCCTGTAATCATTCCAGTTTCACTGAAGGGTCTTTTACTTCTTTCCTTTGCTTCATGCCCATTTCCCCCCAAGATCAACTCCTGACACTATTGAAAATGGTCTGTTTCAGATTCACAATATAAATATCTTTCAGTACAATGTAAGGTATATAAATGATTGTATTATATAGATTTTATTCTTTCGAAAAGGTGAAAATAATTCCTATCTGAAGAAAAAGAGAAAAAGTCCAGGGAGAACATATTTTAAAGTTGCAAATGGGCATGCCTTGATTCACAAAGACCTTATATTCCCATTTCCCCTTAAACTCTGTCTGAAACCGGAAATCAAACAAAAATGGAGAATATCAACCATATGCTGTGATGTTTTGCTAACACAATTTCAGGATACTTCAGTACAGAAGTGGGTTCCTACTGGTTCAGACCGGTTTGGCCGAGTAGGTAGTAACTTGGCCTGCCATGCCCCTGAACTGGTTTTATCGGTGGCGGCGTAGGTGCTGCCATCTTGTTTTTTGCTTCTGCACATGCGCAAAAGCATTTTTTCAGTATTGTGCATGCGCATGTGGGGTGCATCCCTGAGCGAACTGGCAGTGGCAGCAGCCAGAACCCACCCCTGCAACAGTAGCTGTATATGATGTGGTGAAGCCAAATAAGTTCCAAAGAATTATCCAATTCTGGTCAGAACAGAGGAGAAAAACTATTCCAGTCTTAGAATTAACATAAGTTCTGTCTTTCTGATGGCAGGAAAAGTAAAGAAATAAAAAAGGAACCAGTTATGACATCTTAACAAAGATGTAGGAATTTTTCCTTTGCACACGTTTTGCCCTCAGTGTTCTGCAGCCTGTAAAATGTTCTGTGATCTTCTAACATTAGTTTTTGCTGTCTCATGCTTGCTTTTCTTTTAACTCTGTTTACTTTACACATGTTTGTGTTATGATGACACACTTAATTCTAAGAAGGCAACAGACTTTGGGGTTTCACTGACAATCTGTGTTAATCAGTGATTTCTCTTTGTTTTTATTCTGAAAAGGCCACCACTCATTCTCTGAATTGGCAGTCATTTGAGATGTGAAGTCCTGGTTTGCAGTCTCATGCAGGGGCCAAAGGTGTAAACAAAATAAATGCAAACAGGATTTGCACAAATGTATTAATTCAGAAAGTGGCTCTTCCTTGACTTAGACACAATGTATCTTCTGTCCTTTTGTAAAATTAGTGGACCAGAGGAATACCGTCAATATAGTTTACTTGGACTTCAGTAAGGTAGATCATAACCTACTACTAGATAAAGTAGAAGAATGTGGGTTAGACAGCATCACCACCAAATGGATTCGTAACTGACTGACCAACCACACTCAACGTGTAGTCCTCAATGAAATTGCATCTACATGGAGGGAAGTATGCAGTGGACTACCCTAAAGCTCTGTTTTGGGCCCAATACTCTTCAACATCTTCATCAATGATTTGGATGAGGGAATAAATAGGGAACTCATCAAATTTTCAGATGACAGCAAACTGGCAGGAATAACACTCCAGAAGATAGGCTTAAGATACAGAAGGATCTTGACAAACTTGAACGTTGGGCACTATCTAATAAAATGAAATTCAATGGTGAAAAGAGTAAGGTTCTACATTTAGGCAAGAAAAACGAAATGCACAGGTACAGTATAGGTGGTACCTTGCTCAATAGTAGTAACTGTGAAAGGGATCTTGGAGCCCTAGTGGACAACCATTTAAATATGAGCCAGCAGTGTGCAGCAGCTGCCAAAAAAGCCAACACAGTTCTAGGCTACCTCAACAGAGGGATAGAATCAAGATCATGTGAAGTGTTAATACCATTTTATAATGCCTTGGTAAGGCCACACTTGGAATACTGCATTCAGTCTTGGTCACCATGATGTAGAAAAGATGTGAAGGCTCTAGAAAGAGTGCAGAGAAGAGCAACAAAGATGATTAGGGGACTGGACTAAAACACATGAAGAATGGTTGCAGGAACTGGGTATGTCTAGTTTAATGAAAAGAAGGACTAGGGGAGACATGATAGCAGTGTTCCAATATCTCAGGGGTTACCACAAAGAAGAGGGAGTCAAACTATTTTCCAAGGCACCTGAGGGTAGAACAAGAAGCATTGGGTGGAAACTAATCAAGGAGAGAAGCAACTTAGAACTGAGGAGAAATTTCCTGACAGTTAGAACAATTAATCAGTGGAACAGCTTGCCTCCAGAAGTTGTGAAGGCCCCAACCCTGGAAGTCTTTAAGAAGATGTTGGATAGCCATTTGTCTGAAACAGTATAGAGTTTCATGCCTAGGCAGGGGGTTGGACTAGAAGACTTCCAAGGTCCCTTCCAACTCTGCTATTGTATTGTACTGTAACATTCAGCCTCACATAACGCAGAGCACCGAGGGCCAGGAAAACAAAAGCAGAAAAAAGCCTCAAAAAGCTGAATAAAATTTATTTCTCTATTTTTCACATCTAAATACAATGTTTATAAAAAGGAGAGACTACAGGCCAAATTGTAATTAAAGGTTGATTTAAATGATTTCTTAGCAGTGGTGGGTCTCTTCCCCCTTCCCTTTCTTTTAAAAGGAGAAATTTAAATAACCGAACAGTCAACCTGTATTAAAGATTTAGTTGATTCAACTCTGGAGTTTAATTTTTACAATTACAGACCTCTATGGATGCCCCAAAAGTCACCGCTTTGGAAAAAAAGTGGATTGATTACTTATTTTGGCAGCAACTATGTTGCCATGAGCAGAACTAGTAGGCAGAACCTACTAATAGTAACATTGTCCTCCATTTTTATAATTATGGGTTTCCCCTATCGAACACTGAAATATGTTGTGCAATAACTTGATTTTAATATATATTTTTTATATTGTAAATTTATAACTTTTATATTAAAAAATTATAATATCATCCATAAATTAATATTGTGCTGAAGTCTCTCTTTCAAATTTAATTATATAACTAGTATTGCAGAACGACACAATGCAAACACTCAGTGTTCCTCCTAATTATCACTCTGAAATTTGAAAAATAATAATAAAAGCAGAATATAAACAAACAAACAAACGAACAACAGGGAAAAACCTCTGCCTATCACCCACCAGAATTTCAGTCAAGAGGAGTTAATTGAAGAAGAGTAAAGTTGCTATTGAAATGATCTACATAATCCTCAATGGTATAAAATTAAAACTGGAAGAGCAAATCATTTCCCCCTTTAAAATTTCACAACTTCCAAATTTCTGCCTTTCCAGTTTTAAATCCAATCCTATCTGCCAGATATTTCATTTCTCTCAATTCTCAACATGTATGACCAAAGTTGACTAAGAATTGTGATAGCTAGTATCTAGTACACCTGGATAACATAAAGTTGCATAAAGAATTATTTTCAGAATCATTAAATATCACAGTAAGAGGAGTAATGATAGCTTGCAATAACACTGAAGTGGTAATAATATTAAAAGTATGTGTTTATGTATATAAGTAGAATGCTTCATGCATATACTGTATGTGTAATTGCTAGAACTGGAAAATATATTCTGATTCGAAATTTCAAGAAAGATAGGAATTGGAGGATGCTCTGTGAATTTCAAAGAACAGGAGAGTTTAGAAAAGCACAGATGACCAACCTCAATTGATTCTGGGGTAAGTTGTCAATATTCATATTATAATCTATAGAGTACAGTAACAACTAATGGCATCTGGCATCTGTCTCTGGAGTAAAATTAGTACAATAATTTTACTCTAACAACATCCTGTAACAACAGGATGGGAAAACTTAATTTGATTTTAATCAGAATTACGGTAGGTCTGACAATGGGAAGAAATCACTCATGCTTACCCACTTCCATCCCAATGTTGGAGTACTGAAATTCAGCCACTGTTGATATGTTTGACAATTTAGTGATATCTGAAATCTTTCCTACCCACTCCTCAATCTGCCCCACTCCTTTCCGGTCACTGAAAGGAATAGCAGTAACAGCAAGTAAGATGCCAATCATTCAAAAAAGACAAGACTAGGAAACCAAGTCATGCATGTTAATATTACTTCTATTATAACAGAGGTCCCCAACCTTTATGGCTTGGCAGCCTAGCTGGGAGGAGGGAAGGGGAACTGGGCTGCATGAGTGGCGGGTCAGGGCATACAGCTCAACTCACATGGGTGACGGGCTGGTGCTCATGCTCATGTGCATGCAGCTTGAGTGCAGTTACACATACATGTGCCTGTACACTCCCCACTTGCATGAATTGAGCTGTACACACATGTGCACACTAGCCCACTGCTTGCATGGCCCAGTTCCGAATAGGGGAGCTGTGTATTATAAGGTTACAAACCAGAAACTTGCAAGTCTAAGAGTATTTTCCTCCTCAGTACTTCATGACAACTAGGGAAAGTCTTAAGGGTCTGAGGGTTACTTAGATTACAATTCTGCTTGGATTAGAGTTCTTTTACTTGGCTATTGTCTTGGTAATGACTTTTCCTCCTGATTCTCAAGGTTATTTCTTCTGCCCATTACAAAAGAGGGAGTACCAAAATAAAGTCTCTTGGGTGAATCCCTGAAATTTGTTGTTTTCTAAAATGTAAAAGAAGAGAAAGTGGCATAAATATTTGCTCTTTTTTGTTGTTGTACAACTCATCACTTATGAAAGTGGAATGACTAGCTATAGACTGATGACTGTTTATTTGTCAGGTCAAACCACATCAAAGAGCCCCAAACCAAGAGGATAAATCTTGGGCTGAGAAAGAAAAAGCAGAAATCTTCATCTTATTCTTGATGGTAAGACCACTCTTTGATGAAGTCTCCTGGCTTCAGATACTACCCAAAAACCACTGTATTCATTCAAAAGAAAGATAAGCATGTATTTAAGAAAATGGCCAATTAAGCAAATACACACACACATACAGATGCCCACATACACAAGGATATACACCAATACTTAATTTTCTTCATTGGTAGCATAGAATTGTCAACTGCAGTTGAAACCAATTTTGTAGGTTTCTCCCCATCCCATTACTGAGTGCATGTGATATATTAATAGATTTGCTTGGATGCTCATATATTCAGTATGAGCTACACTCAGAAGCCACACTTCATAAGAGGGCAGGGTTAGAACAAAACATTAAATTTATATGAAATGGATTAATAATCACTGATTAAAATATATATTTGTGGCAATCTTTTTGTGGGAAAAAAACATCCCTGTCTAAATAGGCAGAGATGAGAGAAAGGAGAAGATCAGGTATAAATGTGATGAAGGGAAGTTGCACTTGGGAGGGAAGAGAAAACAGGAAGAAAGTTGAACAGGGAAGAGAATAAAAGAATGAAAGAGAATGCAGAAAATTAGTTATTGCCTCTAAGTACAGCAAGTATAAGATATACGTGCTTACTTTACACTAAGTTCTCTTGAGTTCAGTAGCACCTACCACCAATGCATTGTAGTTAGGATTCTTAACTCAGGAAAGTCAACAACAAAAGGTGTCAAGATAAATATGTTCTCCACTAACTCCCTTCCTTCTTCTCCCTTTAGATGACAATGAAGCAGGAGAGGAGAAGAATATTCTGGATTGCCATTGCTTTTCTCTTACTGAAAATAATTATTCTCAATATAAGTGCCAAATCCTGGAGGTTCTCCACACATTTCCTCATTCAAGTTCTGTTAGTGAATATAGATAAGGCTTACTTCCATGAATGTAAGGTGACCCTTCACAGGTAAATATTTGGAGATTTATTCATTTATATGATTTACTTGACTGCCCATCTCACAACGGTGACCTCTGCATGGTACACAAACATTAAATGAACAGCTACAACCAATAATCCACAATGCCCAAAGTTAAATAATATAATCTAAAATGAAATGCCACAATACACACATGTTAGGTAAAGATAATTGATACTAATACAAAATAATTAATTGTCATCAGGAGATTTAATTATCACACATGCCAAGAGCACTTTTAATACTGCTGGGCATTTTTAAGAAACACTGTATACCATTCCCAACAGCTTTATTATGCATTTGTTTCTCATTGTTCAAGATATGTTTATCAATTATTTCATTACATTGAAGTCTGAATAAAAGAAAGGCAGCCAGACCAGAGTGGGGAGAGTGAAAGAAAAGCCAAAAGTTGTGAAGAACAGAAGCAGAAGTTTTCTTGGAGTTGGACACCCTGTGGTTGAATTAAAGTTTTAAACTGACAGTCGTTTCTAATATCAAAACCATTTTCAAAGTTGATTTTGATGTGAACCACTGGAGTAACATGTGGGATTTGCATCCAAATAGGAACCCTGCAGACTTCTTCAACTTCTAGTGACAAAAGTATGACATTGATAACTTGTGACGATTATGCTGTGTGTTCTAGTTGCCAAAATAAAATAAAATAAAAAGGCAGGAGAGGGTTGCTTGCTGCAACAGAGATATAAAAAGAAAAGGGCTGATGTTTGCATTGTGTGTATCTTGATCCCAGGTATACTTTACAAGTATTAAAATGATGCATCATGATGGCTGACTGGGGAATTCTGGGAGTTGAAGTCCATATGTCTTTAACTAAGCTTAAGAAACACTGCTATGTCATATCAGACCAAGACAGTGCAGAAAACAAAGGCCCTTCAACCTCTTCTAAAAATTCCAGGGGGAAGAAAACTAGAAATGGGATCCCCACACAGATTCATGACAGTGCCCCAACATTTTTGCATTATTGTCCACCCATTGTGGAACTGCTTCTTAAATATCAAGCACAGATCCTGGCTACCAAAATATTGTCAAGCCCTACTTAAAACAAGATAATATTTTTCAGTTGGGGACAGTGTGTATCATTGAATGACAGAATGATTGATTTTCAACCTCTGAAAATTACAGGGTGCAGTGATTTAATAATATTACTAAAGAAGGCAGTGTTATATTTTGTGCCCCTTTTTATTACTGAGGGGAGCAGTTGGAGGATTCAGAATTGTTTGCGAAATAGTTTTTAAACTTGTGTAAGCATAACACACTTGACTTTACTGATAAAATGGATGCATTAACACTCTGCAACACCTATTTTGCTCATTTAATTCCTATATGGCAAAAATGCAAACAAATGTCCCCATTTTTTAAAATCACCATTTTGGGTAGCCACAGGGACCATGGACTATATACTAGTGGCCACATATTAACTATTGAATTTTGGAGACCCTGGAATTTGAACTTTATTACATCATTCTCCATGTATGTAATGAACAAATACTATGAAATGCCTTTATGCACCATGTATACCATTAAGCTCTTGTTGACCCCTTATGAGAGATTAACAGATGAGGAGATCACCTATAGAAATGCTCTCTAAAATTAAAAGCACTGATGAAAGAATCTCAGAAACAAAAGGCTCAAGAATAATACGCACAGACCGGTCTTTTGCAAATATCACACTTAAAATGTTCAAGGAGCAAATAGCAGGGTCTGCCTTGTACATAGTGATGTGAGTGGAACCACCAAGAGTTGATTGAATTCACATATTTTTGGAGTGTTTGAAAAGGTACCCATAAAAAATATTTTAAGTGACAGTTAAGTGTCTCATACTCTGCCACATTCATCCTCTTATCTACATTTTAACTGGAAAGGAATCAGATCTGGGATTTTTTGTATTGAGGATTGGGTGGGAAGCATGCTATTGTGCTCCTAGGATTTAAAGGACAGAAAAGGACATTTCATGTTTAGAATATTTCTCTTAAAAGTTCCAGGCTGAAATATATGAGATTCAGCTCCAAATTGGTAATGTGCATTTTTTCCATTTTAGGTGTAGAGAATAAAAGAATAAGAAACATGTTTGGCAGCTAAAATTCTAGCATTACACACACACACACACACACACACACACACACACACACACACACACACACACAAACAGACTCATACTACAATTATGCTTTGTTAATTTTAAAACATATTTATGGTAAAGCTTTTGTTTAACACAGAGACACATCTGCAATAACATAGAGGTTAATTTGTATATGTATTTTATAAAGTTTTTATTCTGTTAAATAGGAAGATGAATCCTTCTTTTCCCCGCTGACCTAGCTTTAATCTTTAGTAACATATTGTGGATTAGAATGTAATTCCTCAATAAATCTCAAGGAAAAAAATCCCCAACCTTTCCAAAGAGAGGTATTTTTCGGTTATAAGGAAAATGTCTTGGATGCAGGTTATATAAAGTGAGTATGAAAACATTTATGTAAGGAATGATTGCATTTGAAAACTTATCACAAATAAAAGCAAAACCGGCAGAATCTGATTTTGATTTGCAGATCACAATTGGAAAACCAAGAACTGTAAACTCTTAAATATGAATGTACTCTTGTGTCATCCCTCTCAAATCCTACTGATTGCAGTGGTTCTACTCAATCGTTATTAGGACACTTCAGAATCAGAATAAAGCTGGAAGGGACCTTGGAGGTCTTCTAGTCCAGCCTCCCTGCTCAAGCAGGAGATCCTATATACCATTTCAGACAAGTGACTGTCCAGACTCTTCTTAAAAACATCCAGTGATGAAGCACCCACAGCTTCTGAAGGTAAGATGTTCCACTGGTTGATTGTCCTCACTGTTAGGAATTTTTTTCCTTAAATCCAGGTTGCTTCTCTCCTTGATTAGTTTCTATCCATTGTTTCTTGTCTGGCCCTCTGGTGCTTCCTCTTTGTGGCAGCCTCTCAAATACTGGAATATTGCTATCATGTTCCCGCTAGTCCTTCTTTTCTATACACTAGCCAACCCAAATTCTGCAACCATTCTTCATCCATCCTGTCATATTTTTACTCCCAGAGAAGAAAGAAAGAAATGAAAAAAGAAAGAAAAAGTAAGGTTTGTGGGGTGTTCTGCCTCAAATATCAAAATATTTGTTCTTGGATAATAGGTCCTGTGACTGAAGAGAGGCAATCACTTGTGAGTTCAACCCAACGGTGGGTTTCAAAATTTTTTAGAACCTCTTCTGTAGATGTAGCCTCCTTTGTGGGAGTGCATGACTGGCCATGTGACTGGGTGGGAGTGGCTTACCGGCCATGTGACCGGGGGGGAGTGGCTTGCCAGCCATGTGACCGAGTGGGAGCAGCTTGGCAGTCATGTGACTGGGTAGGCCAACTTGTAAAATGTGGTGAAACTCACTTAACAACGCTCTTGCTTAGCAATGAAAATGTTGGCTCAGAAACTCTGACATTTGAAGCACGCAAGCCTTAAAGCTGTCAAGTTACAAGATGCTTGCACCCCTAACCCTTTAGAAAAAAACCCTATCAAACTTGACAGCTTCAAGACTTGTGGACTTTAACTCCCAGAATTCCTCTTCTCGCTCTTCATCTTGATGATGTGCAGATTGGCAGCGGGAGGGAGCTGGAACTGGTTCTAAGCAGCGCTATAGTTTTGTGGAACCTCTTCTATAGAAGAGGTTAGAACTGGCAGGCACCCACCCCTGGTTCAACCCAATGTCTTGAGTCAGCCTGGTCATACATTCAGTATGTAAACTTCCTCTTATGCTCTTGTTTTATCCAAATTTATTCTTTTAATGGATTTACAAAAGGTCTTAATTCTTGGTTTCACCATACATCACCTGGAGTAACTGGGTGGCTGTATACATTTGACAAATACATAAATAATTATAAATAAAATAAATATCAGCTCACACGCTGTCCATTCCAGGACCCAGCTCCTGGTAGAAACTAAAGGTAAAGGAGGGTAAAAATGTGAAAGCCCACAAATCAAAATACAATCTGGGCGTTTAGAAAAGCTACACTCTGCAATTTATCATGAATCATTTTATGTGGTTCCTTCCACTTTATGATGAAAATTGATCTGAATTATACTTTCTGAGATAAAAAGTTAGAATCCAGTTCTGTTTCTGTTACTGCATCACTCCAAGTTTTAACGTTAAGTTTTTCCTTTGCAAAATGTCCACAGTGCATATACAGTAAATAATTTGGATTTCTACAATTGCAGTAATGCATAGGGTAAAGTAAAATTACATACAAAAAATGGAAAGTTTGGTAAAAATATTTTTGAACTTAAAAAAAAAATCAGGCAATGTAAAAACTGGAGAGAATGGGACTTATTAATAAGAATGCAGACGTCAAAAACAATGAAATGCTTTAAAAATTACATTTTAAAAATAATGAAAATATTTTAGAGGTAGAGTGCAGTTTATTTATTATAAAATACAAGCACAGTATATTTATACTTTTAATACTGTAGTATCTTTCCACAAGCATTATAAAGTGATACACAATAAATCTCATAAAAATATAAAAGCAATAAAACCCAAAGGAAATATTAAACACACAATTTTAGAAAATGGCATGTATTTTGTACAGAAAAGGATCTGATTATACCGTAAGTAGAAATAAATGAATAAAGCTAAAGCAGCAGTTGCCATTGCCACATAAAAATGAGAAGCAGATTTCACTCTTGAGATGGTAGAATAAACCTGTAGCACACAATACTGAACTATAAGCTACAGTCAGAAAACAGAATTTAAAGACTAGAAAAGAGAACTAAACCATCAAATATATCCATTGAATTGTTAATTCTGAATACCACTTTACATATGAAGGCCCTCTTTAATAAAGCATAGATGTAGGTATAACTTCAACATGGGAAATTGCATGCAGGTAATGAGCTCAAGAAAAAGAAGAAAGTGGTTTACTATTGCCTTTTTTTAGGATTTTTTTAAAAAAATATCCCAGCATAATCTACAGCCCTGGGATTTCCTAATAGTCACCAATCCAAATTCGATTTTGTTTTATTTTTTTCCAAACACACACACACACACACACACACACACACACACAGAGAGAGAGAGAGAGAGAGAGAGAGAGAGAGAGAGAGAGAGAGAGAGAGAGAGAGAGAGAGAGAGAGAGAGAGAGAGAGAGAGAGAACTCAAGTGCCTTAGAAGTTTTCCTTTGTTTTAGAAATTTTGGAATGAACTCAACTCCACCCAGTCCTGAATTTTTGTGTGTTGATGTGGAGTTAAATGAACAGGAAATCCATCAACATTGATATGATTCTGGCAGTGCTTTCTATTTTCCCAGTGTCATGCTCTCTGTTTCTTGCTCAATCTCTGCTAGAAGTAAAAAGACATAAAGGCAGATGGAGGATCTCTCCTTCCCTTCCTTCCTCCCCCATCCTCCCCTTCCTCCCTCTCTCATATGCATGTGCGCACACACTCTCACACAGGTAGAGTTTGTAACAATCATTGCATGCAGTGAGCAAAATTGAGCATCAGACTTATTTAAAGTCTATGGTGCTTTCAACACGAGAAGTACCCTGTCAGTTAAAGTGGGCTTCAAGAATAGGCATGGAATAAAGTTTACCTTTCAGAGAAGAAAAGAAAAGCCTGTTATGAAAATTATATGGCTCTGGGTCTAACCTATAACTACCACTTCTAGAGTCAGCTGTGCAGCCTCTTTAATCAGGAGGAGATGGAAAGTGGAGGATGAATGATCACTTCCTGTAGACTTGCCAGACATCCTGTATTTTAACAGATGCTTTGCCTTTCACTGCAGCACAGCATTCTCCATGAAATCCACTGAAACTGTACTCCAATTCATGCCAATCACTCATTTCCATATTAGCAACAATTTGAGAATTCAAGAGCCACAAGGATAAATGCACAGGCTTGCTGCAACACCAAGAATGTTGTTCACCAATACTAGTATTTCATGAGTGGCAACTATGTCAGTATAACTAGCTGAGACTCCCATTTTTTTGTCTTCATTGTGAGATTGATTTTTCTGGCTCCCTTATTTCTCTTGATCTAGTCTATTTTAACACCAGTTTACCTCTCACAGTCCCTTGGCTTTATTACTGTAATGCCACAGAAGAGTCAAAGAGCTTTTGATGTGGATCCTGAGGTACATAAGCATTTTCCTTTCCCCACTTTTTAAATGGAAAAGAAATTTTCTTTAATAACTTGATTAAATTTTAAAATATAAAGATAAATCTCTCTTTATATATAGAAAAACTGCTTTGCAACTTGTAAATGCAAACTAAATGGACAATCTGCTGTATTTGCATGGCACAATCAGCTAGCAGCCATGGTGGGTGAGCAAGCATGGAATGTGACTTTAGACTAGTCATACACAGCTCATTAACCAATACAGGTTTATCATGTTATGTGGACCTGATTTGGCAAGCACTTTCAAATACCCTAAATCAGTGGTGGGATTCTAAATTTTTTACTACCGGTTCTGTGGGCATGGCTTGGTGGGTGTGGCAGAAGAAGGATACTGTAAAACCTCCATTCCCTCCCCACTCCAGGGGAAGGTTACTGCAAAATCCCCATTCCCTCCCAATCAGCTGGGACTCGGGAGGCAAGGAATAGATGGGGCGGGGCCAGTCAGAAGTGGTATTTACCAGTTCTCTGAACTATTCAAAATTTCCACTACCTGTTCTCCAGAACTGGTCAGAACCTGCTGAATACCACCTCTGCCCTAAATCAGAGGATGTTTCTGTAAATTATAGAATCCAATTTACAGTTATCCAAAGTGCTGTATGTTCGACTAGACATGATCTTATAAAACTGTAACATTGGATAAAGAACTAAGCATGGGGGAAGAAGATACATATTTTTGCACATATTTCCTGAGCAAGCTATGTACCTAAGTATGTCATGTAAACATGGCCCCTGAGTTTATTGAGAAACCTAATCAAAGAAGTCCTAGTCTCCTTTTCATGAGACAATCATTTCTATTTTGTTCTAGCAGGCACTTCGGTTCATGGACTACGTTATGTGGTTGAATGCTTTTCCAGCTGCTGGTGAATTGGAAATTGATACATTTTACCATTTGTTTTTTAAAGTTGCTTTATCTAACATCATGATCCTGCTATTGTAACTGGCTGTTGAATCATTGCCCATAATATAGCACACTGACCTCTCATCATTATACAATGTGGGGGATTGTTCATAAATGACATTGATGGGATGCCTCAAATTATAGATGAATTGTAACAGAACTTATATCATAACCCAAGTCAAGCTCTGCAAAAACAGCTTAGGATAATTGTTTTAAATTTATTTTCAAAGCTCAGGTTTTCATTTCTGCAAGTTTACAACAGCTAGATGCTAAAAAGCTGCTTTGAAAAAATCACTGAAACAAGAAATGAACTGCAAAAGTTAATAACCAGAAAATTCATTGTGAAGGATGCAATTTGTGGAATGATGAGCAAACCTCAAGCACAGTTATGAAAGTGGGGGAGCCTCTTCATCACCAGGGACACATATTATCTTTAAAAAAATATTACTTATGATAGGAAATGAACTGTGCCTCAGAAATGTATGTGCCAACAGATATAGAGATAAACATATACGTAGATAAATAGCTTTGAACAATGCAAGTTGCTTGATTGAGCTAACCCCTTCTTATGGAAAAGAAACAAACCAGGGGTATCCCAATGGGTCAAAAAAGTCAAGATGGCAGTCACAATCATGTAATTGATGCTCCATCTTGATTCCATTTTGCTATCCCTAGAACAAATTATATTTGAGCATCATCAAAAGTGGAGAGGTGTAGTTATTCAAACCTGCAGGTTTTTGCAAAGTCACTTGGCTTTCCAAAAGTGATGTTCACACTGCCAGGTATACTGTCCTTAAGGCTAGAATTTGAAAAGGTGTTGCTGAGGCCTGAATTCTGAAATGAAGCATAGATTTGGGCATAATTTTTTAGAGCCAGTCCTGACTGTTATCAAGCATAGGAGATGAACACCAGAATGTGGAGTTTATCCAATCCTAATTACCTACAAATTTTTAACCTTGAATATAAAGAACCTCTTTTCATTTGAGAACCTCTTTTGAATGTTATCCTTAGAGTTCTTGTGTGTTTTATACTAAATCAAAAGAAAATACAATTTTATGATAACACGTTTCAGCATTCACTGGTCTTTAGCAAGGTGTGTACAGAAGTGGGGGGGGGGCGATGAGAATAAAAAGCTGTTCCAAGGTATATTTCATAATTCATTTCATTTTCAAAAGCTTTCAATTAAGCTCCTTATGTCCCATGAAATAAACGTACAGTATGCTTCTCTGGCAGCTGGCTCCAGAGTAAACTTAGAGCACCTGCTTTCTTTTTCTTTTGCTGAGGTTTTATTACTAAGTATACAATACTTCATGGTAAATAAAGGTGAAGAGTGACCATGGCTACAGAAAAGATTCAAAGGCAGCCACTGTCTTGCTTCTAAAGGGCCTGCCTGTGAGTAGAAACATTGTAGCAGTTAGAACGGTAATGCATAATAAGTTGGCATTCATTCCTATTCAATGCCATCCTTGAATCTTCAGAAAATTCTGAAGGAATAGTATTGTCTGAGATACCCGCCCCCTTTTTCCCCTCAAGAAATGAATTGGGGGAGGGAGTAGGAATTTTTAAGGCAGGGTCAAGGGCCCTCCGAGTATAAGCAGTGTCCTTGAAGAGTGGCTGAGGCAAGGAGAGCTTCTGTTGGCTCCTCCTGCAGCTAGGCTGTGGCTGGGGAGGCATTCTTGAGGTATTGATTATTTTATTTGTAAATAACCATCTGCTTCTTTCTGATCTGGGGCCAGAGAAACGAGGTATAGTATGATCTCTAGAGATGTGATGATTGATGCTCCATTACCTCTGTTAGCAAGGGTTTACACAAAAGATAGCCCATAGGCTGCAATGAAAAAGAGGATGGCTTCTTTAGGAAAATAAGAGGTTAAATTTTATGAAGGGGTGGAGGTGGCAGAAAAGATGATAGGGTGGAGGTGGCAGAAAAGATGATAGGAGAGGAGGAGAGACCATAGTCACCACTTCCAATGTCTACTGTCTCATCTTTTTGCCACAATTTCTTGGATTTTTTAAAATCACTGTTTTACAGTGACAGAACAGATGGAGAAATCATACACACATTCAGTCAATGCCCATGGTTTGCAAACACTCAGTGAAACTTTTTCATCCAGGAGGAAAAAGGGGTGTGGTGTCAAATGATGAAGGCCATGTCACACAAACACAAAGCAAGTTCTGTCCCTTTTGTTTCTTCTTGGATGTAAGAAAAGAAGGGAGGTTGTGGCACAATGGAGTGGTTTTGTGGATCGCCTGTCCCATCCAATTCCTACTGACTAACCACTCCTTTATGACATAGTTAGTTAGATAGATAGATAGATAGATAGATAGATAGATAGATAGATAGATAGATAGATAGATACCATATCTCCCCCAAAATAAGACAGGATCTTATTTTCTTTTGACCCCTGAAATAATCACTTGGCCTTATTTTTGGAGAGGTCTTATTATTTTTGAGGAGCAGAAGGCAGCGAGCGTGGTCACTTCATGGCTGCTGCTGTGTTGCAATATTTTCAGGGAGGGTTTATTTTTTGGGGGGAGGGGCTTATTTTAGTTCATGTCCTCAAAAGCCCAATTGGGCTTATTATCTGGGGAGGTCTTATTTTCAGGGAAACAGGGTATAATACAGCTCTGTGTCTTTTTGTGTATGTGTATTCTATCTATTCACAAGATTCCAGAGCCATTTCTATTCTCTATACATATGGGAAACCTCTGTGTTCTGCTGTTATCACTGCAACCATTGCAGTCACTATTGAAGAGGTAATCTGTGTTTTAACATGAAAAGCAGTCTCTCTTTTCCTTGCTGCTGAATAAATATTAAATGAAATCCCACAATAGCCAATTCGTACTTATATATTGCACACCAAACAAGTGTGGATGGGGTTGGGACTGTTGCTCCCCTCCTTTAGCATTGCTTATGCAGATTTAGGGTGTTGGAGTCAGAGGGCACAGCCAGAGAGTTTATGGTAAAGTGTTATCCTCTAAGCCATGAACTGGCTGAAAACATAGGCTGACATAAATTGTGCTGTCTCGTTATAAATCCCTATTCTGCCTCAATAATAAGGCCACTGAGTGGTGCTGTCTTTACTGTTTTAATGAAGGACAAGTTAAGCAAAATGAGTGGATCTTCCAGTTTCATTTCTCTTTCATCTGAATATTACTTGCTGGCAGGCAAAGCATCTGCCAATACCTCTTCTTAATATGGTGAAAGGCAGAGATGGGCAAATCCAAGTAGGTGCTGGAATTCCTGATTTGACAGTTTGTCAAGTTGCTCAAGAGGCTTCAGACATGAGAAAAGAAGGTAAAACAAGCTCTATATTCAAATAGCACTGCAAGGAAGGGACGGTGCAGGCAATGGGTGGTCTTGCCCAACAAGACCCAAAACATGACCTTGCCCCTCAAGTTCTCTATTGTACTGCTCCAACAGTACAATAGAGAACTTGTACTGCAGTCATTGGTAATAGAATCATGATCACATACTTTAAATAGCAGAATCCTGATGCCACAGTGGTTAAAATCCAGTATTGCAGGCAAGCTTTGTCCACAAAGAGTTTGATCCTGAGGTTGACTCAGCCTTCCATCCTTCTGAGATTGGTAAAATGAGGACACAGATTGTTGGGAGCAATATGCAAATATATTGCAAACTGCCCAGAGAACTGTGAAAAGTGTTATCAGGCATTATATAAGCCTAAATGCCATTGCTATTGCTAAATTAAATTAAGGTAAGGTTCTCCTTGCACATATGTATTAGTTATTTCTGACTTAGGGGGCGGTGCTCATCTCCATTTCAAAGCCGAAGAGCCAATACTGTCCCAAGACGTCTCCGTGGTCATGTGGCTGGCATAACTAAATGCTGAAGGTGCATGGAACGCTGTTACCTTCCCTCCAAAGGTGGTTTCTATTTTTCTACTTGTATTTTTACATGTTTTCAAATTGCTAGGTTGGCAGAACCTGTGACAAGTAATGGGAGCTTACTCCATTACGCAGTGCTAGGGATTCAAACCGCCAAACTGCCTATTTTTCTGATCAGCAAGCTCAGCATCTTAGCCACTGAACTACCATATCCCTATTTTTAAATTCTCCTATTTAATTCCTATTTTTTATTTTATTTTTTATTTTATTCCTATTTAAATTCTCCCATAGTGTACAACCTATGGTGTACAACCTATGGTGTGACAGCTGACAAATACTTCAGAAAGCACCAGACTGGGATTAATTTGGTCTCTCTTGCAACCCAAACAGAATAGCTGCCGAGGGCAGGGATCAGAAGCCTATTGCTACAGTGGCCTTAAGAAGGAGCTGGATTGCCCATAGGAGCTGGGCTGCCTCTGACCACATTGTTTATGCTAGATCTTGTCCATAGCAAAAACTGTGTTGTAAGGAGCGGAAAAAAACTGACTTACACAGAGTATTTAAGTGACTTATACTTACAGTATTTTACGCTGCCTCAGCTATGGGCTAGTATGGCATATTTTTGGGAAAGAAAAGATGATTATTGATTTCATCATTAAATCAGTCCAGTTAAAATCAAGGGACTCTTCTTTCTTTAGGCCATTGAAATTATTTGCATTGCTTCCAAATAGAAACACATTGCATCCTGGGTTTAACTGTATTGTATTAATTATGCTTCAATTATTGAATTATAAAATGGATAAAAAAGAATTATTCTTTTTTTAAAAAAGAAAAAAGAATGACATTGGGCTACAGCTTTCCCCACTGTCTCTTACAGGTCACAGTTTCACAGTTAATAATAATAACAATAAAAAGGAGCCAAATCGCTTCCTATATTTCATGCTGGACTCTTCCTTTTTAGACAAAAGGGAAGAATCTCTTTCAGTTTGAGTTTCTTTAATTCCAATTTCTGGGAAATTTTGTCTTTATTGTTTTAAAATATGGGGGAAAAAACCATCCAGACATCCAAATCTGCAACCATCCATGATATTATATACCAGCTAGATCTGTGTTGCTTCTGGAGCTTAAATCACAGATATCTGTAGTGAAGCACCAAAAATTTATCTTTGTTGAATTTGGCACCTGATGTCCTTAAATAGCAGCCTGTTTGAAATGAAACTCTAACTGATAGGGGATGAGCAGATCTATGTAAGCTCACATGGGTAAATTTAGTATGTGTGCTATTCATCAGGATATTGCTACTTTTACTACTATCTCAAAAATGGTAATATGAATATGAATAAACATCCCTGAGATGATGTGTTAAGACAGAACAAATATGTTTTAAACTTGTAATCCCTTGAATTTCAGGCACTGTGAGAGAAAAATATATATTTGTCTATCATAAGCAAAAATTAGAAGGAAACTGGTAGCACAGGGATGTCAAACTCACATCGTCATGGAGTCATCAAGTGACATATTGTGACTTTGCCCTCCTTCGCTAAACTGGGCATGGCCATGGCCAGTGCATGACACATATGGCCTGAGGGCCATGACTTTGACACCTGTGCAGTAGCATCTTTTCAGAGTATCAAAATTTACTAAGAAAATTAAGCTTTTTTATACTATAACTATAACCTAGAACTACACTGCCTACGGTCTGACCTAAGCTTAGTACACAAAATTGTCTGCTACTACTTCCTATCTGTCAATGACTACTTCAGCTTCAACCGCAATAATACATGGGCAAACAATAGATACAAACTCAAAGTAAACCACTCCAAACTTGATTGCAGAAAATATGACTTCAGCAAAAGTGTAGTCAATGACTGGAATGCACTATCTGACTCTGTTATTACATCCACTAACCCCCAAAACTTTAACCTTAAACTGTCTACTGTGGATCTCACCCCATTCTTAAGAGGTGTGTAAGGGAGCTTGCATAAGTGCACCAGCGTGCCTATCGTCCCTGTCCCACTGTTCCCATTTATTTGCACTCATTTCTTATGTATATACATATACCTGCTTATACTTATATGCTTATATGCTATATTCATACTTATACTTGTTTTCTCATACATGCTTGACAAACCAAATAAATAAAAATAAATATCTGATGTGATCTATTGCAACTATTTTATGCATCCGAACAAGTGAGGTACAATTCATGAAAATGTAAACCAGAAGAATTCAGAATGACATTTCAAGTTGAGGGACTGGAGTATCTTGAAATCAGGAATGTTTAAAAGATCAAAGCTTTTGTAGATAACTAAACAATTCCCTCTCATTCTCTCTTACTCCCTCCTCTCTGTGCTTCCACTGTTACATATGTTCCTAATCCAAAGAGGTGAAAGCTATTGAAATCTGCTTCTACTAGTTCAGCATTAGTATCCTCATTTAAAACCTTTTAATATCGGTTGTAAAGTATTGTTTGGATTGAGCCACAAACTAAACAAGTATGCAATTTAATTAAAATTTATTTGGGAGCAGCACTGGAGGTGTGGGCAGGGGCTATAAAGCTGACTATTATATAGTGTATGTACTGTAAACTAGGCCTCTTGCTTTTATTATTATTCATGTATACTGTTGTGGCCCACCAGCAGCCAGCGGCTCTGGCAGCAGATTCCGACAGTGAAGAGGTTGGGAAGGAACATGCGGCAATCCTGGAGTCTGGGGAAGGTTCTGATGAGTGCTCTGCATTGGAGGCAGAAATGGGGCCAGGGCTGTCTGACAGTTATCAGCTGCCTTCAGAGTCAGACATCAGTGGGGCTGAAGAACAGCTGGAGCCTGTTCCCAGTGTGTACATGTGCAGAGCTGCCAGGAGAAGGAAACAGCTAAGGAACAAGGATCGACTTGGGAGTAAAGCCACAGGTGGATTATGAATGGCCCCATGGCCATTTATTTCCCATGGGAAATAAAGAGGAGTGAAAGGGGAGGGAGTTTGCAGGAGACAATTATTTCAATTCATTAGAATTGAAGATGTGTTCCTGACTTTTGCCAAATATTGTCTGCTACAGAGGGGCGTTTGGAAGATATCGATTTGGCAGCTCCTCAAGCCTGATAAAGGTCTGTAGTTGTGAAATCTCTTGAAAGACTATTGGCCGGGACTTTGCTGGACAGGAATTCACTTTAAACTAAATAAAAGGGGTTTTATCGGGACAAGGAGTCGGCTTCATGCTTTTGGGAAACCTAGGTCAGAACAGATACATCCCAAAAGCCCAATCAGTTTCCTCCTCTTCCTCCTCCTCTACAAATGTACAGCCCAGAAGTGACTTTAGGAGATGTATAACAAAAACATGCTGCATAGTATTATAAATGGCAGCAGCAACCAGGGGGAAATTTGGTGACTTTTCCCATTCACTTGACTGTAGCCTGTGATGACATTTTGATGAAAGCAGCTTGAGCTGCCTCAAATCTGCCTGGTTCTTCAGCTTGTTTTCTTGCTGCTATGGACTTTCCATCCTGTTAAGATGTCCATACCCAAGGCCACAAGGCAATGCAGCTGACAAGGAAATCTTAATGCTGAATTCTTTTTCCAAGAATTGAGGCAATTCTGAGAGTTCTGAGAAAAGAAAGATAGAAACAATAAATTGAAGAATTAAATACATTCCAGTTAGAATAAAGATACCAATGGTTATCTTTCTAAAGTCATTGCCAAATGAAAAAGCTCCTAAGAAAAATGTTAAAATATGTATCTTTTCTTGGAGAGGAATCATTTCTGGTATTAAAGCTTTTTGTGGTGAAAAATGTGTATAATTAAGAAGAACTTTATTTAGGAGCTGCAGAGATGACACACTGGGTTACAGCAACCAATGGGGAACCTCAGTACCCTCAGTTTGATAATTCATGGGAATGCCATTTATCCAGGCAATTTTTTAATGGTTGAATTTCTGAGGAGGATTTCTTGCTGGGCTGAAGTAGTGATTTTGGTAAGCTCCTAAGTATTAAGAAGACCTCTCCTTGATAAAAATTGCTTTCCAGTTTTACAGGAGTGTTTTCTCTTGAAAAGCTGAGACTAAACAAAAGGGCAGCAGTGTGAATTTTACCATTTCAAAAGGAGTATATATTTAAATGTGAAAATTGGGTATAATTAAAAAAAACCACTTGCAATTTTTCCAAAAAGGACAACCAGATCGTGACTTGAAATGATGGTGGTGGTGGTGATGGGGTTTCTTGTTTTATTGTTATTAAAATACACATTGGATGTCAAAACAAGACTTTGTTACAGTCTTTTTTTTGTCTTCTGTGAGGTGAAGACTTGTTCTGCAAAGCATGAAGCAATGGACTATTACATAGTGGTCATGAGGAGATGGGAAACTGAAACAAACTGTGGTGAAAATCTTGAGAAAAACAGATATGCTGCCACCCTTAAAAATAATAATAAAGCATTGGTAAAATAAATCCCTTCTTACCATAAGGGGAGTTTCCTTTCTGAAGGGGCCAGATATGGACCCAGATATTTTATTGCAAGCCTTTGACTTTCAGTTTTGGGGAAAGCTATTTAGAAAGTGAAGGGATACAGCTACAAAACGCTGAGCAAATATGATTTATCTGGATCTTTTTTTGTGAGTTCAAGCTAAATCATGGGTCAATGCATTAGTCACTCTCATGAATGATCAGTGATGGACTTGTATACTGCTTCTGCTTCTTGACTTGATGGCTTTCAGTAGTTTGGGACTCCTTTTTACAGTAGTTCCACTTCTTTCTGAGAGGGCAGTTCCAGTTTCAGGCAATGCGTTTGGATGAGAAGAATTCAAAGCTCTTGAGTACTCTGGTATAGGGTGCCACAGGACTGGAATTCTTACCTATTTTATTTAATATCTAGGTGAATTATATAGAGAACTAGAGAAGGGTGCTTATTGATTTGGGCTACAATATTATTAATATGCTTAATTACATTTTTGGTTCTATTTTTTTCAATAAAGCACACTTTTCTTTGCTAAAGACACCACATATATGCTATACCACAGAATATCCATCCAAATCCATATATACGCATGCATACACAGTGTTTCTATGATGCCTTGTTGCCATATGATTAGTAATAGCCAGTGGTCTAGGTAACTTTTAGAGAATGTTAGACCCAAGATGGAGAAATTGTGATGGCAACTACAAGAAGCTCCCTCCTGACTCATGGAGAAAACTAACTATACAGCAAAATGGTTATATAGGTAGTCCTCAATTTGGGGACCAGAACTATAGACCCAGACTATAGTACCAGGACCATCAAAATCTGCACAGAAGAGGGAGCTCTCATTAAGCTCAGGGCAATCCAAGGTTTTGCAGAAGTACCAATGAAATAAACATTTTTGGGAGAAAAGCAATAGCTCTAAAGCAGCTGAAGCAATCTTTCAGATATTAGCCCAGGTGCGAGTTCTTCAAAAATTAATGATATCACATCCAGTATAGTGGTGGAGAACCTTTCCAGATGCTGTTAAATTATTACTCTTAGCAGCAACCCTTGTCAGCATACCTAGTAGCAATGGACACAGAAAGTGGCAATTCAGCCACATCAAGAAGATAGTTAGATTCTCAGTTCCAATTTCCTCACATAATATCCATCCAAATGTGGTCCATAAAACCACAAGTAAAGGACATATATTGCATGAGAAAGTCAGATCCAATAAAAAGGAATTCTTAAGTAGAATTCCAGAAGATTTCTTCTTCATATTTTCCCTCAGATATTTCTAGCAATGTAAGCTAGATGACCCATTAGTCAGATTATGCATGAGACAGCAAATGGTTGGAGAGAGATGTCCATATTAATGTTCATCAATGTACACATCAATGTTTCTTTGTGTACCCTTTACTAAGCTATTGACCAGATCCTTTTCTTGGCCAAAATCAAGAATAAATTGATTGTATGATCAAGGTTGAGTATACACAGAAAATCTCAAGAGTGAATATTTTGTGCAAATCATAGTCCATGAAGAGCTTCATTCCATTTTGTGGTTTATACGTAATTATAGTCAGATATATTCCTGTTTCTGCATTTAAAGATCTGTGACAAATTTTCTGATAAAACCTGAATGTTAAATTTCATAGCTCTTCCAATTAGAGTCTCATTAGGCTGCAGATTCTTTCTCTTCCTTTGCTATACTGTACATGTATTTAAATGAACTGACTTTGATTGAATAGGTACTTCTCAGTTATTATTTACAGCTAATCCAGCTATCATTAGTCATATCCAAGACACACAGAAAGCTTACAAATAGACCTTCATTTATGACAAAGAATCTAATGACAGCTTTATTTGGGCATTCGGTCCTTCAGGACATTGCTTTCACATCATCCTCATTTGGTTCAACTGTTGTCCAGCCACTGGAAGAGAATGTCTGAAGGAAAGGGCCTGCATATACATAGTACACCCTACAAGTGTCAGAATAGTCTTCTTATGTAATAACTCCCAATGGATCAAGAGTAGGAAGAAAAAGTGGAACTTAATAACTACAGTCCTATTTTCTTAGGAAGGCCCTCTTGCTTCTGTTTCTTAATAATTGCTATTGTTTCATTTATGTTCAATATCTGCACAATTAAGATGCCTAGCCCTCTCTATATAGAACAGGTCTCAGGCTTCATATTTTTTCTTCCGGTGAATGGATAGTGGCAAAAGAACAATAGGAAAAATGAACATACTCTTCGTTTCTGTATGTAATAATAATAATCATGATAATTCACTAAGAAGGGTTAGATTTTACTTTAAGGAATTGCTACTTGATATGAGTGGCAGCCCAAATACATGGTATGGACCACTCCAGCAATAGAAGTATTTAGAAATTCTGCCCGTTATAGTCTCAATATCCAATGTCTAAGCTTGAGAAAGAAACTAATGTAATACTGGGTCACTGCAAGAAATTTGTTGCTTTTGGAAATGCTTTGAATATATTCAACCTTTCGCTTCTGCTTGCTGAAGAAGAGTGTCATTGCCCAGCTTTTAGAACTTGATATACACTGCTGCTAATTGATTTTGACATATAAAGTTTAAATGATTTTAGTTTTCTATATTTATAAACTACACTTTTCTTTAAAGTGTTAAAGAAAATACAATGAATTTAATAATATGCCACATGTCATAGAAAGCTCTGCTTTTTATTACAGTGTTTATTTTTTCACAAGCCAGCAAGGTTGAACCTTATTTGCAATAGTGACAAATATCTGTAGCTCAAGTATAGGATAAGGGTGAAGGTTTGTTCTCCAAGCTTGTGGGTTGCTTTCCGAACATTTCATTACCCAAATAGGTAACATCTTCAGCGAAGTTTAGGGGGTGTCAGTATCAGTGTTCTTCTGTTTATAAGGGCTTCAGGTGTGGGTGGATCAAGTGAGCATCTTTGATGGGTCAGGTATGAGTCATCAGTAAGAGTCTTGTGATAGGTTTTGTGATAGGGAGCCAGAGATAGGTTCGGGCTGGTATGCACCAGTACGGGTGTACCGAGGCCAGAAATTTACTGTACTTTTGAGTACCTGTTTCATGGCAGCATGGCCATGCCTCCATTCTGGTACACTTCCTTGGCCTGCCCCCATTTGCAAGGCACTTCTCAAAGAAAAGGAAGTGAGGGTGGGGCTTCTTCAGAGGACCTGAGGCAAGAGCGGCATTGAAGCCCTCTCTGAAGCAGCTGGAAAAGGTATGCGTGGGTCAGATGGGGGGGTGGAGGAATTCAAACTTCATCCTCCTGGTGTGGTGCAGTGTGGGGCTTTGGGCAAAGGCTGGAGGGAAGGGCCCTGGCTTGCTCACGCTCTTTCCCTCGCTCTCTCCCTCCCTTGTGTAGTTTGATGCAGCCTGTAGTCAGTGGTCACGCACACAAACAGAAGTTGGATTGGATATCTCTCCCAATGGCTTGAAAGCAGTTCCTCTGCCATCCCCCCATTTCCCCACTGTCTTCCCCATTGCAAATGCAGCCTGTTGTCTGGGAAATGCCTGGAATGCAATAAGGCCCACGCACTCACCTCCTGCTGGCAGGCTGGGGTGAGAGGACAGGCAGAGAAGCCAGTGGGGAACTGACCAGAGCCTTCTGAGAGAACGGGGCTGGGGGAAAGTGTGTGTGCTAGAGCAGGCCCCTTTGCCTAGCTTCCTGCCTCCTCCTGTGGTCTCCTCAGTGCTCGCTTGTGCTCTCCCTCCCCAGTCTAGTTTGATTGCAGGCGGAGCCACATTGCCTTTTCAAAGCTATAGTCAGTGAAACTGGGCTGAATTTTTGCATAGCTTTATCCAGCTGTCGAGGAAGGGGGAATGACTTCCTCCCTAGGCCTCCATCCATTCCCCCCCACACAGCTGGATAAAGCTATGCAAAAAGCCAGCCTAGTTTCACTGACTACAGTTTTAAAAAGGCAACATGGCTCTCCCTGCAATCAAACTAGACTAGGGAGGGAGAGCCCGAGCGAGCACTCAGGAGACCACAGGAGGAGGGAAGCCAGGCAATGGGGAGAGAGCTATCCAATCCAACTTCTGTGTGTGTGTGTGTTTGAGAGAGTGAGAGAGGGGGGAGGAAAACAAATGCTGCCACTTTAAATCAGAACTGAGCATGCCTGGCTGTGGAATTCTGGGAGTTGAAGTCCACAAGTCTTAATGCTTATAACTTTAAATTGAAGCTTTAAATTGAAAATGTGCAGGGAACAACAAATAGGTTATATGGTTATATGTTATATGATTTTATGTTCCTGAAGTTTTGGGGTTTGTGCAATATGGGCTTTGTGTTTCTAATAGGGTTTGGAGGATTCCCTGCTTGTGAATGGAGCCAAACTTTCTCTAGGGTCATTATCTCATTATCTCTATCTGGCAGGAATGTGGAATGAGCCTTCTTTGTTAGAAGAAAGAAAGAAAAACAGCACAGCAATTTAGGGCTAGAAGGCTACTCGGAGGTCATCTAGTCCAACCCCTGCTGCAGCAGGAAACCTTACATTGTATGGATTATTTTGGTCCCTCTAACAGAGAGGAAAATTGCCAAAAAGGGGAAGGAGTTTACTAGGACAAGGCTGCCATGCAGAGGAAGGCAGGGATAGTCCTTGACTTATGACTACAATTGAGCCCAAAATTTTGGTTGCTAAGCAAGAGCATTGTTAACTGAGCTTCACCACATTTTACCCAATCCATGACATCTCCTGGTGAGTGGCATCAAGTTGGCCACTCCCACCCGGTCACATGACTACCAAGCCACTCCCACTTGGTCACATGACTGCCAAGCCACTCCCACACAGTCACATGACCGCCAAGCCACTCCCACCAAATCACATGACTGCCAAACCACTCCCACCCAGTCACATGACCACCAAACCACTCCCACCCAGTCACATGACCGCCAAGCCACTCCCACCCCAGTCACATGACTGCCAAGCCACTTCCACCCCAGTCACATGACTGCCAAGCCACTCCCACAAAACAGGCCACACCTACAGAATAGGTTCTACAAATTTTTTGAAACCCAACACTGTAGGGAGGTTACATCAAGGCAGGATCATTGAAAGGTGAACGGCTGAGGGAAGTTGCATAGGTTGTTGAGGGTCATTGCTATCTCTGGTTGGCTGTGCAGTTGATTTGGATTCTGAAGGGTTTGTAGGCTGGTTGTAGATCAATGTATCTGTTGATGGAATTTGTTCATTGAGTTGAACAAAGCCTGGCACTCAGGGGTAGGTTCCGGCAGGCACCACTGTTGGTTCACTCATGTGCGTGTTGTGCACACGCTTGATGTGTGCTGCATGTGCATGCACAGTACAATTAAAATTGTTATGTGCATGGACAGAATTAATTAATTAAATTTAATTTATTAGATTTATAGGCCGCCCAATCCCGGAGGATTCGAAAGGAAGCAAAAAACAAGATAGCAGTGTCTATGGCGCCACCCAGAGAACTGATTTGGGGGCATGGCAGACATGAGTCGTGGCCGGTTCCAGCGACCCAGGCTGCCAAACCACTACTGGTTTGGCCGAACCACTCCAAACTGGTAGAAACCAACCACTGCTGGCACTCCTCAAGCAATTATAAAGAAAGATCTTGACCTAGACAAGAGAAATTCAAAATGAGTTATTAAAGTTGTCTTCAAATATGTAATGATCTTCAGACAGTACAAGAAGTAATGGGTGAAAACAATAGATTAGCAATAATACAACTTTTTTAGAAGACTATGACCTCTTTCATTGGAAATTCTTGAACATAGACTGGACAGTAACTGCAGTTTCTATATTGCATCCCTGCACATAGACATTATCTGTTATTTACTAATTACTATTTCTAATTCTAGCTGATAAACATCTTATGCAGCTTTGGTCCAATACTAACAAATTCCTTTCTTTGTGTGTTGTATCACTTGAGACATTGTACATGGTGGGGACAAGAAGGGTCTCTATCATTTTCTTTTTTCTTTTTGAGGGGACAAGACTATATAGATGTCCTCCTAGTTGCCAATCAGTTTACATTAGACCTAAACAAATCCCTCACATAGAAGATGCATATCCTCTATCTCTCTGTATAAATTTATATTTATATTCATAGAGCCAACATTAGTCTAGTTTAACAGGGTATTGAAATTTGCCCTTGAGACATCAGATGGAGTAGTCAGATTGTCAAACAGTCTCCTAACTGAAGTTAACATTGGTACAATATTTACCTCCTAAAATTAAACACTACAAGGGAAGTTATAAGTGTACCACACATAATAGGTATACTTTGGCAAGACTTAGAAAGAGTTCATGTGACAAATAAAATACAAAAAGCAAAAACAAAAAACAAAACCAAAACCCAGCACTTTGATGGAAATTGCAAAACATTTTGAAAATAAATATACCTTCAGTGGAAACTAAGATAAAAGGGTTGACCAATCACCAAAGTAGATTGTTCAGTAAAAAAAAAATACAGTCAGTAAAAAAAAATCACACAAAATTAGTTGCATATTTATATCTAGAAAGGGTCAGGAACAAAATCAACAAATCGGTAGTTCTTCTTTTGCTTTGTCAGATTAATTAGTAACTTAGTAGTCATGCTTATATTCATGAAAACACACTGAAAAGACATCACATGCATCCTTTATAATGCCTGACTCGTGACATTCTCAGTGGACTTGAAAAGACCAGCATTTTCAAACATGAGTGAGACTTTTAGACTTCTATCTAAGACATGTGTAAGAAAGGACCCTGTCAGATCTGACTGTTTGTACTATGCTATTGTGCAATGAATCATGGCCTGTAAAATATATTAATTAATATATTAAAATATATTAATTGTGTCTGTTTGGACACAAATTTTGAATGCCTTCAATTCAATATCCAGATTAAAAGAGTTAGACTGTTGATAGGAAATTATATTTAGTGGCACTTCCAAATCACCACTGAAGAGGGTTCTTACTTTAAGATTAGTACTATTATAGACAGAAAAAAATCATCCAAAGGGTCTTTAAAAAAAAAAGTAACATTTTCCATCATAAACACTGATCCTGACAGGAGTGAACCATCTTGGCCAGTATTTCACCCTTCCAGGCAAGGGATGGATGGATGGATGGATAGATGAATGGATGTCTAAAATACTGTAAACAGCAATTGTTATAATTTATTTGTTTTATATAGTAACGATTTCCTTGTATGTTAACAACCACAATAACATTGTTATATGCTTGTTATTATAAACATTATTAAATGACATTGCAGAACATATGTTATTTCATAATGATATTAAGAACAGGGTATTGTCAACCCAGGGAGAAGATAATTCTTTGGACTTAAACACCATTAGATAGTTTTTAGTGTTTGCAACAATTTCTCCAGGAGGCCTGTTCCCAATTAGGTCCTTTAGGTATTCCGATGGTGTACCTATTGGCATTTTAACTGAGCCCATCCATCTGGCCACTGGTCATCCTCTCGCTCTCCTCCTTCCACCTGTCCCAACTTTATAGGTGTTTACATAATGTCTGTACAATGCAATGATTTGAGCCTAGTCATTTGCATCTTCAGTGAAGGCTCTGGGTTGATTTGTTGGATGATCAATTTGTCCATTTTCTTGGCTATCCAGATTATTCTCAAGGGTCTTCTCAGATATCAAAGTTTGAAAGTGATTGTGCTCTTTCTCTCCTACTTCCTGAGAATTAAATGTTCACTCTCATAAAATATCACAAGGAAATTGCCTGCAGAAATAGACTTTTGTAGGCACAATGTAGGGGAAGAAATGGCAGAACTAGGGGCAGAGTCAAAAGAGGAATCAACTGAGACTCTCTACATACAGTAGTCACAACTGGACTCAGCCCAACCCATCTTGAATTCCATAGACTCTCATCTAACCACAAGATAGTGCTAGTTGAATAGATTCTTGTGTATAGGCATGATTAGTAATAAATCAGTTCAGTTGGAACCAGTGGTGGCTTTGTGGGTGTGACTTTGTGGATATGGCAGGGGAAGGATACTACAAAATCTATATTTCCTCCCCACCCTACTAACCTGCTTTCCAGCTTTGTTCTCTTGTTCAGGGCAATGAAAGAAGATCAGCAGGGAGGCTTGGAGGCAGCAGGGGTGGGGCCAGCCTATTTACCGGTTCTACAAACTACCTAAAATTTCCACTACCAGTTCTCCAGAACCTGTCAGAACTGGCTGAATACCATATCTGGTTGGAAGCTCATATGTGGTCTTCATTTGCGGAGCCTGACACATAATCACATCCAGTATCTGAACTCCTTTTCCAAAGCTTTGATGACTGTTATACTAGTGCTAGTCCTTGGCATATTTCTTGATGGATGGTTCCTTTATAGTTGATAGTTCCAAGTAACATGTATTACAGTAATTCAGATGAGAAGCACAGAAGTATGAATGGCAGTTGCCAGAGCCTCCTTGTCAGGCACCACTCCATTCCATAATTAGGAAAGAAGACTAAGAGACTCCATGGTTGGAAATCAAAAGTACTTTTACTAATTATAAATGGTAAGCGAGCAGTAGCAAAGCAAAGTCTGCTTAATTTGGCGTGAAAGCATTTGATATATAGAATAGCCCGTGCCCCCCCCTTAGGATCAAAGCTCCAGTCCAATCATAAGTCCTTCAAGTGTCAGGTGTGAGATAACTTCAAAAAGACAGGCCGAGAGATGGAATGTCGAGCCCGTTGATGCAGGCGGGAAACACAGACGCATGCGCAATCCCAACGACTGGCACATCCTAGAACATTCCTCCAGCACATCAATTAACCCCTCCCAAATACCAGCCCCCCCTTCCCGTTTCATGGCAGCTGAAGCAACAGCAAGGCAGAAGCTGACATCCGGCCGTCCCCCGGAAAAAAGGCTGTCAGGCCTGGAAAAAAAAACAAACAAAACAGACAAACGACAAAAAGACAAAAAGAAGAGGGAGGGGAGAGAAGTCAAGGCTTGTCGGGATAAGCAGCATAAAACTTCTGCAGCAGGCGGGGAGCACGAACGTGGGATTTATCAACCCATTCCGTGTGGGAGGGGGGAAAGTGCTTCCAAGCCACCAGGTATTGGATGCGATTACGGTGCCTGCGGGAATCAAGAATTTCACGAATCTCAAAATGATGTTCCCCATCAATCAGCAACGGAGCAGGCGGAGGTTCATCTGGGGGGCGTAAGTGGGAAACCCGAACAGGCTTGATGAGGTTGATGTGGAACACCGGGTGGATGCGGTTGAGGTGTTTGGGCAATTGTAAACGAACAGAAACAGGATTGATGACTTTCACAATAGGGAAAGGGCCAACATACTTGGGTCCCAATTTCCTTGATTTCTGTGTAGTGCGCAAGAATTTCGTGGACAAATACACCAAATCCCCAATGCGGTATTCATAGGGCTGAGAGCGTTTCTTATCGGCTTGCTTCTTATGGGCCTTATGGGCAGCGTCCAAAGTGGAGAGAGTCAGAGGCCAAATGCGACTGAGACGCTCACTCCAGTCCGCCACGGAAGGAACCTGTGGTTGGGCAGTAGGCAATTCGGGAATAGGAACAAAATCTTGGCCGTAAACGACCCTAAAAGGGGTGAACCCCGTGCTGGAGTGAACCGAGTTGTTGTAGGCCACCTCGGCATGTGGTAACAAGTCGACCCAATCATCTTGTTGATAATTGATGAAACAAGGCCCTCCTTGGTCAGCAAAACCTCTAGCCGCAGGGGGTGAAGCAGGCCGAGGGGGAGGGGGAGATGGCGGGCGTGGGTAACGTTGCCAATTTCTCCAGTCTCTTTCCTCCTCCCCCCTTCTTTCCCCCAAATATGTTTGACCCCAATAATCGGGTAATTCACTCCGCTGGGGTTTTCTCATGGGCCCCTGGAGCTGGTAGCTTCGGCATTCTCCGTCATCGCCTCCCCTTCTTTCCCCAAAATACCTTTGGCTCCAATAGTCAGGGAATTCAGTTGTCTGGGGTTTTCTCACGGCACCCAGCTCCAGCGAAGGTTGTCTGGGTGGTCTTTGGGTGAGTCCAGCATTCCAGCTTGTCTCTGTCTCTTTTTGTCCCACCGAGGTTGACCATCGGGGTGGGGGGGCAGGTTCAGGCTGGCTGGAAATTTGCAGTTGAAATAAATCTTCGTGTAAGGATAAGTCAGGCGGGCTGGGCTCATGTAGAGAAAGGTCGGGAGGTCCTACTCCACTGGAATCCGCACCTCCCACGGCCGCCTCCTCCTCTCTGGTCGGAGAAGACATTATCTCCCTTCTCGGTAGACGTAAATCTCCTGGAAAGGGTTTCTTTTTGAGACTTTGCTTCTTGTCAGGCACCACTCCATTCCATAATTAGGAAAGAAGACTAAGAGACTCCATGGTTGGAAATCAAAAGTACTTTTACTAATTATAAATGGTAAGCGAGCAGTAGCAAAGCAAAGTCTGCTTAATTTGGCGCGAAAGCATTTGATATATAGAATAGCCCGTGCCCCCCCCCCCTTAGGATCAAAGCTCCAGTCCAATCATAAGTCCTTCAAGTGTCAGGTGTGAGATAACTTCAAAAAGACAGGCCGAGAGATGGAATGTCGAGCCCGTTGATGCAGGCGGGAAACACAGACGCATGCGCAATCCCAACGACTGGCACATCCTAGAACATTCCTCCAGCACATCAATTAACCCCTCCCAAATACCAGCCCCCCCTTCCCGTTTCATGGCAGCTGAAGCAACAGCAAGGCAGAAGCTGACACTCCTGTTATAAAAATGATTGTACATGTTATTTTAGCTGTATCTAGGCAAAGTCTTCTCTGGAATTTCAGTCTCTTTTATATTAAAAGGAGTCAAGAAAACCCCCAGATCCCAGATCAGATTCTCCCAAGGGAGCATAACACCAATCAAGGGACCATCTGATAAATAGTTATTCCATATTATTGGGATTTAATCTGAGATGTTCTGCTCCATCTAAAACATTCAGTCTTCAGATATCGGGTCAGATCACAACTGTTGTTGGACTATAAATGTTATGATCCTTAGCAAGATCCTAATAAAAACTGTAATTTAGCATCAAGTGGAGATATCAGATTGGGAGACGCGCCAAAGGTGAGTGGGCAGATCATCTTGTCTCTAATGATGATTTAGGTAAATGCTTATGCTGGGTATGGTGACATAACACAACCTGGCTTTTCCAAACTGAAGACACTTGGCCACATAATGTAGGACAATGAAGGGATTACATACATACTGTATATATATGTATTATACATACTGTATAATACAATGTGTGACAGGCGTGAAGTGTCCACCAAGTATTGATGGAGGTGGCGCAGTGGTTAGGGTGCAGTACTGCAGGCCACTTCAGCTGACTGTTATCTGCAGTTCAGCGGTTCTAATCTCACCGGCTCAAGGTTGACTCAGGCTTCCATCCTTCCGAGATGGGTGAAATGAGGACCCAGGCTGCGGGGGCGATATGCTGACTCTGTAAACCACTTAGAGAGGGCTGAAAGCCCTATGAAGCGGTATATAAGTCTAACTGCTATTGCTATTATAATAAATGGAAGGAAGGAACAATTTAAAAAATGTTTCTGTTTTTGTCTGTAAGATGTTTGGAGTACAAAAATACTGTACTTCCCAAGATTCCTTTTAAATTAAAACAGAAATCTACTGATAAAATCAGTGAGGTCCTTGAGATGTATATACATATATGTGCAGACACAAAGGCATTATGATGCCCTTGCATTTTAAACACACATAGACACACAGATGTACTAAGATATATACGTATGATTTTACATTTTTGCACAAAACTTGCTTGAATAAATCATTTATAGAGAAATCACTTTGAGAGAATATTAGTAAACTCTTTCAGTGGGACAGAGCCATCAAAATAGAAAAAACAACTTTTTTTCTTTCTCCATAAGAGCCATTAAGTGTGATTAAATCTTTAAATGGACAGGACAATAGCTGTAGCCCTGTATTTAGCAATTCCATATCTTTAATGTTGCAAAGATTTCCTTAAAAGCATGAGCATGAAAGGAAGCTGAATGTTGCAGTATTTGCAAGGGAGAGGGCAAAGAGAAAGACAAGGAAGGATCGCTTGTTTGTAAATGAAGTGCAGCCCAGGCATTGGGACATTTGTGGGACAACAAAAGGTGGAAGGCTGTTTCCTTAAAGGGCATATATAAAAGAGGAGTTCTAAAAAGCAATTCTTGACTGGCCTTCCATGTGCACAATGAACACAATTACTGAGCCAGAGTGGTTTTCAGCTATGGCAAAACGGAAAAAAAATCTTAATGGCATTGAAATTAGACAAGCAATAGATTCAAATGAAGAAGAGTCAAGGAGAAGTTGGTAAGGCTGGTGGAGGAAATGAAGAAAAGCTACCCAGAATGATTGAGTACAAAACTAAATGATGCACTTAACTGTGCTTGTGACTCTATTCAAGAATTAATGGCCGTACCAGAGAGGTAACAGAAAAGGTACCCAATGCATAGGGCTTACCATAACCGTCTTAAGGTTCCTTCTTTAGGATGAGCATATTTAGCAAGCACTATGATAACCACTACAGGTTTATCCCTTCTCTAGTGTCAGAGAATAAGTTTAAAAGTGGGCTTGGGTATGTAGTACTTGCAATGTGAAAACCCAGCTATTGTTTCCAAATGCTGTGTGAATTAACCCATTATATGGTTTTTGTTTGTTTGAATATCATGTAGAATATGAGCAAAACAATTATGTTTTATTAATGCAGTTGTAGGACTAAACATGTTTGTTTAATATATTTGTGCATGTGTATGTGTGTGTGTGTGTGTGTGTGTGTGTTCCAGCATATCTCTGGAACACCTCAAGCAATTTCAACCAAACTTGATACATGGATGCCTTACTTTCTGGAAAAAATACTGTGTGGGTAAGATACCCCTAACACCTCTTGGGGCGTGTGTGTTCTGTTAAGATACAGCCTGTTGTGCCTTAAAATACTGTATTTTTAAGAGTATAAGAACTGGAATATAAGACGCACCAAGATTTTGAAGAGGCAAATGAACAAAAAAGTAGGTAGGTAGATAAAGGGATAGAAAGAGAGAGAGAAATAGAGATAGATAGAGAAATACAGTAGGTAGGTAGGGAGAGAGAGTGTGTGTAGGTAGGTAGGTAGGGAGAGGGATAGAGAGAGAGAAATAGAAAGACATAGAGAGAAATACAGTAGATAGGTAGGGAGAGAGAGAGTAGGTAGGTAGGTAGAGGGATAGAGAGAGAGGGGGGAGAAATACAGTAGGTAGGTAGAAAGAGATGGGGTAGGTAGGTAGATAGAGGGAGAGGGAGAGAGAGAAAAAATACAGGAGGGAGGTAGGGAAAGAGAGACAGAGTAGGTAGTAGGTAGGTAGCGGAATAGAGAGAGAGAAATAGAAAGAGAGAGAGAGAAATACAGTAGATGAGGGGAGAGAGAGTAGTTAGGTGGGTAGATAGAGAGCTAGAGATAGAGAGGGATAAATACAGGTAGGTAGGGAGAGAGAGGGAGGGGGAAGAGAGAAATACAATAGGTAGGTAGGCAGAGAAAGAGATAGTAGATAGGTAGGTCAGTAGGTAGATGTTTCCAGGTGTATTTACCCATGTGCTGGAGAAAGAAATCACTGACAATCTGCAGCACTCTGGAGGCACAGCACTTGATCAATGTAATTCTCATCAATCAGTTAAAG
This sequence comes from Thamnophis elegans, assembly GCF_009769535.1. Classification (NCBI taxonomy): domain Eukaryota; kingdom Metazoa; phylum Chordata; class Lepidosauria; order Squamata; family Natricidae; genus Thamnophis; species Thamnophis elegans. The sequence continues at coordinate 91,098,115 of NC_045544.1, read as the reverse complement.
AGCTTTCCAAAAGTGAAAAAAATTTTTTGCACTCTGCAAACCTCCCCAAAATGGCTGTTTTTTTTTTTCAAATAAAAGGCATGAATAGCCTTTGGGGGGGGAGGGGCTTGCAGAATCCTCCTGGGGGGTGCCCCCCCAAAACGAGCAAAAATGGCCTGTTTTTCGTGAAAACGGGCCCATTTTTCGTAAAAATAATTGCATGCATAGCCTTATGGAGGTTTATAGAGTGCTACTGGGGGCTGGGGCAGGGAAATGGCCCATTTTTTGCTTATTTCTGCTCTCCCCAGCCCCCAGGAGCTCCCTGAAAGCCTCCATAAGGCTATACATGGCCATTTTGGTGAAGGGAGTGGGGCTTCAGGAGGCAAAAATTGCTATATTTGATGTATAAGATGCACCCAGATTTTCAGCCTCTTTTTTGAGGAAAAAAGATGCATCTTATACTCCAAAAAATATGGTAGCTTCTACTGTACTGCAGTAAAATGGCTTTTACTGTACAGCGCAGTGGAGTTGTCATGGTAATAGCTTGATAGTACTCCACAAGGGGGCTCCTTCTGGTAAGGGGAAAATACAACATTAGAAATTACATTTGGACCGGACCTTTTTACCCTATAAATAAATACCCATGCCAAGGGTATCAGCTAGTTTATTTATAAAATTTATTGGCCACTCATCTTACCACAAGGTAACTCTGGGAGGCTTACAATCATGAAAGATAAAAAATACTAAAAACATAAAAAAATAAAACAAACCAAATGCTGTGATCCAATTAAATATGGGTAGGGAGTGACCAGGTTTTTTTTTGTGGCAGGGAGGTAGGATCTATTGTTAATTGATCAACCGCCTCCATTGTGATATTCCTCCATTGCTTCCCAGAGTCCAGTTTTTCTGCTCTTGTGGAAGGTCAGGAGCAGTGGTGGGTTGCAATTTATTTTACTACCAGTTTGCTCATGCACATGTGCACATGTGCATGATTGTGTGATGTTTCTGCACATGCACAGAAGTGTCCAGGCGGGTGAGCGGAGCCTCCCATGGCTCCCACTACTGGTTCTCCCAATCATGGGAAAACCGGCAGCAACTGATCTCTGGTCAGGAGGGTTGGAGCCAATCTCACACTGGTGGCCAAGATGTTCTAGAGGGAAGGTGCAATGGCAGAGAAGGCCATTGACAGAATAATGTTGGTAAACCCATTTCAATATATCGCTGTAGAAAACTCTGTTGATACTGACTCTGTTATTTTATCCATGATTATGACATTTATAATGCAATCCTATGGGACTGGAGTGGGGAAGTTCAAAGTTCATTCAGGGTTTCTGCCAGTTCAGGAAGTTGGGGGTAAAATTATTTTTCTCCTTTCCCATTTTTTTCTGGAAGTTTCCTCAAAATAAGAATTGGTCTCATTGATGACACACAATCTTTTCCACAGCTGCTTGTCCTCCTTTCTAGTATCAATTGTCAACATCACTGCTAGGATTGGTAGAGAAAGGGGGATCCAAAAATCATTTGATATTGGCAATGTTTCCCCAAGAATAATAACATTTCAGCCTTAGAATATTACAACATTGTATTGTTCAGTTATTCTTCTTTTATTATTATCCTGATTATTATTGGATTTCTTCAATTTGTTTTTTCTATCTACAGCATTTGTATATTGTTTCTTGTTTTCTGTTTCCTGCAACAATCACCAGTCTAACATTTTTTTCTATCTAGCCTAAAATACATGCCATTTATTTCACCTGTCTTGGGACATACTAGAAATGCAGATTATGAGTGCTAAAAGCGCTCTACTATTGACACATATGTCTGTTAAAAAATGTAAGATTTGAAAACTGGCCTACAAATAAATTTGTTTGGCATAATGTATGTTTATCTATTGGACATGTAGCACCAATACTCCAAACTGAATTTGCATGTTGATAAAGGGTATAATGTAAATGTAGAGAGTCATAATCTGAAATAAAAACAAATTAAACTATTTTGCAGTGCTGCCGCCTTTAATAATGGTTTAAAGGCAGGAGAAATACTTATCCTGGAGGAAGTATTGTAATTATAGTGCAAAAAGCAAATCCTTGTGGAAAATGAAATTATGAATTGATCCTTAGAACCTAGTGCTCTGTAAATTTGTATCATTTTTTTCTGCTCATAGTTTGAGGCCATCACTCTCTATGGATAAGGCCTGAGCCGCTGGATATACAACAACATTTACATTAGCAAAACAGATTTGATGTGTGATGATGCTTCCCTCTGCTAACCTGCAGTGACCAGAAGCCCATTATTTCCACAGGACACAATGGATACCAGAAACATTAACTTCTGCATTATTGGAAAGAAGCAAAATGCATTATCATGTGACCTCTAAGAAGATAAATGTGTATTATTGACATGCTGTGTGAGATGGAGAGAAAGTTATTTTATAAAATGGTTTGTGTGTATGACAACTCTTGGGAGTTGTTTGGTTTGACCTGCAAGGAGAAAGAGGAGTTCACAGATACTGTATTTAAAGAAGTGACTACAACAGCAATGGAGTGATCTGGCAGATTGGCATGAGAAGAATTGATTGGTGGAGGAGGGGGGGAGGATGAATTGAATAGGGGACACAAAAGAAGGCCTAATCCTGCAAAGCTGGGAGCTGAGAATGCAGAAAGCCATTGAGCAGACTCTCATTCCAGCAGCAGCAGAAGACAATGGTGAATGTGTTTTATTATCTATCTATCTATCTATCTATCTATCTATCTATCTATCTATCTATCTATCATCTATCTATCTATCTATCTATCTATCTATCTATCTATCTATCTATCTATCTATCATCTATTTACATTATTTATTTATTTATTTATTCCATTGGTGTCTCACCTTTTCATTCAAAGGTGCTTCATGCAACTAACAGTAAAAGGTAAAGGTCCCCCTCACACATATGTGCTAGTTGTTCCTAACTCTAGGGGGTGGTTCTCATCTCCATTTCAAAGCCGAAGAGCCAGCCCTGGCTGAAGACATCTCCATGATCATGTGGCCAGCATGACTAAATGCCAAATGTACCAGGAATGCTGTTACCTTCTCACCAAAAGTGGTCCCTATTTTTCTACTTACATTTTTTAATGTGCTTTCAAACTGCTACGTTTCAGAAGCTGGGACAGAAGCTTATTCCCATAGGGAATAAAAGGGGAGGGGCACTTGCAGGAGAGAATTAGTTCATTCCTGCATTCTTGCCAAGTATTGCGGTGTCTGAAAGACACCGGCCTGGCCACTCTCCAAGCCTGATAAAGGTTGGCAATTGTGAACTATCTTGAAAGACTGTGGGCCAGGACTTTGCTGGAGAGGAGTTCACTGTAAATTAAATAAAACGGATTTATCGAGACAAGAACTCTGTTTCATGCTGCTAGGGAAGCCTAGATCAGAACAGTTTCAAAGTCCCTTCCATGTGGAAGATTTCTTGTCCATTCTTGTTGGTGGCTATCATCTAATGGCAACGAACTGTCTTTTAAAAATGAGCTGAGTTCAAGATCTCTTACCAATTTGGCTAGTATTTTGCTAGTGGTTGCTTTGATTTATCTGAGCTTTGATTCATCATCAGCAGAAACTATGACAGCAGAGCCATCAAACTTGTGGCCTGCGGACTAAATGCGTCATGCTCTGGTCATGCCCATGCCTGGTTTAGCGAAGGGAGAGAAAGTTACGATATATCACATGATGCCACCATGATGTTTGACACTCTTGCATTACGGTGATTGTGTCAATGTTTTGCCAGGTTATATGGGGCTTTCTTTGGTCTTGTAAAATCTGATGAATTTGACTGAGTGCTGTTTAGAATGCCCAGTGTCCCTCCAGGTTTGATCCATGCCAGTCTTGCTTCCTTTCTGAAGCTGAAGGGTTAAGTGTGTGTGCTTACCTGAATCCAAGAGACTGTCACTATCTCATTATGGAAGGTGTGATATCTGTAATCTTGAAGAAAATGCCCTTCTAAAATGGCTTCACTATATCCAGTACAGGAAGTCCTCAACTTACAACAGTTCATTTAATGACCATTCAAAATTATATCACCACTTGAAACAAGTGACATGACTGTTTTTCACATTTACGACCATTGCAGCATGCCCGTGGTCATGTGATCAAAACTCAGACACTGAATTTGGCAAACTGGGTCATATTTATCACAGTTGCAGGGTCCTGTCTCACTTAGCAACCTAGATTTTGGAATCAATTGTGTCATAAGTCAAAGAGTAACTAATATTCAGCTTCCAACCTTTCATTTTTAGAAATAGTTATTGAGATAGTGATGGTGGGTGAACTACAAAATAGTGCTTGCTAGAGGACCAAATAGAGGCTATGATCAAGGGATTTTACCCAGATCTGGCTGCTTTGTCAATTGCCACTCTATCCAATATATAAGAACATAGAACAATAATTCACGCCCCCATTGTCATTCAATTTGACTAGTACATTGTGATCCATTGGTGGCTACCATTCAGAGGCGTTGATTGATCCAGAATGCAGCTTCCTATGTGCTTAATATGCACCCCATCATTGGAAATATATTCCATTTGTACCTTGCCTGGGTTTTCTGGTGGAATCTGAAGTGCTATTTTATCTACAGGACCACTTAATTCTACTGAAATTGTCTCAAGTGATAAGGTCATCTCAGAAGAAACAGTGAATAGTTCCCCACTCCCAGGAAACAAAAGGGGCTGAAATGAAAAGATGCTGCTTTTCAATAGTAATGCCTGCCATTTGAATTAGTCTTCCAGTAAAATTAGAACCCCATCCTGATTTCATTTAGGAAAACATTAAAATTGAGCTCCTTCAAAAGAGCCAAGGTGGCGCAGTGGTTAAATGCAGCACTGCAGGCTACTGCTAGATCAGCAGTTCAGCGGTTCAAATCTCACCGGCTCAGGGTTGACTCAGCCTTTCATCCTTCCGAGGTGGGTAAAATGAGGACCCAGATTGTTGGGGGCAATATGCTGACTCTCTGTAAACCGCTTAGAGAGGGCTGAAAGCCCTATGAAGCGGTATATAAGTCTACTGCTATTGCTATTCACAAAGTGTTTACCTTAGATCTTAGAAGTAATTATTGGTGTATATCTATAGATTAACAGTGGGGCATGTATTTGTCCATTGTGTCTGAAAGTCTTTGTAAACACCTTTGTAAAGTTTATTTGCTTTACTTTTTAAAAAAAGATTTACTCTGTTTATTTTACAGTAAAACATGAGAATAGTTTCAAGTGTAACATTTCAAGTTCAAAATCTTCAGCATTCCAAATGTGTTGCACAGCTCAATGTTTTGTATCTCCAGGTACAATATAGGAATTGTCCTGGCATTGCCCATGTTTAAGTAGTTATAATCTCCATTTATAAATAAAATGAAATTTGCTTGCAGGAATTACAAATGCATTTTTATGGACTATTATCTGCCTCCCCAGGTATCCAATGGAAAAGTAAGTAATAAAAAGTAGGCATGAACTCTTTATTTAAGCTTCATTTTTAGAATTGTCTATCCTTCCCTACCTCTCCTACTTTTGTTAATTTGCCTTTTCTGTGTAAAAGTACAGAAAGACAAAACTGCTTATTCTGATCCACTGATCCACAGCTTTTAAAATAAATGTTAAAGGTGCGGGGGATGAAATAAAATGGGAAAAAAAATAGAGAAATTTTCAGTGAGCAGATGCAGAAACCTGCTTTAAATTAAGGTAGGTTTAAGAACATTATTAAGAGGGGGAGAAGGCACTTCAAAAAGTAAAAACTAGCATTTGTTCTTAAATGATTTCAATTATTGTAGGGGACCTGTTGGTCATTTTAGAAATTGCTGATAATTTCTTACCTCTTTTTATTGGCTTGCCAGGGAAGAAAAGAGAAAGCTGGGGCACGGGTGTAAAGGCAAATAGCTGGGAAGTCTTTAAATGTTCAGGCATTCTATATTAGAGATGTAATTTTTAACAAAAGTCATTTTAGTCACATGTTTGACTTATACATATCTGGGACATGCTTGCCGGAATAGCCTGAAAGTCAGTCAGCTGTGAGTTGATGCAGAGAGGACAAATATTTGGTACTAGAGTCTGCCTGATGGAGTATGTTTAAGGGCTTTTCAGGGACTTTAATTATTAGCTCTGCACAGGGTCATCATAAGAAAGCCATGAGAAGAACAGGAGGGCCTGCTGAATTAAAGAATGTACCTGATAATCTGTAGCTCTTCTCAGCATTGACCAGCCTCTTATAAGAACAAAAGCTTACAGGGATAAAGCAAATTGGACAACCATAGTTGATAGACCTCCAGAATCTCTCTCTTTTTTATTATTTACAAATAAGTATATCAAACACACTGTGACTGTCCTGGTATTTCATCTGCCATAGAAACCAGAATGCAAGACAAATAACATGCAGTATATGCTTCTTACTCAGTGCTAGTTTTATATAATTATTTTTGACCAACTTATTCATTCTAATACATACATCTCTCATTTCAGGTCTACTTAGTCTAATTTTTTTCATGTTCCAATTCCCACCTTGTGTTTCCAACCATTGATAAAATCTATTCCATATGTCATAATATTCTGTCTCTCCTTTGTTTTTTTTAATTCTAACATTAATCTATCCATTTCTGCACATGTTAACATCTTCCTTATTAACTCCTTTTCTGAAGGGGTATTTTCATGCATACATCATTCTCACTCCTGTTATGATGTGATGTATTCGGTATATTGAATCTTTGCTATAGCCTTCTGTAATAATACCTTATAGAAATAATTGTTAATTGGTAATTGTTTACATTTCCAGCATGGGGGATGTAGTGCTAAATTTTTTAATCAATCTTGCTGGGGAGTGATGCCACCTGTAGAACATTTTATAAAGATTATCTTTGTATGATGTGGCTAATTTCAATTTCCAATTTCTTTCCCAGAGTTTTTGCCAATTGTCTAAATAAATATTGTATTCAAAATTTTTAGCCCATGCAACCATAATCTCCTTAACTTGAATCTCCTTAACTAGAATCTCTAGTTCTGGAAATGTTATCCCTGAAATTTGAAAACAAACTGTCAAATAATGGAGGGATCACTTTCTGTCTTGTTTCAATAAAAGGGAAGGAAAAGGATAATACTTTATATAGGCTGAATGCTATTAAAAATGTAATATCCAAACTATTTTTTCTGCAGGTCTATGACTAAATTCAGTTTCTGTGACACACATGTGACATATTATGTCACAGCTCTATAACCTTGGCTGATTTTTTTTCAAGCCATTAAACAGTTGCTAACTTTGTGTCTATAGTACGAGAAACTATAGCATCTGCATAGCAACTCTAGGAACTGTAAATTATTCCTAAACTAGGTAAGTACTCTGAAAGCAAGTCAGTTTGGAGTTTTAAGTCAGTAGGCTTGCATTCCTTCAATCAATATATTTCAAATGTGTGATAAAGGAGATGAATTAAGGACTTCTGATGTCTTTCCCCTCCCTAGTGCTTTATTCTAATTAATTTTTCCTAACCAGATGTGTTGGGATGGCAATTCCCAGAATTCCAAATTGTTATAGCATTTGTTCATGCTTTCTGGGAACTCTAGGACTTTCTGCAGTATCATGTAGGGCTTGTAAATATTCAGTTTGGAGTTTTTATTTGAAGGCAATTCAATCAAATCTCTGAATCAATTTCCCAGTTGGATTTACAAATGGAACTGAATTGTCAAATTGGGCTCCTTTGAACTGATTGGGACATTTCTGCATGTGCAGAAATACTGTTCTTCCAAATCAAATATATTTTCTAAAGTAAACAGATGCACTTTGGAGAGTCAGTTTGGTAGCTCCACTTGGGAGTACAAAATTGAGACTAGATTGGGGAAGACTAGTTCACCAAAACACAAAGTAATGTGGCTATGTAACATCACTACAGTGCATAAATAAGGAAAGAAAATTCTTAAGAATTTTTGATCCTCATCTCCATTTTAAGTAACAATTTGACCATTATAAATATATTCATGAAGGTTAAAGCTTTTCATGCGCCTATTTCAAGCTTTAGGCATTTGTCTTACCTTGAAAACTACAATGATGGGGCTTTAAAACATATGATAAGCTTTCTGATCTCAACAAATATGTCCTGGATAGAGCATAGTAAAACAGAGGGACACTGTTACACTTTTAAAACATTATTTATTAAATTTATATGATGCTCATCTCATTGTTGAAATGACTCTGGGTGGCTTACAAAATGAAAAAAAGATAAACATAAAAAGTTAAAATTAATGAGTCTTAAATAGGGGGAAATTAATGTATCTTCTTGATTAGTTTTAAATATTTCAGATGGTCAGTTAAACAACTGATACATATTACAGGGATATTCTGATAAAAACCACATACAGAGAAAGTAATATTTTGTGATTAGCTGTACACAGCTAGGCAAAACAAGGAAAGGAAGCTGATACCTCCATAATTTTTTAAATACAGGAATAGTGTATCTAAAGAAACAAAATATAATAATAAAGGACTCCATTTACCTCTCCCATATAGAAAGAGTATTGACTGATATGGAACAAATGAAACAAAACTGTATTGTATATACATATAACTGTTCATGCAGATGGACTTACCATGATGGGTTTCACCAAGCTTTCCTCTTGGGCTAGAATATCTTATTCTTCTTGCTAAATGGTATTTAAGAGCATAAAATACTTTTTATGAAAATGCTTTTCAAGGCTAAATTACATTGAAAGCCTTTTCTATAGCCCACATTGCTATTTAGGAGAGCATGTTATTTCTTTTTAATTTGCTCATTCATTCCTGAATAACTTTTCATAGGACTCTAGACACTGCAGCGTGACAGCTAAACCAAGGAGCATCGGATGCAATGGAATTGCTCTACAAGCAACCTTGCCAAAGGCCCTTTTTCACTGCACAAAGCTGGCTCCATCTTTGTATATTGAGAGAGCTAAATCAATGTTAAATGCTTGGCTCTTTTTACAGGACAATGACCAGGACCTAAGCTGTGTCCTTCCTTGTTTGATTGACACTTGAAACGTTGAGTCGGAATCAGCCAGAGGCACTGCTACAAGCTTGATGCCTCTGCTGGGGATAACAACTGGTGACATCTGCAGAAAGGCCGACAAAAGGCAGTTGAAAGCCGTGTTTGTTGCCTTTCCCTCTCAGATCTCGGCTCTTTCATGGAGATCCTTCCTTGCTTTAATATTATGATTCAGCACCTGGCTCTTTTGAACCTTGCTTTAGACTTCAAAAGACGAGGTGGTATTAACAAACATGAAACAAAAAAGTGGCAGTAGTTTGATTTACTCTTGTTGTCTTATCAAGAGGGGGGGTATCACCAGCTGCCACTTTCTGTCATCTTTGGAACCATTATCATTTCTCTAAAATTTAAAAGACTCCATTTAATAACAGCTTTGAATACAAGCGAGATCAGTAACGTATATGGTTCTTGGATGGCGAGACCATCAAGTGAATAGAAAGATGTTGCCAAAAAGAAAAAACACATAAAACAAAGCAAAACCTAAGCAGATTTTTTTTCAAGAAGCTTGTAGTACTTTATGTGTATTGACCTTGATTTCAGCATTAAGCAAATCAAACCCAGTTGTATTTTCTTTGTATGTGCACACACGTGAGTTCTATTTTACATTTTCCTTGAGACCTTTCTTTTTTGTTCTGCGGAGGACTAAACTGTTCCAAGGCAAAAGAGGGGTGGGGGAGAAAAAGCTTTCAGACAGAAGTTAGCATAAATTATCAAGAAGTGAAGACTTGCATTCTCAGTGAAATGTAGGTCAAATATTCCAAATGAAAACTAGTTTCCTTGGAAAAGGGAACATGCAAGCTAGCTGAAACCAACCATTCATTTGGTACAGGATGGCAATGGCTCAACAGAAACAGCATCGAAGATGATTAAATACCTGGAGACAAAAACGTATTAAAAATGGCTACAGGTGCGAGGGAAATAAAATCCACAATTATTTTAGTAGTCACCATTTAAGGGGGGTATTAATTAAGGACTGGCTGGAAATTAGAAGGAGATACTACACGCAACTACCTAAATGGATATCTCCGACGGAAGCCCTGATATACCCGAATTTGATAAATTTGGATAAAATTGTTACCTACCAACAGTTGCTAGATGACCAAAACAAACTAAACCCCAGGGAAAATTTGGCTGATAAGGGAATAAACATCGATTGGTGGCCATATCTTCAAATTCAAAACAAACACAAATTCGATCTAGCACAACCCGGCTTCCAGAACAAGAACCAGGAATTAGATAAAATTTTAATTGGACCAGATGAGAAATTAATTTCAAAAATATACAACTGCTTACTGATTCGAAAAACGGAAGCAGAAAGAGTAAAAGAAGTCATGGTAACCTGGGCCCAAAACATCGGCCACACAATAGACCTAGATGACTGGGAAAGAGTCTGGGAATGGAACCTAAAATTGACAAAATCGACGGCCTATAAAGAAAATATATATAAAATGTTCTACCGCTGGCATCTTCCACCGACAAGACTGGCGAAAATGTCTTCAAAAGTTTCGGCCATATGCTGGAAATGTAAAACAGTGCTGGGCACGTACTACCATATGTGGTGGACGTGTCCGGTAGCCAAAGCATATTGGAAGCAAATACTAGGATGGCTGAATGGAATCTTGTCAATTAAACTATGTCTTAAGCCGGAAACTTTCTTATTAGGGATAATAGATCAAAAAATATGCAAATCTAACCAATACCTCCTAGTCCATATTCTGACAGCGTCAAGGATTGTTTACGCACAGTGCTGGAAGAGTGAAAATGCCCCCACCAACACTATGGTGATGAATAAAATTTTAGAACTAGCAGAAATGAACAGATTGACGATGCGAATTAATGACAAAGAAGATACAGACTTTTATACAGTCTGGGAGAAGCTGTACAAATGGCTTGATGAGTCAGTGAAGACTTAGACACAAAAAGAGATAGCTGACTAACCTAATACGATTAAACCAATAACTCAAATGAACAATATACAACAACTGAGAGATAAGCGAAAGGAGAAATGTATTAGGGGTGAGAACCCACCGTCGAGCAATTTTTTTACACTACAATGTTGGGAAAACTTAAAAAAGCTGATAGGAAATCCGCTATAACTACCTGCATGAAATTAGCGATTAAACTTCATTTTAGATGAGGCGAGAGGATTTATAATCCTTGCCTCTTTAAGCAAGGAAAGGAAAAGAGAACCAGGTTGTCCTCAGCAGAGGAAAATATGTAAATGTAACAAAGGTTAGAGGGGAGGGAAGGAGGACAGTAGGGAAGTCAGGATGGAGAGGAGAAAGGAGAGGAATAGGAAAGGCAGAAGAAGGGGGGAAGGATAAAGAGGAGGAAGAGAAAGAAGAGAAGGGAAAGAAGGTGCGAAAAAAGAAGGAGAGAAGAAAGAGAAGAAACTGGGGGAGGAAGGAGGGAGGGAAGAGGAGAGGGTAGTAAAGAGGGAAAGAGGGAGGGAAAGAAAGAGAGAAGGAGTGTTGAACGGAAGGAAGGAAGGAGGGAGGAAAGGAGGGAGATTAAGAGAAAAGAAAGGAGGGGGAAAGAGGAAGGGAAGGAGGGAAGGTATGTGAGAAGGAGGGGGGGATCGAGGGAGGGAAAGGAGGGGGAAGGAAAGGAGGAAAGGAGAAAAGAAAGGAGGGAAGGCAGGGGAGAAGGAAGTAAGGGGGGAGGGAAGAAAAGGGTATGGAAAAGAAAGAAATGAGGGAAGAGAAGAGGGAGGGAAGGAATAAGATACCTAACCTTTGATGTTTATATGATTTCATAGTATGGGAATATCTCGAAATGTAGTTGTATTGTTTTTTACAAGTTATGGATGTTGTATTTTCGTTTTACCAATAAAATCTTATTAAAAAAAAATGGCTACAGGAATTGGGTATGGGTAATCTAGAGAAAAGAAAGACTGGGATGACGTGATAGCAGTATTTGCCAGACTGTCACAGAGAAGGGGGGGGGGGTGTCAACATTTTCCAAAGCACCAGAAGTCAAGACAAGAAAGAATGGATGGAAACTAAGGAGGGAAGCAACTTGGAATTAAGGAGAAACCTCCTAACACTGAGGACAATTAACTAGTGGAACATCTTGCCTGTTCCACTAGTTGTGGGACAGAAGTTGTGGGATCATCATTGACCTTCATCATTGGAGGTTTTTAAGAAAAGACTTGACAGCCACTTGTCTGAAATAGTATAGGGCAGTGATGGCAAACCTTTTTTGGCTCAGGTGCCAAAAGTGAGCGTGCGCATGCCCACGACCATAATTCAATCCATCCTGTGCATTCGCGCATGACCCCTCTGCTGCTTCACTCCCCACGCATGAATGCACAATTCCCCACTTTCTGAACTGGGGAGGGCAAAAATGGCATCCCCCAGTCCTGTTTCCAAACTTCTGGTAGGCTCAATAGGCACATTTTTCACCCTCCCCAGCAGTGGTGGTAAATTTTTTAGAACCTCTTCTGTAGGTGTGGCCTGCTTTGTGGGACTGGCTTGCTGGCCATGTGACCAGGAGGGAGTGGCTTGCCAGCCATGTGACTGGGTGGGCGTGGCCAACTTGTAAAATGTGGTGAAATTCACTTAACAATGCTCCGGACCTGGGATAGGGAGATGTTGTTATTATTACTGTATACACAATATGTAAAGTCATACCTGGTAGTTCTTTAGTAGGGTTGATCACCTTCATACAGATTATATTTTTCACAAGAACCTAGTATGTCTTAATGTATCAGCATGGTAAACACTACATGTAAATCCAAGCACTATGGCCTTTTGTAATTGACAGATGGAAATTTTTCCAATGAGATTTTTTAAGTCCAAATTTTTTGGGTATGGCACCTGGTATGTCGATAGCCACTAGGAACTGGTTTATGCCATAATTTTTCAATTTCAGTTTTCCGCTATTGATACTTTGTGATACATTAATTATACCTGTACACTGCATGAGTCAAAAAGAGGGTCATGAAAATATTTACAGACCTCTCATATCCTGGACTTAAAGAAAAGTCCCTTGTCTGTCACAGTGCCTGCATTTCAGAATGAGAAGCCCCCTGAGATCTGAACTGCTTCCACCCTGCTGATGTTTCAACCTTTATTTATAATTTATTTATTTATTTATAAAATTTATATGCCGCCTAATCCCGAAGGACTCCGGGACTCTGAATACATGTTTTTTGCCCAAGTCTTTAGTGAGGATGACCAGTACTAGTACCACCAAACACAAACAAGTTTTAAATTATCAAAATCCCAGTTCTTATTCTTTAAAAATAAATATTCCTGAGTCTGGTAGCTGTTCTGGTTTTTAAGAAAGTCTGAAATATGGATGGAACACAATTTTATTTGATTCACATTTCCACGCAAATCTACCAAATCTATATTATGCTCAAACACTGGCTTAACTAAAAATATCCTCTGGTATTTACACTTTTTCAAGTTTTTGTGAGGAAGTACTTTCAGCCACATTGACCTGTTAAGAGGACTTGCCCAAAATGTAAACTTTAGGGAAAATGTGCATAAAATATGTTAAAATGCACACAAAACTGATATAGAAATGAAGAAACATAAACTAAAATCAAGCATAATAATTGTAATCATAAGATAGGATATATTTAAAAAAAACAATCTGAACAGTTCAAGCATTACTTGAGTAGATAATGCTGATGTAAAAAGTTATCTATGGCTTTGAGTCTGCAATCAATAATAAACTTTCTTAACTGCTTTCAAATTCCTAAAATTTAAGCAGTTGTGGATGTTGATGGAATCTATCTGAACCATTGGTAACTTTTCGCTTTCATTTCTTCATCTTCCCAAAAACCCTATAAGATTCCAGGCATCTACTCTTCTTAATGCAATAAACTTAATTACTGACATCAGCAGTAACCTCAATCTACTTCCAGGTTCATCAATGTTTTCCCAATAAATTTTTCTGTAGATTTCCTATATAAGCTGATTATTTTGGTCCATACTTTTCTACTATAATTTTATGATTTCCTAACAAGCAACAAGACAATGAAATAATTTGATTTTAAATGAGCTGAAGTTCTGTATGTATTATGCCCTTTGTGATTTTGGCAGGTGTTCTGTGTACTCACATCAAGCTTTGAACTTTGCGATTGTGACACACAATTTGTACTTGGATATTGCACAAAATTGGTATCTCTGAGATGACTAGAGGGCAACTTTATCTTAAAAATTCTATTGCCAAGACTAAATTTCTGACTGTTTAGTTTAGAAGAAGAAAAAATATCATCAAAGAATTGCATTATTTAGACCTAGAAATGAGGAGTCAGCAGAAGCCTGAAATCAATTAAAACGATATATATATTTCCAACAAACCAAAGAAGTCATTCATATTTTTGTAGCATTAAGCTCAAATGTCATTATACAAATAGATTTCTATTTAGAAAAGTATTACCCTGAAACAAGAAACATAATCACATGGTCATCCAGGTCTTGCTGAACTATAGTTCCCAGAGGCTGTAGCAAGCATGGCAATAATGAGTTGAATTCTTTGGGTGCTGTGGAAAAAGATTGGACAAAGAGTATGAGAGCAGTTGAAATTTTTTCAATTGCACATTTCCCATTTTTTCATGTTGTTGAATTACAAAGGCAAACAGGATATATTCAAGCAAGCCTCTCCATTCATATTAATTGCTGGACATTAAGGCATTAGACAACCAAGTATCCTTTATCCTATAACAATTCCTTGTGATTTTCCATCAGTATTTTTCTTAATTTCACATTTTCCACTTAAAATTAATAGCTTCACCATTACATGTAATGGAGTATCCAATGAAGTTCCTGAATTGAATGACCAACTCAGATTAAATCTGATAATCAAATGGAATAACTTCTAATCAATTGAACATTTTGTATATTCTTGGGCATATGTAGAAATGAGATTTTTCTACATTGTTTCAAAATCTGATTCTGCACTGCACCCTTAATTAATTTTCTCCCTTGTGGATCCTGTTTGTTTCATAATAACAGAACTGAAGAGGTCTTCTAGTCCAACCCCTCTGCTTAAGCAGGACATATCATTTCAGACAAATGACTGTCCATTCTCTTCTTAAAAACTCCATTGATTGAGTACCCACAACTTCTGAAGGCGAGCTGTTCCACTGATCAAATGTTCTAGTTGTCAGGAAAATTCTCCTTATTTCTAGATTGGTTCTCTCCTTGATTAATTTCTATCCATTGCTTTTTGTCCTTTCAGGTACTTTGGAAATAAGTTGACCCCATTTTCTTTGTGAACCCCCCCTCCCTAATATATTGGAACACTGCTGTCATGTCACTCCTCATCCTTCTTTTCATTAGACTAAAAGGTAAAGGTTCCCCTCCCACATATGTGCTAGTTGTTCCTGATTCTAGGTGCTGGTGTCATCTCCGTTTCAAAGCTGAAGAGCCAGTGCTGTCTGAAGATGTCTCCATGGTCATGTGGCTGGCATTATTCAACATCAAAGGTGCACAGAGCAGTTACCTTCCCACCAAAGATGCTTCCTATTTTTCTACTTGCAGTTTTTACATGCTTTCAAAGTGCTAAGTTGGCAGAAGCTGGGACAAGTAATGGGAGCTTACTCCATTACATGGCACTAGGTATTCAAACCGCTGACCTTTCGATTGACAAGTTCCGCATCTTAACCACTGAGCCAACACGTCCCATTTCTTAAGACTAGACATATCCAATTCCAGCAATTATTTTTTTCATATGTTTTAGCCTCCAGTTTCCTAATCATTTTTGTTGCTCTTCTCTGCACTCTTTCTGTAGTCTCAAAATCTTTTTATAGCATGGTGATTAAAACTAGATGCAGTATTCCAAATGTGTTCTTACCAAGGCATTTTAAAGTGGTACTAACATTTCAGGTGATATTGATTCTATCCTACTGTTCATACAGTCCAGTAGTGGGTTTCAAATTTTTTTAGAACCTCTTCTGTAGGTGTGGCCTGCTTTGTGGGAGTGGCTTGCTGGCCACGTGACCGGATAGGAGTAGCTTGCCAGACATGTGACCGGGTGGGAATGGCTTGGCAGTTATGTGACTGGATGGGTGTGGCCAACTTGTAAAATGTGGTGAAACTCACTTAACAATGCTCTTGCTTAGCAACCAAAATGTTGGCTCAGAAACTCTGGCATTTGAAGTACGCAAGTCTTAAAGCTGTCAAGTTACAAGACCCTTGCACCCCTAACCCTTTAGAAAAATACCCCAGGAGTGTTCAAACTTGACAGCTTTAAGACTTGTGGACTTCAACTCTCAGAATTCCTCCTCTCACTCTTCATTTTGATGATGTGCAGACGGGCAGGGGGAGGGAGCTGGAATCGGTTCTAAATGGCACTGTAGATTTGTGGAACCTCTTCTATGGAAGAGGTTAGAACTGGCAGGAACCCATCCCTGATGCAGTCTCTCTTAAGTCAATTTCTGAAATTGCAGTCCATCTTATAGCAGGCTGGTAGGGAGACTTGACTGGAGCTCATCCTGAACTAGAGCCACCGTAAGAACTAATTGGCTGTTCCTCTACTCCTTTCCCTTCCCATCATGGAAAGAAGACAAGCCTTCTTGGCTAGCTGCTGTGAGGATTGATCTACCAGATTGATCTACCTGTTGTTTTCCTTTAAGGAATGTTCTCATCTCCAGGTCTTGGATGCCTTTACTTAATTTTCCTTAATAGTCACACAGAGGAGGCCTTCATTCCTTTCCTCCTGCTTTATCTCCTTTGACACTAACACAGATTTTTCTTTTTTTCCTTCTTGTGGTGCTATTGTTCTGCTGCTCCAATAATCAAAACAATAGGAAACAGGAACTTTTTCTATGGCTCTTTGGAGGAATGTAGGATCAATTCTGTAACAAGGAATAACTCTTAGTTCAGCTTCATGGGGAAAACAACAATATTCTTGCTCTGCAACCTAAAAATGCTTAACAAAAGAATAAAAGAAATATTTGCAGTTTTATGGGCAGGATGAGAAAGAAAGGTAGCTTGCTTACTGATGGAAAGGGTGATAACTGAAAGTGGCTCAGTGGCTAAGATGCTGAGCTTGTCGGTCAGAATGTCAGCAGTTCTACAGTTCAAATCCCTAGTGCCGTGTAACTGGGTGAGCTCCTGTTACTTGTTCCAGCTTCTGGCAACCTAGCAGTTCGAAAGCATGTAAAAATTTAAGTAGAAAAATAGAACCACCTTTGGTGGGAAGGTAATAGCTTTCTGTCACCTTTGATGTTGAGTCATGCAGGCCACATGATCATGGAGATGTCTTCGGACAGCACTGGCTCTTTGGCTTTGCATTTGGAGCATGGACTTTTAGTGTTGAGGACAGTATGTTGGCTTACTGGGCCATCATTGAATCAAGTACAATTTGGAGTTGGTTCAGCTACTAGAGTGCCATGAAGTGGTAGAGACCATCCCATCTGAAAAGCTTAAGGCAGCTTAAGTTAGAAAGCAGCAGTTTTGAATCAAAGTTGGAAAAGATCAGTGGAAGGTGCATTTGCAATGGCCTGGGAGTGAGAAGAAGACAACACTATTCCTGCACTCAGGATGTGGTAAGTGGCCCATAGTCGCAATGGGCCATTAGAAACAGCAAACTTACCCTTAATCAAATTGACCGAATTCCCTGATTAAATTTAGATGCCCAAATTGAAACTGATTGATTTAAATTCTCAAATCATGTAGGGCTGATTTTCTGCGTTTGTGATTCCAATCAAAGAACTGCTGATTTGTACACTGTATCCATGTGTGAATTACTGTTTTTGTTACTGTTTTGTTACTTGGAATCATTGTACACATTCAGTTACTAGGGCATGATAAATGCTTCTGTCACATTAACCTATTTTTTTCTGTAAATCCATTATAGATTCTCTTATCCCGCAATTGCACTAAGATATGATAGTGAAAATAGCTTCATGCAAATACTCAGCCATTAAATAGCAGCAATACGTCATGTGTATAATTGCAAATGTTTATATCTCAAACTGGGCCCTTGGTACTAAATGCATGATAATGAACTCAGGTTCAGACTATAATGTAATGAATACACTTGGGACCAAACTTTCATTCATTGCCATGTTTGCCTTGGGCTACATTACCATGGAGCATCCTGTTTGTTACCAAGTGTTAATTAATGTCTGATGTAAAATTGAGGATTTAAAAGAAATGTCCATAGAGAACCTCAATATATTGTCTACTGATGATCTGTGGCTTACTGAGGCTTTGTGAGTGAGTCACAAGGATGTTAAAGGCTGGATTTGGGGCAGATGAAATCAGTTTCAAGTATAACAAACATCCTGAAGCATGCGGCAAATTATCTAGATCATGAAAGATACTGGCAGATGGATCTCTCTAATCTCTTTTTCTCTCTGTCTCTTTCTCTCTCACACACAGAGTCATACACATTTTAGCTTTGATCTTTCTTTTCACTGAAAAGTTTGGAGGTATGGTATCACCAAGGAATAAAACAGATGGAAGAAAGATGATTTAAAAAAAATACTTTTGTGTCATAGATAGACATATTGCCCATGTAACCAGGACAAAAAAGAGTCTGGAAATCTTGTTGTAGCTGATGAGTTGGGTTTCATTTCTCAGAAGGAGGTCAATCAAGGATCTACTTAGGATCCAGCTGCTTTGAGGAAAGCTTACCAGCAGGAGGCTAGTTCAGGCCAGATCCAACTTCTTTGAAGCTGGCTACAGAAAAAAGATAAAAGATGGTATAATCAGGCAAAGAAGCTGTAGTACTTGTTCTAAGTCTAAGAGATGGGTCTTCTTGTTTTCAAAGTGATGCATAAGAGTATTCAGGTAATATTTCCATGAATACTTGTAGGGAAGGGGGAAGATGATGGAGTACAAATGAAGCCTATTATACAAAATAACTATTGAGCGCACAGAGCACAGCTTTGCATTTCTAGCATGCAGTTATTTTATATTTTATTTGATATGAGCTGCAAGAAAAGGGAAGGAATTAAAAACATCCCAAAATTTTGCAGTCATGGACATTTAAAGGAGGCGAGATGGGCCCAGGATAACATGTGCATCTTTTTTTTTTTTTAAACAGAACTTTTTTATTTTTCTTTAAAAAAAACAACACAAATATGTCATCATTTGTCAATCATTAAAACATTGAAGTACAATTTTTTTTTGTTGTGTGTGCCCCTCCCTCCCTCCACCCCCCACCCCCCCTCCTCCTTCCCCCCCCCCCGACTTCCCAGAACCCGTACACGGTATGGATTTTTAACTAACACAGTCTAAAATCTATTGAGAAAAAAGAAATAAAGAAATTAATGACATTCTAGATTGACCTTAGCTTCTTCTTACTGAACTGACTTTTAACAGTTTAAATCATTTCTGATCTTAAGCATAGGCTAACTGGAATTTCTTAGTCCCGTATTTATTTTGTATATAGTCAATCCATTTTTTCCAGTCTCGTTTATATATCTCATTTGAATGATCTTTGAGATATGCCGATATTTTAGCCATCTCGGCTAAGTTTGTTACTTTCAATGTCCATTCTTGGATTGTAGACAAGTCTTCCTTCTTCCAATATTGCGCCACCAACAGTCTTGCTGCAGTTATCAGGTGCAGAACCAAGTTAGTCTCTACCGCTGTAAAGTCAGTACATATACCTAGTAAAAATAACTGAGGAATAAACTTTATCCTTCTTTTAAAAACATTTTGCATGACCCACCATATTTTTATCCAAAATGCCTTAACCTTTTGGCAGGTCCACCATATATGATAATATGTAGCATCGAGAGAACCACACCTCCAACATTTAGGCTGTACATTCGGATACATAGAAGCCAACTTTTTAGGATCTAAATGCCATCTATAGAACATCTTATAAAAATTTTCTCTCAGATTTTGAGCTTGTGTAAATTTCACATTTCTTACCCAGATTCTTTCCCATGTATCCAACATTATTGGTTCCTCAATATTTTGAGCCCATTTTATCATACAATCTTTAACTAATTCTGTTTCCGAATCCATCTGTATTAATACATTATATATCCTCTTTATATGCATTAAGCTTTGATCTCTTATTTGTTTAAACAGATTATCCTCAACTTGGATAAAACCAATTTTTTGATCTATTTTCCACCTAGCCTGTAATTGCCCATACTGGAACCATGTTTGAACTACCTTCTCCTCTTTTAATACCTCTAAAGATTTTAATTGTAATACCCCCCTTTCCGAGGTAAGAAGCTGTCTGTAAGTAATTCTGTCCTGTTTTTGTGCTGTATTCATATTTTCAATTGCGTGTCTAGGAATTGCCCACATGGGTATCTTGTCATTTAATTTATATTGGTATTTCTTCCAAACCCGCAATAAAGCATTTCTTAAAATATGACTTTTAAAATTCTTATCCAATTTTTTGTTGAATAACAGGTAAGCATGCCAACCAAATACCAGATCGTGTCCCTCAATATTCAATATTCTATCATTGGTTAAATGAGTCCAATCACTAATTACAGATAATGCCACTGCATCATAATATAGTTTTAAATTAGGTAGTTTCAATCCTCCTCTCTCACGTACATCTTGCATTATTTTCATCTTTACCCTCGGCTTCTTTCCTGCCCACACAAATTTGTTGATACCCTTCTGCCATTCTAAAAGGTTCGCATCTTTTTTAAGTATAGGTAACATTTGGAAAAGAAATAAAAATTTTGGTAAAATGTTCATTTTCACTGCCGCTATCCTACCCAGCAAAGATAAGTGCAATTTCTCCCATTTTTTCATCTCTGTCTGTATGCTATGCCAAAGTGGTTCATAATTATGCTTATATAATTTCCCATTTGAAGTTAAAATGTTAACTCCAAGATATTTGACTTTTTTAACTACCTCACATCCTAGCATCACTCCTAATTCTTCCTTTTGTTTAATGGTCATATTTATAGCTAATATTTTGGTTTTTCCTAAGTTTATTTTAAAACCCGACACTTGACCATATTGATTAATCATATTCATTAAAACCATACTGGATTCCTGCGGTTGTTCCAATATTATGACCAAATCATCCGCAAAAGCGCGGACTCTATATTCTTGCTGCCTAATCTTGATCCCTTTTAAACCATCCAAGCCCCGTATTTTATTCAACAATACTTCCAAAGTTATAATAAACAATAATGGGGACAAAGGACAGCCCTGTCTTGTACCTTTTCCAATTTGAAAAGAGTCTGTTAAACTTCCATTGACTATGATTTGTGCTGTTTGCTGTTGGTATATTGCTTTAATTGACTGTAAAAAATTATCTCCTATCTGCATTTTTTGCAGTATCTTCAGCAGAAATTGCCAGTTAACTCGATCAAAGGCCTTCTCAGCATCCAAAAATATAAACGCAGCAGGGATCTGGTTGTTCTTTCCCAAATATTCTAATACATTAATAATTAATCTAAAATTACTTTTCATCTGTCTCCCTTGTATAAAACCTGTTTGGTCTGTATGTATCAATTGTTGAATGACCAACATTAACCTGTTTGCTAATATTTTAGTAAAAATTTTATAATCTACATTCAGTAATGAAATAGGTCTATAATTTTTGGGTTGAGTAGTATCTTGATCTTCTTTGGGTATCAAAGATATAAACGCTGTCTTCCAAGATGGAGGGACTTTACCTTCCGTTTGAATCATATTAAATAATTCTCTAAGAGGTTCTACCATTTCTAACTGTAAGTTTTTATAGTAAACCGCTGTCAAGCCATCTGTACCTGGTGCTTTCCCTGACTTTAATTGCTTAATTACCTGCAGGATTTCCCCCGAGGTTATTGGTTGATTCAATTTTTGCCTGTGTTCTTCTCTAACTGAAGGTATTTTCTCTTTGTCTAAATATTTGTCTATGTCTAAACCATTAATTTTATCCCCTTTATACAGTTCTGTAAAAAATTCCCAGAAAGCCTTTTGAATCTCTTCCTGTTGAAACACCTCCTTCCCTCTGTAAATCAGTTTAGATATATTTCAAGTTTTCCTTTTTTTCCTAATCTGATAAGCTAACCATCTGCCAGGTTTGTTTGCATTACAAAAAGTATTGTGTTTTGCATATAATAAATTAGTAGCTACCTGGTCAGAGATTTAACATGTCAAATTGAGATTTTAATATGTTAATAGCTTCCTTAACCTTTGTATCGTCTGGGTTCATTGTTAACTCCAGCTCTTTTCTCTTAATTTCCTCTTCCAGTTCTGTTCGTTTTAACCCTTGCTTATTTCTATGTGTTTTATTTATATTCATCAAAACTCCTCTCATATACGCTTTGCTTGCGTCCCATACAAATTCCATAGATGTACCCTTATTCATATTCAAAACAAAATATTCAGATAGTAATTTTTTACAATCATTAATATACTTTTCATATCTAAATAAGTTTTCATTCAATCTCCAAGACCTTCTTGCCTGCACTACCCTTCCCAACTCCATCCAAACTGGGTTATGGTCCGAAAGGACCCTAGCTGCAATCTTTGTTTTCTTGACCCTAGAAAGCAAATCATTAGTGGTTAGGATAAAATCAATCCTTGAAAGGGATTGATGCCTGTCCGAGAAGAAAGTGAAGTCATATTCCTCTGCATTTCTTTCTCGCCAAATATCTCTCAATTCAAAATCATCCATAATGTCAAAGAAAGATTTGGGTAACTTTGCTCGCATCTTGGTATTTAGGCGGGAAATCTTCTTATCTCTCTTAGTGTCTATCACTCCATTCCAGTCACCCAATAGTATACAGGAACTATAGTCCCACTGTACTAATTTAGCATGAAGATTTCTATAGAATCTATCTTGCTGTTGATTGGGAGCATAAATTCCCAAAAGTAATGTCTTTTTCCCTTCTAAGATTAAGTCTAAAGCAATATATCTTCCGAAGGGGTCTGCTTCTATTAATTCAGCTTTCATATCTTTTCTTAAATATACAACTATACCATTCTTCTTTTCCATAGCAGAAGCTGCAAAATGTTGACCAAGTTTTGAGTTGATCAAATATTTTTGATCAGTTGACTTGATATGAGTTTCTTGCAAACAAATTACATCGTTCTTAAACTGTTTGAGATAATGAAATATTTTCTTCCTCTTCTGTGGAGAATTCAGTCCGTTGACATTCCATGTTAAAATCTTAGTTGTCATCTTTGGTTGGTTGAAGCATTTTTAGAGCTTCCTGCACGGCCTGTTTAACCTTAGGTCTAGCTCCTCCCACTGCTTCCAGATTTGTTATTGTAGTTCCTTGATCGATGGCCGATGATTGTTGATGCTGTTGCTTTTTAGCTTGTTTCTCCATACGTCTAGTAGTCATGCGGCTAGGTCTTGGTTCCATAGCACCTTGCACTTGTAGAGAAGAGAGATGCTCCATCTTGTCTGGTGGTTGTGTAGTTTGCTGTCTATCCTGTCCTTCTTGTGGTCTTTCTCTAGGTCCAGATGGTGCAGGGTGTCCGGCCTTCAATATATTATGATAAAAATCTCGGCCTTTCCATACAGAGTTGAGGCGGTACCTTTGCTTATCAAATGTAAATATGATGCCAAATGGCGCATCCCATCTATACTGTATCTGACGATTTCTGAGTTCTTCGACCAAAAAAGCGTAGTCTCTCCTGGCTCTTAACATTTGAGGTGGTATCTCTTTCAAAACAGCCAGGTCTTGACCGCCAATTTGAAGCTTAGTGTTATAAGACGCTTGCAGTACCATATTTCTAAGCTCTCTTGTAGTAAAATATATAACGATATCTCGAGGAAGCTGCTTCTGCTTTGCCAGCCAGGAGTTAACGCGGTAAGCTTTGTCAATTTGCCAGTCTTGGTTGATCCCTGGTCTTCCCATCAGGCGATCAAAAGCTTCCGATAGGATCTGTTTCAGGTTCTCCTGTTTCTCCTCACGCAGCCCCCTTACTCTTAATGCGAACTCCATTTGTCGGTACTGTATCATAATAATTTCTTTTTCAGCATTTTCCACTTTTTGTTCCACCACCTCTGTTTTCAATGTCAAGTTAGCACTGGCATCATTAAGAACCTCTAGAGTATCTTCCATTCCAGAAATATGTTCTGTTAATACAGTTACAAGACTCAACATGTCGTCTCTAATTTTATCAACCTTAGCGTCAAATTTCTCATACAGCTCCTGTTTAAGTCCTTTTATTTCACTTTTAATTTCTTCTTTCATTTCTTTTATTTCCTCTTTTCTCTCCTCTCTATTATCTCTAAACTTATCTTCCATTTTAATTGTCTGTGCATTAAGAGCCGCGCTTAGATTACTCAGGAAAAATTCTTTTGTTAACACATCCCCAGCAGGGAGCGTAGGAAGCGGCAGCTGCAGCTTTGTGCCAGACACTGAGGATGTGCCCCTGGAAGTAGAGGGTGACGACTTCAGGTTAATATTTGGTTTTGAGGCCATTTCAAAATTTATCTGCCTGCAGTTAGTAGAACTCTATTGCCTGAATATGCAGCTTTAAGTAAAGAGGCTTTTATTTTGAAGTTTAAGGCTTGGCAAAACTTTCAGTGAGTAAACATTGTAACAAGACCGTTCAGCAGATTCATCACCATTTAACTTCCAAATAAGCAAAGTTAATGAAGGAGTAAAATTCTTCTATTGTGAAACCAAAACATATGATAAGCAATCTCTTTTGTTTTGAATTCTTGTGAGGATTAGCAAAAAGTGTTCGTTATTACCGGAGAAACCAGCCTGCTCGGCGCCATTTTAAAAGCCTCTAAGTAAATAATTTTTCGGAGGAGAAAAAGAAAAGAAGTTAAAATGTTGATAAACAATTATTGTCCACGCAGTAAACGGATTCAGCTCGTGATAAGATTAAATCAAACAAAACTTTGAGCAGAGTGGGGGAGACTTACTTTGTCCTGCACAAGGCAGTTTGAAGTTCCCAGCACGGACAGCCGTTCTGCCTTGGGCTAGCCCCCCTTTCCTTGCAAGCACAAAAGCTGCAAAAATCGAAGAGCATTTGCCAGCAAAACAGTTTCTTCTTTCCTTCTTGCCTGAAGGATAAGAAAACCTGATAAGACGTCAGATGGAAGATCCTCTAAACAGGTACGTAGCCAGGAATTCGGAGGCAGCTGATTTTTTGCTGCCCCCACCAGCAAGCTCCTCCCAGGAAGTCGATAACATGTGCATCTTGATGTAACTTACATACTTGCACTGGATGCCATGATGCAAAAGGCCAATACATAATTTAATTACTAGCAATGACATTATGATGCAGTTGTTATCATTTTGATATCATTGTTATGGATGCCTATGCCTGCAAGCAAACCTTATTTACATTTGTATCACTATCCAATGGTTTCAAAGTAATTCCATGTTTTGTTTCAGCCCTGGGCTAGCCAATTCAGCTGGAGAGGGAGAACTTGAGGTTTGCTGAGCCTCTCTCTGCAGCATGGTAGTTAAGAGTGTTGGGTTCAGACTTAGATAATTCAGCCATGGAAACACACTGGGATATGTGAACTAATTATTCTCAGTCCACTTTCCTTCACCGGGTTGTTTATGAATAAAATGAAGAGACACTCCCATTTAACCTGCCTTCAGATCTAAAATAAAAACAATAGCACTAAGACTTATATATCACTTTGTAGTGTTTTACAGCCCTCTCTAAGTGATTTACAGAAACAGCATATTGCTCCCAACAATCAGGCTCCTCATTTTAGCAACCTCAGAAGGACAGGAGGCTGAGTCAATGTTGAGTCAGTGAGGATAGAACTCTGGCAGTGAGCTGAATTAGACTGCAATACTGCTTTCTAACAACTGAGTCAACATGGTTCCAAAGGGGGATTATAATTAACAATAATTACAAACAAGGTAACCAATTCAAATTTTGACATCATTCATGAAGGCTAGACATCTTCTTAAAAATATATACTTCAAATTTCACAATAAATTCTTGACCAAGTAGATTGTTGCTTCATTACCATTATGGACTCCAAAGAAGGAAGACCTAGGAGAATTTTTCCCATAGGACTTTAAATACTCTAGTAAATATGTATCCAAGATTTTGTTTAGTTCTCAAAACAAACTATTTTTGTTTCTAAGAGTACAACTTTTAATGGACATATAAGTGTCACCCTTTTCAGGAAGGCTACTGACAGTGGCATGGTTCCAGCTGTAACTTTGCACACAGTACAAAAGACATTAACAATACGCCACTTGTGGCAAAGGGCATGTTCATCTAACAGACTGACACAGGGCTTCCTTGAATTCCATGACCATACAGAGAAACAGAATAACAGAGTTGGAAAGAACCTTGGAAATCTTCTAGTCCAACCCCCTGCTGAAGCAGAAAACTTTATATCATTTAAGACCAGAGGTGGGTTGTTCCCGGTTTGGACTGATTCAGGCAAGCTGGTTGTGGTAATTGGGCCTGGGTTGTCGAACTCCTAGTAATGGCTGGCTGGCCAAGCCCCTGAACTGGCCTGCTTTGATGTTTGCCCTGTCCTGCCTCGCCTTCGCCATGTGCATGCACAGAACTGCCTCCTACTGCCTACACACAGGTAAGCATTTGCGCTAACCTAGCCCCCCCTCCCTACTTGCCAGCATCTACTGAAGCTGCCGGCATTGCAGCCCCCCCTGGAGCTCCAAGTAGCGGGTAGGGCAGCAGGGATGAACTCTCAACATTTTTTCCACTGGCAGGAAATAATGCTCAGGGGATCCTCGCTCACCTTTCACCAGCTGCCTGGAGCTCCAAGCAACAGGGGAGGCGGTGGGTTCTAAGTGGCAGGTTTGCAAACAAGGTGCAAAGCAACTCTAAAAGAGGATGAAGCAGGCATGGCGCACCCAGAGCTGCCACTTTTCCACAACAGGTTCCTCTTCCATCATCAGCTGTTGCGAAGAAGCGGCCAGCTTTGGGTGCACCATCCCTGCTTCATTTTCTGGCCCTTATCCTTCCATTTCTCAGCTGCTACCACTGGGGTGCCGCCAGGGCAAGCACAAGATGTGTAGAGGGGCACAGACCACTCAGCGCTGAGGTAGAAGCAGTTGGCGGGGGACACTGCTAATGATCAGCGCCAAGGGATTCTCTGCCAGGCGCACACCAGACCAACCGACTGCATCACCTTCTCAACCCGGGAACTTTTGTGGCTTGTGTCTCCTTCACTTGTTGGGGAGGGCCACAAACTGCCCTCCCACATTCAAGCCAGCCCTCCTCCTCTCTCCCTGCATAGGCTTTCTGGAGGGGAGGGAAGGTCTCTCCCAAGACCAGCTTTTTTCCTGCCCTCCTGCAGCATCAGTCCATTGAGTCATGAGGAATACGCTGAGAGACAGAAGTGCTCTCTCCCCCCCTTTTTCGGGGTGGGCATCCCTGCCAGCTCCAGCCAGCACTGAAGGTTCCCAGGAGTGAGAAGGCCCCGGGTGATTGATTGATCGGTCCAGCGCACACCAGGCAGATAATCCCTGGGCACTGATTCTTAGCAGTGCCCCCTCCAGCTGCCAAAGACCTCTGCTTCTTCCTCAGTGCCGAACGGTTCGTGCCCCCCCTACACTCACACACTTGCCCTGGCAGCACCCTGGTGGTAGCAGCCATGTGAGCTGTGAGCATCATGTCTATAAAGCAAGAAATCCAGCAGGGCAAGTTGAGTCCAGGAAGCAAAGGAACAAGGCAAGTAATCCAGAAACCCAGAAGGAATGCAAGGAATCCAGGAAAGTTCGCACATTGGCATTCAACATTCCATGAATTCAGCATTTGTTCCTGACAAATGCCCCTGCTCACAGCATCTCCTTAAGTCTCAAAGTTCAAAGTTTAATAAATTTATATGCCGCCCAATCCCGAAGGACTCCGGGCGGCTTACATAAAACAATTCTAAAAGAAAAAAATATTAAAAAATTTAAAATAGAGAGAAAACAGATTAAAAAGACACATCATGCACTCAGCCTTAGTGGGGCTGGACCTCGTCTCAGTCCACAGGTGTGCCTCAGTCCCCAGGTGTGCCTTGTGAAGAGGGGCATGGCACTCTCTTCCCGAGTAGTTGGACCAGTCTGCGCTGTTCTCACCTTCTCTCCATTCTCCATGCTTGAGAATCAGGAGAGGGTAGTTCTTGCTCATTGCCTGAGCCCTGTCTCTCAATATTCACTGCTTAGCTTAATCATCCTTTCTCCCTGTCTACAAGCCATCCCCTTCCTGAAAGGCCCTGACGTGACTGGGCCTGTTCCTCCTCATTTTCATCCCAAGCCAACAAAGCCACCCCCTTGATCTCCATTGGCTCCAGTTCTGGCTCATTTTCCTCCACAGATTCAGGCTCTGATGGGGGCATAGCAGTGGTATTATACTTTGTGTAGTCTTGATTCTATCCCTCTGCTAATGCAGTCTAAGACTGCATTGGCTTTTTTGCAGCTTCAGCACATTGCTGACTCGTAGTTCAATGATTGTCCACTAAGAGTCCAAGATCTCTCTTGCAGTTATTACTATTGAGCCAGGTACCACCTATTCTACACCTGTGCATTTGGTTTTTCTTGCCTAAATGTAGAACCTTACTTTTCTCACCACTGAATTTCATTTTGTTAAATACGGTCCAGTATTCAAGTCTGTCAAAATTCTTATATACCTTGAGCCTATCTTCTGGAGTGTTGGCTATTCCTGCCAGCTTGGTATCATCTGCAAATTTGATAAGTTCCCCTTATCAAATAAGATATTGAAGAGTACTGGGCGTAACACAGAGTTTTGGGGTGTTGATTTACTTTATCAAATGCCTTACTGAAGTCCAAGTAAATTATATTCATAGCATTTCTCTAATCCACTAATTCTGTTCACTTTCTCAAATAATGCAATAAGATTTGTTTGGCATGATCTGTTTTTGACAAACCCATGTTGGTTTTTGGTTATGATTTTATTTGCTCTTAGGTGTTTGCAGATTCTTTGCTTGATTAACTTTTACATAATCTTCCTAAGTATTGATGTCAGGCTGTTAGGTCTGTTTCCTGGATCCATTCTCCCTTCTCATCCTTTTAAAGATGCAAACTACATCTGGTAGTTCATCTGTGCTCCAGGATCTCTGAAAGATATGGTGCAGTGATTGGTTATGAGACCATGTCTGCCAATTCCTTCAGAACCTTGGGATGTAATCCCACAGGTCCTGGTTATTTGAATGAACTTCTATGGTGGATAGGTTTTCTCTTACCATTTTCTTGCTTATTTTGACTTGCATTCCTAATCTGCCTTTTACATTTTTTTTTGATAATTTGGACTTTTTTCCGTTTGTGTAAAGACAGATGAAAAAAACGAGTCCAGTTTTGCTTTCTCCCTGCTGCCCATCACCTTCTTGTCATTTTCTCTCATTAATGGGCCCATAGTTCCTTGACTTTTTTCTTATTTTTTACATGTTGAAAGAAGCTTTTTTTGTTGCCATTTTTTACTTTTGTTGCAAGCCTTAGTTCATTTTGAGCCTTAGTTTTCTTGACTTCATCTTTGCAGGCTTGGGCTATTTGCTGATATTTTGTCTGCCCCTTTCCACTTTTTATACTTTGTCCTTTTTAATTGTTCAGTTACCAAATAACATCCACAACATCTTTGCAACACACACACACCTACTCCTTGCATCCTCTCTGAAAATCATACAGGCAGTGCATTTTAACCAGCACTCTGAAAAAAAGTGCATGAAACCCATCAGGAAGAAATGGCAGAGTAGATCCCAGCCTTGAAAAAGAAATTGGTCATCATAATTTTTTATGCAGCTTGACAGACACATTATATCAGCTTTGGTTCAATTGATTCTGTTTCCTATGGATTTTTCCTCCTCCAGCTGCCTTATTAATTGCTGCAACTCAACTGACAAAATCAATGGCTCAGAGGCCGGGCTATTCACTTCACAGCATTACCATCTCTACCCTTCTTTATTGTGTTCCTTTTGGTGACATTAACAAAAATAATTGACAAGTTAATCAACACACTAATAGATATGAACTTTAAAACATCCAAGCAGCTCTTCTATGTGCCAAGGGCACATTTTTAAACCTCCTTTACTTTCTATGGTTTAAAGTCATGTCTGGCCATGTTATGATTGTTCTGTCTCTTAATGTCCATTCAAGTCAATGGAAAAGCTCTTATTGATGTCATGGGTGTTGCATCTGTCTTTTGTTAGATGAAGCCTCAGCTGTTGAATCAAACATAATGATGCATTTTTGCATATCAGACATCATTAATCCTTTAACTAGGTAAGGCTTTCAGCCCTCTAAAATGCCACAGTTCACTCGGATACCTCCTGCGTTATGTCTACTTCATTTTGTGACACTACAAATATTTCATGCGCAGCATCTCAAAAATTCCACCAATTCTCTCACTCCACACTATGGTCAGACCTGATTGGCTGACAATTATAAGACCACCATTAGATGTAAAAATATCAGGGAACTTTCTCTGCAAAACAAGGTATGGAGGTGACAAATAGGCACAATGCTCTAGAGAATTCCTACCATATTTTTCAGAATATAAGACGCACCAAGATTTTGAAGAGGCAATTTTAAAAAAAATGTTTTTGCACTCTGTAGACCTCCCAAAAATGGCCCGTTTTTCATGAAAAATGGGCCTTTTTTGTCAAAAAAGTGCATGCATAGCCCTTAGGAGGCTTCTAGGGTGCTCCTGGGGGCTGGGAGGCAAAAATGAGCAAGAAATGGCCTGTAACGCGCTCTACATGGGGCTGCCCTTGAAGAGTGTTCGAAGACTCCAGATGGTCCAGAACGCAGCCGTGCGAGCGATCGTGGGTGCACCCAGGTACACCCACGTCACACCTATCCTCCGTGAGCTGCACTGGTTACCCATTAGTCTCCGGATTCGCTTCAAGGCGCTGGTCGTTACCTATAAAGCCCTTCATGGCATCGGACCTGGGTACCTGAGAGACCGCCTCCTGCCGATCACCTCCCATAGACCGATTAGATCACACAGGTTAGGTCTCTTCCGGATCCCATCTGCCAGCCAATGTTGTCTGGCGACTCCCCGTGGGAGAGCCTTCTCTGTCGCAGCTCCAGCCCTCTGGAACGATCTCCCCGTGGAGATCCGGACCCTTACTACCCTCCCGGCCTTCCGCAAAGCCGTTAAGTCCTGGCTGCTCCAGCAGGCTGGGGGGCTCTCGAAATATCCAGCCCCTCGGAAATTGTGACTGTTATATATTTTAATATGTTGTTTTGTGTATTATCCCCCTCCCTTGTTTTATTGTAGGCCGCCCGGGCGCCATACAAAATTCAATAAAACTAAAACTAAACTAAACTAAACAAATGGGCCCTTTTTTGTCAAAAAAGGGCATGCACAGCCTTTAGGAGGCTTATAGAGTTCTCCTGGGGGCATGTTTTTTGCTCATTTTTGTCCACCCTAGCCCCCAGGAGCACTGTGGAAGCCTCCTAAAGGCTATGCATGATCATTTTTGCAAAGGGAGTGGGGTTTTGGGAGGCCAAAAATGCTGTATTCAGTGTATAAGATGCACACAGATTTTCAGCTTCTTTTTTGAGGGAAAAAGATGTGTCTTATAGTCCAAAAAATACCGTAGTTCCTTTTGCTCGACTGACGTATAGCAAATGTCAGGAACCTTCTATTCCCAAACAAAGCCCTGCCTAGATTCCTTTCACTATTGTAGAAATTAATCACAGCAAATGATTATGATTGCCCTCTTGGAATCAAAGTGCTTGATGTATTTCCTAGGATGTTGGCTTCATTGAAAATAAAGTTCCAAATTTAAAAAAAAAAGGAAAAGAAAGGAAAAGGAAATCCTTTATGGACAGTCCCTTTAACATATAAAGAGATTATCTTAGCCATAACAATACTCTTGTTGGATCAGATCCAAGGCTCATGCAGTCTAACATGGTGCCTTTGAACAGTTACTATTCAGGTGCTAAGGGAAGCTTACTGGCAAATCAGAGAAGCTGATCTCGGGTTTGTATCAGAACATAGCTCTCATTTGCACACCGCCCTTGAATGTGGAGAAAGCAGAGGTGGTATTCACTTACCTTCCTACTGATTCGCAAATGTGAGTGCTCACACATTCACCTCAACGCATGTGCACAGTTGCACAGTCTTCCATGCATGTGCTTTTGGTGAAAAAAGGACCTAAATGGGATGTCATAGAGCCGGAGAGGGTGGGCAGGGTTATCCACGATTTCCGTTACCAGTTCAGGCGAACTGGTCTGAACCAGTAAAATACCACCTCTGGAAGAAAGGCAGTGGTGGGATTCATTTACCTTCGCTATCAGTTTGCAAATGTGAGCATGTGCAGAAGGTTGCATGTTACGTCAGGGTGGGTGGGCGAAGCCTCCAGCAGCCGCCACTACCGGTTTGCCCGAACCGGTAAGAACCGACTGAATACCACCTCTGGAGAAAGGGTCATAATAAGATCCATACTTGAGTAGACCACAAGCCTATGTAAGCAAAAGGAGTCAAGTCAAGGTTCATGCAAAGATGTCCACATATAAGACACAGAGACAAAACTGTAATTCAGAAATATATTTCCTTCTGTTATGGACATTTAAGATACAGCCATCCTGACTAATATTCATTGCCAACCTTATCTTTCAGGGACTTGTCTAATTCAGTCTCTTTTTAAAGTTCTCTGAAGTGTGGCCTTCACTACATTTTATGGAAGTGAATTCTACAAGTTAATTATACTCTGCATGAAGAAGCATTTCTGAAAAAGAAAAGGTTTGCAGCTTGATGTGTTTCGCACATAAAGGATTCCAAGATTTAGTTCAAAGATTCAATCTCTGGTATCTCCAAGAAAGGCTGATAATTTGTCCTTGAAATTCCGAAAAGCTCTGCCATTCTCTGTGGACAATACTGCACTAGAGAGACCATTAATTTGACTACTATAAGGAACCTTCTGTGTTTCTGTTGTTCTGTCCTGAATCTCTCAACATTCAGCTTCATTGGATGACCCTGGGTTTAAAATTACGAGGATAAAGCTATTTCTTTGCATTCTTTGATGCTGCTTTACCTTTATTTTCCATAGATCTGTCAGTCAGTGTCAAAATGAATGCATGAATCAAAACTCATATTCTGATAGAATTATATAAACTTGCGGGAGAAGGGGGAATTCAGGAGAATGGGAACTCCAAAGGTGAAATTGTGTCAAATACAAGTTTAACTTCCTTTTAAATTGAGATGTCTGTCTAATCTTCCTACTTTCAGGTGAATGAATATGGGCACCATTGAAGCTTATCGGAGCCTGACGTTAAAGAAACACATTTCAATGGACATATCTGCACCTGTCAGGATTTACTTAGAGTTTGTTCTCTATATTAATGTGGCTGACACTGAATCTTTCAAATAAATGCTAATTTGATTTCATCAGACTTTTTTGCCATTTTTT
Source organism: Thamnophis elegans (assembly GCF_009769535.1). Lineage (NCBI taxonomy): Eukaryota > Metazoa > Chordata > Lepidosauria > Squamata > Natricidae > Thamnophis > Thamnophis elegans. Next base: position 91,064,910 of record NC_045544.1, on the reverse strand, counting down.
TTAAAATAGAAATTCTGTCTTTAAACCTAAATATATATGGATCTAACATGAAAAAATAATTTTACAAATGACCATCCTTTAAGGATGGGGATTTAAGGATAAAGTATGGGGATTTAAGAAAGTTATTACTGGATTAGACCATCTTGTCCAGTTTATAGTTCCAAGTTTACAGCAATGCTCAACTAGAAATGATCTGCAAATATGAATTCCTCCCTCTCCCTCCCTTCCTCCCTCCCTCCCTCCCTCCGTCCCTCCCTCCAGAATCCTCTAAATTTGATCTTCATCAATAATCGTGTGTACTTTTTATCTTGCATCTGGGCATAGGTAATTCATTCTCTAAACTGGTTTGTAAGGCGTGTTAATCCATGGCATGGTTAATTGCAGCATGAACTACAGTGTACAATTTACACTCCATTTTGCACACTCATGGACTTGCATATTAGTTCTGATCCTGACCGCCACAACTTTTAAAATGCAAATTTGAGGAAGGGAGAGATGGAGCATACTGTTTGATAAAAAAGGTGACTAGTAAATCTTGGCTAAGTCTCTGTTAGCCAACTTGGGGAATTTGTGATTCAGTGCCCTATAGGAAGTTTACCATAATCTTAGAAACTTACATGAACAAGGTCATCACATTAGGTCATTATGTATGATTATACATCTCAGCTTTTTATGTGAACCTATTAACTTGGATTTAGAAATGTGTGGATCTAAAGAGATAAAGAAGAGACAGAATTTTGAAGGTCTTTTCCTTTTTCCTCCCTCTCATGACATTAATTTATGGCTCTTCCATGCAGACAAGGAATAAGTCTGTTCCAAGATCTACAATCAGGCATAAACAGACAGGCACATGTGCCACGCAAGAGACAGATTTCATTTTTACATGTATATAAATGGGTTCCCCCCCCCAAAGATATTACTACAAATGTCCAAAGACATAGAGAATAGAATTGTTGCATGCAGAGTGTGGCTACTGATTTCTCTTCTACACACAATCAGAAAACAAGTGAACAGTGCTTACATGTTTGCCAGTGCACCTGGCCACAAATCTCTCTAGTATATTCAGTTGTTCCATCTTTTCCTGCTTGGCAGTTAATGTTGGGTGCCAGCTAAGCCTGACTTTCTTTCCTGTGCCTCTCATGGTTTCAGCTCTTGAGCAGCCCAACTCTGTTCAAAGACTTCTCAACCTTGACATTCTGTTTTCCTTTTGTAAATCCTTCCCTCCTGTAGAACACGGCTTAACTCCCCCTTACCCCCCAGCATGCTCCCACATCGGGCACAATTATCAGAATAATAATTAACAGGCTCTCATTAATTTGGGATCAAAGACTAGCCCCTAATGAAGCTGAGTGCAGCCAATGAGATTCCTTAAAGGGAGGTATATGCTTTCCTTACACCTGGTGGCACATCAGCTAATGCAACTGTGAGGCGTCGAACTGGCCGTAAAGGTCTGGATAACATTGAGTCAAGGACAGTTAATGGATGCCGGAGCACAAACAAGAGTGCTCCAAGCATGTCAGTCAAGACTAACCTGAGGCAAAAACATCAAAATGCAGGTTGGAGTTTTGACATTCCTGCAGGCTCTGTGTGCCTCGCCAGTGAATTTTTAAAGTCAATAGATCCCCCTTCTGCTTGTGAACATTTTCTATCTGATGAGTAGCGGTAAAAATGTGGACCTGATTGAACTGTGTCTATAGTATTACTTAAAAGATGGCTTTGAATGTGTGGGCACATGTGCTTCTCCCTTCTCCTCCCCCTCTTTCCAAAGGCCTTTGATAACAATAAAGAGAGTTTACACAGATTATCACAGGCTGTGTCTTTCGACTTCAAGGTTATGTGATTAGGAAATTAGAAAAGAGATGAGATTAGAAAAAACAGAGAACACGATTTGAAATTTATTTTTATTCTTCCTCTCTTCTCTTCCTGCCTCCCCCTCCAAAGAAAAGCTTTTTACAAATTATCTGTGTACCAAATTTACACAGGATCTGATAGATAAATCTTCTAATATTTGAAAATGGATAAATGTGGTAATGTAAATAGGAGAGGAACCAGCTTTAGAGCTCAAGGTTGGCAAAAGTTCAAGAAACATATTAAGTATTCTAATTCGCTTAAAGCTTACTTATGAAAACACGCATACAGTGATCTAATAAAATGTAATAATTCATACACAGAACAGTAATGAACAATAATAATTGCTCTAGACTAACACAGCCCAGGCTATTATATAGTAACCCATTTTACTTCCACTTTTCAGATTAAATTATTGCTTCTTTCTCATTCTTGGCCTAGCTGTTGGTAGTCTTTAGAGCAACATGTACATTATACAACAGTAAAATAATATAAGGAGCAGCACAATGGAATCAATAGTTTTTAAGAGCCCTTTGATAAATCTGGATAAGATAGTGAAGCTATTTGGAACATAAAGAGTTTTACTTGAGGTGTGTGTACATTTGTCTAGTATCTGTCTATAACTGTCATGAGCGATACATGAAGTTGGTCTGCTCCTTCAATTCCCATTCAAAAGCACGAATGAAGTATATGTGGTTCAGAAATGGGGTCAAAGGGGAATTTAATGAATGGAAAGATCCACCTCCTTTCACTCCTATTATGAACTGTATTCTTTAAGCCCAGCTTATAATGAGCTCACCTCTTCCTTTTCCAAGAAATTTATCTTTGAGTAACAGAAGGGAAATGCTAGTAGGAAAAAACTGGCTGGAGATTGAGAGGCCTTCCAGGCCAAACTTTTCCAGATGGGAATGCTCTCCTTATTGGAAGAGGCTCACAGCCCTTTCACCAATTAAAATTAGTATAGCACTGGAGAGATTCATACTCTGGTAACAGCTCATACAGACTACAACAACGTGCAACACAGACAGCAATTTTCAACACTGATTAAAATAGAAATAGGTACAGAATACGGTCATGAAGTTACATACTAGGACAGGCAGAGTTACAAATATTTGCAGATTTGAAATAAATAGCCCCCTTTTAAGCACAGTTCAAAATGTTTGGTCTTTAAACTTGTGGCAGATTGAGACCCAGATATATCAAAGACAGTCCTCTACTGAATGAACCTGCCTAGGAATTAAATGAATCATTGGACAGTCATCTCTCAGTTATCCTGCTCTTTGTTTGTACTTGGGAGATGGCCTATTCAGTCTTTGCTTCAGGCACTGAAAGTGCATATGAAGAATATTTGAAGTCACGGTGGCTAATTTTACTCCTTTGATGGGCAAGCACATACATAACTCTCAATGTCTTACCTCTTCAATCACACAATGTGGAAGTGCTGTACATACACACGAAGCAATGTGAGTATGGCATCCATCCATATGCTAGTTTATGGATAGGATATCTTTGGGTGATTAGGGGATACATTTCTTGGTTTCAAGGAGCTAAGGGCTTCAGTGGGAAGAACTAGTAGTCAAACTAGTAGAACCACATTATATAGAAGAACATTGATTGGATTCTGTTTGGTTTCTGAATGTGAAAGAATAGGTTAGCTTTTTATTTTAAGGTGCATTGCTTTTTTGAGGGATGTACTGCAGCTTTCATATATTTGCAGTGCCAAGCAAATTCAGTAGAATAATGAAAATGTGAAGGGGAGTTTGATTTATGTGTGAGGTTTTAGAACTGCAAATGGTCCACCTCTGAATTAGCAGATTATTTGTTATGGAAAAGTAGTGTGGTATTTCTCCCACATTCAGCATGGGTGGAGGTTTGCTCATTGGTTTCAATACTGCTATTTTCTTCAGTGGTTTCGAAATACTTTTCTCAGCAAAACTCACTTGGCATGTACCCTAATCTTTTACCATACTGTTTTTTTTAATTGTCTAGAAGTTTTCGATTTTTACCATTTCAACTTTTAGTGCTGTTTTAATGTTTTGCGGTTGTATTGCCCATTTCATAGTTTTGATTAGATTTTACTTGAAATACTTTGAAGTGGCTTTGAAATCTTTGGACTGAAGAGTGAAATAGAAACTTCTGCACTTCTTCACATATATACACAATGATTGCAGTGATATGTTATAATTGAAAATACATTGCAATCATGCTTTTAACTGCATTTTAGTTCATTTTCCTTTTCTTCTAGTCAATATTGTGAGGTATCTTTTAAGCAAATGTGGAATAAAATTTAAATGCCATCTGATTTGTAAATAGCTGTGTAAATAATGACCAAGGGTATTCTAAACCTTTATTCTTCATGAAAACTTTTTTTTTTTGTTCTTAGAAATAATAGTGTGTTCAATGAATCCCTGTATTTGGTCTCATGTGAATATGAATTACTTGAAAATTTGTGGTTGTGGGAATATGGGATTTTTAATCTATGCTTTTCTGTGCAAATATCATAATGCTGCAGGGATCAAAATCACACATTTTTGTCCCCGGGACCCAAAGGGCATGAGAAAAAGGTAAGAAATAAAATGATAGCAATGAGAAACATTTTACTTCCTGAGCCTTCTTAGTAGCTGCATGGAAGAGAAGTTGCCATATTAACCCACATGGTTGCAAAATTAACAAATCGCGACAAGCAACCCATTATAAGCCTTACCTTTTGCTCTGAACATCTTGATCTTGTGTCACGTTGCAATGGCTCCAAAGAGAAGATGCCATATTAAGATGTCATAATGATGACAAAATGATGGCAATTCAAGCCTGTGCAGACCATGTGACAATGATGGCAAAACAGACTCAATGCAAACCTATCAGAGCACATTATCATGTCAAGAGAATGGGACCTATTAGGCCTTTTCTTATTTCATGAGTAGCAATATTAATAGCTGCTTGGGCAAAACAACAATGTATCAAAACAACAATAAAATAATGCTTGTAAGTAGTACATTATCATCAATCTGAGAACATGTTTTCTTTAAGAAGACATTTGATAGGGTGTGAATTTATCCTAAGCACTTTGCACATGCTATATATGTTGATAATGATAGATCTCTTTGTCATATGGCAGGGCTCAAACCTTCAGTGACCTATCTATCTTACCACCCTCCTGCCTGAGAGTCACACAGCCTACTCAGTATTTCTCTGCAGCATTTAGTGGGTTAAAAGTGCAAGTCTGGATGACAAAGAACTAATGGAAGAGATGCACCTCAAACTCAGAAGTGAGAATGACAAGACTTTGTCCTTTTACCATTTGCTGATTATTCTAGAAGCACAGCTTACACTCTTCGCGAAAGAGGAAACAGAACCGCCCCTGGCAGACACATCAAAGAGATGGCCCTTGACCCCAGATTTAAATTCCCTTGCCTTTTCCTGCTATACCTTGCACATGCAGATATCAGAGATTGGACGCCTGCCTTTAATCCAACATATTCAGGTAAAATGCTAGGTAATCACAATGGAGGAATTCGTCTGCAGCTTCACCCGTATCCAAAGGCAGCCATAAAGTTCCATCAAAAATTGGAACCATTTTTTCTTGATTACAAAGAAAATACAAAGAGGTCCTTGGAAATATTCTTAAAACAGAGTATTCTATGCCACAATCTATATGCAGATTGGATAAGGCATTGAGACTAACTAATACAAAACCTGCTAATAGGAGAAACTTCTTAAGTAAAAGCCCAGGGCCCTAATAAATAAAACAAGTAGGATTTAAAAATAAAGAAAATGGCTATCCCTGTCTGGCCTGAAGGAGGTTGATTGGAAATTAGAAATCAAATGTAAATAAATGAGTTTCAGAGGGTGGAAAAAGAAACCAACTCAGATCTCGCTCTGCACAGTCACCGTGTGCTCCTTCAGTCAGCTGGTGCCCCCATGTAGCCCCTTTGGAAAATTAATTGCCCATCCCTGCTCTAGAATAATGGACAATGCAAAAAGTAAAGATTTATTGATAGCGTGCTTGCAATTCATAAAGGCCCCTATTTCTCCGCAGGGAAGCTACTCAAGTTCATTGCATCTGACATTCGGATTCTCATGGAAATTATAACAAGGGCAATCCAGTCAGTATTGCATGGAGTAGAAAGGATATAACTGAATGATAGAACATCTAGTTTCGTGATGGCAAACCTATGGCACGTGTTCCACAGATGCCACGCAGAGCCATATTTGCCAGCACAGCAGCCCTAGCCCTGGCATATGCCCGTGCCGGCCAGTTGATTTTTGGCCTTCCTGAGGGCCGGGGGGAGGCCGTTTTTGCCCTACCCAGGCTTCAGAAAAGTCTCCGGAGCCTAGAGAGGGCAAAAAATGGCCCAACGGCCCCACCCGAACTTCCGGTTTGCCCATTGGGTTGTTTTTTGCCCTTTCCAGGCTTCAGGAAAGCCTCTGGAGCCTGGTGAGGGAGAATGTTTAATAATGTTTAATAATGTTTAATAAATTTATATGCCGCCCAATCCCGAAGGACTCTGGGCGGCTTACATAAAAACAATTAAAAAGAATACTAAAAAGTTTAAAAAGTAGAAGACAAGGCAAGTTAAAAAAAAAACACAACATGCACTCAACCTTAGTGGGGCTGGACCTCATTCAAGAGGTCAACAGCCCCAGGCCTGCCGGAAAAGCCAAGTCTTAATAGCCTTGCGGAAGGCCATGAGAGTGGGGAGGGTCCGGATCCCTGGGGGTAGATCGTTCTAGCTACAGAGAAAGCCCTCCCCCGAGGAGCCACCAAACGACATTGTCTAGTTGATGGCACCTGGAGAAGGCCCATCCTGTGAGATCTTATCAGACACTGGGAGGTATGTGCCAGAAGATGGTCCCGTAGATATCCAGGTCCTAGGCCATGTAGGGCTTTAAAGGTGATCACCAGCACCTTGAAGCGTGTTCGGAGACCGATCAGGAGCCAGTGCAGCTTGCGGATGATAGGTGTAGCATGGGTATATCTTGGTACACTCAGTATCGTATCGCTTGCGCAGCTGCATTCTGGACCAGTTGTAGTCTCCGAACGCTTTTCAGGGGCAGCCCCATGTAGAGCGCATTACAGTAGTCAAGTCTTGAGGTGACGAGGCATGAGTGACCATTTGAAGTGCCTCCCGGTCCAGGTAGGGCTGCAACTGGTGCACCAGGCGAACCTGGGCAAAAGCTCCCCTGGTCACAGCTGACAAATAGTGTTCTAGTGTCAGCTGTGGGTCCAGGAGGACACCCAAGTTGCGGGCCCTCTCTGAGGGGTGTAAGATTTCACCCCCCAGGCTTAGAGATGGAGTCTGGAGTCTCTGGACTATCCTTGGGGGGGCAACATCCATCGCCACTCGGTCTTGTCAGGGTTGAGTGTAAGCTTGTTCATTCCCATCCAGACCCTAACAGCTTCCAGGCACTGGCACATCACTTCCACCGCTTCACTGAGTTGGCACGGGGCAGACAGATACAACTGGGTATCGTCCGCATACTGATGGTATTTAATCCATGCCGGCGAATGATCTCACCCAGCGGCTTCATGTAGATATTAAATAGGAGGGACAGGACCGAGCCCTGTGGCACCCCATATTTAAGAGGCCTAGGGGTCGACCGCTGTCCTCCAACCAACACTGACTGCGACTTGTCAGAGAGGTAAGAGGAGAATCACCGCAAAATGGTGCCTCCCACTCCCACCTCTTTTAGCCGCCGCAGAAGGACACCATGGTCAGTGGTATTGAGGGCCACTGAGAGGTGGCCAGGAGCACCAGGATAGAGGAATGTCCTCTATCCCTGGCTCTCCAGAGATCATTGGTCAGCGTGACCAAAGCGGTTTCGGTGCAGTAACCAGGCCTGAAACCAGACTGGAAGGGATCTAGATAATCTGCTTCATCCCAGGTCCGTCGGAGTTGGAAGGCCACCACCTTCTCAACAACCTTCCCTAAAAAAGCGAGGTTGGAGACTGGACGATAGTTTTTAAGGACAACGGGGTCCAGAGAAGGCTTCTTAAGGAGGGGTCTCACCACCGCTTCCTTCAAAGGCTGTGGGAAAGATCCCTCATGAAGTGAGGTGTTCACAATCCTCTGGAGCCAGCCTTGTGTCACCTCCCTGCTGGTCGAAACCAACCAGGAGGGACACGGGTCCAGCAAACAGGTGGCGGCACTCATCGCTCCCATGGCCTTATCCACTTCATCAGGAGTGACAAGCTGGAACTCATTCCACAAAATTTGATTAAGGCCCTCCCTCGGCATCTCTACTGGCACTGTCCAAATGGAGTCTAGGTCCGTCCGAATCTGAGTGACTTTGTTCGACAGAAACTAGGCAAATTCCTCAGCTCTTCCCTGCAAGGGTTCCCCCGCATCCCTCCCTTTCAGGAGGGAGCAGGTTATCCTAAACAGGGCACCTAGGTGAGATTCTGCAGACGCAATAAGAGCGGAAAAATGAGTACATTTTGCCGCCCATATCGCCACTAGATAAGTCCTAATGAAGGCTCTTAGTAGTGTTCGGTCGGATTCGGAGTTACTAGCTCTCCAGCGTCGCTCTAGGAGTCTCTTTTGGCACTTCATCTCCTGGAGTTCCTCGGTAAACCAAGGAGCTCTCCTGGATCCATTGCCGCGAAGAGGCCGCAAAGGCACAATCCAATCTAATGCCTCAGCCGCCTCTATGTTCCAAGCAGCGACCAAGGACTCTGTCGGACTGTGGGCAAGGGAGTCCGGTATCTCTCCAAGCTCCGTCTGAAATCCCAATGGGTACATCAGGCGCCTGTGGCAGAACCATTTAATCAGCTCCACTTCCCTGCAATGGGGGAGCAGCTTCCGAAAATCAAGCCTCAACAGGAAGTGATCTGACCATGACAAGGGCGAGATCTCTATCCCCTTTAGTTCCAGATCACGTCTCCACTGCCCCGAGAGAAACACAAGGTCAAGTGTGTGTCCCGCCATATGAGTCGGACCCTGAATTACCTGGGTCAAGTCCATGGTTGCCATGGAAGCCATGAACTCCTGGGCCCCATCAGAGAGTTCACCAAGAGATGGCAGGTTGAAGTCCCCCAGTACTATAAGTTTTGAGTCTGGCTACTGACTCTAGGAGTGCAGGCAAGGCTCCCCCCATCCATGCCGGGGTGGTCTTGCACACATGTGCAGGTGGGTGGGCACACATGCGCACATAATAGTAGTATAGTCTTTACTGTCATTGTACAAAATAAATACAATGAAATTGATTCAACAACCAACAACAATAGGATGTGCACACACAATTTTGACACACCTTTAGACAAAGGTTAGCCATCACTGATCTAGTTTGTATAGGGAGATTCTTAGGTTCAATTCCAAGTAACATCAAGTAGATCTGAGCAAGAAACTGTTTTGAAACCAAGAGAAGCTCTGTCAGTCAATGTAGACAGGGATGAGCAAAGGTTTGAAAGCATTTTGCTTTCTGCAGGTGGATCTAAGACTATTAAAAAAGTGAGTGGCTCCAAGCCTGAAAAGTGGACGTGGCTTTTGCCTAGAAGTCATCTAGGCAAAAATAAACATTCCTAAAAACAGGGAGGGAAGGGAAATGGATAGAGGAGAGGAGCAATCCCCTCTTCCTATGTTGATAGAGGGAAAGAATTATAAGCTTTTAAAGACCCTTAAACCACTGCAGCTGAATTCACAGACCACAAATGGCTCCTCTTAGTGTAAACATAAACTAGATGAACTAGATGGATAGTATTATTCTGAATCAGTATAAGGCATATTCGATATAATAAAAACAGTACTTTACTTGCTAAGTTAGAAAATATTTTCAGTGTGGGAAAAAAGAGGCTTTCTTCTATTAAAATGAGGTTTTGATCTGATTCAACTTTGATGTTTACCTTATAAAGATAATCATGTACAGCCTGCTGCTCCATTACCTACTATATTGATGGTTACCTTGAACTTTGGAAATGCTCAGTTTGACTGGGAGGCTTGAATTCACAGATGGTCATTAGCTGCCTTCTGAAAGACCACCACATCTCCCATAATTACTTAACATCTTGCCTATGAAAACACATTAGACAAAGTGGGTTTTTAAATATTTAGATCTAAATTACATTAAGTAAATGTTATTCTTGATAAATAAATTCAGTGGTGGAAAGTACTTTCTGGAATTAGAAAATCATTTTACACTTTTCTTCTTAGCAGGGTGATACAAATTAATCTGGGCTGTATAGGCCATTTGCTAGAGTGACATTTCAAATATCCACAATTCATTTAAACTTCATGTTGCTATTAAACAATGTCAATGAATACAGGAAGCAGAGAGCTGTTAATAAATTTGAATGGCGAACTCCTTAATTAAAAGGATTATGAAAAATAGGTTGGGGGACATCCCCTTGCCTATGAAGTGACGTTGGTTCATGTAGATGTAGAGAACAGGGAAAAAGTGATGAATCAAAGCCATCCTTCCAAACCTATCCTGTATTTATATTTCTGAATATTGCCAACATTTGCCTACACTGTTCACACATGTCTGATGCAATTCAGTATAATTCAGGCCAGATCTTACCATCTTACTAGATAAACTTCATAACCCGGGACAAAGCTGTATTCGGCAGATTCTGACCAGTTCCGGAGAAATGCTAGAGGAAATTTTGAGTAGTTTGGAGAACTGGTAAATGCCACCTCTGACCCCCCATCTATTCTTTGCCTCCTGAGTCCCAGCTGATCAGGAGGAAATGGGGATTTTGCCGTATCTTTCCCCTGCCACGCCTACCAAGCCACGCCCACTGAAGCAGTAGTAAAAAAAAATGAATCCCACTACTACCCTGGGATACAATTTGCTGAATGTCCACATTTATATTGACAGGATTACATAATAATAAAAAACTCAAGAGGTAGATATAATTGTTAATAGGCAATTGTGGAGGGGATGGCCCAAGGGGCCTGTTGAGTCTGATTTCAAAAGGTACTATTGTAAGAGAGATTAATTGTCGTGTTGTTAATGGCTGTTTGCTGTGGGGGGACCGGGTCGTTGTTCCACCCAAACTGCACATTGCAGAATTAGAGGCTTTACATGTAGGCATCTTGGAATTGTCAGGATGAAATCTTTACATGTGGTTACATGTGGTGGCCTAACATGGACAGAGAGATCGAAGAATGTGTGGCTACCTGCACACCATGCCAGGAGTCCAGACCAGCTCCCCCAGAGGCACCCACTAAGGAGTGGGAGTGACCTCAAGCACCATGGTCTAGGGTGCACATTGATTTTGCTGGCCCAGTTCATGGCCAGACATTCCTCATAGTTGTGGACGCCTATTCAAAATGGCTAGAGGTAGTCCTGATGACCTCCACTATGGCAGAAGCGGTCATCAAGGTACTATGGAGAATTTTCTCCACACACAGCCTGCCTGACATCCTGGTCTCTGACAACGGGCCTCAATTCACGGTCATGCAATTCAAGACCTTCTTAGCAGCACAGGGAATCAGACATGCCTTGGTCGCACCATTCCATCCGGCCTCCAATGGTCAGGCAGAGAGAATGGTGAGATCTGCAAAAGAGGCCCTATCCAGGATGGGCCTGGGAGATTGGCAAACACGGGTTGACCATTATCTCCTAATCCAACATATCACACCCAGTGCTACTACAGGGAGAAGCCCCTCCGAACTTCTCATGGGTCGCTGGCTAAGGTCCCACTTAGATTGGCTACGCCCAAACTATTCTGCCGCATCGCCCCCTGACTCCACAAGTAAAATTAAGAACTTTAGTGTAGGGGATTCAGTTTACGCCCACAACTACGCCGGGGGAACTCTGTGGATTCCTGCCACAGTGATAGGCATCACCGGGCTTCACTCTTATCTCGCAGAGCTCGAGGACAGTCGGAATTGGAGAAGGCACATTGACCAATTCCGTGGCCGCTTTTCCAACTCCACTCTTAGGCAGCCAGAGGTAACTCCTGCTCGAGTTGGCCAAAGCCCTACCCAAAAGGAGCACAAAGTCACTCCTTCCACAGCCAACTCAAACCCGAAGAAGTATTAGTTTGGAGATGGAGAACTAAAACAACCCAGAGAAAGAGGCAATGAGAAGCCAACTCATAAATTAGAGTACACCAACTGAGTGGATAAGGAGCAGACCAAAATGCCTCGAGAAGAGGTATCATTAACTAGCTACAAGTTTGGGAAGCTTCTTCAGTTTGCAATAATCTGGCACATATTCTGCATTGGAAGTAATTTTCAAATGCAGAAATATTGTCCCCCTTCACTTACTTGGCACCAATTCACGCAGTGGCCTTGAAATGTAAAGGTTTATAGTCTATTCCTAATCTGCTTGAGCCAGTACATTTTCCTCTGATTACTAGTTTATTAAATTTCTATTAATATTAACAACAGGATGTAGCTCCACCTAACATATTTTAATAGTCTCAATTTACTTGATTAAGTTTTGAGGAAGGCAGGAGGGAAATGTGTCTAGATTTACTACTTCAAACACCTGAATGTTTCATTAATAAAAATGGTCTCATGGGTATCCAACAATCCGCTTTGGAAAATGTCCCATTTTACTGTACTTGTGTTTTTATGAAGGTTGAATGAAAAGTGAGGCCTCCGTGTGCGTAACTTTAGCTTAAGTAGAGGCATTTTCCTACATGAAATAGGAAAATAATTCTTGAAATGAGCTATTTTGTTACCTGTAATGGCTCCTCCACATAATTATCACCCTTTGGGACACATTGCTGTGAACAATGAATGAGCTTGTTAACAATGTCACAAACAATATGTTTTGTCTCTTCAACTGTATTCTGGCAATTCTTTCTACTTCTTTGGGTCAAAAATATGCATGTGGAAATATTCCTTCAGTTTTGAGAAAAGGTAAAAATTGTATCATACCAAGTCTGGGCTGTGGGGTAAGATGGTGATATTCACCTTTGTTATTATGCTATGTGACATAGCAAGATTTCTTTCTTCTTCTTCCAAATTCTGCTGAATCATTGTTTCAGAGTTTTGAGTGTTGCAAAATGTTTGATTTGACAATGGTGTCAGATTCAAAGAAATCTATGTGAATAAAACTATCTGTATGCACAAAAACTGTAGCTGCGAGTTTTCTTGCCAAAACCTGGGTTTTGAAATTTCCTTTTACAGATGAAGATTTATGATGATAGTATGTGGGCTCATGCTTTGTTTCTGAGTCATCCACATTTTTTTTTCAATTATTATGATGTTGCAAAGAAATTCCTCACCTTCGTTCTCATGGTGTGACAATAATTGCTTACAAATTTTAACTCGTGAAGTTTTTATTACTGCCATCAGCTCATGAAGAACTCATATTGCATAAACTTTGTGACATTGAACAGCATTAATGTACATATGCAACATGTTCCAGTTAAATGAAAAACTAGACAAGTTTTCTTTGAGTGATCTATTAATTATCCTTAATCAGTTCACCAGCCTTTTTCATATGAAATTCATCAGTTGCTATCACAGATCATTCATTGTGCTCTTGATCACACAAATTAGCTTTTCCTGGGTTTAGTGTCTTTCCAGTTTTTTGGCCCAGTAACACACAGTGTTCATGTCAACATAGTCATCATCATAAACAATCTGCATTTGGTATGAAAGAACAGATACTAAAGAATATGTCAGAGCTTCTAGAGTGTCAGTACTGCCATCTGTTGGCATTTTACAACATCAGAGGCATTACATTTCATTCAGAACTTGTAAACACAAAAGGGCATTGAAAAGTTGAACAAAAAGTGCTGAAGAGAAACTCTAGATTGGCTACATTCTCTCCATATCTTAATAAACTGAATAGTAAAACTGGAAGTTCACAGGTACAAAAGTCCTATCTGGAGCTATATTGGGGAAGAAAGATGTCATATATTATCCCCTCTGCCACACTTACATTTGGATGAAGGGATATCAGTTCAGTTATAAGACACCAGTGGTTCAACAAATAGCCCTCAGAAATTTGTTAAACTTGCCTGGAATTGGTAAAGGGAGGGAAAAGGAAAATTAACTCTAAACAATAAATGTACAGGTAGTCCTCGACTTACGACCACAAAATTTCTGTTGCTAAGTGATATATTTGTAAATGTTGCCCTATTTTACAACCTTTCTTGCCACAGTTGTTAAGTGAATCACGACAGTTGTTAAGCTAGTAACATGGTTGTTAAGTGATTCTATTTTCCACATTGACTTTGCTTATTAGAAGGTTACAAAAAGTGATTTACATGACCTTGGAACACTGCAACCATCATAAATATGAACCAATTGTCAAGCATTTGAATTTTGATCACATGACCATGAGGATGCTGCAATGGTTGTAAGTGTGAAAAAAGGGTCAAAAGTGACTTTTTTCAGTGCCATTGTAACTTCAAACAGTCACTGAATGAACTGTTGTTAATTGAGGACTACCTGTACAAACTATGGGAGATTGGAAGTTGCTGCAGATTGTAGTATATCTTCCTTACTTTCAAACTGAAGTGAAATGATTAATCTGAGTGTGGTATCCAGGAGAGGAGGAGGAGAATGTCAAGAAATAATTCTACCCAGTGGAAAACAGAACTCTTCAGTAGGTTGTGGAAGCATGACAACGCATTGATGTAATAACAAGATTGGCAGCTACGCAGATTTTAAAGATATAAAAAAGTTTCCTCATTAGGAAAAATAACTCCGAGGAGGAACATACAATCGATAAGAGACAGAGTGACTTCTGAACCATGAATAATAACACTAAGTAGGATATTCAGCTAGATGGAAAACATATCTGAGACTCCGCTAATGGACGGATGGACGGATGGACGGATGGACGGATGGACGGATGGACGGATGGACGGATGGACGGATGGACGGATGGACGGATGGACGGATGGACGGATGGACGGATGGACGGATGGACGGATGGACGGATGGACGGATGGACGGATGGACGGATGGACGGATGGACGGACAGATGATAGGAATATTCAATAAATGTCAGTAGTGTTTACAATTGCAAGAGTGAGTTACTTTCCCCAATATGCCACATATCACAATGAGAAAGACTGTGAGAAAAATGATCTACCATTCCTTCAAAACCACTAACTGACTAGAACTTCAATCAAAGGATGCTTAAGTCCCCAACTATTTCAATGACTTTCAAGTCAGCCTATTTTGTGGCAAATCTTTCTCAGGTCCATGATTTTTTTTTTTAAAAAAAGCATATATATCATTTTTTTAATCAAGGCAAACGATGCCTTTAGAGAATATTTCAAATAGCTACCAATATTCAGATTATATTACACGTTGAAACTGGAGAGATACCACTTGATTCAGGAAGCAATATAAAGAAAGTGGTAGAATTTATGCATTGTATGCAGAGGCTTGTAGGTTTAGTCCCCATCATTTTATTAATTAATTAATTTAATGGATTTATAGGGCCACCCAACTCAAAGAATGTGACTCTGAATGTTGTACAACAAAAAGAAAGAATAAATAGAAAGAAAATAGACATACTGCATTTAAGAAAAATCACAATATATAAAATACAAATGCCACTTGAACATTATAATTAAAGGGAACTCCACTCAATTGGACCCAAACCCCTCAAATTTGGGACAAAAGCCGAGATCTTGGTGGCTTTTCTAAAGCAAAACAGAGTTGTTACCTGTTATATATTCTTGCATATAATCTCTAGATGGGAGAACCAGTCCAGAGATGGCATTTTACCAGTTCGGACTGGTTCACCTGAACCAGTAGTGGAAATCATGGGTGGCTCCACCCACTCACTCCGGCTCTACGGCATCCTATTTGGGTCCCCCTTTTTTTTTTGCCAAAAGCGCATGCTTGGAAGGCTGAGCGCTTACACAGAGGTGACAAGTTCGAGCAAAGCGTATGAGTGCATGCACTCATATTTACAAACAGGTAGGGAAGGTAAGTGAATACCACCCCTGAGCCAGTCGTGTGCAGTGGTTAAGGTACCAGGCTGGAAACCAAGATACCATGAGTTTTAGTTTAGTCTTAGGTATAAACTGACAGATTTGGGTCTGTCTCAGCCCTGGGAAGGAGGCATAGCAAGCCCAAAAAGTGAATGGACTAGTCCAGTCAGTCCCCAGGAATCAAAGACACATACAAAGAAACCCATAATCTTCATATAAGATTATGAATAAATTCTGATATGGAATTTTCTGTGTCCTTACAAAAAATGAAAAGCAATTTTTTAAAAGCTGAATCTATAATAGCTCTTGACAATGGTTGCTCTTGGTAGCGGGGGAGGGGATGTATCCATTTCTTTTTCTTATTACTAAAGAAAAAAACAGTTCTAGACTTGACCACGACTCTTCAATGTCAGATTTTTATTAAAACTGTTTTCAGTTGGATGAAAGCTGCAGCTGGTCTTCCGAATAGCTTCAGTTTTAAAAGTGGATCAGCAAATGACTTAGCAATAGCAATAGCAATAGCAATAGCAGTTAGACTTATATACCGCTTCATAGGGCTTTCAGCCCTCTCTAAGCGGTTTACAGAGTCAGCATATTGCCCCCAACAATCCGGGACTTCATCTTTAAATTTTTCACATCTCTTAAGATTTGCCATTTACTGCTGATAATCCTTTTTTTTTTTTTTTGCCTAGGAGGGTCAAAAGGTGAAAACAACTAAGGTACCTTTTGCTATGAATATTTTACAAGCTGCCTGTCCCCTTTTCACTAAGATCTTAGTGCTGACGGAGGACTTCTTCAGGATGAGTCCTTAGCTGACTGATGAATACAAAACACCTTTTGAACAAAAGGCATTCAAGATTACTGGAAGACAAGACAGCCTACTTTAGTTTCTGTGTTTAATATCAATGGAGATTTTTTTTAAAAAAAGAAATCATGCAGATACTATACTGAGTGACAGACTGTTGAAAATAGGGACACCGTATATATTGTTTCTCTGTGGATTGCAGAAATAATAGGGAAGTTTGCAACTCACTGTAATGTCATGAGCAAATGATGAACTTTGAAGAACTCAAGTACCCCAAAGTAATATGAAACAAGGAGTAAATTGAAGATAATATTTGGTTACAGCGCAGTTCTCAAATTGTCCTGAAACACATCCTCTGTTCTTTGAGGCTTGGTGGTTTTTAAAATGAAGACAATGGGAAGAAATTGGTGGCTGAAACAATATAGCCATTTTATTTTATGACTGCCAGTAATGTGAACTTCTTGGAAGACATCTTCTTTCAGCACTTTATTGCAACAGAGCACATTCAGTGGCAATAATTCAAAGCAGTCTCCCAGCCAAGCTACCTTAGGGAACTCTCTTCTACAGCTTGCTGGAAAGAATGGGAGATGTCCAGCACGGAGGTGAGAACTTTCCCAGACATAGTTTTGAAAAGTGTCAGGGGAAAAAAAAAACCCACCAGCAATGAAGAGGTGCAAGGGAACATTTCACACAATTATAATCAATTTGTTATTTGATGTACTTTGATGCCCATATAGATTCTTACTAAATCTGCACATTCTGCTAATCCTATAACTTACAAAGTTATGGAACTTTAATTGTCCATTTCCTCTGCCTCATTTTTAAAAAACCACATCTTGTTTCATAAACGACCTAGTATGTGACAGTGTTGTTGAAATATTATTTCTTATTTTTAATCACCTGAACAATACATATAGTATCTAGGATTCCAACTGATAGCATGACTTGGTTTGTTTATTTAGCTGTTTTTTTTCTTTTAAGATGCACATAAGCATTTTAAATCCATTTCTATTATCAAACCATTGTCATAAAAACAAAATTAAAATGCACTGCTCCTCTTTCTTTCTTTTAATGCCATTTGTCAGAAATTGTGTAGAGTTTCATGCTTGTGTGGAGGGTTGGACTAGATGACCTATAAGCAGTGGTGGGTTTCAAATTTTTTTAGAACCTCTTCTGTAGGTGTGGCCTGCTTTGTGGGAGTGGCTTGCCAGCCATGTGACTGGGTGGGCATGGCCAACTTGTAAAATGTGGTGAAACTCGCTTAACAACGCTCTTGCTTAGCAACCAAAATGTTGGTTCAGAAACTCTGGCATTTGAAGCATGCAAGTCTTAAAGCTGTCAAGTTACAAGACCCTTGCACCCTTAACATTTTAGGAAAAAAAAACAAAGGGGTGTTCAAACTTGACAGCTTTAAGACTTGTGAACTTCAACTCCCTGAATTCCTCCTCTCGCTCTTCATTTTGATGATGTGCAGACGGGCGGGGGGAGGGAGCTGGAACCAATTCTAAATGGCACTGTAGATTTGTGGAACCTCTTCTATAGAAGAGGTTAGAACGGGAAGAAACCAACCCCTGCCTATAAGGTCCCTTCCAACTCTTGTTAATCTGTCTAATCTGTCTTCTCTTTCTCTTATTTCAAATGCCCAGGCTAAAATCTTGTCTTCACTTTCCATCTGAAAGTGGGGATCAATTATACTTTCCCCAAGAGAGACAGCTTCAAAACTGTTCTGTCCCAATTGTTCTATTGTTTCATTTTATTGCTATCAAAGGAAGAACAGCAACCATTCCACTGATGAGAACCAAGATACTGTTTAGATTCATGGCATGGCTTCAAAAGGACATACCACTCAGTTCTACACACTAAAATTGTTAGTGTTACTAAAGTTGTTACTGTACCCAGCTGACCATTGGAGGAACCTCGTCTTGAGGTTGAGGAACATTATCCTCACTCTCCTAGTCTAGCAGTTCCCCCAATGGGTCAGCTAGGCAAGACTTAAAAACAGAACAAGATATGTGGACCAGTTTCTGGAATGTCCCAAGCAGCAAAAGGTTGAGAACCACTGACCTAATGTGACAGAAAAATATACTGCCTCATCTTCTTCCTTCCCCCTTCTTAATGAGACTTTAAAAAGGCCCAATTATAAAAGCTTAGCTTTAAAAAAATCATACTCTGATCATTTGTGGTTGTCAAAATATTCTTGTTCTTAGCACTAGCAATAGTACTTAGATTTATGTACTGCTTCATAGTGTTTTACAGCCCTCTCTAAGTGGTTTATAGAGGCAGCATATTTCCCCCCAAAACCTGGCTCCGCATTTTACCAAACTCAGAAGGATAGAAAGCTAAGTCAACCTTGAGTGGTCAGATTCGAACTGCTACCAGTTGGCAGAGTTAGCTTACAATACTGCATTTTAACCACTGTGCCACCATGGCTCTCCCCATTCAAGATATCACCCATATCTTCCCCTTCAAAAATATGTGCCCTTTTCCACTGCTGCACCATCTCAGGAAAAGATGCAATGCTTCAAAGAGTTACAGATGGGTACACAAGCTCTGAAGGACCTTTTAGTATCCACTGCATTTTTCTATTGTAATACTGCACTTTTCTATTGTGCAGAGCACAAGTGCTAGTTATATAAGATGAAGTTTACATTATGAAAAACCTGGTTCAAATATCTCTTTATACATACAGGGTAACATATAACTAGCTATCCAGGGTATTGGAATGCCTAAAATAAGCCCAATCCTACAAGGGTATCAACTAACATTAATATATCAGCGAACACCTAGAAGCAAACAAAGTAATAACCAAAAGCCAATATGAGTTTGTCAAAAAGAGATCATGCCAGACTAATCTTATTGTATTCTTTGACAAAGTGATAAAATTAGTGGACCAGAGGAATGCTGTCAATATAATTTACTTGGACTTCAGTAAGGCATTTGATAAAGTAGACCATAACCTACTATTAAATAAAGTAGAAAAATGTGGATTAGACAGCATCACTACCAGAAGGATTCGTAACTGGCTGACCAAACACAATCAATATGTTGTCCTCAATGGAACTGCATCTACATGGAGGGCAGTATGCAGCGGAGTACCCCAAGGCTTTGTTTTAGGCCCTGTACTCTTTAAAATCTTCATCAAATATTTGGACACTGAGATAGATGGAGAACTCATCAAATTTGCAGATGACACCAAGCTGGCAGGAATAGCCAACACTCTAGAAGATAGGCTTAAGATATAGAAAGATCTTGACAGACTTGAACATTGGGCGCTATATAAAAAAATGAAACTCAATAGTGAAAAAAGTAAGATGCTACATTTAGGCAAGAAAAACAAAATGCACAGGTACAACATATGTGGTACCTTGCTCAATAGTAGTAACTGTGAGAGGAATCTTGGAGTCCTAATGGACAACCATTTAAATATGAGCCTGCAGTTTGCAGCAGCTGCCAAAAACGCCAACACAGTTCTAGGCTGCATAAACAAAGGGATAGTATCAAGATCACATGAAGTGTTAATACCACTTTATAAAGCCTTGGCAAGGCCACACTTGGGATGGTGTATCCAGTTTTGGTCGCCACAATGTAAAACTGATGTTGAGACTCTAGAAATGGTGCAGAGAACAGCAACAGAGATGATTAGGGGACTGAAGGCTAAAACATATGAAGAACAGTCACAAGAACTGGGTATGTCTAGTTTAATGAAAAGGAGAACTAGGGGAGACATGATTGTGTGCCAATATCTTAAGGGCTGCTATAAAGAAGAGGGAGTCAAGCTATCCTATTCTATCCTATTGCATTTTTGCATTAAAGAAGCCTTATCCATTGGCACAACTCAAGCCTTTTCTTCAAGAGAACAATTTTATACAAACACTATTTTTTGTTGTTATCCTGATTGTTCTCTCTGAATTTTTGCAGCACAGATCTGGTAGTCTTATTTTAAAAGAAAAATATGCACATTGAATCTAAAGATACATTTCATATTACATTTGTTTCATCTTAATCATCTCAGATTGTACTCCTGTAAACAAGAGGACTCTGCTTAAATGCAAGTGAAGCAGGTTGTAAAAGTTTCATTCCTAAGACTAATGTCTTTGTTTTCATTCTTTTGTTATACATGTCCTTAGCACCCAGCATCTACACATGTAATTGTACAGACATAATTAGTCTGACCCTTAGATTTTGTGAGTTGATATGCACCAGGGCGGCATTGTACTCTCCCGTAAGAGAAAATTAATAAATGCATGCCAAGGATTCAATCAAAACAATATATTATATTTTATTACAAAATAGAGAAGGATTGATTAACATGTGTCTTTCACGCAGAACACAATTAAGTTTGGCCTGCAGCTATTCAGAGCAGCGGAGAGCTATTGCTGAGCTACCATTCCCAGTTCCATGCCTCCTGCCAGAGAAAGCTGGGTCCCTTGCTGCAATGATGGAAGACGACTCCTTCCACAGGTACTATCAGAAACAAAAGGAACTGGGTGGCATAAAGCAGCTGATGAAATCCTGCCATAGAACAGTGGGGAAGAGGAGCTGCAAGGGGAAGAGGCGACAGCTGGCAAAAACAAGAGTGCCCAGTGGAATTGGCGCAGCCACAGTTCCTACTACATTCAACCAGACGTCTCATTCCAATCAATGTATCTTTTCAGGAGATTGCAGTTCTGTGAGCCACAACTTCATGACTGCTGGGGACCAAAGCATGAGCACCATCCATGGCTGAATCTGACCCCAAACCCAACCCCCTTGCATCTGCTTTTCAACAAGACCACAGTTAAAGAAGTGGGTTTGGAAATATTCTGTATTCTTTCAATTACATTGCAACTGTGTATTATTTTACTGCCCATTCCTAATATTGTTTCCAACAGTTCAATTAGAAATATTTTTTCTCCAGATTTAAGAAATTTTTTAATCTACTAGTCAAATAACATAAAATAGGCTAGATTTAATAATGTAGACTAAATATGTGAGATGAATATGTTCATTTGAGTCATAATCATTTGCAAAGGATTTTTTTTCCTGGAAGAATGATATTTCTTATGATAGTACTACTTATTCAGGCCTTCTGCCCTCCTCCCGCCAACAAAGGAGGCAATAGATAAGCCAATTGATCTCGGCTTATTTGTTGTTATCTTCTCCTGCCAAATATCCTCTTCATGCATTGTAGATGTGACTTTTGATGTGGGAGGCATTCTTCAGTATTGTACCATCATAGAATATAAAGGTGGAAAGGATCATGCCAAACCAAACTTATTTCATTCTTTGATAAAATCATTAAATTAGTAGACCAGTTAAATCCGGTGGACATAATATACTTAGATTTAAGTAAGGCATTTGACAAAGTACGTCACAATCTACTTTTTGGTAAGCTACAAAAATGTGGAATAGACAACATCACCAGCAGATGGATTTGTAGCTGGCTGACAAACTGTACTCAATGAGTAGACCTTAATGATACTACATCCATATGGAGAGAACTAAGTAGTGGGATACTACAAGGCTCTGTCTTAGGCCCAGTATTCTTCAATATCTTTATAAATGACTTAGATGAGGAAATAGAAGGGGAGCTCATCAAATTTGCAGATGATATTAAACTGGCAGGAACAGCCATTACCCCAGAAGAAAAATTCACAATCAAGAAAGATTTTGACAAACTTGAACAATGGACTCTAGCCAACAAAATGAGTTTAATGTGGAGAAAAGCAAAGCTTTACTTTTAGGCAGAAAAAAGATCAAAGGCATAAATACGGATTAGGAGAGATTTGGCTCAAAAACAGTAACTGTGAGAGGAACCTTGGAGTCCTAGTAAATAATCATTAAAATATGAGCCAGCAATGTGCAGCAGCAGCCAAAAAAGCTAATATGATCATGGGTTGTATAAACAGAGGCATAGAATCAAGATCATGTGAATTATTAGTGCCACTTTATAAAACGCTAGTAAGACTACACCTGGAATACTGCAACCAAATTTTGGTCACCATACTACAAAAAAGTTGTTGAGACTTTGGAAAAAGTTCAGAGAAGAGCAATTAAGATGATCAAAGGCCTGGAGACTAACCTATACGAAGAATGGCTACAGGTTTTGGGTCTGGCTAGTCTAAAGAAAATAAGAATTATGGGTAACATGATAGCAGTATTCCAGTATTTGAAGGGCTACCACAAAGAAGAGGTCAAATTATTCTCCAAAGCACCAAAGGCTAGGACAAAAAATAATGGTTGGAAACTACTGGTAATCAAAGAGAGAAGCAACCTGGAATTAAGGAGAAACTTCCTAACACTGCGGACAATTCGCCAGTGCAGTGGCTTGCTTCCAGGGATTGTGGCAATTCCAACACTGGAGGTTTTTGAGAGGAGACTGGGCAGTCACTTGTCTGAGATGGTATAGGTTCTCCTACTTGAGCAGCAGGCTGGACTAGAAGTCCTCCAGGTTCCCTTCCAGCTCCGTTATTCTATTCTATTCTATTCTATTCTATTCTATTCTATTCTATTCTATTCTATTCTATTCTATTCTATTCTATTCTATAGAATTTCCATAGTCATTTGCTGCCAGGATAGATTAAATAATACTTCCCCTCTCATATCAAGGTATTCAAGCACAATCAAACTATTTGTGTATTTGAGGATTAAAAATACAATAATAAGCAAATAGCAATCTTCTATCTTGTCATGACATCCCAGATTAACTTGCCTGAGGCAGACCTCTGTCTTTACCTAATGGTAGAGCTAACTTGATTTTAATTCTAAGATAAAATGCCTCTCATGGACCCCCAGGATAGTATATCTGATAAAGCAACACTGCATGACAATTTTATGACATATACACTGGTATGGTTGCAATATTAAAATTTATATCTGTATTTGAAAGGACTAATGTGTACTCAGAGGTAAGTTAATCTTGTGGTTCCCAATATACTGTTGGATGGGGGAAAACATGATACACTTTTTTTTTGTAAAGACAAGCTGTACTGAAGTTCAGGTAAGCAGTATAAAATTGCAGCTTCAATTTGCAATCATTTGAAAATTCTATTTCAAGTAGATCTCATAGGATTGTGCTGTTATCTCCTCTATCCACTTACTTAGGCGTAAATCCCACCCTAAATCCCAAGAACCAGGGTTTATGGTTCATCAAACATATCATGGGATTGAAATAAAAATCTGAGATTCTTCTCTTCATGTGAGTGCAAACACTGCCCAGGTTAGTACACAATGCTCAGCAGAACAGATGCTGCTTCTTGAACTAAAGAAAACTTTCAGACTGGCCTGCTGCGTCAAGTAAAGATAAAATGTGCCACAGATAAGTGAACATGCTGCGACCAAAGACTGGTGCACTGTGCTAGTCCTATGCCTGAAGGATGGTCCCCTGGTCAGAGTTATGTGGAGGTTGCCTTCTATGAGTCATCCGGAATCTCCTTCCTCTCAGTAGCATTCAAGCTTTCAACTTGCATTTACACTTGAAAGGTTGCCCAGTGGGGGATTTACTTGACAAATTACCTTTCTGAAGTGACAAGAGAAGTTGAAAGAAACTCTCTTTTCCTACCCTGCCAAATTTGTTTTATTATAAAATCCTTCAAAAATGGAAAACTGAGGAGTTGTTAGATTTTATTTTTCAGAATTGCAGAATGGGAGTGTGGAGAAGTATACACAAATGCACATGTAGGCATATAGACCAACACAACAGTAACAGAAAATATCTCCATATTTTAATTAAAGCCTCCAGGGCTACAAATTTGTCAATAAAAAGGTGAAAAGAAATTGATTACAAATAATTTGAAATAAGGGCATTTTCCTCAACCCATCCAGCATTTATTGAGCTGTAAGCAGATGAACTTATGGGCCACAAACATTTGCTGATCACTTTCTACCCTTTTATAAAGAGAAAAAGAAGCAAAATTGTCATCACAGGATTAGCATCTCATGTCATTAGATTATAACATTCATCAATTCATGCTTGTGTAACTTGGTTTTAATTGTGGATTTTACTTCTGGCATTTTTTTGAGGTTATAATTTGACTGAATGTCTACAAAGTATTTGCTAGTTTTTAAATGGACCCTAATCGGTTATTTTGCGCAATTTTTTTAGCTGGTGAGCTGTTCATGGTGTTGCAGACTTCTTTGATCCAATTCCTCATAAAAAAGAGTCAAATCAGTAGAAGACAATGACCCCCAGATCTTAGTTCTTGTAGGAAGTCCAGAAGCATCCCATAGTCAGTGGTATCAAATGTCATAGTCATATCAAATGAACCAGGAAAATCAATTTATGCATTCCAAATCCTGATGAGATTATCTACAAAAGAGATAAAAGCCATTTGTACCACATGGATGTCCATTGCTTTTTGTCTTGCCTACAAGTGCTTTGGAGAATAGGTTGATCCTCTCTTCTTTATGGAACCTCAATCACAAATATTAGAACATTGTTATCATGTCATCAGAATCCTTCTTTTCATTAAATAAAACATACCCAATTCCTGCAGCCATTCTTCATATGTTTTAGCCTCCAATCCCCTAATCATCTTTGTTGCTCTTCTCAGCTCTTTCTAGAGCAGTGGTTCTCAACCTGTGGGTCGGGAGCCCTTTGGGGGTCGAATAACCCTTTCACAGGGGTTGCCTAAGACCATCAAAAAACACATATTTTTGAAAAAATACAGAAAACGTAAAATAATTTTATGGTTGGGGGTCACCACAACATGAGGAACTGTATTAAAGGGTCATGGCATTAGGAAGGTTGAGACCCACTGTTCTAGAGTCTCAACATCTTTTTCATACTGTGGCAATATTCCAAGTGTGCTTTTACCAAGCATTATTGAGCAGCATTATTCTATTCTTCCAGGAGGTTTTTTTCCTAGTGGGAATGACAATTACACAGAGTTTCGCACATCAAGACCCAGATTTACACAAACACACAATGAACTTTTACAACTTCTTTATACTTTGCTTTTAAGTACATTTTGCATTGTAGTTGGTTTTACTATGGCTTGCTAAATAAGCTACAGTGATTGACTCACCTATAACAATATCTATATTATAAATACTGGTTTACGAACAAGAATATTTGGATGTACAGGCCATACTAAACCAAAAAACCCAACTCTGTGGTAAACACACGTGTGAACTCAATAAGTCTTTGAACATAGCACAGTTAATCAAGAAGCATTTGTGGAATTATTTATTTGTTTATTTAGCATATGGCATATCATACATGGACTAGCAATATATATTAACATTTCTAGATGAGTAAAGCAGAACAAAATATAAATGTTAAAAATATCTCTGTTCAAATACCAATATCTAGGCCATTTAACCATTGAAGCTCAGCATCATTTATATGAAAAAAATGATACTGAACCAGTATATGCCATGGAACCACTTCTAATTTTATTATGAAGTTACATTAACAAAATTTCACAAGTCTGGAAGTACATCATTCTTCACTTGCATTTACAATCCAAGAAACTAGGGAAGGACTCTTCTAAGACTTTTGCCATGCCCACATTGCTGTTGTGAGCTAAATTGCCTCATATATGACCATTGTCTACTCTGAGATTTTTCCTTCTGTTTCCCAAGGTCATTTCATTCCCCCATACCATTTTATGAGGCTATTATAGGCCTGTAATCAATTGATCTTAGGAATCAATTAAATAATTAAAACTGCAAATCTTGCACTGGGGGAAAACAAATATCATCATATCATCATATCAAAGGAGAGAGCATATAACTTTTATTTTTACTTGATGCACAGTAAGACTCCGTCCAAATAGCACCATTTCTCTCAACTCATGGTGGAGCACAACAAAGGAAGGCTAAATTGCTTCTTAAACAAGAATAGAAAATTTCATAAGCACTATGCCTACGCAAAACTTCTCTTTGGGGATTCCGTTTGATTCCAGTGAATTATGGTATCAGATTGAACACTCAAATCAAATTTGATGCCTTCAAATGAATATAAATGATTCAGATAGTTCTGCATGTGCACAGACTCTTCAAAAATGACTTTTAATTGTTCTCATTATTGGTGGCTTATCCTGGATAAGATGATTGGTGTTCCTTCCAGCTAAAGAACGAGAGAATGCCAAATGCCTATTCTCATTTTTAGTTCCTGCAGTGAGCTTTTGTTTTTATTTTTAAAGGGGATAGTCAGTATGAGGATAGCTTGACACTATGGTGGTCTGCATCTGTGGGGAGTTGGAGAGACCAAGAGGCAGGTGTTGGACAAGGAGAAATGTCTACCAATGAGAAATTCTGTCTCAGCAGCTGTGTTTGCAACAATTCTTTCTGAGTCACAGCAGACCTGGAAATTAATCAGATCTACAGCTCAAGAGTGGTGGTGAACATTCTTCCCTTTCTGCACTTCAGCCTTTTCCAACGTGGTATTTTCCAGATGTGTTTGACTTAAAACTTTTAGTACAAACAAATAATTTTCCACTAAGAAAACTGCCTTATTTGTCTGCTGGAGTTTGTGAATCTTGTGGAGCCACCATGAAAGAAGCCCAAACTAAGAAATATATTGGGGAATCTGCTTAGGCCATGTTAGTTTTGATCATCATGTTGTTGTCTGATATAAAACTAACAAAAAGAGTTTTAATTTTATATTATTGTTCATGTGTCCTACAAGTTTTTGTTTGATTTGTTTGTAATTGATTGGATATTGCCTTGAGTATTCAAATAGAATTTAGAATTTAGAATTTTATTAATATTTATAGGCCGCCCTTTTCCCTGAGGGGACTCAGGGCGGCTTACAAAGTATAGGGGGGGGAAAAACAAAAACGATGAACATAAACATTACATGAGTATAAAATAGTACACACCATTCATTCATCATTCGGGTGGGGACAGATTACGATCTTCATCCCCAGGCCTGACGGGATAGCCAGGTCTTAAGGGCTGTGCGGAAGGTCTGGACGGTGGTGAGGGTACGAATCTCCACGGGGAGATCGTTCCAAAGGGTCGGAGCTGCTACTGAAAAGGCTCTCCTCCGTGTAGTTGCCAGTCGACACTGACTGGCGGATGGAATTCGGAGGAGAGCTAATCTATGCGATCTGATAGGTCGCAGGGAGGTAATTGGCAGGAGGTGGTCTCTCAAGTACCCAGATCCACTACCATGGAGGGCTTTAAAGGTGGTAAGTAGCACCTTGAAGCGCACCCGGAGATCAACAGGTAGCCAGCGCAGCTCGCGGAGGATAGGTGTTATGTGGGCGAACCGGGGTGCGCCCACAATCACTCGCGCGGCTGCATTCTGGACTAGCTGAAGTCGCCGGATGCTCTTCAAGGGCAGCCCCATGTAGAGCACATTGCAGTATTCCAGCCTAGAGGTCACAAGGGCCTGAGTGACTGTTGTGAGGGCCTCCCGGTTCAGGTAGGGTCGCAACTGGCGCACCAGGCGAACCTGGGCAAATGCCCCCCTGGTCACAGCCGTCAAATGATGGTCAAAGGTCAGCTGTGGGTCCAGGAGGACTCCCAAGTTGCGAACCCTGTCTGAGGGGTATAGAGTTTGACCCCCCAGCCTGAGTGATGGAACATTAGCCGAATTATTGGGAGGAAAACACAACAGCCACTCGGTCTTCTCCGGGTTGAGTACAAGCTTGTTAGCCCTCATCCAGTCCCTAACGGCTTCGAGACCCTGGTTCATCACGTCCACCGCTTCATTGAGTTGGCACGGGACGGACAGATACAGCTGTGTATCGTCCGCATATTGATGGTATCTTATCCCGTGCCTCCGAATGATCTCGCCCAGCAGTTTCATGTAGATGTTGAATAGTAGGGGGGATAAGACCGAACCCTGCGGTGCCCCATATGTTAGGGGCCTAGGGGTCGATCTCTGCCCCCCAACTAACACCGACTGCGACCTGTCCGAGAGGTAGGAGGAGAACCACCGCAAAACAGTGCCTCCCACCCCCACCTCCTGCAGTCGTCGCAGAAGGATACCATGGTCGATGGTATCGAAAGCCGCCGAGAGGTCAAGGAGAACCAGGATGGAGGCATGGCCTCCATCCCTGGCTCTCCAGAGATCATCGGTCAATGCGACCAAAGCGGTTTCTGTGCTGTAACCAGGTCTGAAGCCCGACTGGAAGGGGTCAAGGTAACTGGCTTCCTCAAAGGACTGTTGAAGCTGGAAGGCCACCACCTTCTCAACAACCTTTCCCACAAAGGGGAGGTTGGAGACTGGATGATAATTATTGAGAACAGCTGGATCCAAAGATGGCTTCTTCAGGAGGGGTCTCACCACCGCCGCTTTGAGTGCGGCGGGGAAGTGCCCCTCCCAAAGAGAGGCGGTGACAACCGCCTGGATCCAGCCTCGTGTCACCTCACTGCTGTTGGCAACCAGCCAGGAGGGACACGGGTCCAGTACACAGGTGGAGGCACTTACAGCTCTCATGGCCTTGTCCACATCCCCAGGGGCAACATCCTGAAACTCAACCCAGGGATGGTCTATCAATTCATCCTCTTGTGCCTCGGCTGGATCTGCAGGGGTGGAGTCCAAGTCCGACCGAAACCGAGCAACTTTGTCCGCTAAGAATTGGGCATAATCCTCAGCCCTACCCTGCAAGGGTTCCCCCGTATCCCTCCTATTCTTGAGGGAACGGGTTATCCTAAACAGGGCGGCTGGGCGGGACTCAGCGGACGCAACCAAGGTGGCAATATATGATCTTTTTGCTGCCCTAAGTGCCCTGATGTACTCCTTGGTGCAAGTTGTCAAGAGTGCTCGGTTCGAATCGGACTTATCGGACCTCCATAGGTGCTCTAGGCGTCTCCTCCGGTGCTTCCTCTCCCGGAGCTCCTCAGTGAACCAAGGAGGCCTCCAGGATCCGCCGCCTCGGAGGGGCCGTAGTGGCGCAATCCGGTCGAGGGTCTCCGATGCTGCCGAGTGCCAGGCAGCAACCAGAGTCTCCACCGGACTGTGGGCGAGAAATAAAGGCATTAAAGAATTAACTGATCAAGTAAAGCCTTCTTCATTAATTTTACAGCTAAGCAAGATTGACTCCAAATATTTTGTGAACCATAATTTTATTATCATACTTTTAATAATAATTGATTAAATATTCATGCTGCCTGAACCCCACAATTTTAAAAATATTTAAAAACAATGAAACAACACAAAACAAAAACAAAACAAACAAAATGGCAGTGAAATAAAACCAATGTCAAGCCTGCAGCCATCTTTTCTTTTGGGTGTTTGTCCTGCCATACTTTCTATTATTCTGTTATGCATTTTTTATTGTGGGAAAATGGGAGGGGAGATTGTAAGGAGTCACATAATATGTAGCCACAACAAAATTCTTTCTAGAAAGCCAGGGTCATCTTTTGTCTCTGCACCTATGCACCTGACCAGAATTGGATGGGTGGAACTCCCAGCATAGCAGTGGAAGATTGGACCATGTGATGGACTTGTCGGCGTGGGGGCAAGATCTTGAACTTTCAACTGGATGGGGAAAAGCAGGAAGCTTCCAGATTCAGGTTTTCCCAGATGTGCCAACAGGGCTCTCTTCATAAATTAGAACTTTGAGCAATACTTTGTCTTGGACTCTGATTTACTTTTGGATGCTATTTGGAACTCTGACAACCAAATGGTGAACTGGAAAAAGAAGGAAAAGCATGGCAGTTATTCTCTCCAAGATCAGGTGAAGAGTTATAACCTTGGAATCCTTCAAAATACCAATAGCGTGGAGCCATTTGAATCCCATGGGGATTTCATTGCACAGGGCAGGCACTGCTACAGAGAAGACTGTTGCAGACTCCCAATAGAAAGCATTGCTTAATTGAAGGAGCATGGAGCATGCCAAACTTTCCAGAATGCACTAGCTAGGCAAGTATTATGGGACGCAGGCGGTCTTCCATTAATCAAGTCCTCAGTTGTGCAGGTAGTGACCAGCACCTTGAATCACCCTAAAAGGCCAAGTGGCAACACCTGCAGTTTGCAAAATAGAGGTATTACATGGACATACTGAGGCATGCAGATGATACCAAATCCCAAACTGGCCGATGATCATCTCAACCATCCTTTAGAAATTGAAGAGGAAGGGGAGAATAGAACTCAGTGCTACCTCACAAAGGAGCCGTACAAGAAGTAATTTTTCCCACTCCCAATATTGACTGAAACATGTCCCAGAGAAAGGAAGAAAACTATTGTAGTGTGGTACTCCCATTGTCCAACTCACAGAGCCAAATCACAAGGATACTGTTGTGGATGGAATTGCAAGTAATGATGTATCACCACTGTCATGTCCTTGCCAGAGGTCATCTGCAAGCACAACCAAGCTATCTCAGTTCTACATCCTACTTTCAAACCTGACTGAAATGGTTCTAGATAACCTGTTTCCTCCAGGTTTCTCATCAGTTGCATACCAATCAACTTTCAACAATCCTTCCCAGAAAGGAAAGGTTGGAGATTAGTCAATAGTTATTGAAGACCATTAGGTCCAAGGAGGACCAAGTACAATTCAGTCCAATTATTGCCTCTTTCTGACACTAGGACATGTATACAACCATGGGTTATCTCTCTGGCTGTTTTCTTGACTTAGGAGATAAGTAGATCTAATAAACAGGTCACCAAGCTGATAGCAGAGATCCTTGCCCACTTCCTCAGGAGTCACCAGCTCAAACTCATCTCAGACTACACCAAATTCTATATTTGTTAGCCTACCCTGCCCAACCAGAGTCAAGATGTCTGCTGCAACTAGTAATCAAAGTCCTACCTTTTTTATGTGCATGGAACAAAGGGCTTTTATTGCACATCATGGCTGGCCATCTTGGCTTTTTTGACATTTACCTTCCCCCACTCATTTATTTTATGTCATGATCTATCAATTGCATTGGCCAATTGCTTCACTGTGTCTAATAATGAAGTAACTTGATTAACCAGAGCTTTGAAAGAGGCCTAAATCCACTTGCTATCAAGAACACTGCACAAAGTGTGTGGCATATTGATCTGGGACCAATCTTTAATTACTGACCTGATAAAATGAAAAATCTGTTTCTCTCAGGAGTTGAATCTATTATAGGACAGTGGGAGGATGCTAAAGTAGTCTTACTGACAAACAACCAATGTGGGACAATCTTTCATTAGGACAACTAAAGGTTTACAAAATAACTACACTTTTTGGATTTCCCAGATGCTTTCTTAGATAAATTCAGGAAATGAAACAAGTGACAAATACTACAATGTAGCTAACATTCAAGCCAAGCACAAAGTTGGGTGGCATGTCTGAATAATCTACATAAATTGGTTTGTATCTAATATAAAATGACATTGTATTGATAGTCTCACAATGTTTGGTCATAAGAAGAAATTATAGTTCATCTCCCTGAGTTGGAAATAAAAAGTCAAGCCACACCCGCTAGTTATGACCTCACTGCAAGACTGGACTATGTAGTTCATTGACAGGATATCTATACTCACCCTCTTAAGATAGAAAGAGGTGAATCCTCTTTAGGCTGACAATCTTCCAACTGTCCTCCTTGATCCATGGCAGCCTTTTTGTGTAAAAAGGATCTATTCATCAATGTTTGCAACGTAGCATCTCTTTCTAATTCCTTTGCAAGGCCATCTACCATTAACATAATTAAAGGAATCTTTATAGACGTGCAGGTCAGTATAAACCTATTCCATGTCACTGTGGCAAGATTTGTATATCATATTTTCCAACAATGTTTGGATTTTGTTTATGCATTGAGAAATCCACATCTGTTTCCAATTTTGCAAATATACATTGTGTATACAGTTCTCCCTCTCTCTCTCTCTCTCTCTCTCTCTCTCTCTCTCTCTCTCTCTCTCTCTCCCTCTCTCTCCCTCTCCCCCCCTCTCTTTCTTATAGTCTCCAAACTCCTACTGCTTTTTGGGATGCATCAAAGATAAATGTTATGGGGAAAGCGTTTGCAGATTCCATTACATCAAATGCATGCAATATTATCTTTATTTGACAGATATATTTGCCTATATTAATATGTAGAAGGGAAAACTTGCATTACTCTTAGCCCATTTTGTTATCTTTTCCCTTTTTTTGAGAGTTCAGCATTATATCTAAGAAACATTTTTCTTTTTAAATCAACTGTATTAAGTTTCTAAAACAGATAAAAAACAAAATAACCCAAAATGAAAAATTGGGAGAAGGAATCAAAAAGGGGGAAACTTAAAAAGTGACAAGTAAAAAATAAAAATAAAAAAGACATTTGTCTTTCTTTAGTCAAGTAACCTTTAGCACATTCTTAGATAAAACAAAAATATAGAAATATTGTATAAAAATATATTACAAAATAACCTCTTCCTCTAAGCTTAAAAATAAACCTGAAAGAACCCAGTATACATACCTAATAATAAAAAATAAAAATGCCCAATATTTCTGTAATTCTAACAGATCTAATCAAATCCCAAAATTAAAACTTCCTTTTTAAGAGCCATGGTGGTGCAATGGTTAGCATGCAGTATTGCAGATTCATCTGCTGACTGCCAGCAGTTCGATTCTCACAGGTTCAAGATTGATTCAGGCCTCCATCCTTCTGAGGTTGATAAAATGAGAGTCCAGATTGTTGGGGGCAATATGCTGAGTCTGCAAACCTCTTGGAGAGGGCTGTAAAAGTATATAAGTCTAAGTGCTATTTCTATTGCTTTTTATCTTTCTCAAGCAAGAAGTCCAAAAGTGGTCTCCAAGTAGAAATGAAGCTAAGTAGGCTATCCCTAAGGATCATTTTTCTCAAATGATTAACATTAAGGTAGAACTGAACATTCCAACAAAAAAACCCCCTCTTTATACTTCAATATAATTACAATACTGCAATGGGCTCTACATGGGGTTGCCCTTGAAGTGCATCCGGCGACTGCAGTTAGTCCAGAATGCAGCCGCGCGAGTGATAGTGGGCGCACCGCGGTTCGCCCACATTACACCCATCCTCCGCGAGCTGCACTGGCTACCTGTCTATCTCCGGGTGCGCTTCAGGGTATTGATGACCACCTTTAAAGCACTCCATGGTAGTGGATCTGGGTACTTGAGAGACCACCTTCTGCCGATTACCTCCCTTCGACCGATTAGATCGCACAGATTGGGCCTCCTCTGGATTCCATCTGCCAGTCAATGTCGACTGGCGACTACACGGAGGAGAGCCTTTTCTGTTGCAGCTCCGACCCTGTGGAACGATCTCCCCGTTGAGATCCGTACCCTCACCACCATCCAGACCTTCCGCACGGCCCTTAAGACCTGGCTCTCCCAGCAGGCCTGGGGATAAGTTCTTAAATTACCCACCCGAGTGTTGACTGTTGAATGCAAGTTGTGTTTTATTATTTTATTTTGTTCACTCACTGTTTGTCTTTTATTATTACACCCCCTTCCCTGTGATTGTAAGCCACCCTGAGTCCCCTCAGGGAGAAGGGCGGCCTATAAATCTTAATAAAATGAAATGAAAAATGAAAATGAAAATAATTCTTCAGTTCATAAGAAAAAATCTGCCTATTTCATGAAAACAAAACAAAATAGTGCTGCTGAATACATTCTCATAGTTTGAGCAAATGGATAAATGCTCCTGATCAAAAAATAAATGTTAATGCTTTGTACAATTTTGTATATTATAAAAATAGACCATGTACAGTAAGTTAGTATCTCTTGCAACAACTTAGTAGAGAGGGGAGCTTCCTAAGCCTATTACTATGTCTTTCTTGACATACTTTTTGAGAAATCTATATTTCCTCCTCTTCCACCACCTCCTCCTCCTCCTCCTCCCTTTCACATTGATTCCAGGCAACTGCTTGTACAAGTTTCTGCAGTTTTCTTAGCAAGGTTTTGGGGAAGTGGTTTGCCATTGCATTCTTCCAAAGCTGAGTGACTGGCTCAAGTCATCCAGCTGGCTTGATACCTAAAGTAGAAATGGAGCTTACAATAATGGATGATGCCTTAACTGCTACACTGAACTGCTCTGCTTCTCTAGTACCTTTCCATTGTGTCATGCTATTTTGTACATTTTACTAACAAGACTAACAAGTAATATATAAAAATACTATTTTAAATGCATACATTGGATCAACTGTAGGATCAAACTAAATATAGGAACATGCCTGTGTACATATTTGTGTAATATTTTAATCAGGATTGTAGCATCTGAAATCAAACTAGCAATGTGACAGAGTGGGTTTAGCATTAGGGCTAAAATGGGAAGACCTAGATTCAAGTACATCCATGGCCATGAAAACTCACTAAATGATTTAGGGCCAATCTTTCTTACTCAGTATTATCTATCTAATAGGGTTGTTGTGAGGATTAAATGAAGGCAGAAGAAACATATTTAATACCTTGATAGAACTTAATCTGGCTGTCCAGTCATCTAGAGAGGCCCTGCTAAGAATACTCTCCCCAAAAAGTACACAAAAAGGAAATAGAAGCACACCTTTTCTGTGATAATTCCCATTTTCTGGAGCACAAGGTTGTCCACAGAGCATGATGGCATCCTGACAATGCAATCAAGGTTGCATCTTTTTTTTACATGTGAGTCACATGTATAATGCACATAAAGGTCAGGTGAAACTTCTAACATGGCTGCCACCTTTATTTTTGTGAGTACATCATATGGACATCTCTGCTGGAACAGTTCCTTTCATAGGTTTTGTATGGTGTCTATCCTGTTAATATTCTAAAAAAGAAGTAAGATCTGTGTGATTTCAGTGAGCCTTCAACTCCAGTTGATAAACTGGCTAATGGCACCAATGTAAGTATTGATTTGAAGGCTGTATTTTGTGGATTTTATCATCTTGTCTTTACATTTTTATGATTTTACTCCATTTTGTCTCTGTATAATATTTGTACCTCATGATGCCAATGCATTCCAAATTCAAGGAAATATAATCACCAAGATTCTCTTAACAAACTTTGGTGATAAATTATTTTGTAATCAGGAAAACAGTTTTGCTCAATTTCTATAGGTTATGCTGCTTAAAAATTTTTTTTTACCTATTTATTTCATACATATTGCAGATCTCCCTTCCAAGCTGTCTAAAAACAATTCTTCCAACCATCCCCAATAATAAACCAGCCATGATCTTTAGACTAAACACCTTTAACCAGTAATTTTTAGGAAGCAAGCAAATGAATCCATGTAATGGGAATCTGAAATGATAATGACTTTTTACCCACCCAACTAAGGTATGACACAATCATGGCCTCCGAAAGCAAATCTGAATGAAGGCTGGCATATCTTTATTTGAAAAGTTCTTTGCTATTTTTGCACTGTTAGTGTTTTATAGAGTGGAAAGCAATTAGTTTTATAACAGGGGAATAGGTTCAAACCTTGTTTAAAAGTCAATGAGTGCCTAATTGTTCGGTTGCTTGGAAATACCACCCAATCATTGCTGTTTATGAATCTTGCCGTTTTGATGAAAGCCTACAATTTAGAACCTTTCCACCCCATGGACACCTTTTTCTACTGTTTCTTGCATCACAAAGAAATCTATTACAAACGTGCTGTATCTAATTATGAGTGAGTCTGCTGTCACAGCTGAAGTTGCAGAATTAGCAATACATTTTCAAGATTTGTTTTAAAAAAATACCTCCAACTTATTTAAACAGCTTTAAACGAAATAGGATCATACATGTGGATATCTCCTGCAGAAGAGCAACATATGCGAGAAATAAGGACTAGTAAAGACAATCAGACTTTTTCACAAGTTAGAAATTTCAGAGGGCCCTCCCTTGTCATAGCAGTTTCATCACCATATCCAGTCCCTAATCTCTCAAAAGAATTTAAGTTGTCATTAACCTCATAATTTCATCTAGCTGAAAATGTAAAGAACAATGAAGCAAAATTAACAATAACAACAACAACAACGAATTGAAGATAAACAGCAAGAAAAAAATAACAAAGTACTGGGACTTGCAAATTGAAGTTGAGCGATTGTGGAAAAAGAAATCATGTGTTGTCCCGATTGTAATTGGAGCCCTTGGAGCAATACCTAAAGGCTACCTTGCTATTTGGAAATTTTAAATTTATCAGACTTGAATATTCTGATTCTATAAAAAACCACCCTACTTGGAACAGCTTATATCCTTCGCCATTACCTTAACAGTTTCTAGGTCCTTGGTTAGGACTCGAGCTGTTGAGCTACCAACCAGCCCCAAAGGCTGTGAATTTCACCAAAGATTAACCACATAATAATAATAATAATAATAATAATAATAATAATAATAATAATAATAATAATAATAATAGCACAAACCAGCAGTGATAATTCCAGTGGTAATTGGCACACTGGGTGCTATTCCAAAAGCACTGGAATTACATTTAAAACAGTTAAAAATTGACAAAATCACCATCAGTCAAATGCAAAAAGCCGCACTGCTTGGATCTGCACGCATATTACGAAAATATGTTACGACGTCCTAGGCCCCTGGGTGGGGCCCGACTAGTAACCAATGCCAAATCCGGCGAAACAACTGGCCGCTGTGATACAATTGTATAATAATAATAATAATAATAATAATAATAACTCCGCCATTGCCGGTCCCAAGCCCGGATGAGAAAGGAGGAAGGTTGGGATCAGGTTGGCATCTGGTCCCGTAAAAACCCCCCGCCAACCCATACAATATGGTGAAAAAAACAAATAAGAATTCCATACCGCATCGGTCGTCGCGCGGGTTAACAAGGGCCGCGGCGGATGTTGGGGTCCCTGGACATCCGTCGACAAGTGGGCTACAAGTGGACCAGCCAACAAAACGACAAAAATATAGTGCAGATGAAAACCGTGCCATAATGGCCTGTTACTACAACTCAGAGCCAGAAAAAAGAGGCTATTTAAAGCGAATGTATGAATTATGGAAACAACAATATCCAGATTCAAATGTTAGTGAACAACGACTAGCAGATCAAAGGCGATTTATTATACGGAATAAAGTGTTTAGTGAAGTTGAACATGAGGAAATTCAGGCAAATTGCAAAACCCAAAAAACAATATCACAAGCGGAAATAACTGATATTCAAGACACAACTAAAGACATTATAGTAGAACTCCCAGAAGAAGCTCTTGGGGAGGAAATAACACCACCACCACTAGAACCAGTTATCACTGAACCAACTGATGAACTAACTCAAAAACAAAAAGAATTGAAGGATAAGATCATGGAGCATTTTCTGCTTAATGAGGAAAGGCAACGTTTACCATCACTAAAAACTGTGCCTAAGAAAATTTTGGCCCCTATCATGAAAATGGTTAATGCAGTGTTTTCAACAATTGAACCGGGATCCATCTTGGAAACAAACCAGTTAATGTACAGCGCAGCTGTAATAGTCACTAATGAACTAGGCATTAAAATCAAAGTACCTAGTCATACAACAGAAAAAGCATCAAAGCCAAAGTGGAAAATCCGTTTAGAACAAAAAATAAAAAAATTAAGGGCAGATGCTAGTAACTTAAAGAACATGCATGAGCAACGGCTTAAAAACAACAAAATCATAGATCAGCTAATCAGGAGATATAGATTGGATACAAGAAACATCAATGAAGCTGTAGAGATTGTAAAACAGCAGATAACAGCAACAGCTAGAAAAATTGAAAGATATGAGGCACGAATCATCCAATATAAACAAAATCAGCAATTTCGATCAGATCAACGGCGTTTTTATCAAAGTCTTAATGTAAATGGTGACACCAAAAGTGAAAAACCAGAAAAACAGGCCACAGTTGAATTCTGGAAAGAATTGTGGGAAAATGCAAAGGACTACAACAAGGAAGCAAAGTGGATACATGACTTTGAGAAAAGCATTGGCAACAAACAAATGCAAGTATTAGAAATAACAACAGAGATGGTCAAAAATCGAGTTAAAAAGGTAAAGAATTGGACATCACCTGGAAGTGACCAATTACATGGTTTCTGGCTCAAATATCTGACCAGTTTACATGCAATATTGGCCAGGCAACTGAATGAAATTTTACAAAAGGGCCAAATTGATGAATGGTTGACAACTGGAAAAACATACTTGATTCAGAAAGATCCAACTAAAGGAACAACACCAGAAAACTATAGACCAATAACATGCTTGCCAACAACCTTCAAATTACTCACAGGCATTATTGCAGATAACATGATGGATTATTTGGAAACAAACAACATCTTGCCAGTAGAGCAAAAAGGCAACAAAAGAAGGAGCAGGGGCACAAAAGATCAGCTTCTAATTGATAAAATGATATTAGAAAATTGTAAGAACAGAAAAACGAACTTGAATATGGTCTGGATTGATTACAAAAAGGCATTTGACTCACTGCCACATAGTTGGATCATAAAATGCTTAGAAACAACTGGCATTAGCAAAAATATTACATCCTTTACTGAAAAGGCAATGAAACAATGGAGAACTGAGTTGGCAGTAGGGAATGAGAGCTACGGAATGGTTAATATCAAGCGAGGAATTTTCCAGGGTGATTCACTTTCACCTCTTCTCTTCATCATCGCAATGATCCCACTATCAGTAATCTTAAAAAAAATGAAATTAGGCTACCAAACAGCCAAAAAAGCTGAAAAAAATTTCGCATTTACTATATATGGATGATTTGAAACTCTATGGAAAGTCAGAAATAGAAATCCAATCATTGACAAATACAGTCCGAGTATTCAGCACCGATATTTCAATGCAGTTTGGCATGGAAAAATGCGCCACTGTATCCATAAAAAGGGGCAAAATCACTGCATCTGAGGGAATTGAAATGCCCAATGGCCAACTAATTAAATGCAAAGAAAATGAAGCCTACAAATACTTAGGCATTCTGCAGTTGGATAACATCAAGCATGGAGAAGTAAAAACTATTGTCAGACGAGAGTACACCAACAGAGTTAGGAAAATTTTGAAATCTAAATTGAATGGTGGAAATACAATCAAGGCCATAAATACCTGGGCAATACCAGTTATAAGATACACAGCTGGCATAGTTAACTGGACACAAACTGATTTGGACCTTTTGGACCAAAAAACCAGGAAACTAATGACAATGCACTACAGTTTACATCCACGTGGTGATACTGATAGACTATATCTGCCCCGAAAATCAGGTGGCAGAGGATTATTACAAGTGAAGCAAACAGTTGAAGAAGAAAAACATGCACTGGCTGATTATTTAAAAGAAAGTCAAGAACATCTATTAATCGAAGTAAAGAACAAAAATCTACTGAAGGCCCAACAGACAAAACAAGAATACAGAAAAGATGTGATAAAATCAAGAATGGAGAGTTGGCAGAACAAAGCACTGCATGGTCAATTTCTGGAAAAAATAAAAGATAAAGTGGACAGGGAACAAACTTGGTTATGGTTAAAAACAGGTACATTAAAGAAAGAAACAGAGTCACTAATCCTGGCTGCGCAAGAACAAGCTATCCGCACAAATGCCATTAAGGCCAAAATCGAAAAATCCTCTGATGATGCCAAATGCAGACTTTGCAAAGAAGCTGACGAAACTGTTGATCACATTCTCAGCTGCTGTAAAAAAATCGCGCAGACTGATTATAAATTGCGGCACAATTCAGTAGCACAAATGATCCATTGGAATTTGTGCAAAAATTATAATATTAAAACAGCAACAAACTGGTGGGAACATCAGCCTGAAACAGTCACAGAAAATCAGATGGTCAAGATCTTGTGGGATTTCCGTATACAAACCGACAAAATACTGGCGCATAATACACCAGACATCACACTGGTTGAGAAAAATAAGGTCACAATCATAGACATCGCAATACCAGGTGATAGCAGGGTCGCCGAGAAGGAACATGAAAAAATCGCAAGATACCAGGACTTAAAAATCGAAATTCAACGACTATGGCACAAACCAGCAGTGATAATTCCAGTGGTAATTGGCACACTGGGTGCTATTCCAAAAGCACTGGAATTACATTTAAAACAGTTAAAAATTGACAAAATCACCATCAGTCAAATGCAAAAAGCCGCACTGCTTGGATCTGCACGCATATTACGAAAATACGTTATGACGTCCTAGGCCCCTGGGTGGGGCCCGACTAGTAACCAATGCCAAATCCGGCGAAACAACTGGCCACTGTGATACAATTGTATAATAATAATAATAATAATAATAATAATAATAATAATAATAATAATAATAACAACAACAACAACAACAACAACAACAACAACAACCCTGCTGAGGAGCTTTACCTTGTCGTGGTGGAGGGGCTTGTGCACTCTAGGGATCCTAAGGGCTATGCTGAACAGGTGCAACCATATCAGACAGGTCTTAGGTGAAGGGCCAGACAAAATTAGCTCCACAACCCATTCAAACATGGTGAATATGAGAAAAATGAAATTTATGCTGATTGAACCGTCGCCCGGATTAACAAGGGTTCCGTTGGATGCTATGGCTCCTGGGCACTCTGCGCAAAATGAGCTACAGGGCTCAGCTCCCTCTGCTATGCAACCAGGGCATGGAGCTGACAAGCTACTGGAAGAAAAAGAAAAAAAGTTAAAAATGTGGACTAGGGAACAAAACATCTCTATTACAGAAGCTTACTATCAGTCTGAGCCAGAAAAACGTGGATTTCAAAAATGAATGCATCAGATTTGACCACATGGACTGTGATATCAGTGAACAAAGGACCAACGACATGTAATTCTGAGCCACAAATGTTTCATTACAGCAGAATTAACAGGAATCGAAGAGAAAGCAACTAATGGTCTGAGTATACCAACAAAGAAGAGTAACATTAAAAATGATTTGCAAGCTCAAAAGCAAACTGAGGAAGAAAGGGAGGAAGAGGATGCTGAAATGGATGAAGATAAAGAACAATGAAGCACTAAAGAGCAAGCACCAACAGATAGTGCTCAATTAGCTGAGAAAATAAAGCATCAAATGGAAGATGCTGAAAGCATGTTTGCCAAAGCTGAAACAAGTGAACCGAAAAGAATTGAGAAATGAACTAAAAAGGTAAATGAGACTGTGCAAACCATTCAAACCACTACATTAGCTGAAACAAACCAGCTGATGTATGCAGCAGCCTTCATAACCACCAAAGAATTGGGTTTGAAAATACAAAGGAACCAAAGAAGAGGAGCCTAAGTGGAAAATTCGGTTGGAATTGAAGATCAAAAAAATTTGTGGAGACTTGAGCAACTTGAAAAACCTAAGGCAAGGTCAGCTAAAGAACAAGCAGGTCAAAAGCAGTCTGGAAGCAAGATACGATTTGGAGAATAAGGAGATTGCGGTAGTAATTGAAGAGCTGAAGCAGAGGGTTGTTGCCATTGCTGAAAAGATTAAATGGTATGAAAATCGAGTAACTCAGTTCAAGGAAAACAGTTCAGAGCAAATCAGCACCAGTTTTATAAGAGTTTAGAAAGTGGAGATGAAAAATGAAAAGCTCTGAAATTCTGGAAGAATTTGTGGGAAAACAACAAGAAGCACAACAGAAATGCAAAATGGATTAAGCAGGTTGAGGATTCTGTTGAAGTGTATAAAATGGAAGAATGGTGCAAAGGCAGTCAAGAAAAGTGAAGAATTGGAATGTACCTGGACCAAATGAACTACATGGTTTCTGGCTAAAGGCACTTACAAGTATGCATGAAAGATTGACAGCCCAAATGAACCAGATCTTATAAACACCTGACAATGATGAATGGATGACAACTGGAAGGACATTTTTGATCCAAAAAGATAAAGAAAAAGGAAAGGACCCTGGAAACTATAGGCCAATCACCTGTTTGTCAACAACATACAAGCTCCTTACTAGTATCATTACAAACCAAATTTATGGATACTTGGAAAGAAATGACTTGCTTCCTGTGGAACAAAAAAGGATGCTGCAAAAATTCAAGAGGAACAAAGGACCAACTGCTGATTGGCAAGCTAATCCTAAAGAATTCAAAGAAAAGACGAACCAACCTGTTCATGGCTTGGATAGACTATAAGAAAGCATTTGATTCAGTCCCCCACAGCAAGAAATGCCTGAAAATCTTTGGCATCAGCAGCAACATACAAAAATTCATGGAAATTTCAATGAACCTCTGGAAAATGAAGCTTATAGCTAATGAAGAAGTACTGGGTGAAGTT
The DNA here is from genome assembly GCF_009769535.1 of Thamnophis elegans. Taxonomy (NCBI): domain Eukaryota; kingdom Metazoa; phylum Chordata; class Lepidosauria; order Squamata; family Natricidae; genus Thamnophis; species Thamnophis elegans. The sequence goes on along the minus strand of NC_045544.1, from coordinate 91,022,388 downwards.
GAAATTAAACAAGGCCTTTTCCAAGGCGATTCCCTTTGACCCCTACTTTTTATACTCTCAATGCTACCACTGACAATCATTTTGAAGAAGATGAACTATGGATACGAATTTGCAAAGAAAGGACTGAAAATTCCGCACTTGGTGTACATGGATGATTTGAAGCTGTTTGGTAAAACAAAAGCTGAACTGAATTTATTAATTGAAAGCACAAAAGAATTTAGCCAAGACATTGGTATGCAGTTTGGAATTGACAAATGTGCAACAATGGCAACCAAAGCAGACAAGGCAGAGAAGATGATGGAATAGAACTTGAGAATGAAGAAATGATAAAGGCAGTAAGACCAGAAGGCTACAAGTACTTGGGGATTTTAGAGGCCTCTGACTTAATGCATAATAAAGTCAAGGAATTAAGTTTAGCCAAGTACATTCGACGAATTGGCAAGATATTAAAGTCCAAATTGAGTGGAGGAAACATCATAAAAGCCATAAATACCTGGGCTATACCTGTGATTCGATACTCTGCAGGAATAATTGACTTGACCCAGATGGAGTTGGACAAGGAAGCTTATGACAATGAATCATGCTTTGCACCCTAAAAGTGATATCTACAAAGAGCAAAGGGTAGTCGAGGACTCCTACAAGTAAAACAGACTGTGGAAGAAGAAAAACACAGCTTGAATGATTACATCCAGAAAAGTGAAGAACCAATGATTAAGGAAGTAAATAAAGGAGGCCCTTTAAAGAGAACTAAGTCAAAAGCTAAATATAAGAAAGAAATAATTGAGAAGCAAGCTGAAAATTGGAAAAACAAAGCTATGCATAGCCAATACTTGAAAAGTATTGAAGGCAAAGCTGACGAAAAGCTAACTTGGAACTGATTAAGATCAGGAGCACTGAAAAAAGAAACAGAAGGCTTTATTTTGGCAGCTCAAGAACAAGCCTTAGCCACAAACTACATGAAGGCAAAAATTCAACATGTTACCACCAACAGCAAATGTCGCCTCTGTAATGAGAAAGACGAGACAGTTGACCACTTGATCAGTGGGTGCAGCAAAATTTCACAAACTGACTACCTACAATGCCATGACCGTGTTGCTAAGATCATTCACTGGAAATTGTGCCAAAAGTTTGGATTTGAGTATTGGAGCAATACTTAAAGGGCTATCTCGCTATTGGGAAATTCTAAATTTATCGAACTTGAACATTCTGATTCTACAAAAAACCCACCCTACTTGGAACAGCTTATATCCTCTGATGTTACCTTAACAGTTCCTAGGTCCTTGGTTAGGATTTGACCTGTTGAGCTACCACCACCACCACCACCACCACCACCACCACCATCATCATCATCATGGCATTTTTGATCCACAGGGGAATGGATCATCTAGAGGTTCTGCAGAATTGCACTCATTTTTTTCAAAGAACTAGTTTTGCTGTAGGGGATTGACTCAGCTCTCAGACATGATTCTACTGAGAAGAAGCAATTCCAAAGCTGATTTTAGTGTGGTGCAAAGGTCCCATGTGGAAGTGTCCAAGATGAGATGAGATGATTTGGCAGAGCAAAGAGATATGACCATTCATATTACAGATGGTATTCATGATTTTTTAATGTTCCCATAAAAGTTTTTAAACATTTTCTCTGAAGAAAACTAATACACAATGAAAAAAAACAGGATAGTATTTTGCTTGCTGTTTTTTTCAATCTCATATCAAGGAGCAGGGCAGCTGTATTTATTTCAAGAAGTAGTTTTTTTTTTAAAAAAAGTATTTTGCATTTGTAAACTGGAAATGTAGCAGTCCATCTTACCATCTGAAGATTCTATCAATTTATTGTATTCCAATTCATATTTAGAGCCCCTTTAAGGCCTCTTTAATCTGCATGTCTAATATAACTGGTTTTGTTTTCATTCTTTTCATACCAAAATGCCAATACAGAAAATTCACCCAAAACATGGAACAAATTTACATGCAAGTGATTGTGTGATTGCCTCGTCATATGACCAAACATACTTTCTGTCTATGAATAGCTGTAGAAAAAAAAATAAACTTTTTCCCCACTGAAAAGCAGTGTTCAAGGCATTGGATGACAGTGTGGATTTATAGCCCACAAATTGTACACAGCAACCTTTTGATTTTTTGCACTGGGACACCACCATTGTGGCCCTTCTGCAAACTGAGAGCAAACCTTGAGCTTGATTTATCTGGGAATTTTAAAACTGCAACATTTGGAGACAGCAAAAACCATGCCATTTGTCATCTTAAGGAGCAGAAATTTGAAGTTATTTCCCAGCCCATGGAGAAATAAAGGAGAAATGGCAGCCAACAGACAGGAAAATCAGATTGTCTTCTTCTTGACTTAATTCTCTATATCCCACAAACAAAGAATTTTTTTTCTTTCAGTCATCCTGTCTTTCCTTCTACAGCTAAACGGAGAAACAAAAACAAAACACCCTCTTCCCCTGCCCCCCCCGGCAGAAAAAGAAATTAAAAAAAATCAAATGGGCAACAAATAATTTTACCATTACCAGGTAATACACGTTAATTGCTCAGTTTATATACTCTGAATGACATACCATTAGAGACTGTGTATGCATTGTAACTAGAGCATTAATAAATTTAAAATGTGCCTATTAGAATGACAGCTTTGGAGGTGCAAAGGAATAACAGTTATCACTTGGCAGAAGCCGATCTCACCCCATCTGCCGAGACTTTGCATACATTTTCAGCTTCCTGAGCAATGATTAGGGCTGTCAGAACCTCTTTAACCTTCTAACTGCTGGTCCCAACTGGCCTTAATTAGAGACTAATGAATTCAGAAGATGCAGGCCGTGAGGAAAACTGCCTTGACAGTTTGTGTACAAATTAAGCCCCAATTACTTCATGCATCTTTTGCATTGCTGATACAAGTCTCTGTTATTATTTTTTGAATATGGTCATTTTAGCATAAAGCGAGAACTTTGCTAATATATTTTGTCATTTTTATGGCTCATCATAAGAAAGAGGAAGAAAACACACACACACACACACACACACACACACACACACACGAAAGGAATACCAGGAGGGTCATGAATATGTGAAATAAGCTACTGTAGATGATAAAAGAAATTAATTTCCCTGTAGGGAATAACAGCAACTTTTTTCCTTCTTCCTTCACGCCTTCCCTTCTTTTTATAAAGAAGAAGACAAAAAAAGCACTGTCCGGATATTATTAGTGCTGGTATTATTTGGGTGAATTGGGATAACAGCATAAGACCTAGGTTGAATCTTGCACTCTGGATATTTTTATTAGCACTGTAAACATTGCCATTAACACAGAAAACAAACAAAAGAGAAATTATACACAATGGGAAAAAGGGACTGGCAGAAAATTTTTCCACCTAACTGCTCCAGAAGGAGGCCTATTGTTGGACCCCTCATGCAATGGTTCCTATGTGTTGAATAACGGGCTTTCCCCACAGAAGGCCTTTCCCTCCCTCCCAAGTCATAATTAAGGGCATTTCCCCACTTGTACCCAATCATGGTAGAAGCAGGTCTTAACAGCATATTTTTCCCCCACTGCCATGTTCCTGTTGAAATGATATCTGGGTTAGTTTGGGACAGTGGTGGGTTACAGCTGGTACACCCCATTACGGGCATATCAGTGCCTGCTTAGAGCACCAGGTACCATTCCAGTATGGTGTTCTGGAGGGCCCACCCACCCACCCGCCGTCCTTACCTGTATTTGACCCAACCGGGCCATTTGCGCCTGCACACGGAGCGTACAGTGCCTGCGCGACGCTCCGCCAAGCAGCTGGAATGTCACGGGCAGTGGGTGTGCATGCATGTGCAGCACTCAAGCACATGATGGACGCCAGGTTGCAATGCAATCCGGAACCCACCACTGGTTTGGGAACTGTGGAGTTGAAGGAAGGGAATCATGTTATTTATAATACAACCTCAGCCAGGGAGGACAGCATTTCTCTTAACTTCTTTGAGCTGCTAAAGAAGAGTTTCAAGGATGCCAATGCTTCTTTAAGGAGGAAGCTATCAATGCCATCTTGAAGGAGAGGGTTATACACTGTAGCTTTTGGGGTTAATTTTATAATTGAGTAATTGATGAAGCATCCCTTTTGGGTATTTTGGGTTGTTACCCAATTTCCTTGAGTTGCTTCTGTACATTATAAATAACTTGAGTTAGTTCCAGGAAAAAAAATAGCTCCTGACTCTAGTGTTTGATTCGTAGGAAAATAACACAATAATGATAATGAAAAGGGATGATAACAAAAAAGCCTTGTCTTATCTTGGAAGGTGTAGGAAGAGCAATAAATAACAAACAGGAAAAAGAAGTCTCCACAGTCTCTTACAGCGAGCAGATACAAAAAGAAAAAGAAGGCAACATTTAATGGGAAGATTAATGTGTTTGATTGTGCCATAGATGACAGCATTGTAGTCAGAAAGACTTTAACTTTTTTAAAAAGAAAAATACAATGATTGCTTTAAAAAAGGAAAAAAAGTTCCTGTTTTGCCAAGGTTTATGGGAAGCAAAGAAAACAATTTATTAAGGAGCTTATCTACTTTACAAAACCCTTGTAATTCAGCCTTGCAGAACTCATCAAAATGTAGAAACATTGGGCAGCAAACTCACTGTTGATTATAGAGTGTTTTAGGTTTCATAAGTGCAAAGAAAAAGAATGAGAGTCCATTGCAGTACATGTCTGAACATTGCATATTTGGTGATGAAATGAATAATGCATTAAAAAACCAGTTTATCGAATTCTGAAAGAAAGCTTTTGAAAAAGTCTCTTAACAGAAGCAGGTATAACATATAAGAAAATAGAATTTCTATCACCATGCAAGCTGTAATAACTGTAGTTATTCTGTAGAATGGCAATTAGGAGTAGAAGCTCATAGAAATAAGCTTGCTGTAACACACATAAAAGGGATAACAAAATGAACTATGTTCTGTTGTGGCAGAGGTTCATACAAACCAGCTTAGTGTAGATTTAAAGGGAAAACCTGCAGAAAATGAAATAAAAGGGAATATATTTAAAGAGGCTGTCACTCAGGAAAAGTAAACTATTTGTGAAAGCTAAACTACCAAACAATTACTTAAAAGGAGCATAGTAGTACATGCTACAGATGAAATATTTGATAATGAAAGTGAAGCAGATATGGCTAACATCATAATTTATAGCCTAAATGTGAAATGAGGCCAGCAGTACTAGAAGTGAGGAAAACCATTTAAGTGCAAATGGATACTGGTTCTCTTGTATTAGTTATATTTACCTGAGCAGCATTTCAGATATGATAAACTAAACCCATTAGAAAATTAAAAACATAGTGGATAAAAGAAGATTCCCACTGGAATAGTACTGTAAACCTAAAATATACTACCTAGCAAGGTACATATGCTTAGCAAGCAGTGGTGAGATACGACCGGTATGCCCTGGTACGGGCGTACTGGTGCCTGCTGGGAGCACTAGGTACTCTTCCGGTACAGTGCTCCAGAGGGTCCACCCACCCACCCGCTCTCCTTACCATTATTTAAGCCGGCCGGGGCATTTGTACAACTGCACTGGGCATACGGCGCATGAGCAACACCCCAGCAATCCAATTTGCGTCGGTCATCAAGACCAGAAATTTTGTCTTCCAAGCTTTGAGATGTTTGCTGGAGTCCATCTTCTTACCAGCTACTACCATCAATCTTCAATGCTCAAATGCTGTGATTGTATTTTGTTGGCTTGAAGGACAGAGATATAAAATAGAATTCAAAAGAACATACAATCATGCAGTTGTCTCATCTACTTATACAGGTTAAGCAGTCTGAAAAATTCACATCAGATGGGGTTTCCTCTGATAAGATTTTTCCTCACAGAGATGGAGAGTCTTCTCACCATGGCTGAGATGATTCAAGAGAGATACTAGGAAAGACTCAACACTGTATCAGATATTCACAGCAACTCATAATGACTTGAATACATGGCAAAAAAAGTGTAGGAAATTTAATTGGCATTGGAAGTGTAATTGGAACTTACACTTGACAATGCTGTGTTACACGTATTGTGTGAAGCCTGAGAATTATGGTACTATCCAGGCTGAGAATTAGTGCTAGAGGAGCTACTTGCTGGACATCTTGGAATAATAACGATAAAGGTACTAGGTCACCATTTCACTTGGTGGCCAGGAATGGACCAACCTGTTCAAAGCTTGTGATGAGTTGTTTAGGTTGGAGATAGATTTGAAGAGTATACAGTATAAATGGGCCAAATCATCTAATTCATTCAAATTGCCACCTCTGAGTTTTAATAATTCATGTAGTAAAACAAACCATGTCTCAAATTCAATCTCTGACTTATCTAATCAGAGGCTACCTGTCTGAAAACTTAGAAAATTAGTAGAAGTAGCTTATGAAGTGTTGCTACTTGAAGCACAGAGCAGTATAAAAACAGATGACCTAGCAGTGAAATCTTATTGTAGTGCATTGTCCATTACAATTAAGGGGGTAAAGGACATTTGAAAAGCTCTTTCTTTGACTCTGTTCATTAGTATATATTCTCTGAAATAGCCAAATGGACTAAATGGACCTAATTTGGTGTTAAATGGCATTCTATTTTCCCATTTTAGAAAAAAAGAAAAGCCAATGGGATGAGGCTTTCTCTTGGATATTCCATAGAAGCTGCAGGAGAGAAAGTTAGCTCTTCCAATGCCCTTCCTAGTCCTCTAACCCACTATATGTCATGATTGATTTATCAGTAGAACCACAAAGTAACTGTTCACCACTGAGGAATTTGTGGGAAAAGAGGCAGTAGCTGTGATGGAGATTAAGGCAAGGATACAGAAAAAAAAATTTAAGTCACCTTCTTAATTTTATTGGAGAACAGTTGCATTGATTTTTATACAAATATAATAAACATTTAGTCTCATTTTTCCTTCCAGATATTTCATTGAGAAGGGCTCAGGAGTGGGTTTCAGCCAGTTCATACTGGTATGGGCGAACCAGTTAGTGAAATTTAGCATACCTTCCTGTATCCCCTCTTCGGTGGCCCTGTACCAGAACACTGTCTTCACCAGCCCGCCCACCCCCACCCCCTTGCCCAGTTACCGCTCACTTGCTCGCTTGCCCCAAATGTCCACACCATGCTTGCCTCGCCCACCCACTTCCTTTGCCTGCCCAGCCGAGGCTCCGAGGCTGCAGGTGGCCGGGGAGGTGGGGGGGAATGCTGCCCATCTGTTTTCCCCCTCCAGAATCAACCAGGCAGGCTCTGGGATGGTCAGCAGCCCATGCACCACTGCCATGTGACCGCTGTGGGGGAGCAGCACCAACCTGGACGTGGCTGCAGCCAGCAACAGGACGCGAAGGAGAGGCTGTCCAGCAGAGTGTTCTGAGGTCAAGGGGTTGGCGAGGAGATTGCGCAAGGTTGGAGGCGGCAGGGAGGCAGGACATCGAGGCCACCTTGGGTGCCTGCAACGGGACATGGTATCTGCTGGGCGGCTGATCCTTTGTGCCTTATTGCCATCAGCAGTTGGCTTTCTCCTGCTGATTCTTCCTCTCCGGGAGTCCAGGCGGGCCCTAGGTCAGCCAGCAACCTGTGCGCCGCCGCCATGTAACACTCTGGGGAGCAGCCAGGAAGGATCATTAGGAGAATGTCAACTGCAGCTGGGAGTGTGCCCAGGTCTGTGGGGTGGTGGGGAGATTACGCAGGGCTGGACCGGAGGTGGCAGGAAGGCAGGGGTCGAGGCTATGCCATCCCAGAACTGCTCCGCAAGATAAGGAAAGCAGATCTTCCCTCTCCCTCCAGAGAGCCCATGCTGAAAGAGAGGAGGTGAGCTGGTTTTAATGTGGGCGAGCGGGCAGTTTAATGGCCCACATTCTTTGCTAGTTCGGGCAGGTGGAGAAAGGAGGCATGTAATAGCCAAGGGCGAAAGTGCTCCCCTTTGCCCTTGGTGGTGGTTGTGGTGCTTTATCACAAGCCTCCTTTCTTTCTCTGCCTGCCCAAATGAGCGAAGAAGGTGCTGGCCCCAAACTGCCCACGTGTCCACATTCAAACCAGCCTACCCCCCTTCCTCTCCCAGCAGGAGAGGGGGAGGGAAGGTTCTTTCAAAAGACTGGCTTCTCTCCTTCCCTCCTGCGGCTGGAAAACAGACCTTTTCACATTGGCGGCAGAAGCAAAATCCCAGTTCCAGCTCTCCCTTCCCCAAGCATGTCCCATTCCTGCTGGACCCGCTTTGCTGAATCTGGTGCTGTGGCGATGGCAAGAAGAGACTGCCAGCGAAGCTCTCAGCAATGGCAAGTGTCCTGCCACTGCACCGGATTCAACAAAGCGGCTCCAGCAACAATGGGACATGCTTGGGGAAGGGAGAGCCGGAACTGACTGCCCGGGATTGTGCTTCAACCGCCACTGTGAAAATGTTGATTTTGCCAGTTGCAGGAAGGAAGGAAAGAAGCCGTTTTTTGGAAAGAACCTTCCCTCCCGCTCCAGAGAGCTCATGCCCTTGGCTATCTCATGCCTCCTTTCTTTCTCCCCCACCTGAATGAGCAAAGAAGGCAGGCCACTAAACCGCTCGCTCACCGCATTCAAACCAGCCCGTCCCCTCCTGTCTTTCAGCAAGTGCATTAACATGAGAGGAGTTCCACGCGGACACACACATAGCCTACACAATTACAGTCCTGGAGAACTGGTTGAGATGCAAGTGACGAAATGGGTCATTGCAAGCATAAAAAGCACCGTCAGACCACCTCCCATGGTCTAAGAACCAAGCAACCAAATAAATAAAGTTGGCTTCGCTTCCTTGTATGGCAAGAGAGAAAGTCGCCTGAGATGCCGCTGGGAAAATGTCCCCTTCGGGTTGCCAGAACAGCACGTTTGAAGGCAAAACACAGCTTCCTTATGCGGCAAGAGAGAAAGTTGCCTGAGAAGCAGCTGTGTTTTGCCTTGAAACTTGCTGTTCCAGCAACCCAAAGGGAATATTCTCCCAGCGGCGTCTCAAGCAACTTTCTCTCTTTTTGTGGAATATATTTTTATTATTTTTACATTTAAAACAATGCAGTACCGTGAAGTCGAAGTGATCATACATTATATACAGCTAGTCTCAACCATTAATTATTAGCCTACTTAATACATTGTCTATCCTTCTGTCCAATCACAATATATACAGTTTGTTCCAGTCTTGTCACCTTGTCTTATACCAATCATAAAATCTCTTCCAGACTTCAAAATATTCTGATTCCCCTTTATTTTTAAGTTTAAGAGTGAGCCTATCTGCTTCCCCACAGGCCAACACTTTTCTGATTATATCTAGCCCGGATGGTGTATTTTCTTTTTTCCAATTTTGTGCATAAGTTATGCGAGCCGCAGTTAGTACATGTATAATTAGATAAAGTGTATCTTTCTTAAACCCCTCCTGTATTATACCTAGGAGAAAAATTTCTGGTTTAAACAAGATTTGGTCTTCCACCATTTGTTTTAACCATGATTGAATCATTTTCCAATATTTTTTGCCTCATTGCATGTCCACCACATATGTTAAAAAGTGCCTGGTGTTTTTTTATACAATTTGGGGGCAGATTTTTAAACATTTTGGAGAGCCGTGGTGGGGGGAGATGCCATCTGTAGAACATCTTATAAAGATTTTCTTTATATGCTGTAGCCATTGTTAGTTTCTGATTAAGTATCCAAAGTTTTTCCCACTTAGCCAATTCCACATTATAACCAAAATTTTTCGCCCAGGTGACCAGTTTCTTTGACATGTTCCTCCTAGGCAACTTTCTCTCTTGCCGCACAAGGAAGTGAAGCCAAATTTGTTTATTTAACTTTCTGATCCAGCCTCCTCCGCCCTATTACATTAAGATCCCTGCACTTTCCATTCCTGCTGGAAGCACGCAGGCCATGCGAGCGAGCAGGCGTGCGAGGTCCCCCCCCCCCCCAGATGAACTGAGGGGAGCCTGGAGGCACCAAATTGCTCCCAGCCATCCTCACTCCCTCCCAGCTAAGGGTGGGAGCACCTCAGACACCGCTAGGAGAATGTCCCCTTCGGGTTATCACGACAGCAAATTTCAAGGCAAAATGCAGTTGCTGGTATCGGTGCAGAGATGAGGCCCAGGGCTCATTTCCCTGCCTCCTTCCTCCGAGATCTGCGGGCGGCAGGGAAAACGAGACTTCTTTGCCAGCTTCCCAACTGGCAAAACATAAATCTTTGCCAACTGGAAAGTATGTGTGTGTGTGAGAGAGAGAGTGGCAGAGCAAGAGAGAGAGAAAGAAAGAGAAAGAGTAAGAGAGAATGGTAGGAGGAAGAGGGAGAGAGAGAAAAGAGAGACAGAAGACAGAAAGAAAGAAAGTGAAAGAGAAAGAAGGAGAAAGTCATTGGGGAAGAAAGACACAAAAAAGAAAGAAGAAATGAAGGAAGGAAGAAAAAGGAAAGAAAGAAAGCGGGAGAAAGAGATATAAGAAAGAAAGAAGAAAGAAAGAAAGAAAGAAAGAAAGAAAGAAAGAAAGAAAGAATAAAGAAAGAAAGAAAGAAAGAAAGAAAGAAAGAAAGAAAGAAAGAAAGAAGGAAGGAAGGAAGGAAGGAAAGAAAAAGAGAACTTATGATCACAATTGAGCTCAAAATTTTGGTTGCTAAGCAAGAGTGTTGTTAAATGAGTTTCACCACATTTTACAAGTTGGCCATTCCCATCCGGTCACATGACTGCCAAGCCACACCCACAAAATAGGCCACACCTACAGAATAGGTTCTAAAAAATTTTGAAACCCACCATTGGAAGGGCTGCAATAGGAAGTATGGTTTAGTTATGGTTCTTTTTGCTATACATTTTAGTAAAACTGACCCAATTCTCGAGTGGAGAATGTGGAGGGGAGGGGAGCATCATCCTTCTGTTAGGTTGGTTCCAATGAAGCCTCTCTGGCAACTATATCACTGTAGTTACACTGTAGTCATACTGTAGCTATATCTGTTCTCACCATACTCTGCTCCCAACTCTATATAGGGATGTAAGAGTTACATTTCTGACTTTATCTAAAAATAATATATTTTATTAAGGAAATATAATCAAACAAACAAACCAGAACATATCTTATCTAAGGACTGAGTATCTTTTATTCAGACTATTTCTATAAAAAAAATCATAATTTAAAAAAAAGTTAAGGGAAAGGAGTGGAATGAAACTTCTTTTACAACATTACAAGTATGAAAAACAATTTAAGGGCAGATGCCATTATTACTGTATTTCATCACCTGTAGACTTTATGACAGATTTTTTTTAAAAAAATGTTAATTTGCTAAACTTTCTAAAAACCACACATACTGAAATACCTTCCTGACCTATTTGCAAGATGTTTAAAAAGTTTCAAGTATCGCTTTCTGTTCTTAACTGTAGATTTTTCTTCCAGTGTTTTCCTAAGGTTTCACAAACTTACACAAAAAAATATTAGACCATATCCAAATTTTCATTCTCCTTAAGAGCAGAGATGGGAAAGTTGATGGAATTGGAGAGGTAGACATAGCTTGTGTTGTGGGACCTGAATAGATGAGCCAAGTTCTGTTAGTGGTAAGTTAGGGAGCATTGCTGTAGAAGTCATATTTTAGTTAATTAAATGATAATTAATGCCTTGCATTCAAACCCATCTTTGTGCTTGTAATGTCACAAGTGACCTCTTGAGTCAAACCTTGTCTCGTGCCTGATCTTTTCTTGCACTTCTGTCACATGCACCTTATTCAACTATTTTTAAACATCCCTAATGATGATGACTCACCTGCTTCAGCATTGCACATGGTTATTTCCCCTGCCTAATTGCCCTGATCATTAAGCACTGATTTCTTAGTTTACCTAGATATTTTAAGTGTTTCATTTTAGATTAATGTGACTTATATGCATAAGTTTGTAATCCCCCTCCCAAACGATCTATATTTTGATTGCTATTGTTCTTTCCTAAAGCCAACTTATCAAAAGTTTAATTAGTATTATGATTATAATAGTAATTATTATCTGTGCAAAAACTACTGTTTGCCCATTTGATAATATAATAACTTACATGCAGAACTGGGATTTGCTTTTAGACACATTCAGCAATTGATTTACTGATCATAGTGTCATAAAACATGTTCCAATTTTCAAGCACGTAATGAAATTATTAAGAATCTGTTTCCAAGGCTTCTTATATGGATAAAAGACATAAGCAATAAAACACAGTTGGAAAGGTTGGTTTCACTAAAGACCATTGCTTTTATGTTGAGAAGAGATCAACATATGATATCCCATTTTGAGATGGAAAAACAATGAAAATAAAGTTACTCCACAATTAAAGAATGCCTTATATTTGTGGGCAACCACCAAGGGCTTTCTCAGTGATAAAACCCAGATTTCAGAATGTACAGATACTTGCTGGTTGCTTGCCTTGATATTATTTCAATATTATTTTGGAACACTCAATGTGGATTAGAAATATTCAGATGGGTTTTGAAATTGAAACCCTAACCCTTTTTATGTGTGTTCTACAGATGGGATACACATCTGCAACAATAGAGGGTATGGCTGGGGGTACTAAAGGTTTTTCCTGTCCAGTCATGTCTGATTCTAGGGGGTGGTGCTCATCTCTGTTTCTTACCCGAGGGGACCAGCGTTAACTGAAGATACTTCTGTGGTTATGTGGCCAGCATAACTATACACCAAGAATGCTGTTACCTTTTCATCAAAATGATACCAATTTACTCACATTTGCATGGTTTCTACCTGCTGGATTGTCAGGAGCTGAGGCAAGTAACAGGAGCTCACACACTCGCATAGTACTCAGGGTCTAAAACCTGGGCTGTCAGCTTTCTAGCTGACAAGCTCAGCAGGATCTATGACAATTTACCCTGACCATGGCCAACTCACTGCAGGCCAACTCACCATGGCCGTCTTGCTGCAGGATAAGAGTGGTTTAGGACCTGGCTACCTGAGAGACCGCCTCCTGCCACTTATCTCCCAACGACGAACAAGATCGCATAGGTTGGGCCTCCTCCGGATGCCGTCAACCAGACAATGCCGGCTGGCGGCCTCCCAGGGGAGGGCCTTCTCTGTTGCTGCGCCGGCCCTGTGGAACGATCTACCCGTAGAGATATGGACCCTTACCACTCTCCCGGCCTTCCGTAAAGCCGTCAAGACCTGGCTGTTCCGGCAGGCCTGGGGCTGTTGATTGATATCCAGCCCCACTTAGATGGAATGGATGATGTGGAATTTTAACATTGTATTTTCTATTTTTAAATTTTAAATGTTTTTTGTCTTGTTGTGAGCCGCCCAGAATCCCAATGGGAGTGGGCGGCATACAAATTTTATTAAACTTGGAAACTTGGAAACTTGGAGTTACGCTAATTTCAAAGAAATGATGGAATAGAATAATTAAAGGAAATATAAATGGCAAAATTTGTAATATTTAATATTTTTTATTTATTTTAAATAATTAAATAGAATTGTTAAATTGTCCCACAACAAGTTGTCTCATAGTGAGTTGGCCTTGGTGAGTTGTCCTGCACCAAGTTGCCCATGGTGAGTTGGCCATGGCAAGTTGATGACAATGAGTTTGCCGCGGTGAGTTGGCTATGACAAGTTGTCCCATTCCCACTCAGCAACTTTAACTGCTGAACCATAGTGCCTTGAGGACACTAATTTTACTTTTTGGCCCATCTTGTGAACACTCCTGGACCTCTCTTTTTCAGAAGTTTGAACTGTTCCATTTCCAATCGTTGTACAATTGTCACTTTTGTCTCTTTTATTGGTGAACAATTTTATTGTATATATTTCACATTTGGCTTAATTTTTGAAAAATGCCTTGAAAGTATATCAGAAGGTGAAGAAATGTCATCTTGAATGGCATCTCTAGAATTAAAATTAAATTTTCTGCAGCATATAAATTATAGCATGCAGCAGCATTGAATATTATATTGGCCTTAGCAAAATATTTTTTTTAAAAAAATAATAACAGTTGTTCTGAATACCCATTTTGTTTCAATGCCTTGCATAGCTTTTTGTTCCTAGAGTTGCTGCTTGGGCACATATTTTTAATGTGCCCATATCTTTAACTAAAAATTGAATGTATATAGAAAACCTTTATATATAAGGAGATCTATGAATACATACATACATACATACATACATACATACATACATATATGAAATATTTATATATAAGGAGCTCTATGAATACATTTATCAGGCATGCTGACATGTTGCTATTATGCGTACTAATATGTAAAATCACCACAGAATAAAGGGAAAAAAGTTTATATATAAACATTTCATATATATATATATATATATATATATATATATATATATATATATATATATATATATATATATATATATATATATATATATATAAAATGTATTAATAGAGCTCCTTATATATAAAGATTTTCTATATACATTCAATTTTTAGTAGCTTAACATACCTATAAAAATGATTTACTGCCAAGAAAATATATTGGAGCAATTGTAAATTCTGATGATTTGTGTCTATGTGGTCAGATATATAAAGACAGTGTCCTGATCTGCATAATCTTTGAAGGTTATTGAAATGTCTCTATATTGTTTCTAGCATATCCATGCCAGGACTATGGTTTATGCCAACCTGTTCAATTGTCTATGTCCTTTCCCTACTGCTAAGCTGAAATGCCACCTGTCATTCTTGAACCTACTGAAAATTATAGTTTCATAAAATGTGTTGTCCCCACTGTCAGTTACTCTCCTTTTCAGTAGTCCTAATAGTCACCTAAATTTTCTTCAAATATTATAGATTATCAATGGATGGCAAAAACTAACAGTGTCTATAGAATTGGAGATGTTATTTAGATTGTGTGTCAAAATAATAGGGAAAATTAGGGTGTAAGCCTGTCTTGGACATGGGATGAGTTTAAAGAAGCTTGCCTATACTTTCCCTGATAACCCATCACAAAATCTGAAACAAGGAATACATGATTTTGATTTCAGTGTTCAAAGATCAACCTATATGGTATAATGGGAAATGAAGAAAAGAGGCATATTATATATTCAATATCAGGCAGGTGTTTCCTTAAATCATAACAATCCTCTTGAAAGACTACTGTTAATCACCCCAATCATAGCATTTTAATGTGGAGGAAAAGAAATTTAAGGAGTTTAGAGAGAGACTTAGTTTTATAATTTTAACTCACTGTTATGCAAGCTGTCATCTTTAGCAGTTCAGTGATGGTGTTGGGATAAGAAACTGACCTGTTGGCCAATCTCTTACCCTAAGAAATGTTGGGTTTACCAATTTTTATAAGAGTGAGTCAAAAGAAGCCTTATACTAGTTGTAGTTCTAGTCTTATAGAGTAGTCTTTTCTTAGAATTAAGGCTTACTCCATTTCTCTCATTATTCTGGAAATTGTTTAAGAAAGAACTTTTTTTAAGTGTGGTGTGTCACCATCTTCATCCTTATTTTATTTTATGTTATTTTACTTCTATTTATATTATTGCATTATTATTATCTTACGTATTTTCAGAATGTGATGAATATGTCCATTATTTCTATTTTCTATTTTACACTTTACTGTGGAGATTTTGATTCTGATTTTGTCCTCTAACTATTTTTATAGCTATTGGTTCTGTAAAGAGCTATGAGATGATTTGGCAGTTGATAAGGAGAATAATTATCCTAATCCACCTCCATAAAGTGCTCAGGCACAGCAAATGACTACATGAGTTGTCTTGATTTAATACAAATGAGTTCCATGTATATGCCCTCTTATATACCCCCAGAAGCTACTCATTGGGTGAAACAAGACAAGGCAGCCATGCTACTCCTAGTTTTAGAAAGAGGTGCTGTTATGCGTTGCAAAGTTCCTTTAAACAGTAGTTTGATAAACCAGTGAGCAGAGCAGCAAATTCTTGTAAATTACATGTCATTAGAGAAGACCACTGAATTAATCCTTTATATTTCTATAGTAAATTCCACCATGTGGAAGAGAGTCACTTTAAAAAGATGCTGATACATTTAAATATCAGTCTTAAAAGAGTTAATCTGAAAGGTTGGTCTAACTTTCCTGTTAATTTTGTCTTATTCTGAACAGTAAGAAGTTAAAATCATTTTTTTCTTATTACATTTATAAGATTATTTTTAAAAATCCTTTAGTTTTACACCGTATCCATATCCAAGACTGACTTTGGAAATTTGTTCAGCCATGAATTTGGTCCCCAAATCAGATTGGGTGGTCTCTACACACTCAGCTGCAGGGGGTCATTTCCCGAAATTGTAGCATGGATTCTTATTTTCCTTGCTGGAAATAAAACTGGCTGAAAGCTTCAAATCTCTTCTCTGCTTTCAAGCTTTAGCATTCCATCTGGTAAAACCATTCAGTTAATCTATCCCACCAGGCCAGCTCGAAAGGGGGGAAAAGGATTAAGTAAACAGCAAATTAGAAATCATGCAGTCGTTAGTATGCCTCCTCTCCTATGTAAAACATTTATATTTAACAGGTCTGTGTGACTGCAGAGTATCTTAAAAAGAAAAAGAAAACCCCAACATACTCTACATATGAAAATTTAAAACCTCATTGATAACCCCATCTGGCATACCCCTAATTATGAATCCCGTAGTGACCTAATATTCCCATCAGAAGAAATACAGTAAATATGGAAAGAGAGTATGATTATTAATTTCATTTCCGTTTGTTTCTTGAAATAGATATTCATTTCTACCTTTTTAAAAAATAGTCATATCTTCTAAAACAGGAAAAATGTATTATTTTTTTTATATTAAGCCTTTGCTCTGATATGACTTTAGGAGTTTGATTTTAAGACATAACTAATGTTAATTTAAAATTCCCATATGTTAATAAGTACATATGTAGTGGGGTAATCCTTTTTTAAAAAAAAACTTACTCTACCTACTTTATAAATTAATTAATCTATTAATTGTGTCTGAACATCATGAGAAGCTGCGATTGAATGATCAACCATTATCTTAGCCTTGCCAATAGTTTATTAATAGTTCAGCTCAGCCTTTCATTGCTGCTATGATATGTGAGGATGCACCAGAATAAATTCTATTTGCCAGAGAGCTGTTACAAGAACAATCATGCCTTATCAAAATGAGCTATCTCCCTTCTGATAACATGATAGCAGTTTCCAATATCTAAGGAGCTGCCACAAAGAAGAGGGGGACAACATATTATCCAAAGCACCTGAAGGCAGGACAAGAAGCAATGGGTGGAAACTAATCAAGGAGAAAAGCAAGCTAGAACTAAGCAGAAATTTTCTAACAGTGAGTACAATTAACCAGTAGAACAGCTTGCATTCAGAGATTGTGGGTGCTCCATAACTGGAAACTTTTAAGAAGAAACTGAACAGCTGCTTGTCTGGAATGGAATAGCGGGTTAGGGTTCCGGGTTCAGATTTGTAAAATGTTGCATAAAGTTTTCAGAGATCAAGGAGCAGTCTTGTTCTTTTTCTGAAAATCACAGTTGAATACATCTGGAGAGCACACAAATGAGAAACATCTTCTCACTTCCTCGTCCAGATCTCAAGAGACAACAAGATACCTATCGTAGAAATAGCAGTGTAGGAGGGCATCTTACTACTAGCAAGGGCAGAATTGCAAGGCGGTCCACTTAAAGTTGATGAAAGTGGAATTGAAAGCTAAACTACAGCTCCTATAAAGACTTCAGAGTAGGCTAGTATTGGAACATCAGACATAATTCAAGGTTGAAAATAGTTTCCAGAATTAGTTCAAGGGTCAAAAGGTAGAGCTTCAGCAATCAAAATAGATACCTCTTGAAAATCATAGCTTGTCAGACAGTGGTGGGATTCAAAAATTTTTACTAGTGGTTCTGTAGGTGTGGCTTGGTGGTCATGGCAGGGGAAGGATTCTGTAAAATCTCCATTCCCTCCCCACTCCAGGGGAAGGATACTGTAAAATCTCCATTCCCTCCCCACTCCAGGGGAAGGATAATGTAAAATGTCCATTCTCTCCCCACTCTAGGGGAAGGTTACTGCAAAATCTCCATTCCCTCCCAATCAGCTGAGACTTGGGAAGCAGAGAATAGATGAGGGCAGAGCCAGTCAGAGGTGGTATCTACCTGCTCTCCAAACTACCGGTTTTCTAGAACTGATCAGAACCTATGAATACCACCTCTGTTGTCAGATATCTATTGCTCAGCATTTGCTGCAGGATAATTCTCTGGGATTGAACCTTTAGTTAGTGATCTCTGAATGTTGAAGGGGTATCACCTCATTTCTTGAATTAGCTGAGAGATCTTCTGTATATTAATGGCTTGCGTCTGAGCTTTCGTCTCTGTTGCTCCTGGAATACTGTTCAAGGCCACGAGAACCCCATCTGGTGGTTTAAGCTGAGCTTCAGATAAGGAGATTTCTAGGAAAAATATGTTAATAAAGGCCAAATAAAAGGCACACACGCCAAGACTTATTTCTGGACATTCAGGGAGGAGGGGAAGGTTATTTCCTTATTATTGTTGTATTATTTAGAACTACTTCCAACTATTTTTCAAAAATAGTTTAATTTGAAAACATTAGCAGTGTCCTTGTCTCAAAGTTATAGCTTCATGAATGCCACATCTCTCTCTGTGTGTGTGCATTAAATAAATGAGAGAATTGTAATTCAATCATATATCCAGTAGAATGTATTTGTAACAAAAATGCACTTCTGCCTCTTAACTTTGATCCTTTCCTATCTGTTTCTGGGACTTGATTGATTCTAGCAGTATCCCAGGACCTTTTAAAACAGGCTTTTTAATTTCTTCGTTCCACCCTACTGGATCCACCTACACAAATCTTATCCCCCACCCCCACCCCATCCACACAAATCTTGCCATTCCCAGGGGGTGGATTTACTTTTTCCGGAAAAGTATAATTCTATCCCAGGTTGCAGTTTCATCTTTGAGTCCAGTTTCCTATCTCCCAGTATTGCCTTGGTCTTATCTGGATTCAGTTCAATCTAGCTGTTTCTCTGTTTTTTTTATCCACCTCACTGAACTTAGGCAAAGTTCAAGAGCATTGCTTGCTTCCCTATAGTTACATGGCAAAAAGCAGTGGAGCTAAGTGTGTGTCATCAGTATCCTGATGGCATCCCATTAGAAAGTTCCTAATGGTCTCCCCTGTAGTTTCATGTAGATGTTGAACCACTTTGTTGCCTCCACTGCTGTGTAACAGACTTTCAAATGGGCCTCAATTCATGCTCGATCTGCTTCATCCCAAGGTCTTTTTCTCCCCATTTGCACTTCAGCTGTCTTCCTGTCTGCTCCATTTATGGTTTCCTAGGAAAACAAGGGGCTGATTTGGCTCTACATTAAAGAAAATGGCAGTGGGACAAGTAGTATCAACTAACAGGGATGTTTCTGTATCACACAGCTCAAGCCCATTGGATGAGGTGAAAAGCTCTCTAAACAAATTCAGGAACTATTTGGGAGCTGTACTCTGAACTGCCTGGCCGACTGGTTGGCTGGCAAACAGGCAAGAAGAGAGAATTTCCTATTGTTGTTTCTTCTGCTCCTGAGCAAGATGGCCTCTACCAATTTGTTGGGGAAGCATGCTGGTAATGACAGGTTTCAAGACAGCTTTCTTTCAAAGCTCCACCTCAGCACAACCCAGACTCTTGTGCTGATCACAAAATCTCAGGTAGATTCCAGATTTGTAATTCATTTCAGTCATGTTAGATAAAGCAGGCTGTCCAGAAATCTGTCACATATAAGAAGAAAAGGAAACCCCAAATCACCTAACTTGGACCTTTTCCTTGCCAAAAAGTCAGGATGGCAACCAGGCCCGCATGATCAAAATCCCACTCTTGTGTAATGTGCTTTGATTGGGTGATCACAGCTATCATGTTTAGTTTTTGACACCCTACCCCACAGACATGGAATTATCAGTCATATACGTTCTTTGGTGCTCTTATTCTTTTTATTATAATCATTAAAAAAATTCATTAACACCCTAAATGTGGAAATATTTACAGTGCAATTGCAACACTTCTCCTTGTGCTGCATTTTCTTTTTTCTTTTGGCATGGAAGAGAGATTTCTTTTGAAATCCACGACCCGGTGTTGGACTGAGAACAGATCTCGGTCTCTTAATCTAATGGCTGTTACTGAGGGTGACTATTTTAGTGAGGCACGGTTGGAAAATGAACTTTGCAATAAGTGACCTTCAGAAGAGAAGACTATTAATGTTAATTAGAAGCTCTTTTCAAACTGAATTCATCTATGCATTAGGCCATGTCATTTGTGAACAATGTGTGCATTGTAGTAAACATTAAGACATGACTCAAGTGTCGTTATCAAAATTTTAGAAAACTCATCCTTGGTGTTGCTTCCCCACTCCCTGAAAGATTATAACTGGTTCCTGCAGCAACATCACACAATAGTATCTCTCCTAATGGCTTTTAGCTTTTGCCACTGCCAACTTTTATATTTAAAATCCATACAATTATGGACAATTTGTAAGCATTATGAGGATTGCCATTTTTCCCCCTGCCCTGAGTCTTCATCAGTGAAGACTGCTTTTATATCTAGCAAATGATTTTACTTATAAACCTACATTTATCTGCCCCAATTTCCACTTTATTCTTATTATTGCCATGACTTATTATGCATTTTTAATTTAAGAACGCATTTTCTCCATTAAAAAATTAGAATATTTTCAAGTACCAGAAAGTGATTATCTGTGTTGGTTTTCTTTAATTAACCATTACAGGATGAATATGTTCTTTCTAAAGTGCCTTAACAAAAGAAAACTAGAAAATGGGAGCAAAAGAGTAGGGGTGGAGGTGGGAGGGAAATTATCATCCAAGATTGGCAAGGAAGAAGAAATAAATAAATAAAACATCTTGCCTGATAGACCATACAGCAAAATAACATTTTTATTACTTCTCCTTGTCTTCTTAAAGAACCAGAAGAACATGTTGGGTTGCAACAAAAGACCCTCTAGATTAGTCTTTCTCAACCTCAGTCTCTTTATCATGTGTGGACTTCAATTCCAAGAATTTCCCCACCTGCTTTAGACAATAATGAACATTTTTTTAAAATTTATGATAACTTTCATATCACACTTGCCTCCATTGCAAGAATTTATCCATTTATTTTGTTCTTTAATCACTTGCTGATCCAGTTGGGCTCCATAGACATGCACACATATATTGATTGAAGACCCTCATCTATTTTACGGCAATTTTGCTGCAAATCACACTTTCATTTCTACCCTAGTTTATTTCACCAAACCATGTGAAATTCCCCTGAATTTCTTTTTAAATATTAAATTGGCACAGCATATTATATATTAATAGATGATCGGCCACCATAAAAGCTGATAGCGGCCAGAACATACAAAAACTCAAAGAAGTAGAGTAAGTTTGAAAAATGTGGAGAGATCTGGCTCATAGAATTGCCAAGAGTTGGACATGACTTAATGGATAACATCATCATCATCAGTAGATGATCAACAGGTTCACATTTCAGTGGTTTAAAATCTCTCAGGTATCATCTGAATCTGGCAATTAGCTTGTTTGCAATTTTTCAATAAGATCTTGAAGTGTTTCTCTTGTTACTAATAGTTCTTTCATTTTTGTGGCAAATCCTTCCTGCAAATATAAATTCATCATGGTTATCTATTGATTATTTTTTCTGAGGAAAACAAAATATTTATTCAGACTTTCTATGATTTCATTATTTTTATTTCATGCTGCTTAGAGCACCCTACATCATTCATTCATTCATTCATTCATTCATTCATTCATTCATTCATTCACTCACTCACTCACTCACTCATTCACATATCTTTTTATGGTTGCATTGCCTTTCTGCAAGTTTTTCTTCCATTCTGTACTCTTCATTTGGCAAACTTTCAGAATATTCTATTCCTTCTCTTTTTCGCTTCAGTTTTCCTGTCTTGAAAAATGAAGAACAGCATTTGCCTATTGCTCCCCCAACATAAAGGAGGGAGGTGCTAAGATTTTATTATGGTTTTAGAATAACTGTGCTTCTTCATCCTTGAAAATGCTCTACCTTTCTCTTTTAGTTAGTTAGCATGGTTTGGCTCCAATCTTGTCTGCTTTATTTGAGAAACTAATGCCACCTTTTTATGATTCAGATCAATAATAATCAGAATTTGGCAATAGCTGAAGGTGTCTATCCATAGTAAAACTCTGAAAAACTCATCAGGATCTACAATCTGGAAGGCTTAGAGGATGTGCATGTGATTTACATCTTGTAGGTGCAATGGGTCCCATTATGTTGTAAAAATCTCCAGGATACCTCTTGTTCTGGTGAATTCAAGCAGAGAAATTAAATTAAAATTGCAACTCTGAAAGAGTTTCCAAAGTAGAAATGGGAGAGTAGAAATTGTTGATCAAGCTTTGATGTATTTTGGGAAAACAGAATTCAAATGGCATAAAAGGTATATCTAGTACAATCACTTGTTACAAGAAAATGTTATAAGAGCTTGTTCCTTTCCAACATTTTATAGGATGTCAGTTTTAATAATGAAGACTAGATATGACAGCTAGGAAAAGGTGGGATAATACCAATGGAGCTATTATATATGTATATATATTTATATATATATATATATATATATATATATATATATATATATATATATATATATATATATATATATATATATACTTAAAGTCACAACCCCTGGTATGCCCAAGTATGGGAGGAAGGTCACACTTCCACTCTCTGTCATTAGGCTCGTCACAAGAGTCCATCCAGACAGAAACCCAATATTTTTTACTGTTGCCTTTTTTGTTACATTTGTTATATTTATGCTGATAAATAAATAAAGGGAGACTAGTATAGATCTATTTCAAGCTATTTAGCTCTCATCAGCTAGCCATACCCAAGTTTTTGGGAATCGAACCTGTGCTCTATTGCCTCCCAGGCAGGGAGTTAACCATCTGAGCTACAGAGAACGACTCCTTTATCAGCCAGCCAGGGTGGGAGGTATATACTTAAAGTCTTGGGCATACCAGGGGTTGTGACTTTAAGTATATACCTCCCACCCTGGCTGGCTGATAAAGGAGTCATTCTCTGTAGCTCAAATGGTTAACTCCCTGCCTGGGAGGCAATAGAGCACAGGTTCGATTCCCAAAAACTTGGGTATGGCTAGCTGATGAGAGCTAAATAGCTTGAAATAGATCTATACTAGTCTCCCTTTATTTATTTATCAGCATAAATATAACAAATGTAACAAAAAAGGCAACAGTAAAAAATATTGGGTTTCTGTCTGGATGGACTCTTGTGACGAGCCTAATGACAGAGAGTGGAAGTGTGACCTTCCTCCCATACTTGGGCATACCAGGGGTTGTGACTTTAAGTATATACCTCCCACCCTGGCTGGCTGATAAAGGAGTCGTTCTCTGTAGCTCAAATGGTTAACTCCCTGCCTGGGAGGCAATAGAGCACAGGTTTGATTCCCAAAAACTTGGGTATGGCTAGCTGATGAGAGCTAAATAGCTTGAAATAGATCTATACTAGTCTCCCTTTATTTATTTATCAGCATAAATATAACAATATATATATATATATATATATATATATATATATATATATATATATATATATATATATATATATTATGTATGTATGTATGTATTATCAACTGTTTTATATGAACAGATTATCAATTCCTAGTTTACTTTGAACATTTTATAGCCATTGGTTTGAGCCTAATGATTAAGCTAGGGGGCTATGCCTGATCATGTGAGGATACAGCTGATACAGCAGTGGGCAAAAAGTGGCTGTGTGACCCTCTTCCATTTCTCTGGTTTGCCCTCAACTTGCAGTGGTCAGCATTCAAGCTCTCTCACCATTTGGGGAACCACATCTGGGAGGTTTCTTTGGGCCTAGAAAGCTCAGCTCTATACCAGATTAGTTCTGCTGTTTCTCACTATCTTTACTCACCCCAGAGGATTTGTCTTTAATTCTTTACTTTGTTTTAATGAGGCGTCACAAAGTTTGATTGGAACAACCAAACAAAAGAGCAGCAAAAGCAAAATAAAACAAACAAACCCCAGAATCTTATACATGAACCCTTGGCACAGTTTAGGAATCCTGTGCTTTTATGATGAAGTGAAGCATCAAATTGGATCAGTGATGGAAAAAAGCAGCTGGGCTATAGTTATTACACAAAGACTACATTCACATAATATGTTCAACCTGGTTACTGAATTCTCATAGTTTTGAGGTTTGGAATCATAAATTAATCCAAGAAGCTGAATTCATTTGCAGAACTTGCAAAAACCCAAAATTATATTGACCAAGCATTGCATGCTGTGTAACAGCAACTGCTGGAACTTTAAATGTATCTGGGTATTAATGTTGTGTGAACACATCCAAACTGTTTACCTAACTTCCCCCCCCCACCCCAAAAAAATCAGCTTTGGAACTGAAGTTCTGATCTTTAGATAGGAATTTTGGTATATTTAAATATTATTATTTAAAAGGAAACGTTCTAATTAGAAAGCAGATACCACATAGATCAAAATGCATTTATTTCTGTTCCATTGTACATAAGACTGCAAGACAAATATCCAGAAATAAGTTTGATGATACTTATTCCTAAGGAATGTGCACAGAGATACTTTACAAAAGTACATTAGTTTGGGGAAATTCATAGGAAGTTAGTTGAAAAATCAGTGCTTATTTGAAATATCTCATTGTTGAACTAAGATTTATTTGGAAAACAAACCTCCTAGTACTAATATGTTATAGATTTCTGGTTAACATAATGGCTGTCTAATGAGAAATACTATCACTTTGCTTCTGCATTTTAAAAAATTATATTAACTATGTTGGATGATCAGCTTCTTCAAATACCTATTTTCAAACTCTGATAAAAAAGTGCAGAACCTTTCTTATCACTCGCTTGTGCTTTTATATTATGTGTAGCGCTTATCTTTTCTAAGAGAAATCAGTTTTTCTTTAATATTGAATATGAAGTGAAAGAACGCTCTTAGGTCAAAGCAGGATTGATCTGAAGCAGTTACAGTTTAAAATCTCATTAAACAGTGGACAAAGAATCACACACTATTAAAATAAAATGCTTTAAAATTTGAAAAGTATTATGCACGCCACACAGCAGAAGATCAGATTTTTATTAAAGCAAGTTTTAAATGCTGATTAATCCTCTTGAGAATCAGTTTCCCAAAGCTTTGGCTAGCATTCAAGTTTTTTTTCCAAAGGGGCCCTTCACTTCCATTACTGTGAATATTAATTGAGGGACATTATAACTAAGGAAACTAAATTACAGCTGTCATTGCTTACATCTAAATAAGCCACTGGAAATTTAACCAGGGCAGTCACACTGAAGAGTTCTCTCATCTGAATGGTCACCCATACCTCGTTTTTTACACACAGGGAGATCAATATGCCCCAAACAAGTTTTTCTGACAACTTTTCTTTCAGTCAGAGGACAGCAGCAGTGCACCAAAGAAAGGATATTGTCACTAGGATCCTAGCACCACAATCCAAATAAACAATGACTATTACAAATTATATGCAGGTATGTTTATTCCATTTATTAAGTAAATATAAATGTGTTTATTTGGATTGTGATGGTTGAATAAAGGATTTCAAAGCAATTCTTGGATAATATTAATTGTCTAGATCAGGAAGCCTTGGGGACCTTTGGGTAAAATTTTCAATGCTCTTAGCACATTAAGGATTATTTTTATTGTGAGGATTTTGAGGACCTAGGATATCCCTGCTGTAAGAGAAGTGTTTCACCTTTCTAAAAAGTTTGTTCTATTGAACTTAGCCAGTCACAAAACATCCAATTACTAGACAGCAAAGAAGTCAACTACTAATAGATTCCCAGTACGTCCAATTCCTCCCCACCTTTGTCTCTTTCCTGGCTAATCAGGTGTACTTTGTGGACTTAAAATCCAAGAAACATTTCAACTTCAGAGAGAGGATTTTATCCTGGCTGCAGTGAAACTATATCTTCATTCCCACATTCTCAAAAAGTACATACAAATTAACACTTTTTAAACTTGTTATAATCTAAAACAATATGAACAGGAAAATAAAATAAAAATAAGGAGCACAAATTAACTTACTCAAATCTTAAAGACTTTCTTTAAAATCCAGATTTCATCACTTATTTACAGCAGAGCCATGCTAACCTCAGATGTCCCTACATTCAATGAAACTTGCAGCCCTGGGAATTCTAAGACTTTCAGCCTGAGTTATCTGTTTTATCTTTAACCATAGTTGTGGAACATGAATGGTTGGTACCAAGACCTGCACTAAATACTTCTGACTCATTGCAAACATTCTGGGTACCCAGACCTGACCTTTTAAGATCACTGATGAAAAGTTGTCAAATTTGGATTTGGTTCTCATTGGCTACCAGCAATGATTTATGTGAAAACACGATCCCTCTATTTTTGGAAGACTGTCTCGGTCTTTTCTAGCTTATTCATTACTTATTACATTTATTTGGACACGTCAAGTTAGTATCTTGCAAGAACAAAAAGTTGTAGGTAGACAGGCAGGCAGGCAGGACTTATACAATAAAAACCTTCAATTTTTCTCCAGAACTGAAGAATTTAACTGAATAAATTGACTGAAGCCAACTTAACTTCACTCTTCAGCCTTAAACACATTTTTAAATACTTTTGTCTGACTTTCTGCTGATTTCCTGACAAACTAGGTCTTTTGGACTAATCACTGCTAATTCATGCCAAAGAGAAGTGAGACTCTAGTATTTTATCTATGAGGAAAGGTTATATTGTTTTGCTACTCCTAAGGAAGAAAATTCTTGGGTGACAATGGGACATTTTGGGGTACAACATTTGGGTGTCAACTGTTTTGACATCCAATCTGTCAAAAGACAGCCAGGGACCATTTGGCATTCATCAACAAACCTTTTTCTTTGACCATTGATATAGATTTTAGAATTTCTCATACTCCTTTCTCATACTCCTTCTTCCTGATATTGGCATCATCACTGCTGTCTTCTGTTCCTTATATACTATCATGATGTCTGATTGATTGGCCTATCTGTCTCATCTAGAAGTCCTACGGGATCTTAGCTTTCTTGTTCTCCATGATCTTCTGTGGAATTTCCCATTTGGAGTTTGGAAGGTGTAGCCCATACACTGTGCATCAGTTCCTGCACACAGTGCTAGCTACTTAGCTGTGCCACTCATTGTATGCTTTTCCTGGCTTCATCTTATACCTTGCCACTTTGTATTGGACTGTCCCTGAGATCTCTCTGCACAGTCTGTACCTGGGGTTCTGTCTAGTGTGATAGATTCCTGCTTCTATGGATCTAGTCCCCCGTTTTTGTGCTGCTGTGATCAGTGCCTCAGTGTTGTCTTTTAGTCCATCTCTTTCCAGCTAATGACAGGATTTCCCAATGTCTGCTACCTCAGCACTCTGTGAGATGTACATCCCATGCCGGACCTTGTTTTGCCACAGACTTCCTGTGATTGATCTTTCCTCTCATGTCTGCTTTGCCTCAGGCATTCTCTCTGCAGCTCATCTTTGGATGCCATCTTGCTGATGTAATCCTGGATGCTCTGGGATATATATATATATATATGTATGTATGTATGTATGTATGTATGTATGTATGTATGTATGTGTGTATGTGTATGTGTATGTGTATGTGTATATGTATATGTATATGTATATGTATATGTATATGTATATGTATATGTATATGTATATGTATATGTATATGTATATGTATATGTATATGTATATGTATATATATATTATGGCTTTGATTTTCTCTCTCTCTCTTTCTCTCTCTCACACATACTCATTCTTACCAGACCTCAATGTTTGCTAAATGTATGCGTATGTACAATTAAAATGAAGGATTTCCCCATTTGCAATAAATGAATGAACACATAAATAAGTATGTGTACTGCTGTGATGTTAAAATATTTGCAGATTCTACAACACCAGGTGGCTTTGGATCTGATGATTTGGTAGTTAGCTGAGTAAGTTCCTGCTAATTTTGCTGTCACTTCAGTATTTCCTTCACTGCATGTGTGTGGTGGATTAAGACTTTTGCTGTGATCATTTAGAAAAACAGAATCTTGGTGAATTTTCAATGCCAAATTCATAAAACACTTATGGAACGATGTTTCTGTGACTACATAGAGGCAGTTACTTCTCCTACTGATTAGGCATGCCGCATTATAGCAAGACGATTAAAAATGTATAGTCTCTTGTTTTACTCAGCTTATTTGTCAGCCACAGAAGATTGACTCTTGCATAACATTTTAAAAAAGGATTGAGTTCTAATTATGAAAAAGAAAGTTAAAAAAAGATAATGGTGCAATCATAACATCTCTCTGAGTTTGTACATCTCGGTTGCTGTTTGGCACAAGGCATGACAACTTTGTGCCAAGCTGGCACAGAACTGCAGTATGTTCATGAAAAAGGGGCTGCAGTTTAAGAGGAAAAGCTAGAAGTGTTATCTATACACTGTCTAATTATGCAACCTTACTGTCCCAGAATGAGATTTCTCAAACCATTTCTGACATATGGGAAGAGGGGAGAACAGCTGGTCATTAAGGTTTTCTCAAGACTATTTAGCAACACACTTGAATGTAATTAAAGTGCTACATTAAATACTGCACTTGCGTACAATGTATTTTTAATCTTTATGGCATGCTATAAAAAGAAATACATGCAAAGCATGGAAGTCTCCTCCTTCATCCTCTTTGCTCTTAAAAGACAGCAAGGGATTCCCTTCTGCCCTTTTTGGATTGCCTCGAGGATGATTGGACCCTTTATGGGCATTTTACCTGGCAATTTAAAACCTCAGAACAAGCAACAGAGGACAAATTTAGCTGCATTTTTAAAAGGACTCTGCTAATTTTTAAAATGGAAACTGGTTTGAATTATGATAGCTCTAAATTCTTCTTTTCCCTCCTATCAATATATTATTTAATGTTCTTAAAGTAACATTAATGGTAAATACAGTCTGAACTTATGACAAACACAAAGCAGTTCTTACCAAATGTTTTCACCTTTCAAAGAATGAAAGGTTAAATCATGGCTCTATTTCATGATTTAACTAAGTCATGGGAAAGAGAAAATGGGTCATGAAAATTTCAAAATCCAGCCAACCCCCCAAATTAATTTTAACCCTAAGCAGACCCTACTTTCTGGTAAAAAAAAATCCCAAGTCCACTGACTCCATGCAAACTATTTCAATTGTCATAGCCTGCAACTACAAGGGCCAAGGTCATAGCCTGCAACTACAAGGGCCAAGTTAAAGAAATGTATGATTTCATGATGGCACTAACCCTAATTGCCCCACAATTGATTTTAACCCTCTAATGTGTAATAAGGTAATGAAAGCAGGAAGTGGAGAAGAAAGAGGCAAACTTCCAGCATCTTTTCAATGGCTGGAAGGATAAGAACTTGGTCAAAATGACTGAACTGATGGTGGGCCTGGTAGATAGGGTGAACATATTGTAGGAGGTAGGAAATACTGTTCTTCACCTTAATGCAAAATAAAAATACCAACCAGATATCAAAATAATCCTTCAGTTTTGCTACATTTTCTGCCAAAAGTTACTATTCATTCTCACCACTGTGAAAACCACAGTACATATGCAATCAGTAGCTTAGCAGTCACCATTTCCCCCCACTGATGCTATCTAATGATGCAAACTCATTCCAGGAATTTGTAATGGAGAGGTAAGAGATGCTAAACTGACGGGAAGTCATGGAAGATGGTACTTTCCCAAGGGTTGCTGCGTATATTTCTTTTTAGCACTGAGTGAAACTCACTTTACAACATAGAACTTTGGTGTGGAACATTTCGACAAAGAATCATGATAGGGACAAAACCAATATGATGTTTTTGTGATTAAAAGATGCCAGACTGGGATTAAGGAGACTCAGGTATATCCACCAGCATCCCCATGAAAACTCACAGGATGATTTTGGGTTGGTCACCTCCCTGGCCATCTTACCTCATGTGGTTTTTGTTGTCAGGAAAATTTAGAGTGAGGAATACTATGACATTCTTGAACTCCTGAAAGATAGGATATTAGGAAAGTAAGTTATCAATCAGTCAAGTAAACCATCAAACAAACCTCTGCATGCAAATGAAGACTGACTTTGTAAGAATAGTGTAAGAATAAGGTTGCAATAGGTAGATCACTTACCCACCATTAACATCATATTACATAGCATAACATTGGCAACTACTTTTTTCTGCTTTCAAGTAAAAGAGGAAAAATGGGATGTGCAAAGGACTGGTTCTCCTGTTACATACAAAAGACTAGTATACCCTTAAATATCCCCATAAAGTGCAATATTTATACCAGAAACAGTTTAACTTTTCTAGATTCCCATTCCATCCAGACACCTCTCTTAACAAATCAAGGAATTAGAATGAGAGATATTCTATTTCAAGCCTCATTCAACAATCAACACCTAGATCGTATGTGTTTGTGTGTGTGAATAGATATATATGAATTGAGATTTTGGAAATTGCATGTTTGTCTTTATTATGTTTTAAGTTTGCAAGGTGAGTAGAAGCCTATTGTTGAGTTTGACTCTGAAAAACTTATTTTATTGGTTCCTGCTTAATCTAACACTATAGCAGGATATTGTCCTTCTATCCAGTTTCTCAACCAAGAGAAATACAAGCATTAACTGGTAGAAAATATACACAATGGTTGTGAATACCAGCTCATTAAGAATGCTCATTTAGGAAAATTATGTGGTTTTAAGGCTTACTTCTTCCTTGAGTGTCATGTTGCTTTTTGTAACTTGGTGATAGCATAGAATTTCACAGAAGCTTTGGCAATTTGGAATGGATTAAAGATAGAAGGATAGCTATTTATCCCTCTCATTTAAAGTAGCCAAATGTAAAATATAAATGAAATGATGATATAATGATACTACCCAGCTCACTCCTCTCAAAACCTATCACTACATTAGACTTACTGAACTATACTAGTGAAGAGTCTGTTATTTTTTCAAAAGAGAAAAAAGCATATCCAATAAACAAGCACTGCAGCATTTTCTTCTGAAAAATATCTAATTCTCAGGCTAAAGCCACAGCTGCAGAAAACTATTCTGTATGTGAAATGTTTTCCCATGGTATTGAAACAACTAGAAAACTAGAAAGATTACATACTGTAAATCAGATCTATTATGGATTTTAAAAAATTCTAATATTCAATATTAAATTGTAATCTAATCAATCAATGAAACTGGGTAATTAGAGCACAGAGTTAAGTAAGATTCATCCAATTTAGCATCTCAGACTTTAGGGATTCTCCGAGAAAATTACCACATTAACCTACAAACAGTGGTGGGTTCCTATTGGTTGGGACCGGTTCAGCCAAACTCGTAGTGGTTTGGTGGCCTGGGTCGCTGGAACCGGCAGCAACCCAGGCCTGCCATGCTCCCGAACCAGTTCTCTGGATGGTGCCATAGGCGCCATCATCTTGTTCTTTGCTTCTGCGTATGTGCATGGTCTCAAAGCATCAGTGACGTGCGGTGAGGTTTATACCTGGTGAGGCTCAGCTGGGCATCCTTTTGCGAAGCAGCGAAGCAGGGCAGCGGTTGGCCTCGGCGGGGGGGGGGAATTTGCATCGCGGGAGCAGCCAAGCGCCCGGGTCTGCAGCAAAGGCGCTTGGTGGCTCCCGCGATGCAAAGTGCCCCGCAGCCTCCGATGCTGCCACCCGCCCGCTGCCCTGGCCTGCTTCTCCAGGCTCCGCCACTGGAAGTCCCGGATCGTCTCTGGGGGAAGGCTGGGTGAGAAGCGGAGCGAAGCTTCTCTGCGGCCTCCCAGCGCTGCGCAGAGGCTCTTGCAGGAGTGCGTGCCAGCGACCGGTGGTCTTGCAGCCGGGGCTGCTCCGGGCCGCTGGCTGCTGGCATGCACTCCTGCGAGAGCCTCTGCGTAGTGCCGGGAAGCCGCGGAGAAGCTTCGCTCCGCTTCTCACCCAGCCTTCCCCCAGAGGCGATCCGGGACTTCCAGCGGCGGAGCCTGGAGAAGCAGGCTGGGGCAGCGGGTCACTTTGCATCGCGGGAGCCGCCAAGTGCCCAGGTCTGCAGTAAAGAGCCAACTTCCTCCTTCTCGCCCACTCCTCTCTTCTCTGAAACCCGTCCCGCCCAACGTAAGCATGCTCAAGAAGACATGATTCGCTGCTTGCAGATCAGGAGGCGGGAGAATTAGTGCCTCTTCTCCATCTGAACTTCTTTGCCTTTTAACTCTTTCTTAACTTTTAGAAGGCGAAAAATTCCTTATGGAAAGAGGCCCCGAGTTCTCTTGCCTTCTGCTTTGGTTAACACTAAGCAGACACCAAGCCACTGTGACCTGGAATCTGGTAGCAACTATCTTGGCTTTAATTATTTAAAAAAAATATTTAAATTTCTTTCTTTTTCCTGAGGAGACTGGTGAGGCTTTGCCTCCCTTGCCTCTAGTGACTGCACGTCCCTGCAAAGCATGCCCACAAGCGAACCGGCAATAGTGCCTGCTGGAACTGACCCCTGCCTACTAACCTTCATAAGCTATTGTTCTTTCAGAATCTTTAGGGTGACTACAACAGCCCTTTTGCTCAAAGTCTTAGTTGAATTGCCACACCTGCCATCCATTGCACATGGTGAATATTTATATATGATGGGTCTTGGATGGGGGAGGGGGGAGAGAATAAAGGTTGAGATTATGTTGACACCAGGTTCTCAACATAATCTCAAATAATCTTTGACCTTGGTTCAAAGGGAAAATAGCAAAGTTCACTAGGTAAGAGCTGACCATGAACTTTCACTGTAAACCTGGATGGATTATTGTGAACAGGACATAAAAGATACGCTTCTGTAAGCCACCCAGAGTTGCTCTACTGAGATGGGCAGCAAACAAAGAAACAAATAAAGGCTAGCATACAGGATCATCTTTTCATAGTGTAAAATTTTACCAGACAGTCTCTGCAACATGCTCAGCCTGTGTAGAATTCCATGTTACAAAGCCACAACTACTATGTCCTCAAGACGAATGGTCAAAGCTACTGGAACCCTGACTCTCCTGCTCCCAGCAGAACTTCTGCTGAAGCTCTCATGACATTCATATACAAATCAAACTAGTGAATCCTAAAATGAGGTAGCTGCAACCCAATTTTGTGGTAGCTTGTGGATTGCCTGGCTCTCTGGACATCATAGGTTCTAATCTACATAATGTATATGGCTCTATTTCTTCTTCACACAACTACCATTTTTGTGAGGATTAGGAACTGATTCAGTGTCACTCATTGTGCTTCATAGCTTAATGGGAATGTGAACTCAAGCCCTTTCATTCTGTAAGCAATACTTCCTAAGAACTCCTCTCTTCTCCACCATAGAGTTCTGAGGAAAGTTTTGGGACATCATTATACATGGATGCAATTCCTCCTTTGGCATCAGAAGCAGAGGTGGGTTGCTCCTGGTTCAGCCCGGATTGGACAAACCGGTAGTAGCGGTGGTTGGAGGCTCCATCCACCTGGCTGGATGCTTCTGCACATGTGCAGAAGCGTCACGAGTGTGCCCGAACCAGTAGGAAAAATATTGGCAACCCACCACTAAGAGCTTTTGATCTTCTGCAGACAGTACCTTAGAAAGACTAGAAAGAGAAAAAGACAGCTCAGAGAAAACAGGAAATCACTTGTAGCAAACGCTCTCACATATAAGCACATGTATCACAATTTCAGGAAACAGAAGCAGAACCTTTCAGGAAGATGATTTCTTTGACCATCCTTTTAAAATAATAGAAATGCTCAGGAACAGCAAAATGAGTCTTAAAGCCAAAAGAGTATCTTGTTTTTAAAGAATTTTTAATAAAGATGTGTCCCATTCCCCCTCCCAATTAAAAATATGTGCTGTTCTAAAATTTTTAGAAAGACATCTCCCCTCCTGCCCCCTAAAGTTACCCAAGCAGCAATGCATTTTTGTCCGAGACCAGCTGATTTCAGTTTAAAATTATTTAAAGCCCTTCTACAGAATTGGCTATTATCTTGCATACCCCCTGGAGAGAAGGGCAGCTTTAGAGGGATGAAGAATGGAAGAGATCATTTCTCAGGTCAGGGAATTTGACTATATAATCTTCGTTTTCTCTTATTCTAAAACAAAAATGCATTAGTAGAACTAGATTGACTTGAAGGACCATAACAACAATAATATGCTATCCAAATGGCATTATTCAGAGGTGGCAACATATTGTAGCATTCATGAACCCTGGGTCAATACTCCTAAGATAGTGGCCAAAGTCATTGAAAATTAAATTAAAATTTAAAACGTTTCACATTAACTCTTGATAAATTCCCAAATCTTGTATTTTTTTAAAAATGTTTCAGTGAGAACATCTGATGTCTCAGGTTAGAACCAGCACAATATAAAGGATAAAATCTTGAAAGATTAGGAAATGCTATAAAAAGGCATTCCCCACCATTTTTTCTGCCCATAGGTAATCTTAATATAAATAACAAGATGGACACAGTGACTCAGTGGCTAAGATGCTAAGCTTGTTGTTTAGAAAGTTCAGTGGTTCAAATCCCTAGCGCGTATAACAGAGTGAGCTCCCGTTACTTGTCCCAGTTTCTGCCAACCTAGCAGTTCAAAAACATGTAAAAATGCAAGTAGAAAAAATAGGACTGTCTTTGGTGGGAAGGTAACAGCATTCCATGCGCCTTTGGCATTTAGTCATGCCACCCACATGACTACGGAGACATCTTCGGACAGCACTGACTCTTCAGCTTTGAAACGGAGATGAGCACCACCCCCTAAAGTCAGAAATGACTAGCAAATATGTGCAAGAGGAACCTTTACCTTTACTTTAGATAATCTTTGAAAAGATTGCCAATTCTTAGCGTGGTTGGTCCAGCAGCAGCTTTCCTGATGTTCTGATTCAGAAGTTCAGATATAGCACAAGAAAGCCAACTTTATTTTTCATCCATCATTTTTCATCTCAAAATAGAGAGTTTGTATCAATCAGAATCAGACCTCCTTTCACACTGATCTATAGCGGTTGGAACTTCCCAGCAGGTATAATACAGTCTGAAGAGAAGGTTAGCTGAGGTTCAGGGTCCTATGCTTTACAACACAAGTGTGGTTGATATTTCAGTTCCATTTTTCCTTCAATAGAATTATTGCAGAACACTTTCAACTGGTCTCTAAATGCAAATAACCAAGTTAGTAATGAAGGTGTGAATTATATAAATATGTATCAAGCATTGCAGTTTTACTTTTACAGACATTACAGTATGCAAATATTTGTTTTCCTCTTTGTAGTCATTTCTCTAGGTTATGTACTGACGCTAATATTATTTTATGTTGAATTATGAACTGGCAGTTCTGTGAGAGATCAGTTGCAAAAACAAGGTGCACTTAACATGGGCAATTTCTGAATCTTGGACCATGCATTATGCTTAGGAATAGTGATGTTCTAAAACAGAAAATTGCTGGTACCTCTCATGGGGAATGCTTCCCTCAGACTGAGCCTATTGTCAGGATTCAGATTATAAAGGCATTGCAGTAGTAATAAAGGGTATGCATATCCACATGTTGCTCTTCCTTTAAAAT
The DNA here is from genome assembly GCF_009769535.1 of Thamnophis elegans. Lineage (NCBI taxonomy): Eukaryota > Metazoa > Chordata > Lepidosauria > Squamata > Natricidae > Thamnophis > Thamnophis elegans. The sequence continues at coordinate 90,986,866 of NC_045544.1, read as the reverse complement.
ATGTGAACAGAAAATCCAAGCCTAGTAGGTGTTGGAGAGATCAAAAATGTCAAGAGATACTCTTAAAATGTTTAAAATTTAATAACTGTAGCAGAGAAGGATTGGACAATGATTAAGAATAACGTAGTTATAGCTTATTGGTTAAAGAGACCAGACCACTGCATGTGGGGATTTGAGCTGTGATAGGTTGCTGTATGTGAAAAGGGAGAGTTTTCTTGTTTCCCACCTTTTTCCTCTGTCCACTCTGTGTTCTCGCTATGATTTACCTCATGAAGTTCATGCTGTGTTGCTTTACCTGATGATGCTCCTGTTTGCCTATCTTATTTACTGTGAATATATTTATTTATGTAAAACTGCTGGTTCGTGTCAGAATCCATTTGGACACCAGCTATTCAATTCCCTGACAAATACCTCAGAACTTGACCAGAGGTGGCAACTAACAAACAATAGCTTTTATCTTTACACAGTAAAAAAGAGGCCAGAATACTTAGCAGTTGGGGAACAAAAATGGGATAGATCTAGGATCCACTTTTAATACTGCAGTTCAAGGCTGACCCAGGTTGTTGTATTGCTTTAGAATTAGAATTAAAATTCTTTATTGCCAAGTGTGATTAGACACACAAGGAATTTGTCTTGTGCATAAGCTCTCAGTGTACATACAATAATAGCGATAGGTCATTATCATAATCATTGTAAAAATAGGCAGAATAGCAAAGGATAGACTTTTCCAAAGACCACAATCATAGCATGCAATATAGTTGAGAAGTCACAGAATAGTGGCCTTTAGCACCCAAAATCGGTAGCCAGAGGTATCCATTCTGCCCATTGGTGGTGTTGGTTGTATCTGATAGCTCCATAAAATAGGAGACAAACTCCAAAGACACCCAGGTATAATTCCATAGGCATCAGAGGTCTTCTATTAGAGGTCAGATTGAATAAACTGGAAGTAACCTGGGAGCAGGAATGGCAAGTCACTAATCTGAATGTGGATGACACTTCATTGATTCATGTGTTGCTTGGCTGCCAGCCCTTTGAGGTAGCCCAGACAGGAAACCAAAATGATGAGTACTAATATTGCCTTTGTTGTAAAGTTATAGTAACAGAATCTTGCAAGTCTGAAAGAATTTCTTTGCTCCCTTTCTTTTACTTTCAAGAGAACCAGGAAGACTCCCTTAAGAGATTCTTTCACTTAAGAGATTTATTCCTGTGTAGGTGGAAGCACCTGACTTTTCTTTAGGCTGCAAAGGTCCTGTCTTCAAAGGTCTTTAAAGGTTTTTCTAACATCCCATTACATTGGGATTCTATTCCAGCCTGATGATTGTGAGAAGCATTGGTGTATTGATTTGAGAAGCTACTCAGCACTTTAGTTCACTGCTAAACATCTATTTTGTAGGCTGCTAGAAAGAGTGCACCCTCAATGGGAAACAGTTCCAAGGACAATACAAGAACCTGGGTGATAGTCATGCAAAACTGTCCTCCATTCTGACAGAATTTTCAAGAGAGATATGCCTTATACCTCCCTGCAACAGTACTTTAGACTCTAGAGAAGCAGGAAATAATTTGTTTGTGCATCTGAATATATGTGAAGGAATACTGTATATGCAGGCAACACAATTATCCATTTCCCCTCCTTGATCTGGTGCATAGATTGCATGCCTTTGTTCTAGAGAATAGGGAGGGAGAAAAACAACCACCTGTGGAGTTGTCACATGTGCATCCAGATATGCATTGCTAGAAAGTTGTCGTCGTTATTATAAAGGTGATTGGATCAATGTTAAACTCCTCTGAATTCAAGAGAGCTTTATCCCACATCATTGTGCAGTCAATTATAGTTTAATGTGAAAGAATATTGAAATAGTATACAGAAGATCACAGATTCACTCCGCTAACATTACCATTTAAAAAATCCTTAATTTTGTTTGAAAATGGCAGGGGTTTTCCTTCTTTTTCCAATTTTTTATTACATACCACAGCAGAACACATAAAGGATTAAATCCAACATCATGTTTAATGCATCACTGAAAGTCATGTAAATATTTCTTTAAAAATTACTCAGGTAAGAACATGTATTTTGGTGAAATCAATTTATGGTTGGGAAGAGTAACTTTCCCATAAAGTTTGCAGAATTCCCATAATTCACAAAGAAAGAAAAGAAACGAGAAGACAAGGAAAGGAAAGGAAAAGAAAAGAAAGGAAAGGAAATGCTATTAACTCCAGGTGAAAGCTTTCCATTGGTTAGTCATGAAATTTTTCTTGCCAAGATTAGTAGCAGCTTGGGACAAATTATTTTCCCATTAATCAATTTCTCAAGTCATCGTGGCAAGGTGATGCAGAATATATTAGTGCCATGTACAAATTCTCTGATCATTCACATGCTATATAAAGGATATTATAAGTAACTTATTCTGTGGCTGCTATCATAAAGAAGCCTCTGCAGCTACTGGCTGGAGTATTGGATTCAGACGGGGAAGATTGTGGCTGAAATATGCTGCTTAGTTGCAAAGCTCACTAAGTGACCTTCGGCCAGTCACTGTCAGTTGGCTTAATTTACTTACCAGGGATATTGTGAAGATTGGAGAGGGGAAAGAGATCCAGGAATAATGATTCTGATTTCTTGGACATTTCTGAGAGTGAGGTGTCAATATAATAAATGAATAATTTTTTAAACCCTTTCATCTCATGGAAAGTTAGTACTGGAAGCAGGGGGGTTTCTGCCCACTTTGGTGAAAATAGTCTGCCTTTGCCATAGTCCATAGGTCCATTGTTGACTGATGAGATTTTACTTAGAGGTTTTATTTTTGAATATAGAGGGATACAGCACACTGAAATTGCAGAATGTTTCTGGAATTTAGAGCTGCAGAATACAGAAGGGAAAGGAAGTGTCCTCACTCTGTAGGAAAAAAAAACACCTATTCCCAGCAAAGCAAAACAAACAAACAAAAAGACATTGGTATATGTGTAATGGGAAAATGGGATAATATGAGTGTTTTTGCGTGTGTCTGGTCCTGCACACAGGGTGTTTAAATTCTCATTCAAAGCCTTCCATCTCTAGTAGAAGAGCCTGCATCCTGAAGTTGAACTAGACAGATCTTTTAAGGCCCTCGTGGCCATTCCTGGGCTGGTAATGAATGCCTGTGTTAATAGAACACCATGCTGATGCATTTTTTTCCTGCCATTGTATGTAACATATTTTCTAATTCTTCTGCTCTATTCAGCGTTTGACCCCAACGATAGGGGATTATGGCATTAACTCTCAACACAGCACACATTCTTTACAGACTTTCACTAAATACTGTAAGCCTGCTGCAGAGAGGAATAAAAGTGAAAGCAGACCGTCTGGTCTTAAGCTGTGCACACAGAGGGCCGTGATCCAATTGGAAGAGAAGCAGAATTTTAAAAAGAAAGAGGTTTGACAAAATTTTAATCCTTGTCATTTTCATTTCTCTTACCCTGTGGATTTGGGTGATTTTATTTACACTGTCAGCTTGAGCCTAGGGATTGGAAATCAGGCTTTTATGGAGATTATTAAAAGTACATACAGTACACTCAAGGTTGGACTACCAGTATATGCTACTAAAATATGAATTGTGGAATCACTATGGGTTAGATGTTTAAAAACGAAGAAGAAGGACAATTTGGAGCAGAGTTGTTACAAAAATAAAGACCTTACTGTCCTTAAAAAATTCTGGATGAGAGCTTGGGTTACTCTGTTACAAATATGACTATTATTAAATGAATAAACAATGGACGGTGCTTTGATCATAAATGACTCAGCAACAGGCTGCCAATTTATTTCTGATGGAATGTATTGGCAGGCTGAAATTGAACAGTTCAGTACGGGGAAGGGGAACACGTTACTGCTAAATTTTGGTCAACCAGAGAGATGCTTTAACCAGTCTCCATAGCATGGGCCTAGCACATTTTGTTCATCTGAATAGACATCTGTATCTCCCCAGAAAGACTGGGGAGATGTAAATCTAAGGTGATTTTTTAATCTCTCAGGAGTTTTTGATACCATCCTTTGAATGGATTCTGTATGTCACCACAATAATAGATGGCCTTTCAGACTAAGCTTTTGGTACTTTACAATGGCTGTATACTTAAACACTTTGCTTAACTTTACGGAATCCAACCAGGTTCCAGCTTCTTCTCCCTTTTTCTTATTATCACTGTAGCAGCTGGCTGAGATCATCCAAAGGTTTGGAAATGGATGCCATAAGCACTCTGATAACAACATGGCTCAATTTCTCCTTGTCATCTGAGTCAGCCGAAGCTGACTTAGTGCTTAACAAATACTGGATATGGGTGATGGGTTAGATGACAGCCAATAACTGAAGCTTGATCTCAACAAGATTGCTCTAAATGGGATTGCACTCTGCTGGAAAAGGTCAGGTTTTTAATGTGAAGGTTGTCCTGCATCTTGTTTTGTCACAAGATGCACAAGTAGCCACAGTGATAGAGATTTCCTTCTAGCAGCTTTTGCTGGCTTAGCAGGAGGTGACACAACATTTAAAGAGACAAGATACACTTCAAGGCACTCTCTCCCCCTCCCTATAATTTCTCTCTCCCTCTCCCTCTCCCTCCCTGTCTCCCTCCCCCTCTCTCTCTCTCTCTCCCAGGTATTTCCTCTTGGTTCTCTTCCTTCCCTTCTCTCCCCTATATTTGCTGTTAGTCTTTCTTCCCAGACCACGCTGACAGTCTTTCTCTCCTCCAGGGACTGCATTTTTTTAAAAAATATATATATTATTTTCAGTGATCATGACAGATCGCTTTTATGTTGGGAGATTTTCCTATTGTTTTAGACATGCCAAGTCTACCTGTAGGCATAGTGCCTTCACTTGACATATTTAATGTGTTGTTGAAATGGGTGGGAAATCTGTGTCACCAATTTGTGGTGATTTGCCACTGAATTTCACTGCATGATTCAAGAAGGCTTGGGGAAAGGATGCCAGAAAGGGATTTAAGGGACATGTGTGATCCATTTCTAATCTATGCTAAACTAACTATGGGGGGTTTTGACCTCAGGTAAACTGTTTTTAATTATCTTTGCCTTTTTAGTGCAATGATATTGTAAAACTAACTTGATGATAGCTTGGTTTGGTCTGAGTTTTACAAATTCTGTGCTTCCTCTGCTATATTTATTGCATAGATGAAACTCAATTTGGCAGCTTTTAATGAAGAAATGCTTAATTGTTTACTGTTAGATCAACCACCCAGACATGTTAATGTGTCCCACCCCCATCCTAAAGAAGAGAGGAAAGTATGCTAAAATAAAAACTGGTGTCCTAGAACTCTAGCAGAACAATGAGGCCATTAGTATTGTTGCACTTGCACAGTTTAATTGTTGCCTTAAAATATTATAAATTGGATACATCGGAAGACTCTTTCCTTCTTCTATGACAGCTTCATCATAGCCATTTCTATGGTCACTCCTACAGCTTGAAACTGTACAAAGGGGCAGGGAGAGGAAGAGGAGGAAGAGGCAGAACTCACCTCAGCTAGACAGGAGCCATTCATGCTCATGTCTGCAACTGCATCTAAACCCACTCATTTGTACATTTGGGTCATTGCATACAGCAGCAGTGTACCAGCTGAATAAACTTAAGTTAATTAGCCTTTCAACAAGGCTAGAGTAGACCAGCAAGGAAAATCATATGGGATGTTGCATGTTCTCATTTGCGGCTGTTAGAGGAGATGGTTGTTTTCACCACTGCAGCATGTCCATTCACTTTCCCCCAAGTGCTGGGATAGGATGAGATGGTTGCATGTCAGAAGCTTGACTTGGTAATAGGTTTTTGTTTTTAAGGTTTACCTCCCATACATACACAAGAGACACAAAGCTGGTATTGCTATGGTGCTCAATACAGAGCACTGCAGCTTCTCTTTTCTGCTTACCAATGGTCTTCCACAATGGACTTCCACAAGGTCCATATCGTCCTAATCAAATATGTGCACATATTAAAAAAAAGAAAAGAACTGCATTGGGAATAAACCATATCTGGTTTCTCTAACAGCTGTAACACAAAGGGCCAAATAAGAGAAGGGTGGTCCTGCAACAATCCAGAACCTTCTGAAGACTCCACTTTCACACAACTCTGGAAGTCCACACAGGAAATATGTAACAGCTTGGAAAACAATACTTTCTTGCTGAAACATTTTGGATCGGCTTCAGCTGATCTTACCAGTTGGGCTATCCATAAAATGGATGCCCTATTATAGGCCATGAGTCATTAGCAAATGGTAAGCAGGATATCTTTGCAGGTTGTAAGGGAGAACCCTTGAACTGTCACATTTTATTCTGTTCTTACTTCACTTTTCTCCTGCAAAATGTTCAGGGTACTTATGAACCTCTTTGGAATATGTGTGTGTGTGTTTATGATTTTCTAAAAATTTAGCATTATTAACATATGCAATCATCAAAAAATTAAAAAAAAACTTGAAAGAATTGGGAAAGAAGCAAGCCAAAACAGTAAAAAATACTAATAAAAAATCTTATATTTTATCATTACTGATTCATTAATAAATATACTACTATATACTTCTTGACTCAAAATATTACTGTAAAAGATCACCAAATCTCTGCCATAATGACAAATATTGCCATATCCTTTGATTAATAGAAACATAGCCTTTTCTAAAATCCCTCCTTCTAATGAAAATGGTATAGAAATACAATAAAGAAATAAATTCCAAAATGGAATAGAGAAAGCAGTCTTTTTAAAGATGAATTATTCTGAGTCAAAAAAATAAAAGCGTTTCCTAAAATATCAATTTTCTACCATTTAAATTATGATTTGAAAACATTGCTTAAGAGAGAATGTTTCTAGAAATGATTTAGCAAACTGCATATACTCGTTGGGCATTTCTGCTTACCAACCCAGTGTTATACACCTGCTCGGAAATGAATTTATAAATGGGGCTTATTCAGAAAGAGGTGCATGTAGGATTGCAGACTAAATATTAGTTAGAACCAGTAAAGCCATAGTCAAGGTTAAAGAAGCATCACAGTATATACCAAACTTTAAAAAGTGTTTTAAATAGTTTTAAGCAATCACTTTAATTCAAGTCTCACTTCATCTATTTTCCTTTTTTTTAAAAAAAAAATGTATCATTTTACTGCTTTACTGTTTCTGTTATTTTGCTAATCTTATATTTTATTTACTTCTTTAATCTGTCTGGAGAACACCATTAACTGGCAAAATTTAAAAAAAATGTAATAAATTAAACATATTGAGTGCTTGTTGTCCAAAATCTTGCATTAATGCTGAAACATTATTATACATTTTATTGAAATGGATCCCCCCACTTCTGCTACTCTTGTATCTTGTCTAATCAAGGAGAGAAGCAATCTAAAACCAAGGAGAAACTACCTAAGTGATGACAATTAACTAGTGGAACGGCTAGCTTTCAGAAGTTGTACTGTAGGTGCTTCATTACTGGAGGCTTTTAAGAAGAGACTCTACTTGTCTGGAATGGTATAGGGTCTCTTGCTTGAGCAGGGAGTTGGACTATAAGATCTCCATGGTCACTGCCAACTCTGTTATTCTATGTTCTGGGTCTATTTTCTATGTCTGTGTGTTTCATAATTCCATATGTGGCACCTATATGGAAGAAAGTCGTGTTTATGCTACTAGAGTGACACAAGTGCAATGCTTTTCAGAGAGAAAATCAAAATGTACAGCTGTGTGAAAAAGTCCTGCATGCTTTATGGTTTATGACATTTTTTGGATTTTATGATATTTTATGCTAACTGCTATGCAAATATTGTTATATTTAAATAAATACTGGTGTTTTTAAGTGAAAAGCATAAGCTTTTTGCAATTTGGTGCTGTTTGGATGGAGATTGTGAATTTTCTTGCATGCTTACAATGACTATGAAAACAAATTAACTGATGCATACTCAGTGGCGTTTGTGTTGCAATTACTAAGGCCGACGGTAGTGTTTTGTTAACATTTTCATTGATTGTGGCCCTGAAAAGGACCATTTAGGTAACCAAACATGGTTACTAATATGAAATTGGCCAGCCCTTATTGCTTTTCACCAGCGGCATCGCTTCAGCATAGACTGTATAAGCCTTTGCATGTGATCTTTGGTGACAAGGTAGTGCCAGGCTGCAATAATGGATTCAATCAGCTCCTGGTTGGTCTTCAGATGCTTCTTGCTTATTTTGTAACCAATCTTGGCCCACAAGTTCTCAATTGGGTTGAAATCCGGGCTCTGAGCTGGCCAATCCAGGAGTCAAACACCATGCTTCTTCATCTACTGCTGGATGGACTTGCTCGATGACAAGGAGCATTGTCATCCTGGAAGTAAAAATCCTTCCCTACAAGAAGTACATGAAGTACATGCTCAGCCTCCCATTTAAGAATGATGGGAGGCTGAGCATAACGCAAAAGATTTTTCAATTTTTTTTTTATTTACTTTTTTGTTTTTGTTTTTTTTTTCTTTTTCGGAGTGTTCTTTTTATTTTATTTTCATTATTATTGTTAATAAGATATTTTGAAGGTGAATGGTACTGAACTGTGCCGGGTGTGTGACCTGGGAAGTCGGAGGGGGTTAGGGAGGGGGGTTCATTGGGGGTGGGTGGGTGGGTGGAGATATAGTTTCAATATATAGAATAAGAAGAATACACTTGTATACTGTTGTTCCTTATCTTTTCTTTTTATTTTTCTCTTTTTTTTTCTTATTGCTTTTTTCCTTTCTTTTTTCTTTTTGGCGTAAGGAATAGAGAAATGCACCATAGTGAGAAGTAGAGGAAAGGAAGAGGGAGAAGTAAGGAGGGAGGAAGAGGGGAATGTAAGGAGGATGAGAGGGGAAGGAGGGTGAGGAAGGCGAGAAAGGAAGATAGGAGGGGAAAGGGAAGTAGGAGGGGTGATCGTTGGAGGGAGAAAGGAAAGTTGGAGGGGGAGAAGAAGGGGTGTATGAAAGCGATAGGTTGGGTTTATGAGTTGTGTTTAGGTTGGGGTTTTGTTTTTTTTTTCTTACTATTATATTATTATTATTGCAAATATCCAGTATATAAGTGAATGTACAAAATTGAAAATGAAAATGAATAAAACATTTAATACAAAAAAAAAGAAGTACTTCTTTTCCAGGACTTCAACATACTGCTTGGAATTCATGATTCCCTGCACAATTTGTATCCAACCAATACCAGAAGCAGCGATACAGCCCCAGATCATCACATGCAATGGATGCTTCACAGATAGATTCAGGCAGTACAACCTAAATTCTTCAGCTGGAAATCTTCTGACATACTTATTGCACTGATTCCCAGTCAAGTAGAAATTGCTCTTATCACTGAAGATGACCTTGGCCCACTGTTTGTTGGTCCACTTGGCATACTTCTTGGCCCGTCGACAAGAGCGGTGAGGGTCTGTGAGCAAAGGTTTACTTTGAGCCCTGCAGCCTTTGAGCCCTCTGGCAGGCAGTTTGCAACACACTGTGCTTGTGTACACTTTTACATCACATGTTTCATCCCAAATTCTTGTAATCTGAGGTGAGGTGAACTTCCTGTCAGCCATTGAAATGCAGAGCCCAATCATGAACTGAACCAGTCATTTGGTATTTTTCAACCACTCTGCTAACTGTAGTATGATGGCATTTCATTCTCTTGGCTATTTTTGTACAGGAGTAACCCTCTTCATGAAGCACAATGATGTGATGCCACTGCTCAGTACTGGTGAAAGCAAAGGCCTTCATCCTTTCCCGCAGCCAGAGCTAAATTAAATTTCTCGATGCTTTTCATGCCTATTTATATTCAGACAGTATGAAGACATTGATTGGCTCATAGATTCATCCTCTGTGCATTTTGATTGGTCAGCCAAAGCTCGCTGCTGATTGGCTACTTTTGATCCTAACATTCTCAAAAATTCAAATTGATTTGTTTTAGTATATTAACTCACTCAAAAGCTTTAAAAGACTGGTTATATTAATAAAAATTATGCATCTCAATCCAACTACAGAAATTTTCATCAAAGTACTAATTTTATGTGGTTTCTATGAGTAAAACTTGATTAAACATGTAAATACAGCTTAAAACTGAAAGTGTGCAGGACTTTTTCACACAGCTGTAGATATCCAAAAAAAAGAGAAAGAAAGGGCATGGAAAGCAAGTATTGAATATAAAACTTCACTGGAGGCTGTTGTTGCCATGTAAATGTGGTCAGACCCTGTGGGCTCTATTAGGTAACCAAGCAGAAATCAGCCTGCATCTACAGTACATGCCAGTCTTCAGCTAAGAGGTCTAAATTGGTATCTCCTGAAAGCTAAGGATGAAACTGTTGCCCTTAATATGGGATTCCCTGTTTGTGGGCCATATCCAACACAGTGCTGAGGGCATTCGGTTCCCACAGACCTTACCGAAAGTCTTTTTCTCTGCTTTCTAGGGACTGCTTGCCATGTCACAGGATTTAACCTTTTGTCCTTAATACTATCTCATTCCCATTATGTTCCTTTTTTGCCCACAGATAATCCCATGGCATTATTCTCATTATACCACTTTGCTATTCCCCAT